>NC_080380.1:6875000-7500000 GCF_014773155.1 Arachis stenosperma | reverse complement strand
TCGAACCGAACCAGGACCCGGCCGGTTTCTTTACTTTGCACAAAAATGCTCAAAACGCACCGTTTAGATGTTTAGCATTCAGTATGTAAGCCCCAACCCTTACCAGTTACCAACCCTAACTCCAACTCTCCAACGGCGCAGCATCACACCCTCTCTCGTCCCTCCCATCACCCTCGAGCTAGCCGTTCCTCTCAGCGCCGGCGAGCTTAGTCCCTCCCTTTCGTTGAACCGCCGGACCTCCTGACGCCGTCGCCGGTTGGAGCTTCGAAGCTCACTCGGTCCCTCACTCAGCTAACGGCTCAGACTCTCAGTAGTGGAAGAATAGTCGCCAGGCTCGCCTCCTCCCTCCGTCGCGAAGCTTTGTTCCACCGTCGCCGGTGCCATCTCTGTTGCTGCCTCCGTCGCCAGCTCTCCGTTTCCAGTGCCATCATCCTTCCTTGCATTTGAATCTGTAATGGAGCCTCTGTTTGATTTTGATTCTGATTTGTTTTTATTCTGAACTTTTTTATTCTTATTGTTGGTTTGATTCTGATTTAGTTTTATTCTTCCATTGTCCTCCCTATGGTTGATTCTAATTTGTTCTTTGGTTGGGTTGTTCTTGATTCTTTGGTTGGGTTGTTAATTCTATTTTTCTAGTATTATCATAATTTCTAAGCGTACTTGATTTATAATTCTACTTTCTTTTTAATTGTCTCTAAGCGTACTTGATTTTTTGGATTTAGAGTTATTTTTTATTGAATTTTGAATTTGTGCTTGATCTGCAATTTCTGTTTGATTCTTCTTTGTGTTCATGTAGCAATTTGAGTATGGGCTATAGAATATATTTTTGTAGTTTTTGCGTGATTTAGGTAGGCTTAATGTTTATTCGATCTGTTCTCTGCTCTTATATCCTATCCCTTTTGGGCTAAGCAGAATGAGAACAGTTAACAATTAGCTTGACTTTACTGCTTTGTAGAGCCTTGTAGCTGATGCTATGGCATACTCAGTCATACTTCCTAACTCTTAATGTGAGTTTCTGCTGAAGGCTATGCTTTGCACTGGATTTGTAGTGAGTACCCTAATAAATTTTTGTACTCTCCTTCAGTAGCTAATTAATCTAGACAATTAATTTTGAGTGGGACATAGCTTGATGATTCAAATTATCCATGAATTGAAAGAAATTGGCTTGTTGCAAATAATAGAAAACCTTTGTGCTTCCAAAAATAAAGAGAAATTTGGAGAGAGCAATATGCACATCTAACTTATTACCAGAAAATTTCTTAAAGTCTTTTAATTCTTTAATTTTAATTCTCTCTTGAACAGTTCATTATTGGTGATGGCAATAACATGTATGATTTCACTTATGTTGGAAATGTGGCTCATTCCCATTTATGTGCTGACCGAGCTCTAGCTTCAGAGGGAGAAGTTTCAAAAAAAGCTGCAGGAGAGGTACCTTTGAAACATTCTCTCATTACATTTTTTGGTATATAAATATTTATTTAATTATGTAAATGAAGATTAAACATGGACATTTTAGAAGGCAGTGATGATGATCCTGCTCTATTGTAGATGGGTTGTTAGTTGTTCATAGGTGTACATTCTTTAGAAACCACGGTTGCTAACATGATGATGAGTTGATGATACATTTAAAGGTAGAATTTCTTCTTTTGGGTGAATGACAAGACCTGGAAAATATATGTTTCAGCAAATCCTAATCAAACACTTAAGCTAAAATAAGAAAGATATACAACAAAAAACCTTATTCCACTTGGTAGGGTTGATGATTGATGACAAACTTGGATCATTTTGATGCTGCTATGTTATGTTTGATTGGTTATTTTGTTTTTTGACTTTTGAATTTGTAGTTGAATGAGATTATAACATTCTGGTTTATGTAGTACTTTTAATTTGAATGATATTTTAAAGTTTAGATTAGACTATAATTATATTTTCATGTGTTTATTTATATTTTATTTATTATTTTATTATAAAACGGTTTTTTCGGTTCAATTACGGTCGAACCGGTTGAACCTATAAACCAGTGAACCAGTAGCTAGAGCGGTTCGATGACCGGTTTGATTTTCAGAACCTTGGTTTCAAATAATAGAAAAGATGAACAGTTTCAAAATAACAAAGAAGCTAGACAGTTTTAACTAACTAATTAATTAATGGGCGATTGGACCTATCACGTAACTTTAAATTGCCCATTTAAAATCAACACATTATTTTCTTAGAAACCAACCCATTTAATTATCTTCTTTGTTATTTTGAAACTGTTCATCTTCTCTATTATTTGAAACCGCCTATTTTCTCTATTATTTGAAACGTTTTATTTTAAGAGTTTGGTCTAATTTAAATTATTAATATTTTTTATTATTTTTAAAAAATATATTTTTATATCTACAAATACACATCTCTTGTTTACACAATAAACGAATCATTTTAAGTGTATCTTGTTTACACGGCAAATAAAATACGTGTATTTTTTCAAATTTCATATATATCGTTTAAACGAAATATATTCATAATTATATCGTTTACAGTGTATTAAACGAGATAAAATTGAGAGACATATTTTTGTAATAATTTTTATAATTATTTATTCCAATAAATAAAATATTTATTTAATTTATTTAAATAAATCCCATTTTTATTAACTTCACAGTTTTTTTATCTTTTTTTTTCTTCTATGTATTTATATTTCTTTTATAACTTAGTTTTTCTCATTTTTAATGTAATTCATAAAAGCATATTCTTAAAATGTTTCTCACTATATTCAACCATTTGTCCATTCTACATGTCAACTTTTAATTTGTGGGTCAATCTTTGGCCACCTTTGGACACATTATCTTGGTCACCAAAGAACTCCCCATATAAAATACCCTCTCAAGGAGAGCTCATATTTGTAGTAAGAGGCTTAGATTGAAATTATTAAGACTATTAAAATGGGTTAAATTTATCAACTTAATATATTTAGCCGTTTAACTATTTTAAATAAATGGATTTTTTTATTCTAAAAAATAAGTTCGTCAAAATATATGTTTAATAAAAGTAACCACTCAGATAAAGATATTAAAAATAATTTTTTTAAAAGATTTTTTAATAATTAAAATTTAGTACATATAATCGATTAAATTGTGTTATTTTTATTAAAATTAAACCAAAGATGTAATACCTTAATTATCAGAATGTCACGCTTCTGACTGCGCCACTCTGATAATTCAGGTATTACGACGACTCTTAAAATATATACTTTTGTTAAATAGATTAAACTCAAAACATACTTAGTGCATGTTTGGGCGCCATTATTTTGTTAAAAAAAGATCTTTTTTCAATGAAAAAAGATCTTTTTTTATTTTTTAACATGTTTGGCAAATTTCTAGTAGTAAAAGTAAAAGCACTAGTAAAATCAAAAAAAGATCTTTTTTGAGAAGCTGTAATTTACATCTTTTTTTAAAAGATCTTTTTTTCTTAAAAAAAGATGTTTTTCATGTAATAAATAAACAAAAAGTACTTTTATATTGTTATACCCAAACATAATTGATAGATAAAAAGACCTTTTTACATGAGATATCCAAACATAAAATTACTTTTACTTCTCTATAAGATCTTTTAAAAAAAGATAACTCGAAAAAAGATCTTTTCTTAGAAGCTCACCCAAACAAGCCCTTATTTCTTAATAAATCAAGAATCAAATAATAAAATTTCTCGAATACAATCTTTTTCTAAATAACATTTTAAACAGAATCTTAAATCTCATAATGAAATTTTGGCAACATCTCCCCTAAAACTTGTACTTTGTCACCCTTTTCGAATCCCAACCAAACCATTCCACAACCCTTTTCAACGAGTTCAAAACCAAATCAGTTCAAAATCAAGCTGATTTCAAAAATTCATATTATTTTCATATTTCAAGGAAACTAATTCAAACTCAAATCATTTTCAACGGATTAAACTCAATTTCAACACTTTAAAGAAATAGTTCAGCAATCGTTTGTTTAATAAAAACCAAACAATAATCCAATCAAACAAAAATTTATATTCATCTAAAACAGCCAGACAATACATAAGATTTATACAATCACTAAAAAGTGCATTTCTTACATCAATATCCATTTATAACAATTCCAAATTATAAAATTGAATTTTTTAAAAAATTCCCTACCTCGAAAAGTTGAACCCATAAACCAAGCGCGTCAGAGAAAACACTTTTCCCTCGAACCAAAAACAACAGCGTCAACTCCAACTAGATTTCGCAGCAATAACAGCCAGAAAGACACCAGCCAACAATAGTAACTCCACTCTAAGTTATTATCGTCATGTAAAATTTAATAATCTATAATAGAATAGTAACTGAAAGAGTTTTGAACAAGGAACGACTTACCGAGCTTACGAATAATTGAGAAGACGGAGCAGCGACAGCTCCGGTGACGACACAGCAGTTTGATGTCGCATGCAACAACCATTGAACTCAGCACACAAGACCCAGAACTTAACTCTATGTTACCAACATCTCAGAACCTTTAATAACTCATAACATAATACCAATTTTCAAAGATTTCAAAACGAAATGCTTACCGAAAAGACAGTGGTTCTACCGGCGATTTCTGGCGGTCAGAACAGTGACATAAAGTTTCGACGGTGACCGGGCAGTGACAAACGGCGGCGCAATAGCCACCCAGACACGGCGACGGCAACAGCAACTCCGCGACGCTCCCTTTCGCGCATCATCTCCCTCCCCTGTTCACGATTCCAACAACGGCGGCAAGGACGGGTTCGGCGGCAGATTTCTGACGAAGCTGGTGGCGATGACGTGACGGTGGCAGCGAGGCGTGGTGCAGTGGCGGTGCAGCTTCTCTTCAGTAACGATGGCCACTCCTCCTCCTCTTTCTCAAGGCCTCGTTCTATCTCCCTCTCCTCTGGTCTCTCGACGGCGCAGCGGCAACAGCGGTGAGGCCAACTAGTTCCGACACGTCTCCCTCTTCTCTGTTCCTCCCTCTTATGTTCTTTTCTTTCTCAACAACTGCTGCTGTGTTGTGTTTCATGTGTGTTGCGTTTTGTGTGTGTGTGTGTTCATGTGGGGTGTGGCGGTGAGAGAGGTGAGTGGGTTAGGGTTTAGGTTAGTGAAGGTAAATTAGGGTTTGTGTGGTGTAATAAAATTAAGAATTTTAGAGATTAAGATAAGGTAGTAATTTTTAATAAAAATAAAAGTATAGAGTAATAATCTAAATTCAAATTAAATATATAATAATTATCTTTGAAATACTATTTTATTATCAACTTCAAATCTATTTTCAAATAAATACTAATTCAATAAAAATTGATGATAATTAAATTAATTCTCTTTTATTTAAAAAATATAGTTAAAAATCTAAAATATTAAAATTAAGGTATATAAAATACTCATATTATTTTAATTGAGTACTTCTAATTTAAATTAGAGATAAATAAAATAATTTTCTTTCAATTCATAATGTAAGACCCAGAAATTTCAGAAAAATCTTATTATGAGTTAATTTTAATTTATTTATTCATTAAAGATTTTATTTTCATAAACTATTTTATTAAAAGTAATTAAATCAAGTTCTAATAATTAAAATAGAAATTTTATTTAATTTTTTAATTATTGGATAATTTTCTATATTTAAATTAAAGCTTAGTAGTTATAAAAAAATAAGAATTTTATATGACTTAGTTTAAATAATTGAGATTTTAGGATTTAATATTTTAATTTTTATAAACAAAAAAAATTAATTACATTATCTTTAATTTTAAATTATGATATTTGATTGAAAGCCAATTTACAAATTGATAATTAAATAATATTTTTAAAGTGATTTTGAAGGATTAAAATTAGATTTTAAAATTTATATAATATAACATAATTTGATTTAAAATTTACCAAATTCGAATTTAAAATAAATTATACCTAAATTCAAATTGCCCCCAAATCAAACTCTAATCCTAAAAATTAAACACAAAATCCTAATTCCCTTGTACCCAACTCTAGCTGCTACTAATATTTTCCTTATCACACACAACAATAAAAAAAGGAAACAAAAGAAAGGGAAGAATGGAGAGGGGGCAGGGAAACAAAGAAGAAAGAAAGAAAGAAAAGGAAAAAAAAGAGAGAGAGTAGAGAAAGAGAGATGGGGATCGAGGGAGTGAGGGAACGGAGGACAACCGAGAAGAAGAGGGAATGAAAGGAGCGTCGCCGATTGAAGGGGAGGTCACCACCGCCGCCAAATCGCCGAGCCGTCACACACGTTGCCGCCATGCTTCGACGTCGCTGCTCTGTCGCCGCCAAGCTGTCGCCGTCACCAAGTCCGAGGTGAAGAGGAGGAGCGCGAGTTGGAGGAACGGTCGCCGACATCCCACACCGTCGGGTCTCACCAGGCCGTCACCTTCCGTTGTTTCCAGTGCCGCTGCCAAGCCAAGAACGAGTCAGAGGGAGAGAGATTCGTCGCCGTCGGGAACCAGGTTCAAAAAGGAAGAACCGCGATGAGGAAGGGGAGCGAGAGCTATCTCGGTGGTCGCCGTCACCACCGGAGCTTCCTCCGTGCCATGGCTTGCCGTTTTGAGCTGCTGGCCGCTGGAACCACCACCGGGGATGCCGCTACTTAGCTTAATCGCTACTTCTTATTTGCGGTAAGTATTTTTGTTTTGAAAAGCCCTTTAGTCATTGTTCTGTTATTTTACACTGAGGTTTTGCAGCGTAAATTATTATAAGATTAAGTTTCGATTATTATAGGTTACGATTAGAGTTGCTATGGTTGCTGCAAAAGTGGTTTGGAGCTGAGGTTGCGACTGTCGTTGTTGCGAGTCGAGAGAAAATGGAGTTTTGTCACGTAATTGAGTCGCGATTGAGGTAGGGGCACTTTCCTTAAACTCATTTTATTTCCGAAAATGGCTATAAATCGATATTGATGCAAAAAAAATTTTTTGGTGATTAGAGTTTTTATGGATTGAATTGAATTGTTTTGGATAAATAAAATTGTGTGCTTAATTGGATTATTGATTTTCTTGAGTTGGCGTGGAGTTCTTGAAAGTTTATACTAAAAATTAATTTTATTTTGGAAATCTGATTTATATATATTTTTATATTAAGGAAAGACTTGGGTTTGAAACCGTTGAAAATAGTTTGAGAAACTGTTGGTTTGATTTGTTGGTAATGACTTGAGAATTTGAGATGATTAATTATTGAAGCTGGTTCAATTTTGAAAATGATTTGACATTTGAGTTGTTTGATATTGAAGCTGGATGAGAACGGGTTGGAAAATATGGTTTTGATGGGACCCGTAAAGGTGGCAGAATCCGAATTTTAGAGGAGATGCTGCCAAAATTTTTATAAATATAAAAAAGCTTCGTTTGAAGTGATTATTCAGAAATATTTGGTTTTAAAGATTATATGTTTTAAGTTTGATTTATTTAGAAAAGAATGAATAATGTTTTGAATTGAGATTATTGATGAACTGAATGAGAGGATGGATGATGATGATTGAACTTGAATAAAGGATGATGAAGATTGATTTTAAAGTATAATTTTTGAATGAATTTGGAGATGAGATATGAATTGATGATGGGAATTAACTTAAAATAAATAAGACTTGCAAAATTGAGACAAATTGTTAATCCTCTATATGTAAGATGTGATCGAGTACTTTAATTTTCCGGGTTCCCCCATCGGCATATATATATATATATATATATATATATTTGAGCTTGGGACTTTGTCTCTCTCAATGGATGAGCTTGAAATTTTTCCATGGATATTATTGAGTTTGGGGATGCTCGTACAGAGGGACTGTCCAATGGTTAGCTACCAAAACATATTGGGTTGGCTGTATAACCGACAGATGAGCTCATTAGCCATAGGACAGACATGCATAATGTGCATTTGCATGCTTGGTTTGGGTTTGAATTTGTTTTGGTTTGCCTAATTGCTTAACTGTCTTTAACTACTATCTGAGCTATTTGCTGTAACTACTATTTAAACCTATGCTTTCCTTGTCTGTTTTGCCTGTATTTGTCATCGTGTGATACTTTTGAAATTGAGTTTTGGTGTTGAATTGATGATTGTGTTGACTGATTGCGTGGTTGATTACTGACTGAGGTTTTAGTAAATTATGAAAAATCAAGTTGGTTCAACATAGACTTAATAAACCTATGCTTGAAATAGGTTGGTCATTCATATAGTCTAAGAAACTAATTAAGATTTTCTTATAAGAAAAGAAAGGTTTTAGATTTCTGGATATTTAAATATTGATTTTGAAAAGGGGGTTTTTGGATGATTAGTCGTTGGTTTTTAAAAGATTCCTAGGACAAACGATAATCACTACCTTAGAATCAAATCTTCTCTTTATACATATCTTCTTATGATAATTCTTAAACCCTCTACTGAGAACCCTTTCGAGAACGATATTCTCACCCCCTACAAAATTTCTTTTTCAGTGACAGATTTAGGAAGTTTTGGCGCGGAGCTGCGACCGAGCTAAGGATGCCTTATTTACATATATGTATCTTTATTTTCTGTATTTGATTTAACCTTAGATTTTGTTTTTCCCTCGTCATTTATTCTTTTGTAATTTTAGAGGGATAGGACTTGTATTTGAGAAGTATTTGAATAAGTTTATGTATTTATTATTATGTGGATTTAAGTATGTGATTAAGTAAATTAAAGTAAACACTTTTCGGTTTCGTAACTAAGAAATTGGGTTTATATTCGCAAAGGCTCAATATTAAATAATTATAATATGAAATTAATAGATTAGAGGTAAGTAACGCCTGAACTTATAGTACAATCATCAGGTATTAAAAGTAAAGGTGTTACACATAAAATCAAACTAAAATCCCAATTATTCAAATTTAAATAGCTAAAATATCATTATTTTTAAATTTCTAAAACTTTAAATTGTTAATAAAAAATTTTCAATAATTATAAAAATTAGATAAAAATTATAATTTAATTATCAAAACTTGATTTAATTACCTCAAATAAAATAATTTTTAAAATTAAAATTGTTAATGAATAAATGATTCAAAATTAAACTAGCTCATAATAATTTTTTTTTTCCAAAAAAATTCAGGTCTTACATTAATATAAAGTGATCGTTGCGTGCCTTATATATCCTTTTAAAACTAGATATTTACATTAAAAAATTTGAAATCCTTTTTAAAAAAGAAATCTGTTAACTCTTCAAAAATCTAAAACCTTTTCTTTTTGTATTAATTATTAAAAAAAATTTTTAGACAGTATGAATGACCAAGCTATTCCAAGTATAGATTCATTAAGTCTATACTGAACTAGTTTGATTTTTCATACTTTACTAAATTAAAAACATAAAATCACTCACAACCCTTTATAAGGTAATCCCTTTGTTTTGAGCCTATCCTGTAACTATTGCTTTACACCACATTCTTTCCTTATATCCAAGTTTTATGGCTTATTCAGTATTTAAAAATTATATATATGCCAAGACTACTTGCTTTTTTAAGGTATTCAAAAGTAAAATATCAAAACTATGTAATATCTTATGTATTATTTTAATTTTCGAGAATAAAAGTTTTTATAAGGTAGATAGAATGTAAGACACATAATTTTTAGAAAATTTTATTATAAGTTGATTTCAATTTATTTATTCATTAAGTACTTTAATCTCAGAAATTATTTTATTAAAGATAATTAAAACAAATTTTGATTAATTGACTTTAAAATAATTTAAGGTTTTATTTGATTTTATAATTATAGAATTATTTTCTATATCTAAATGATAAAGTTTAGTAATAATTATAAAATAATAAGAATTTTATATGATCTGGTTTAAATGATTGAGATTTTGGAATTTAATACTTTAATTTTTATAAACAAAGAAAATTAATTATTTTATCTCTAATTTTAAATTAAATACTTGATTGGAAACCAATTAGCAAATTGATAATTAAATAAAATTTTTAATATAATTTTAAAGGATTAAATTAAATTTTTAATTAATACTCTATACCCCTA
This sequence comes from Arachis stenosperma, assembly GCF_014773155.1. Lineage (NCBI taxonomy): Eukaryota > Viridiplantae > Streptophyta > Magnoliopsida > Fabales > Fabaceae > Arachis > Arachis stenosperma. The sequence goes on along the minus strand of NC_080380.1, from coordinate 7,490,015 downwards.
ATTTTATTAAAATTACCTAAACTAGCATAATCTTAACCTTGTACCCCACTACCATCCCCTTCCCCAAACTTAACCCAATTGCTTTAGAAAACAAAAGCGAAAGAAGAAATAAAAAGAAAACGTGAAGGGAAAAAGAGAAAGAGAGAAATAGGATGAGAAGGAAAAAATGGAGGAGAGGAGCAGCTCGTCTTCGCCGTCGAAGCTTTGCCATGGCCAAGTTTCCATCGACGACAACCCGAGAGATAAGGAGTCCACGCGTTGAAGGAAGCTGGAGGAGTGCCATTGCCGTTAGCACTTTGCCGTGCCGCCGTCGTGGTCGCCGAGAGGAAGAAGACATGTCGTTCTGCCAAAGCTATTGCGGGCATGATCGTTGTCGCTGCAAGATCTATCCTGTCACCATGCACACCGTCGCCGGGAGAGGACCAGAACGCAATGGAGTAGGAGAAAGTCATGCGCCGTCGCTGATGTTGGTTGGAGTCGCCATCGAACCACCGCTAGAGGCTGCGCCTTTGTGCCTCTGGCCACAGTGATTGTCGGGAGTTGTCATCGAAGTCGTTGCCGTTTTATCCCTCTGTTATTTTCTAATTGCAGTAGGTAATTTCTTTTTGGAATTCTTGAGGTATCAATTTCTTTTATATGTGGCTGAGGTTTTTGTGGCATTTTTGCAATAGGGTTGAGTTTTCGAGGTTGTACGTAGCGATTAAGTTGTTACGGTAGTTGTCGGAAGTAGAATTGAGCCGTGGTTGTGGCTGCTGCTGTTGCAAGTCGAGAAAAAAAGATTTTTGACGAACTCTATAGTCTCGAGTTTCGATTATTCGAGGTAGGGGCGCTTTTCTTAAACTCATTTTATTTTCGAGAATTGTTATAAATCGATATTAATGCGAAATGGTTTGATATATTAAAAATGAAAATGATATGAATTTTTGGAATCAGCTTGATTTTTAACTGATTTAGTTTTGAACCCGTTGGAAAGGGTTGCAAAATGGTTTGGTTGGGACCCGAAAAGGGTGGCAAAGTTCAAGTTTTAGGAAAGATGCTGCCGAAATTTTATTATGAGATTTAAGACTCTGTTTAAAATATTATTTAGAAAAAGATTGGATTCGAGAGATTCTATTATTTGATTCTTGATTTATTAAGAAATAAGTATGTTTCGAGTTTAATCTATTTAATAAAAGTATATATTTTAAGAGTCATCGTAATAGCCGAATTATCAGAGTAGCGCAGCTGGAAGCGTGATATTCTGATAGCTAAGGTGTGACAAAAGAAATGAGTTTAACCGAAAAAATAAATTAAATTTTGAAATAATCTAAATTAATATTTTTTATAAAAAGTGACTATAATATCTCTATTATAAGAGATAACTAAAATATTCTTATATATATATATTAAAAATTCTTAATCTTAATCCTATAACGGTAGAGATAAAAAAGGATAAAATTTAGAATTCTCAAAATTAATATATATAATAAGAATATTTTAGTCATTTTTTATAATAGAAGTATTGTAGTCATTTTCTATAAAAAAAAATATTAATTTAGATCAGTTTAAGATTTGATTCATCATTTTTTCAATCAAATTAATTTATCTGGTCTAATTTTGACAAAAATAACACGATTTAATCGATTATATATATTAAATTTTAATTATTAAAAAATATCTTAAAAAATATTTTAGACGTCTTAAGTGGCTCTTTTAACGAAATTAACCTAGTTAACGTGATTAAATGGGTGCGTCCATTTAGACCGTTTAATTTTTATCCTATTTTAAAAATAATGTTAATTTTTTTTAATAATTAAATTTAAATATCTCAATTTTTAGTAAAAATATCTCAAATTCATTCCAGCCCAATAACTTATTAAAAGACATTACGAAAAAAAATATTTTTAATGACTATTTATTTTAATTTTGACAATAATAAATATAATCGTTAATATATTTATCGATAATTAGACATTATATAATAATAATAATAATTATACAATTATCAATAAACAAATTTTTAATAACAAAAAAAAGTATATAATTGTCGTATAATATATAATAATATCAGCAACTATATAGTTATTATAAAAACATATGTTAAATACGACATATAATAATCATTATATTATTATCACTAAAAATTTAGTAATGAAAATGATTTTGGTTCTAGAGAGAATAAAATAAAATTCAAAACCCTACATAGATGGCTTGGCCGCCAATAAACTATTTCTTTTTTTAAAAAAATCCTTTATGACAAACATTAAAGATGGCTGAATTATTGGTAAGTAAAAAAATTAAATTCCCACGTTTAGGTTTTAAAGACAGATGAGCAGTGGATAATCCACGTTTAGTAAAAAGGGGAAATTCTAATATGCTTTTATTTCTTACGATAATTATGGTCATTATATAATTATTAAAAATATATTTTTTATATTTTAATTTTTTAAGTAATATTTTAATAATAATAAAATATTATTTTAATTTTAATAATATTTTTTAAAATTAGCATGCAGCTGATTTTGGATATATTCTTAGGAATTATTTGGATAATTAGATTAATTGCATCGATACGTATTATATTATTGTTCATAGTTCTTCGAGTAGTATTTATCTTGATCTCATCGTCAAAATCTAAAAACTATGTAATTAATAAGTCCTGGACGGTGGATTTAGTTCTAATCCAATAGACTACGAATGTGGCAACATATTACATGAAAAAAACTGTCGTACGTTACAATATTTTTTATACAGAATAGTTGTTGTTCCAACAGGATTTGGTTGAATTTTTAATAAAAAATATGTCAATTTTTCTCTCTTTTTTTGTTTGTATATGTTTCTTTTGTCTTTAGTTACTAAAAAAAAATTCTCTTATTGGAGCTCCCTTCAAGATTTTAAAATGGCATTTGTATTTGTGTGGTGAGTTATTTTTCAATTTAATCGATTTAATTTTTAATTGTTTAAATTCTTTTTATTGTTTTAACTAATCTAATGATGGCTTTTAAGGAAGTGTTAGGAGAAATATACATTAGGTAAATTTAAGAGCCAACCCTCGATCGCTTACTATAAATTGCAACAAATAAACTAAGAGTAGGATCACACCACCACGACCACGACAAAGATAAAGCTACGATGATGATGAGAACTAATTGTGTTATTATTGTGCTCTTTCTCTTCTTTGCTCATCTCTACTCTTCCTTCAGTTTGCGAGAGTCAGCATCATCACTTCGTTTATTAGCGGAAACATTCAATTACAGTAGTAAGACACAAAACTTAGCAAAATTTGCTATTGCTGAGCATAACAAAAGATCTAAACACAACCTGCTGAGACTTATACGAATCCTTAGTTACGCAAAAGTATTTAACACAAAGAATTCAGTCACCTACGGTCTCGAATTGCTGGCAAAAGATAGAGATGGTAAAACTAACAAGTACTTTGCTCGAGTGTATCAGCCCAATTATATCCCTAGTAATTCTATATTTGAACTACAAAAATTTGAACTTGTAAAATAAATTAATTAGTTGGGATGACAACGGATACCCCTCTCTCATTTTATTTCAGTTGAAAAAAAAAAAATAAATATCTTTTTTGGTTTTTGGTTTTTTTCTATAAGATATATCGCATCCTAATTATCTTTGAATTTCAATTAGGCTCTCATTCATCAATAAAATTGGACAAATCGACTTCTGGAATCAATTCACAACGGATTGCCCGTCTAACTTATTAGATAGAGTCTGAGGTGTCAATACCAAATGCCATGTGTCAATAAGAATGGTTGCAGTGACTAAAATCCCCTTCCCTACAACTCAAACATTGTCGCTTCATTGAAGTATGCCACGATTCGCTGCATAGTGTCACCATCAGGGGAAGAAAATTAGGAAATTCGATCATATCAAGCATTACATTTGTATTCTCAAGACTACCAACAGTTTGCACAAGTGAACAACACATGGATCAAGGCCAAGCCCCTTTCCTCTTATTTCAGCTCTCTAATAAAAACAAAAGAAAATGAAAGATTATAACTAGAAAAGGTTGATCAGATTGGAAAGCTCAAGCTTCATCCGAAAAATTGAAGGAAAGGAAACCTACCAAAAAAACACGTTAACAGAGTTACGAGAAGGAGAGAAGGAAAATCTAATCGCTTGGTGGGTTTTGTAATTGAAGAAGAATGGAGACGAAGCCCCACGAAAATTTCAAAGCTTGCCAATTGCAAATGTGTAAACATAAGTGTTAAGCCACGAGTTTGAGTTGCCCCCGGAGGAGTTTTTTAGTCCCTACAACTATTTTATTGACGCGTGGACACTTGGCATTGACACCTCATCAGACTTCACCAGACATATCAAATAAGTAATCTGTTGCCAATCGATTGCATTATAAGAGTTGATTTGTTCAATTTTATTGATGGCTAGGAGTTTGGCTAAGGTTTAAGGATGATTAGGGTTAGGAGTGTTCATTGATCGGATAATATCTGCAGATCCGCGATATTTATCCGTATTCGATAAGCAATTTATGGATATTATCCGATCCGCAAGATGATCGGATCACATCCGATTTGATCTGCACTCTAATAAGATCGGATTGCAGAATTCGCACCTAATAAATAAAAAACAAAAAATAAAAAATATATGGTGAATGCTACTATACCCTCTCTAAAATAAAGGGTAAATTACTCCTTGTGATATATATAGTGTTTATAATTACAATTAAGTTGAATATTAACCATAATAATTAGGTATATGTTCTCTACTTTTCTTTCTCTCGTGATTATTTAAATTTAGTTTAGCACCACCAATTTATGGTGGTGGTGGTGGCTATCACCGCCGAAGAAATCTCTTTGCAGTGACTCACAAACCCATCAATAAGGTGCATACGTATTCAGCTCATTACACGTGGTAACATTTGTGCTACCGAAGTACGGAGAATCTTTGCTACATAGGCACAACTCCTTCCCAACTTCAACGTACACCCACTGCGCCTCATACACCTATTATGTACGGTGATAGCATCCTCAGAGTTCACTATCCACAAAACTTTTGTCCTATAAAAGTAATTAAATTCTTGTGCATAATTGTTACCTTATCTTGCAAATCCTATTGCCTGCAATTGAATTCGACTTGATTTTCATCTCATCGACAACAATATTTTTAATCTCATGAGGATTCGAATCTACTATCTCTTGAAACTTGTATTTGACATCATCAACAACAATGTCTTTATGACTTGAGGATCTGAAGAATCTTTCCAAATGTCTTTATGACTTCTATCATCACGGACCATAAGCTCTCCTCTACCTTCAAGTGCATCAATTGCATTCGTAAAGATCTCTTCCACTTCATAAAACTCATCTAGTAAATCACTTTCAATATATATATCACAAGGGGTAATTTACCCTATATTTTAGAGAGGGTATAACAGAATTCACCAAAATATATGTTATTTTAACCTCACAAACCCCAGTTTCTCTACTTCCTCTCCTAAAATGTAAAAACAATGGCACCTCTCACTAAATCTCACCTTGAGATCCAGTCACCCCATCCTACCCTCTTCTCAGATCTAACCTTAGCCACACCGAAGACTGCTCACGTTGCCGCCTTCAACTCACCGTGGTTCTTCTTCGTCGACGTCCTTACAGTATTTGACGACACTTCTTCATTCTTCCTCGTGCTCTTCACTGCTTCATACATATTTGTGGTTTGTCGTTCACTGTGGTTCCTCTCTCATACATCGCAATGCCTTCCCTCGCCAAGTTGTGCCCGTGATCTCGCCACATTGCACATTTGGAATTGCCGCATTGCTATTGCTACTACTATTAGATCTCCAAAGTTGCTTGGTGTCTTCCGTTCTCCTCCTTTGACTCTACGTGGTGGCTTTATTCTGGTCCTTTATTCATGCTTTCAGTGTTTCATGAATCTTTTTTTCTTTAAATTTAGATATGAAAATTGTTATACTGGAAAAATTAATTATTGGTTTAAGCTGTTTAGATATATATACAAAATGTTAGTTCTAAATGTTCTGTTATTTAATTCTTGCCTGCAGGGGTTCAATTTTACATGTTTAGTTTCTGAGGTGTTGTTGTGTGCAGAATGAATAGCTGTTAAATAGGTTCAAAAAAAGGTGAAATATATTTTATTGATTTTTTTATAGAAATAATAATTTTAATATATTTTTTTTTATTTTTTGTAGATATATCCAATATCCTATCCTATCTGCAAATATTTGGATAGGATCGGATCCAAGTATTAAAAATACGAATATCGTATCCGATGAGTTTTGTGCGAATCAGATCGAAATTTCGATCATATTCGATCCATGTACACTCCTAATTAGGGTGTGATATGTCTTAAAAAAATTATTAAGGGCCAAAAATAATATATATTTACTCGAAAAAAAGGCTTTTTGTTTTCTTCATTCTCATCATAAGTTTTCATTTATCCATCTTTGTAGGAAAGATGAATTCGGGTAGAAATTCATGAATATTAAACAACAAATTTTAGAAATTTTAGAAAAAATAATATAAAATAATAAATATAACACAATATAATTCTATATATAATCTAACTTAAAAAAATAAAAATTCATACATTACAAAAAAAAAACGTTGAGTACTGTCGGTTTAATCAAATAATTTCCCTGATAATAAAGTTACCGTCGAATTTACCATTGTCCTGAAGTTGATGGTATAAACGTCGCCGGAAACTATTTACCGGCGGAATATTTTGTCTGACGTTAACTACCGGCGAATTTTCTATCGAGATTTTCTGTAAACTCCGTGGAATTAATAAATAATAAACCAATAAATTAATTATGATTTAAAAAAAATAAAAAATTAAATTTTATAATTTATAATTGAAGAAATAATTAAAATATGAATTTTAACACTAATTTTAAAAATTTTTGCCTAAAATTAGACCGAACAGATTGAACCGATTATATATATATATATAAAATACCAAGAATCAGCCTTCTCCAAATTAAGACCATTCACGCTGCTGGAAGAGGGGTTTACGTTAAATACCCTAACCTTCACTTCCAAAACTTCAATTGTCCATAAATTTCAATCTGGAGTTTCGATTGACAAGCCATCAGTGGCCACGCGTTCGTCTTAAAATTATCTACAAAACTCATAGATCAATCTGGTAAGATTCTAACAATTTCTTACTCAACCACTCTTTCCTAATTTTAAAATTTATGATTTTAAGTTTGATAGATAATGTGATTTTGATGTTCTAGGCTTGAGTTAGCTTGAGAAAACTATTGGATTTTATTCATTTGATGAGTGGATAAAGTAAAGAACCGTTGAACCCTTCTGAATTATTGAATTAGTGAACCCTATAATGATTATAGTGATACTGTGTGAAAATTATATTGTGTTCTTATTGATTTGAAGTTCAATTGGGCAATTTAGAACAAAATCCGGGTGATTAAGCTTGAAAAATTGACGTTTGGAAGTTTGGAGCTTGTGACAGGAGAGGTTTTTGATGTGTTACGAGTTTAGGATGGAATCGGTCAAGGTATAATTTTGGTTTCTCGTAGATAATATATAATATTTTGTGAAAATATAGGCTAGAAGACCATAGGATAGGTTGAAAATGTGGGAATATGTTAATGCTAGTAACCTTGATGGAAATGTAGAATTATATTGTGAATGAATTGATGAACGATGATTTTGTTGAGTTGGTTATAGGAATTGTGTTAATTAATGTTGTTGATGGGAGTTGATGAATGATTATTGATGAATATGAGTATTGATTATGAAAGATTAAGGATTGGTTGAATTTTTTTTGTGTGTTGAATAATGAATGAATCGAGAGTTGGAAATGATTTGAATGAATTGAATTGAATGATAATGATAATTGTTGAATGAATTGAATGATGATGATGATGAAATTAATATGAAAATGTGTTGTGGGGATCGTGGTTATTTACCGCCCACCAATTTTTAAATGAATAAATTTTGTGGGGATCGTGGTGATTTACCGCCCACGGGTTATGAAATTATGATTCATGCACCTGACAAGGACTGCGGTGGTGTACCACTTGTCAAGGATTGCAATTGAGGTGGGGATCGTTGTTATTTACCTCCCACATGTGTGCTGTTTTTCAATTAAAAACGTCTGTGGGGATCGAGGTGGTTTACTGCCCACAGGTGGTGGGGATCGAGGTGGTTTACCGCTCACCAGGTGAGGATCGTAGTACTGTACTGCTTACCAGTTTTCAAGAGGACGATGTCCAGATTAGCTACCAGACATGTCAGGTTGGCTATATAACCAACAGATGAGACTTATCAACCATAGGGCAGGCATACATCATATGAATATGTGTGTTTTGTTTGATTGTGCATTAATTGGGCTTGCCTATGTGATTATTATTCTTTCCTGCTATATTTGCTACCTGCTGTATCCGTATCCTACTTGTGTTTACTTTATCTGTATTACTTGTCTGTGCACTGGTGATTTAGAGGGTTGGAGAAAGCAAAAAGTGAAGGGTTAAGTTAGAAATTGATTCAGGACTTGAGAACCTTAGATAGTTACCTATTTTCTTGTTTAGTTTATTTTCTTTAAGATTTAAATCCGAGTGTCGAAATTCTAGGAATACCCTTGGATTTTTTGGAACCTTATATATTATTTATGCGGGCACCTTTACTATACTGAGAACTCCCGATTCTCATTCTATACATATATTATTGTTTTCATATGCAGGTCAGAAGGTACCTCACTGAGCATTCTAGAGACTCTGTGGAAATGAAAAACTCTTAGGACTTAGGGTTGTATTTTATTTATGTTCATATATGTATATTGATTCTCCATCTTGTATTTTATGTTTGTCCCTCTTATAAGTTTACTTGGAGAAACATGATTTATATTTATTTGTTGGTTTATTTTTGGGTTGTATATGTATTTTATGCTTGTCCCTCTTATAAGTTTACTTGGAGAAACATGATTTATATTTATTTGTTGGTTTATTTTTGCTTATGTATCTATCTTTTGAAACTATATTTGTATACTTGTCTCTTTGGTTTTCTATATAAGCCTTCTATTCAATCGCTTTTCGAGTGTGGCGAGCTTTTGGTCTTGTTTTGTTCAATCTTTCTCCCAAGGCTCTAGTTAAACTATTCTTTATGTATATCTATTTACGTCTTTTTTCTAGAGGTCGTAATACCTCGCCACCTCTGTTTTACGACTTAAGTGAGGCTCTGCATGATAGGGTGTTACATTTTCCATGGATTTGTCAAGATCAGTTGCTGATTATCGTCGGATTAATCGATAAATTTTGGCGCCTTTTGTCGTAAAATGATGCCAAAAGTTATCTTCAGATTAATCTGACCGTAGTTAACTTTTTTAATTTTTTTTGGCACAACCTAGTCACAATTTGTAGAAATAAAAAATTAAAACTATTATTAATAACAAAATTATTAACAAAAATCTAAAATTAGTAAAAATCAACAAATTATTTTATTAAAAATAAACCGTTGGAATTCAAATGAATGTCACAGTAGTATAGTACAATGAAGTAGAGAAAGAAAACTAAAAGAAAGACCCCTACAGATCCCGATAGTCATCGTCGTCATCGTGGTCCCCGGCTCAGGCGACGGTGAAGGTGTTGACATGGGTGCCCCACCAACAACAGCGTTGCTGGAAGCCTGAAACCAGCAGTGCTGGTGCCTCCAGTGCGCATCTGCTGACTGTACTCCATCATCTGCTATCGCAACCGCTCGAGCTGCTCCCGTTTCTTCATCAGGTCAGAATTGACGACAACGTGTGCAAGAATCTCTCGATATCTCTGCTTAGACTGCTCCTACTACTGGTGAAGCACCTGTGTCAGCTTCTACACCTTCTCCCTCAGGTCAACAACTTCCTGGGATCAGAAGGGCTGGTGGCAGAGGCAGAGGAACCGCCATCCCGAATGAGGGGAGGCCACTGGCAAAGAAGAAGTCAAACCCGAAGTGGTGATTCTTGTGTGTTCGGAGGTGGTCTTGTGTCAAATCCTATCAAGATCCACAACGAAGGTATCGGAGCCGGCTTTATTAGCTCCACCAAGCGGCTGAGATTGCTGAGTCACGACCTCCAACCTCTGCTAATACTCCTCCTGTGTCATACACGAGAGTTATGATTAGGATAATTGTTCAATAATAGGCTTTAAACTAAATAAAGTTGAAATTTAAACTCACATAATGGGCTGTCGACCGCTCGTAACCAAATCAAAATTTTGATAGAGTCTCTTCTGAAATTCGGATTTAGCCACCCTTGAAGGGTTCCATCCAAACCCATTATCAACCATTATTTTTTCAGTCAAGCATTTTTTAAATAATTTCAACAGTAGGAATTAGCAAACAGTTCAATAGTCCAACATTATTTTTCTGCACTCTCAGAGCCTAATCTAACCTATTCTAACCTATACTAACCACATAAATCCACTAAAAGTAATTCAAGTAACTACTAAAATAGTAAATTAAACCGACATTTATACCAGTCTGGTCTTAGTCATTATGAAGGTTACTGGCCTATTTGTATACCTGGACGACTTGGGCAAAGTTCTCTTAGCGACGTTCGTTAGGCGGCGACGCTTGAACCCGTCGTTATCTCTGAAGTAAGCCTCCAAATTCACGCAGGATGTTCGGACGGATCCAGTTCGTCGGGTGGTCTTTTCCCAGACGAACGTCGCACATCATCTGCTAAAACCGCTTAGCAGCGCGGTGGTCAAAGGTCTTCCTGATGATAACGTCTTGTTCTTTATCCCATATGAACTTCAACTGCACAAAGTGATTCACCAAGATTACTTAGTTGGAATGAAATACAGTTTATATACAATTAAGTAATTCAAGTGAAATTGAGTTCTTACCGCTGACTTTTGAAATCATCGCTCTATCACACATCAGTTGGGATCTGCGTGTAGGTCGGCCACACTTAGTCATACATCGACTTAATGACCTCTGTAATCTCCTGTGTGCACCCATTGGGATTATATAATAAAACCAAGTCTAGCAAAATAATTCAAAGTCATTATTGTTTCTGTTCATATAATTGATACTTAAACATTTCACTGTTTTAATTTGTTTGAAATATTTATGTTATATTACAAACCACAATGATACACAAATACATGATCAACTAAAATTAGTAACATATATATACAAATACATGATTAACTAGAAATTATCCTAACCTAACTGCCTAAAATCAACTACAACAGCAACTAATCTACCTAAACTAATTACTAACAATCAACTTACTAAATAAAATTAGGATTAACTAATTACCAAAAAACAACTAACTAACCTGGAGCAGTGACGACAGGGCAGCGGCAATAGAAATAGAAAACAGTGACGATCTATCCAGCGGCGGGAGGACAAGGCAGCGGCAGCGACAGGGCAGGGGCGGCAGCAGGGGAAGAGGTCAGGGGTTTAGAGAGAGAGAGAGAGAGAGAGAGAGAGAGAGAGAGAGAATGAAATTTCGAAATGAAGGGGAAGAGGTTTGCGATTCAAATTTAGGACATGATTACCGTCGGATTTAACAGCGGATTAATCCAGCGGTAACATGCTTTGTGTAACCAAAACACAGCATTTCACTAAACTATATTCATAAATCCGACGGTAACTAGCACGCCAAAATTTATTTTTCTCCCACCAAATATTACCGTCAATGTTACCGTCGGAACATCATCAACTTTGACAATAATATTTTAGTATGACGAATTTATTTTCATATCCAACGCAAAACTCACCACTAAAATCTGATGATAATTTCAAAAATTCTTAGCATTTTTTGTAGTGATAAAAATATAATATAAAAATTCATCTATATCATTTTAAGATCAATCCATTTAAAAGTCTAACATTATTCATGTATTAGCTATCACACTTCTATGGTAATAATGTTTAGATTTCATATGAACAAAAATAATAATAACGAGAATTCTAATTTAAGATTTTTCTATAAATATATATTAAAAAATTATATTATATATAAATTCACTTTGTGGAAATTTAACATGTCTTTATGGGGAATATAAGAGTTCCATGAACGTTGAAGAAGATGTTGTTCTTTGTGGATCCCGTACACGCTGTTGTGGAAGTTTCCTTCGAACACATCTTGTTGTTGTCTCTGTGTCATAATTGTCAAAATCAAACTTATGATCGAACCGGTCAAACTACTGAATCATTAGTTCAAGTAATGACTTACCGGTTGTACGATTGATCTGATCATACGTAAATAAAAAAATATATGATAGTAAAAAATAATAAATTTAAATTTAAAACATATAATTTCACTAACATTTTAAGAATAATCAAATAATTCTAAAATAATATAGAACAAAAATAATAAGTATTTTGTTATTTTTACTCTGTATAAATATTTTTATTTTGTTTTTATAATTAAATAAGTATTATTTTCACATTTCAATAATATATTAATTACTTTATACGTATTATACTACTGTATACTACAAATATTTATTAAAAAAATATTATTATTAGATATTATATAATTACGGAAAAAAAGTGAGTATCGTATGATTATTGTTAAATAAAAATATAATTAATTTAAAAATAAGTGAGTTGTTAATTAAAATAAAAATAAATTAATTAGAAGTAAACTATTTGATGAAGGATATCTATATATATTACAATTTGCATATATATTAATAAACATGACAGTTTGGTGGCTGTTCATTCATGCCTCTTTCTTTGAGGGGAGGGATTTAAGTATGAAAAATTGCACTATGCACATACTATTCTTTTCTACTACTATTATTTTTAATTATATTCTTTCATTACATCGTATATTATTATTTTCTAATACTATTATTATTTGTACAGATATGATTTTTAGAAAAGAATAATATTAAATTTTATGTTCTTATCTATGAGAGTATTATGGTTTATTATATTATAAATTAACATTGTACCATATAACAGGAATAATATTAAAATATATATAATTAAACATGATAAAAAATTAAGTTTCGAAGATTTTGCCGTTACTGATATCTTATTAGTAGATACATAAATGATCTCGTAGGTAGTTAGAAAGCTTTGCATATATAAACACGGAATCTTATAACCTTCTTAGAACGAGCCGGGTGCAATAGTTTTAATTTTGTTGTAGCCGTTAATGTGGCAGGATTGATTCCATTGTTGCTACATATTGAGGTCATATATTTTCTTCAAAAAATTAACGATTTCTCTTCTTTTCTCTTCCATTTATTTTTTGTCTGTCTCATTCTTTTACCTACCATATATATCTTATATATAATTATAAATGATTAATTATAAATTTGATAACAAAATTTTAGTCAAACTAAGCATGATGACATTGCGTAATTGCCTTTAAAATTAAGATTGGAATTGAAATCGAAACACAATTACATTGTGATTGGAATTTATGAAGCTGGTAAAATTTGTCACTGTCTCATTATTAACAATACGACTTACTTCTGTTTGCATTTATTAAACTTCCTTCCTCCATTTATTTATTTATTTATTTTCTTTTTTCTATTTTTCTTTATCCTTTTCACTATGTGTACAAGCGATATTGTATATTTTATGTTATTTACTTGATAAACTGAAATGTGTCAGGATATTTTTTTATCACAAGAACAATAAATTTTTTTTCTTTGAAAATAAGGTTTCTCTATGTTTTTGTCTTCTTTTTTTTTTGTGTTGTCTCTGACTGTCTGCGTCGGTTGTTGAAAAAAAAAATTAATTAAAGTAATACAATTTAAATAAATTTTGAATTACAATGATATAGAAGGAAAAATAATGACATAGTGTTATTAGCATGGAACTATTAATTATTATTAATAGTGAATTAGGATCCGCTAAATTTTAAATCTTCATTTTAGAGAATAAAGTGTTATTTCTCACATTTAAATAGTATTTTTTTATGTTTTTTTCTGGTCCCATCAATGGAATAATTGGTGCGAGATCATATTTTATACTCTAAAGTAAAATCTAAAATTTAGAGAATCCAAATTCATTATACTGTATATACACTTTTTTTCTTGTATTGTCGATTTAAAAATTTTTAAAATCTAATTTAAAATGTAACATCTTAACTTCGTTAACAAAATTAATTCTAAAAAATATTTTGGTTTTTGTAGAATTAATCATAAGTCGGATATTTTAATTCTTAAGTATTTAAATTAAATTTGTAATTTTTAGCGAATTTAAAAAACTATAATACTGAGATGTTGGTACCTTTTATCTTTTTAATTAATGTTAAAAGGGATATTTAAAAGGTTAAAATTAACATTTAAATGGAATAATTTAATCTATTTGCATTCAAATATAAATTTTTACTGTGGAATTTTATGTTAATACACTTTGGTATAGATAACCATTACTTGACAAGTTGACAGTTTTCATGAAGGTATTTAGATAGAAGTACAAGTAAAAACTGACGTTTTGTAAATTCTGAAGAAAAATTAATTCATTAAATATCTATCACGAAATATGTGTTTGAATTTGAACATAGCGATAATGTTTTCCATTGTGACCAAAAAGTGTTTTTAGAAATTGAAACAAAATTCATAATCCAATGTTAATATGAGAAAGGACAGAAAAAGTGAAAAACCCTATTTTTCAGCAAACAAATAACAGACTATGATAAATAGTTTTCAATTTAATTAAAAGCCACGAAAAAGTTATACATAAAAGAGTACACTGATACAGAGTTATGTTCGATTACCTAGGTGAAGAAAGTCCAGCATCTAAATTGGCGTCATAGCAAAATAAAAAGCATTGTTCCAAATGGCTTATGGTTCTCCTATTATCAACGGTGACTTGATAACGGTTGTGAGAATGATGTGGTTGTCGCCTACGAAGACGGAGAGATCGTCTACTCCGAGACAGATTCGGAATTTGATGACAGGTACTCAGGGTGATTCAGGCGGCGATAATTCCTGCATGATGAGGCCATGTCACGATAACGTGCACCGAGTCCTTCACTGTCTGCATGGTCACTATCCCCTTCCTCAGTCAACGGTTCCTCCAACCCGTTCGAATCATTCGCATCCCCCGAATCGGTGCTCCAACCATCAGTCCAGTGGCCTGGCAACTTTGGCGTGCTGTTATCATCCAAATCCGACTTACTATCAGACATCTCTGGGAAAAAAAAACATTGAAGAGCAAAGCATGTCGTACACATTATTGCTTACGGAATTAACTTAAATGGAAGTCCGTAGTCGTGAGTCAATAGTCTATCACAATTTTTGGTCTATATAAATTGGTTGACTCATTGGCTTCTAACATTACAAAGACAAATTTTTTTATTTTTGGGTTAAGGTTGACCAGGGGAGAATTGCTAAAAGAATATATCAAATTCAATTTAACCATAATCATTTATACTAAACGCACATAGTTTTTGTTTTTAAAAGCATACGTTTGGTCATTTGATTTTTCAACATGGAGACCTGAAGACTATGACAATAGTTAAATTTTCTATTAAGTTTACTGTTTTTGATAAAGTCATAAGGATCTATTTTTGTTCCAATCACAAGGAGCACCTAATAAACAATTTTTTCGGTTGTCAATTCTTGATCCTGAGCATCATAATAGTGGTGTTTATTTACTTCCGGAAATTCAATTTATTAAGCAAGTCTGTGCATATTTTTTGGGGAATAAAAACGGTATTTCATATGCCTAACACAACAGATTAACAACTATTCAGCAAATTCAAGACAACTGTATATTCCTCTGATATAGGATAAAGATAAAAAAAACAAAAAATTCACCAATGTTAGAGCACAGAACAGGAACGAACAGGAGCCAGATTCCACTGTTTCCGAAGACCAACGACGCAACGTAAGAGAGACGAGGGATACCAGGTGAGTTAGAGATCCAGAACCATCATCCAGAGTTCAGGGTTTCCACCCTTGAGAGATATAGAAGGGGCACTTCGAAGGAGACAGAGGAGAAGCAACGACGGCGCAAATCCTACCGTTTCGCTATTCTTCTGCTCTTTCTCATCGAATCGCTGCGAAAGATTCCGATTCGCCTCTTTGGGGATGGCATGTGCCCACCTCCCGCAAGAGTGTGCACAACTTCAAGATGAACCCTAACTTCTCTAACAGGCTTGAAGGTCGCTCATTCAAATCTAAAATTTAGGAGATTTTTTAATTTTTCCTTTTGATTCCTGTTTCAATTCCCTCCTGTTTCAACTATGGGAATGTTTGAAATTCGAAAAAAGGACCCTCACAAACTACATTTGCTAATTCATTACATTTCCTACTTACCCGTGTTTACTCACTTTTACCGTGGCTCATTAACCAAACTAATTATTTTCATAGTCAAACTCATATGGGAGTTAGTCACATTCAATCCATGTGTTAAGCTCCAATTGACTACATATTCTTTAGCCACCTTGTCCACTCAAATGAATTGACCACCATAGAAGTCACCTAATTTAAGATATGCAAAAATAAATATAATTTTCCATCATATATTTATTAAATTGGTGTAGTATTTTAGTTTTATGAATGATTTTGCATTTAAATTATAAGAACCGACCCTTCATGTATTGCCACAAGTCATTATTCTAATTTCTTTACACAATAATTTTGACTCATAAGCAAATGATAAAGCCGGAAAAACTAAAATTCGGCATAATTAATGTCTAAATACAATAAGTATATTCAAGAGCTAAAATTTCCTAATTAATTACTATAAATTGCAACTAATAACACCACAAAAACAAAAGCAAACCATGCATTTTAAGTTATTATATATACAATGACAATATATGTTGAAGATTTGTATTTCAAATTGCGAAATAAAATTGTAAGATTGGAGAGATAAATAAATAAACTCGAACAAAAAAAACATAAAATTCTTTCAACATGAGATTTCACAGCCTTATTATCCTCTTTCTGTTTGCTCACCTGTCCGCCGTTACGGTTGCCGCCGCAGCCGCCTGGCCGGAGTCAGAATTGCTTGCAACTATTTCTCACGAGAGGGATGTCAAAAGTCCCAAGGTGATTAAGATTGCGAAATTTGCGATCAATGAACAGAACAAGAGATCAAAAGCAAAACTGAAATTGGTGAGAATTCTTAGATGCACGGAGAACGTTTACACAATTGACAACTCTTTCTCCCTGGAGCTGTTGGCCAAACATGGAACCAGGACTACTAAGAAATACTTGGCTCACTTGTTTGAGACCAAGGATTATTGGTTTCGTCCATCGACGAATCAATTTGAGCTAGAAAGCTTTGAACTTGCCCAATAGAAAATAAATTATAAATATGTGTGAATGTTGCATATAAACGAATAACGTTTTATTCCTCCATATTTATTATATTAGTGCCATGTATCCTTCTTCGTTTCATGCATTTTAAACCATCGTATTTGCTCTTTTTTTTTTTTTCTTTCAAGATCATCTATGCACAAAACCTTAGGGCAGTTAAAATGCGCTAAATCTATCGAACCATTCTGTTTATCTATTTAAATGAGCGGACTTTACTTCTAAAATTAAAACAGTTTAAATTTCGGGCTAAATGGGTTGAGCCCGATTAACCCGAAAAAATGACGGGTTAAATGGGTCAATTTGCGGGCTAAACGGGTGGCCCATTAATTTTTTTACATTTTTTAAAAAAAATAGCACTTTTAGCCAATATTTTTCCTACTTGACTCGAAAATCCGACCAATCAACTAAAAAATATTATTTTTTAATGATTTTCGACCTAAAAGTGGTATTTTTTGTCAAAATATTTTTTAAAAAATAAAATAAAATGATAAACGGGCTGACCTGTTTAACCCATTGGACTGACCATAAACGGTCCAAGTTAAAAAATTCTAACCCGTGAATAAAGCAGGCTTAAACGGGCCAGCCTATTTAACCCACAGGTTTAACGGGCCGAACCTAAATAGACCGGACTAGCCTGTTTAACAATCCTACAAAACTTTCTCATCAAAGAAGAATAATATAATCACTGTTCATAAATAATATAAACTTTAATCAAATTCATACTTATAATTAAAATAAATAGGATTAAAATTTATAAATAATATAATTAAATTAGATTCATATTAATAAATAAAATATAAATAAAAATATAAAAGATTTTGTGATTAGCTAGCATTCTTTTTGCTTGAAATTTGATTGGTTATTATACAATAATAATGAAAATATTTAATTAATTTTTATGCAACATTTTAGGCCATTACTCTGATACTCTATAGAAATTAGAAAGCAAATGACTTTTCCTTATATATTAAATAAATCTCCTTATATATTTTATTAAATTATAGATAATTAACTTATGACATAATTTTTTATTTTTATGGGATTATAAAATTTGAAAAAATCAGTGTGGTATTAGAGTATTTTTAATGTTTTAAAAAATTAATTTTGTCCAAATTTTAAAATAATTGGTTAAAAATATAGCAAAATCTATAGATTATGCAATAATAATTTATTCTCTAATTTTGTAAAGGATAATTGAGCAATTGTTAAAATTTTATTATTGATATTCTTGTAAAGCTTTTACGAGCTGAACCACTAGAAGCTCTAAAGTACAAAGTCCCCCCACCTGAACAGGTTCATCTATCTATCCCTCAGCAATATGTGGTTAATTAGGAGTTATTATCAATTTCTTAGAACATTTCTTTGTTTTCATTAGGTTATAAACACCTTTACTTCTTCTCTCAAAAGAAATTAGGAAACGTAGATTATGATGTTTTAGTGGTTATTTTGGACAAGAAAAAATATTAATAATAATTATGTAGGATTACAAGTATTCATAACACGCAGCGAAAGTAATAAAGTAATTTTATTGATTTATTTTTGTGTTTAGAACTTTATTGAAATAAGATGACTTAGATGCTAATACTTGAGTATCTTAGTGAATAAAGTTTTCTCCTTCGATAGTACGAAGGTACTATGTATATCCACACCGAGACTAATCCTTGTTGTCAACTCTTTGACCAATGGATTTAACTGTGAAGTTTCTTACAACTCCTTGCACCAGCAATTCTTCACTAAGAATTTGGAATATTTGTGTATGTAGAGGTAAAAGAAAAAACTTGTGTTTTCTTTCTTTTATCATATACACATATATAGTATATATATGAGATTGGTGACTGATTTGTTAATCAAATTACAACTTAATTTGAAACAAAATCAGTTAGGATCTTATCCATATTTAAAACTCATCATAGAATAAATAATTAATTATTTAATATTCTCAATTATAATATTATTATATTTATGGTGTTAGCAAAGAATATAATAATACTCCATTTGAATTAATATAATTATTTATTTGATCTAATCAAAATAATAATTAAATGATTATTTACCAAGGATTAGAACACTCGTTAGTGTGTGACCCCATAGGTTCAATACTAAGCGGGTAGTATATTAGTCATACTAAATTTACTAATCAAGGTTGGCCTCTAGCAACGCTCCTTGACGACCCGATAGTATGAAGTAATAATATTTTTTTACTAAGAACCCAAGATGAACAAAAATACAACTCCTTCCATCTTTTCAGCTCTTGGCTAACTTTTAGAGTTCGGTTTGATTGTCAAACTCTAACTTGTTACCGTTATTATAATGAATTATGAATGATTTAAGAAACTCATTTCTTAATTTATTCAAACCCCTTAGCCAAGGCATTGTTTATTTCATTCATTATAATCGTAGAGCTCAAACTCATTACCATAGTTGATGGATTCCATTTTGACTAATCATTAATTCTACAAGTATTTAAATCATACCCAATGTCCATTCAACTAACACCGTAGGGTGTTAGGTGTCCGGAATCAAAGTATAACAAATACATTGTTAATTACTATGATAGTCGCAGGTCAAAGGAAAATTCTAATATTATGTTCATCATAAGAATATCCTATTGACAAATATACGGTAATTATAACCATTAGGAATTCTTAGAGTGAGTCAGTTCAATGGTTATATCTCTATATATACCATTTATATATATAATTTAACAAATGAGATCTATTAATTTTCATCCAATGAAGACTATTATATATATATATATATATATATATATATCACTAATGTCCCATTTTTAGTGATTCTACGATTAAGAACAATTTAAATTAAAAGTACTCAAAAAACGTATATCTCATTATTACGATCCCTATCGTAATTATTCGTTTCTAATTTTAATTAAGGACACTATCATAAATTATAAAAGTTTATTCTATAAAAAGGAATAATAATAATAATAATTCATGATAGTATTTTGTTGGACATACACACTTATCTCCAACAATCTCCCACTTGCACTAGAGCCAATGACAGATTGGATCTAGGGCATACATGTATTTCCAACAAAATCTCCCACTTGCACTAGAGCCAATCAGTCATATATTTCAATCCTAATTCCCACATGTGCTTATCAAACTCTTTTGATCCAAGCGCCTTAGTGAATGGATCTGCTGCATTATCCTTCCCAGCAACCTTTTGAATTTCAACGTCTCTACGTTCAACGATCTCTCTTATCAAATGATACATTCTCAAGATATGCTTAGATTTTTGATGTGATCTTGGCTCTTTTGCTTGTGCAATGGCTCCATTATTGTCGCACAGTAACGGAAGTGGTTCTTTAATTGAAGGTACCACACCAAGCTCATTTATGAACTTCTTCATCCACACAGCTTCTTTAGCAGCCTCACTTGCTGCTATATACTCAGCTTCAGTCGTTGAATCAGCTACAGTAGCTTGTTTGGAACTTTTCTAACTCACTGCACCATCGTTTAAGGTGAAAACATAACTTGAAGTAGATTTGCTATCATCTTTATCTGAGGCAAAACTTGCATCAGTGAACCCTTTTGGTATAAGTTCAGAATCTCCATAGATGAGGAATTGGTCTTTGGTTCTTCTTAAATATTTAAGAATGGATTTAACCACCTTCCAATGTTTTCTCACCAGGATTTGCCTGATATCGACTGGCTACTCCTAGCGCATATGCGACATCAGGACGTGTACATGTCATGGTATACATGATAGCTCCCACTGCACTAGCATATGGTATTCTACTCATGCGTACTCTCTCTTCAGAAGTTTTAGGACAATCCTTTCTGCTGAGAGTAATTCCAGTGCCTATTGGTAAATAACCTTTTTTGGAATTTTCCATGTTATACCTTTTCAATATGGTATCAATGTACATAGACTGTGAGAGTCCAAGCAACCTTTTAGATCTATCTTTATAGATTTTTATTCCTAGAATATAGGCTGCTTCTCCCAAATCTTTCATGGAAAATTGTTGAGATAGCCAAATTTTGGTATTTTGCAATGCTGGTACATCATTTCCTATTAGTAATATGTCATCAACATAGAGTACTAAGAAAATGATTGTACTCCCACTAAACTTTTTGTATATGCAAGGATCCTCTTCACACCGGATAAAATCGAACTTTTCGATTGTCTTATTAAAATAAATGTTCCAACTTCTAGAAGCTTGCTTTAGCCCATAAATGGCGCATTGCAGCTTACAAACTTTACTATGATCAGACGGAAGTGTGAAACCTTCAGGTTGTGTCATGTACACTTCCTCTTTGAGTTCTCCATTAAGAAGCACTGTTTTCACATCCATTTTCCATATTTCATAATCATAGTATGCTACTATAGCAAGTAGAATCCGAATAGATTTGAGCATTGCCACAGGAGAAAATGTTTCTTCATAATCTATTCCCTCCTTTTGACGGTATCTCTTGGCAACTAGACGGGCTTTATAGGTCTCTACCTTACCATCTGTTCCAATCTTTTTCTTGTAAACACATTTGCAACCAATAGGTTTTATGTCTTTTGAGGGTTCAACCAAAGTCCAAACATTGTTGATCCTCATAGACTCTATTTCGGATTCCATGGCACTCTGCCATTTTAGGCTTTCGGAACTTTGCATTGCCTCTTCATAAGTCTTAGGATCATTATCATCATAATCGATCCCATTTTCCACATCATCTTGCACCATTAGATTTAGCCTTAGTGGTGGACGATGTTCTCTTGTGGACCGTCGAAGAGGTAGTTCTTGTACCAAATTTGGAGGTTGCTGAACTGGTTCCAAAGATAGTTCAAGAATTGGTTCATTAATCTCTCTTTGAACTACTATCGGTTTGTTATCCTCAACTCTTGAAGATGATAAATTTGGTTTTAGTTTAAGTACATCCAAAATTGGTTGCTCAACTTGATATTTCATATTCTTGAGCTTGTACTATTTCATTGGTTTCTTGAACTTCATCAAGTTATATTTCTTCACCTTGTCTTCAGAAAGAAATTCCTTTTCTAAAAAGGTCCCACCTCTTGCCACAAACACTTTGTGGTCAGAAGGGTGATAGAAATAATAACCTATTGTTTCTTTAAGGTAACCAATGAATCTACATTTATCGGACCTAGCATCAAGTTTATTACTTTGCAATTTCTTAACATATGCTGGACATCCCAAACTCTAATGTGTTTG
The DNA here is from genome assembly GCF_014773155.1 of Arachis stenosperma. Lineage (NCBI taxonomy): Eukaryota > Viridiplantae > Streptophyta > Magnoliopsida > Fabales > Fabaceae > Arachis > Arachis stenosperma. The sequence continues at coordinate 7,467,612 of NC_080380.1, read as the reverse complement.
AGATTTGGTTTTCGTCCTTTCTATATCTCATATGGTGTTGAAGAAACTGCTTTAGTGGGTACTTTATTTAGCAAATATGATGTTGTTTCTAAAGCATAGCCCCATAAATTCAATGGAAGATCAGTAAAATCCATCATGGATCGAACCATATCTAATAAAGTTTGATTCCTCCTCTCTGAAATACCATTGTATTGTGGGGTACCAGGAGGTGTCCATTGAGAAAGAATTCCATTTTTCTTTAAGTATTCAAGAAAATGATCATTTAGATATTCTCCTCCTCTATCAGATCTAAGCACATTAATGCTTTTACCTGTTTGATTTTCAACTTCACTGCGAAAAATTTTGAACATTTCAAATGACTCAGATTTGTGTTTCATAAGATACACAAAGCCATATCTAGACATATCATCAGTGAAAGTGATAAAATAAGAATATCCTCCTTTGGCTTAAATTTTCATTGGTCCACAAACATCTGTATGTATTAGTCTCAATAATTCTGTAGCCCTTTCTCCATGTCCCATAAATGGAGTTTTGGTCATTTTTCCTTTGAGACAGGATTCACAAGTTACATATGATTCATAATCATATTTGTTAAGGTAACCTTCTTTATGTAACTTAGAAATCCTTTTTTCTCCTATATGACCAAGTCTACAATGCCAAAGATATAATTCATTTACTTGATTATTCCTCTCTCTTTTGAGAGTAGAAACATTATGACAGAATTGCCATTTAAATCGGAAAGAATATAATCGCCATATTGGAGATAGCCATTTACGTATAAGTCATCACCATAATAAGTAGAACAAATGCCATTTTTAATATTAAAATAAAAATCACGTTTGTCCAACATAGAAACAGAAATAACATTTGTAACAAAATTAGGAACATAATGACAATTCTCCAATACTAATGTCTTGCCCGTAGGTATTGCTAAAGAAATAGATCCTATAGCTACAGCAGCAACATTTGCTCTGTTCCCGACTTGAAGGTAAGTTTTTCCCTTCTTCAGCCATCTACTTACTCGTAGTCCCTACAACGAATTGCAAATATTATGAGCACTTCCGGTATCTAATACCCATATAGAAGAATTAATAGTAGCCAAAGAAATCATGAAAACTGTTTTCAAATATGTCTTACGTTCCTCTTTGGTTTTCAAAGAAGCAAGGTACTCCTTGCAGTTTCTTTTCCAATGACCTTTGCCTTTACAATAAAAGCATTCAGCATCATTTTTGTCAGCCTTTTCTTACTTGTCCTTGGATTTGGTCACACCACCCTTAGGTGCCATGGGTTCTCTTTTAAAATTATTCTTTCCATTTTCTTTTGCTTTCCACTTTCCTTTCTTCTTAGAAGAGCTGCCAACTACCGTAGCAACTCCTTTCTTTTTTTCAGATGGAATTTGATTCTCATAATCAATTAGCATGTTGAGCATTTCATGAAGATCACAGCTTACTTTAATCATATTAAAGCTAACAATGAATTGTGAAAAAGTTTCTGGAAGAGATTGCAAGATCAAATCTTGTGAAAGTTCTTTGCCCAATTTGCATCCCAACTTCTCAAGTTGTTCAATAAGATCAATCATCTTAAGAACATGGGGTCCAACAGGAGAGTCCACATCAAGTGTGGATCTAAATAAAATTTTGGACAATTGATATCGGGCTGTCTTACTTTGTGCACCATACATCTTCTTAAGATGTTCAACAATAGTTGGTGGATCCATATCCTAATGTTGCCTCTGAAGATCAGAACCCATGGATGCCAGAATGATGCATTTGACAGTAAGACAATTTGTTATTTTCAAGTATGCCACGCAGTGATAGAGCAGACATATTATTCATGAATCTAAAAAGAAAAACAAATATAAGTATGTATTCACACATACAAATAATATTTTCTACAATAATTATTATTATAGAAAATTAAAAAATCTTTATTCCTTAAAAAAATATCTAAAATCATGAATGAGTATCTTGGTTGTTAAGTCATTACTCATACAATTTTAAATAGATGATTAAATGTATCACATACAATTTTAATCCAAAATAATTACCTGATTCTCAAGTTATTATTTAATTGAATTATATTTTATACCCCTAGGTTATCTAGGTTCAAGTAAAAATTAATTCATTTCATGTATCAAATACATATATAAATTTTATCCTTGAGTACGAATCTCCTGGTTGTCAGGTAACTCCTCGTAAACAAAATATAAAATTTATTTATCCTTTTTTTTCTTTCAGTTTTATTTCATAAATAAATAAAAACAATAATAACAGTATGTTCCATAACATACATATAATTTTATCCCATATAAATTTATAATTTTGACAATAGCATCCCATGCCATTATTAGGAATCACATTCACTATAATAACAAAACTTAAATTAATCCTATTAATTCTGTAAATTTTTGCAATAAAATTTTAAACACAAAAGGGTCCTGGCTCTGATACCACTGTAGGATTACAAGTGTTCATAACACGCAGCGGAAGTAATAAAGTAATCCTATTGATCTATCTTTGTGCTTAAAATTTTATTGAAATAAGATGGGTTAGATGCCAATACCTGAGTACCCTAGTGAATAAAGCTTTCTCCTTCGATAGTACGAAGATACTATGTGTATCCACACTGAGACTAATCATTGTTGTCAACTCTTTGACCAATGGATTTAATTGAGAAATTTCTTGCAACTCCTTGCACCAGCAGTTCTTCACTAAGAATTTGAAATATTTGTGTATGTAGAGGTAAAAGAGAAAACTTATGTTTTCTTTTTTTTATCATATACACATATATAGTATGAGATTGGTGACTGATTTGTTAATCAAATTACAACTTAATTTGAAACAAAATCAGTTTGGATCTTATCCATATTTAAAACTCATCATAGAATAAATAATTAATTATTTAATATTCTCAATTATAATATTATTACAAGTTTAATCACCCGTGCCATGCACGTGATAAAATTGAAATTATAATTTTAAATTATTTTGTTAAAATTAATTTAAATTATAATAATTTGATTAATAAAAATATACATGTTATGTATTATTTGTTTTTTCTTAAGCTAGTGTTAAATATATTAACTCTAAAATAGTTATTAATTGGTTTTAGTAATCTACTTTCTTTAATAAATCAAACATATATACTCAATGTGACTATAAATAACTTAATAATATTTAGACCCACCAACAAAGTTTTATATGTTGTTTTACTGTCAAGTAAGAACATATCAAAATTAGATCAAAATAAATAAGAAATTATTAGAGAATTCTAATGCATAAAATTCTCTAATAAACAATAAATAATCTAAATCTACTAAAAAACAACTCAACACTTTTCTTTGATGCCTGCAAAATATATACGTGAAATAATATTATATCAATGTTAGTATACATTTTTACAATTATCGACTGTATTTACTATACATGACTCATTCTTAAAAGTTATTCTATACACGTGTCAGTCAGAAGATAAATTACTGGACTTTATTTTACTTTTCTAAATTATTATAATTATGCATTATATATTCATTAAATGCTAATTGTAATATTGTAATATAATTATAATAAATATATTTTTCTAAAATAAATTTAGAAGAGAGAATAGTACTTTCATTTTGGAGGAAAAATGAATTCATGAGAAATTGACACTTCACTTTTATTAGTTGATAATGTATCAAATATTGATTTTATATAATTATAATAAAAATATTTCTCTAAATTAGTATAATCATGCATTATTCGTTAAATGTTAATTGTAATATAATTATAATAAATATATTTTTCTAAAATAAATTTAGAAAAGAAAATAGTGATTTTATTTTAGAGAAAAAATAAATTTATGAGAAATTAACACCTCACTTTTATTAGTTGGAGAAAAAATTAAGTTTTAGTATATTTTGTCATTATTATACATTTTTCTCTAATCATATATCCACTGTTTTCTTTTTTTGTTTTAGCATTTTGAACTTGGGTTAAATTTCTATTATATGATAGAATTAATATGAGTATATTTTATTATTAAATAAACAAAGTTAATATAAAATAAAATTATACATAAAAAAAGCAAAGAAAATAAAATTAAAATAGCAAAAGTGATAAAAAGATTATTTTTATAATTTTGTTTTGTCATTTTTATGTATAGAAGATTAGAAAATATTAAATTTTTAACTAAATTAATTTATATTTGTTGTATTCAATTTAAATAAGTAATAAATTATCTTATTTTAATTTATTCCTTAAATTTATATATAATAAAAATTAAATCAAATAATTAATATACATAATTTTAAATTGTGTGATACTTAAATATCTATTCAAATCAATTAGTTGATATAATTAATTCATCATAATGAATTGACTTTAATGAGTTAAACAAAATAAAGCAGAAGCATGCTACGTTGATTCTATCATTAAAGGTAAAAATTCAATTTTTATATAATAGAATAGATAGAATAGATAATATAATAAACAGCGAGAAAGAGAAAGATAAAAATTTTAAATCCTAAGTTGTTTCATTTGGATATTGCAATGTGGGTATCACATTATTTTACTTATTCTACTCTATGGACCCTTTTGTAACTTTATTTCAGTATTAATGGAATTTCACTACCTTTAAGTACTAAATTAAAATTCAAAATGAAACTGAAAAAAAGTAAAGAGTATAAAATTATTGATTGAAAAATACTCTAAATAATAAAAAGTCAAATTAACTTTAATATTAAACTCATTAATACGATTTTAATTTTATATAATAGTTAGAAAATAGATTAGTAAAAGCAAATGGAAGAATGACTCTAATTAGTATTTGATAAAATATTCAATTAGAATAATTAAATAAATAAAATTATGATATTATTTAAAAAATACATTTTTATGGTAAAAAATTATATTTAAATAAAATATTTATAAAATATAAAATTTAGAGTAACATAGTTTCATGAGCATTAATCAATTATGAAATAACATCAAATTATAATATAATTTATTTATGAAAAAATAATCAATAATTAATATTAATAAATATAAAAATCATCCAAACACTTTGATTAAAAGTATGAGTGGTTAATTATTATTCATTATTAATAATATTTTGTTCATAACAAAAAATGAAAATATAATTATTCAGATTTAGATTTTAAAAAAATAAACGTATAAGTAACAAATGATATATTTTATCATGTATATTATAAATTAATGAATTAAATTAACTGATATAATGAATTATAATTAATTAATTGGTATAAATTATAATAAATTATATGATATTTAAAAAGAAAATAAAATGAATAAAAAAATATAAAAAAAATAGAAGAATAGAAGACTATAATAAAATAAATTGAATGAATTTTTTTTTCTTTTTACAAATTTTATATTACATCCGCTTCAATAATAATAAATAAAAATACATTAACTTAATATCTAAGAAAAATGATGAGATAAAATCATAACACAAATTCTAAAATAAAAGCTTAAATTAAACCATAATATCATTGTACAAAATAAATTAAAAATAATTTCACACTACAATATACCACACAAATAGATAAATGACTTAAATTTAATTACGAATTTTTTATTTATTTATGCAAACATGATAACACCATGGTCTATAAATGCTTAATGGATAACATACCATATATTGCTCTGAATGATGAGCACGGGAGTTGAAGAGTGTGTGCTGATTTGTATCCATGATGGTTACCTTCTTATGACCACACCTCATAGAAAGAAAAAGAATTGTTGTAAAAGCTACCCAATGAAAGAGTAATTGGTAAATGAATGATGTTTTCTTCTAACATATATGATTTTTTATAGTGGTAAAATAAAAATAAAATGAATGAAATTTTGTATTTTTATATTAGAAATAGAATTTGATATTTATCCTAATAAAATTAAATAACTAATTAGTTATATTTAAATAAATAAAATAAGTTAAACAAAAATATTTTTAAGAATTAATCAAATCAATTAGTCAATACAAATAATTAGTATAATTAATTTTATTTGATTTATTGAATTCAAAAAATAAATTAAAAAATAATTGATTGAATTAATTAGTTGATATAATTAATTTATTATAATTGATTGGATTTAATGAATTAGAAAAAATAAATAGGAAAACATAGGAGACAATATTTTTTTAACTAAATTAATATGTATTTATTGTATTTAATCATTATAAGTAATAAATTATCTATGTTAGTATGTACCTTATAAATTAATGAATTAAAATAATTGATATAATAAATTACAATTATTTGATTGATATAAATTATAATAAATCGTGTGATATTTAAATACATAATCAAATCAATTAGTTGATATAATTAATTTGCTATAATAAATTGTATTCAATGAGTTATAAAAAATAAATTAAGAAACACGCTAAGAAGTATGTCACGCCCATCATGAAGTGCAGAAATTCAATTTTTATATAATAAAAATATACATTCTTATATATGTTATAGAAATATGATTTGATTCCATGAACTTGCTTATTTTTTTTTTACTTGCCACCTATATTCAGCATGGAATTTTAATTTTTCTAAAATAAATTTAGAAGAGAGAATAGTACTTTCATTTTGGAGACAAAATAAATTCATAAAGAATTGACACCTCGCTTTCATTAGTTGATAATGCATTAAATATTAATTTTATATAATTATAATAAATATATTTTCCTAAATTAGTATAATCATACATTATTTATTAAATGTTAATTGTAATATAAATATAATAAAGATATTTTTGTAAAATAAATTTAGAAGAGAGAATAGTGCTTTCATTTTAGAAGAAAAATGAATTTATGAAAAATTGACACCTCACTTCAATTAGTTAGAGAAAAATACAATTTTAGTATATTAAGTAGAAGTATATTATTATTATTATTATTATTATTATTATTATTATTATTATTATTATTATTATTATTATTATTATCATAAAAAATATTTTCGATTGATAATTGATAAGTAGTTTAATAATATATTAAATATGAATTTTATATAATTATGCATTATTCATTAAATGCATTCATTTTGGAGGAAAAATGAATTCATGAGGAATTTACACCTCACTCATTAGTTGAAAAAAAATCCAATTTTAATATATTAAGCAGATTATATAAATAAAAATACTTGCTAAGTATATATAAAAGAGAAGATATATAATTATATATAATATAATTGCTATATATGTAACAGATATAAATTGTTATAATTATAGAGACTTACTATAATTATATTAAATTTAATTATGAATGTAAATAAATAAAAGTGATAATAATTAATATGATTTTTTTACATTTAATATTTACCGTAAATATAAAAAATATTGAGAAAAAAAGTAGATACTGACTTTATTTTATTTTATTTTACGTCATGAATTTCTTTACTAAAATTAATGGAGAAAAAAAATCTTTATGATTATATATCAATCTCAATCACAATAAATAAGATGAATCGGTTGAGCAACTAATAAATTTACCAAAAAATCCATCCTTTATTTTTATTAAATATTTATATTAATTCAATTAGATGAGTGTTTTAATAAAAGAAAAGATTATTATTATTATTATTATTATTATTATTATTATTATTATTATTATTGAATAATAACGATAATTATCGTTATTAATATTAAATTGGTTATATATATATATATATATATATATATATATATATATTGTTGCTTCTACAATCGTGCAATAATATTTTCTTTCATTTGTTAATTAATTAAACTTGGTTATTTATATTAAATATATTTAATGATTACTAAAAATTAATCATATAATTATCATTATTATTAATAACCAATTATTAATAATCAATTTATATTTCTCTAAAATATAATTTTCTATCTTATTATTATTATTATTATTATTATTATTATTATTATTATTATTATTATTATATAGGTCGCCATTAAAATAATAACTTGTCACTAATAAAATTTTAGGATAATAAATAAAAAATAGAATTATATTAGTATAATTAAAATTAATATAATTAAAATAGTTAAAAATATTTTTGATTGATAATTAGGTTAATAATGCATTAATTATTGATTTTATATAATTATAATAGAGATATTTTTCTAAATTAATATAATTATGAATTATTCATTAAATGCTAAGTATAATATTATTATATAATTATAATTAAGATAATTTTTTGAAATAAATTTAAAAGAGATTAGTATAATTATAATAAAGAGATTATTTTAAATTAGTATAATTATGTATCATTCATTACATACTAATTATAATATAATTATATCAATTAAAGATAATTTTTAAAAATAAATTTAAAAGAGAGAAATAGTGCAATCATTTTGGAAGAAAAATGAGTTCACGAGAAAGTGACACCTCACTTTCATTAGTTGGAGAAAAACACAATTTTAGTATATTAAATAGAAGTAGATTGGTATAAATTATGATAGATTACATAACATTTGAAAAGAAAATAAAATAAATAAGAAGAAAATAAAAATAAATAGAATAGATAGAAGACTACAATAAAATAAATTAAATGTGAGATTTTTTTGGTACATTTCATATCACATTCGTTTCAATAATAATAATAATAAATAAAAATACGTCAACTTGATATCTAAGAAAAAAATGATAAGATAAAATCATAATACAGTTCTAAAGTAAAAGCTTAAATTAGAACATAATATCATTACATAACACATATTAAAAGTAATTTCACACTACAATATATCACAAACAGGTAAATGACTTAAATTTAAATACAAAACAGTTTTTATTTATACATATATGATAACACCATGGTCTATAAATACTTCATAGATAACATATCTTATAGAGCTCCGAATGATAAGCACGAAAGTTGGAGAGTGTCGTAGTTTGTATCCACGATAGTTGTCTTCTTGCAACGATGCCTCATAGGAAGAAAAAGAATTGTTGTAAAAGCTATTAAATGAAAGAGTAATTGGTAAACGAATGATATTTTCTTCTAGCATACATGGTCTTTTATAGTGGTAAAATAAAAATGGAAGGAATCAAATTTTATATTTTTATATTAGGAATAGAATTTGATATTTATCCTAATAAAATTATTATTATTATCAATATAAATGGGTTAACAACTTGCTACTAATAAAATCATTGGATAATGAATAAGAATTAGAAGGATATGAATATAATTAAAATGAATATAATTAAAATATTTAAAAATATTTTTGATTGATAATTAGTTTAATGATGCATTAAATATTGATTTTATATAATTATAATAAAGATATTTTCTTAAATTAGTATAATTATGTATTATTCATTAAAATAATAAAAAATATTTCTAATTAATAATTGATAAGTAGTTTAATAATAAATTAAATATTAATTTTATATAATTAAAATAAAGATATTTTCCTAAATTAGTATAATTATGCATTATTCATTAAATGCATTCATTTTGGAGGAAAAATGGGTTCACGAGAAAGTGACACCTCACTTTCATTAGTCGAGAAAAAACCCAGTTTCAGTGAAGACAACTCAATGAGGTATTTCATGGATGTGATGCATTGTAAATGATTGTGGCAAAAGACAATCGAACTGGAACATTAGACGATAAGAATAACTTAGAGTAACAACAAATAAAAAATTATTAAAAGAATAATATAATAGAATGAGTATATGAAAAATATTATAAAAAATTATAAATTGTACCTTAAAATGATCGACTTCAATAAAAAACGAAGAATACATTCTTATTCTATGAAGTAGTAAAAAAGAAAAAACACTAAATATAAAATTATGAATTGACTCTCAAATTTAGATTCATGTACCACAGGAAAACACTATATATAGACTTTAGTAAAACAAAAATAAATATGTAAATTACCTATTATTAAGGTAATTTTTTAATAATGCATTAAATATTGATTTGATACAATTATAATGAATATATGTTCCTAAATTAGTATAATTATATATTAATTTCATCATATCACAGGTAACAAAGATTTTTTATTATTAGTATTACTATTACTGATATTATTATTATCATTAAAATGAATAAAAATATTTTTAATTGATAATTGATAAGTAGTTTAATAGTGCATTAAATTTTGATTTGATACAATTATAATGAAGATATGTTTCTAAATTAGTATAATTATATATTATTCATTAAATATTAATTACAATATAATTATATTAAAGATATTTTTATAAAATAATTTAGAAAAATTATTTGATATACGTGAATCGAGTAACAAAGATTTATTATTATTATTATTACTATTATTGATATTATTATTATCATTAAAATTATTAAAAGTATTTTTAATTGATAATTGATAAATAGTTTAATAGTGTATTAAATATTGATTTGATATAATTATAATGAAGATATGTTGCTCAATTAGTATAATTATATATTATTCATTTAGTATTAATTATAATATAATTACAATAAAATAATTTAGAATAGAAAAAAAAAATTTTATTCGTTTTGGAGGGAAAACGGAGGCATGAGAGATCGACACGTCACCTTTAGTAGCTGAGGGAAAACCCAGTTTTAGTATATTAAGTAGATATTCATGGTGCTAGCAAAGAATATAATAATACTCCATTTGAATTAATATAATTATTTATTTGATCTAATCAAAATAATAATTAAATGATTATTTACCAAGGATTAGAACACTCGTTAGTGTGTGACCCCATAGGTTCAATACTAAGCGGGTAGTATATTAGTCATACTAAATTTACTAATCAAGGTTGGCATCTAGCAACGCTCCTTGACGACCCGATAGTATGAAGTAATAATATTTTTTTACTAAGAACCCAAGATGAACAAAAATACAACTCCTTCTATCTTTTCAGCTCTTGGCTAACTTTTAAAGTACAGTTTGATTGTCAAACTCTAACTTGTTACCGTTATTATAATGAATTATGAATGACTTAAGAAACTCATTTCTTAATTTATTCAAACCCCTTAGCCAAGGCATTGTTTATTTCATTCATTATAATCGTAGAGCTCAAACTCATTACCATAGTTGATGGATTCCATTTTGACTAATCATTAATTCTACAAGTATTTAAATTATACCCAATGTCCATTCAACTAACACCGTAGGGTGTTAGGTGTCCGGAATCAAAGTATAACAAATACATTGTTAATTACTATGATAGTCGCAGGTCAAAGGAAAATTCTAATATTATGTTCATCATAAGAATATCCTATTGACAAATATACGGTAATTATAACCATTAGGAATCCTTAGAGTGAGTCAGTTCAATGGTTATATCTCTATATATACCATTTATATATATAATTTAACAAATGAGATCTATTAATCTTCATCCAATGAAGACTATATATATATATATATATATCCCGAATCACTAATGTCCCATTTTTATTTTTAGTGATTCTACGATTAAGAACAATTTAAGTTAAAAGTACTCAAAAAACGTAGATCTCATTATTACGATTCCTATCGTAATTATTCGTTTCTAATTTTTAATTAAAGACACTATCATAAATTATAAAAGTTTATTCTTATAAAAAGGAATAATAATAATAATAATTCATGATAGTATTTTATTGGACATACACACTTATCTCCAACAATCTCCCACTTGCACTAGAGTCAATAACAAATTAGATCCAGGGTATACATGTATTTCCAACAAATTAGGAAACGTATATTTTGTTATTAAGTTTTTAATTTAGGAAAAAATCTAAGTAAGATTTTCAAATTAGGAAACGTAGATTTTGTTATTAATTTTGTAGTTTAATATTTTTTCTTGTCCAAAACATTTTCTTCAGATGAATTAATTAAAAAATTAAAATCTTTTGAACAAGAAAAAATATTAATAACAAAAATATTATATTGAATAGAAAACAGTTATTATGAATTAATTAAATGTTTAAATTATCTTTTAATTAATAAAAGAAACAAAAATAATATGTATATAAATTATAGATTATAGTATAAAAGATTTATAGAAAGGTTTATAGTCAAATTACTTTTATAGAAAGGTTCTAAAAGACAAAAGTCTCTATCGATTAAGAAGGTCAGGGTATTCATACATTCAAAAAAAATCATATAATAAATTTTTTAGTTATTATTTTTATGTGAAATAATTTTTTTATTAATAATTAAATTTAACATTCATTATCTAAAATTTAAAAGAATTTAATGTATATACTTTTATATTTAATTAGGTGTTAAGTTTGTTGCACAAATAAAAATAATTTATTTTTTTACTTCTTATTTAAAAATAATATTTTTCTTTCCATGTATATAAAAATATAATTAACTCAAATTTTTTTTTGAAACAATTGAATTTTGATTCTAATTATTAATCATAATATTTGTATTTTCTCTAAATTATATGTAATAACTATTTAAAAGAAGAGAAGTGAAAATATAAATTAAAATGATAAGAGGTAAAAATTTAAAATAAATAAAAAAAACTCAAAAAATATACATATACACTACAAAAAAAAGAGCTATTTTAACACTTTTGTTTTTAACACCATAATTAAATGTCAAAATTAATATATATTTTTGATAAATAAATATCACAAATGTCAAATTCTTTATGTTTTCTTGATGAATAATTTGACCGTAGAAAATTACTTTTCAATTTTGACACTCATTTGTTTTCAATTTACTCTACTATTTCTCTTCTTCTCTGGACTCTGACAATTTTGACATCACACTGCTCTTAATTTGGGATCATACTACTCATTCTTTATCTTCAAAATCTCAATTTATTCTTCAGTTTCAAGATCTCATCTTATTCTTTGTTAAAATTTTTTGTTGAAAATATTTTATAGTTAATAAGTGTCAAATTAAATAGTATTTTTGACAGTTAATAAGTATCACAGAAAATATATTCTCAAATTTTTTTAACAAATTATTTTGACAGCCAATATTATCAAAATAAGATTAAAACTTTTTTCACAATTACTTATATGTTAAAAATACTATTTTGACAAAATTTTTATTAACATATTTTTATAGTTAAAATAGTGTCATCAAAATTTATTTTTTTAACAAATTTTAATTTTTTTTACACATATAACCCTAAAAAATAATTTATATTATTGTAGTGATAATAATATCTTTTTCATGTGAATAATATTACAAATTATTTTAATTATATTTAATTATAAATTTAATGTATTTTTATAAATTTATAAATTTATTTGAATTATATTATTTTATTTATTTTTTATAATAAAAAGGTAAAGAGAGATAGAGAATGAGGGAGAAAGGAGAGAGAAAGATAAAGAAGAATGATAGAGGGAGTTTGTTAATTTTGGAGAAAAAGATTTTATTTTAATTGTAATGAAAGAGTATTTAGTGACACATTTTGATTTGTCAAATTAGTAATATAAAATATAAATTATAAGTTATATATAGAGTGAAAAGTGCGATAGAGAAGGGGAGAAAGATAGATAAGAGGATGTAGCATGTAGGAATGGAGTTTATTAATTTTGGATAAAGATATTTTTTCTCAATTTTAATGAAAGAATATTATGATATATTTTTTTGTTAAATTAATAATATAATATAACTATATTTTAATTTTAATTTTAATTGTAATTAAAAAATCTAATATTATACATTTTGATTGTCAATAATTTTGTAATTAATTATTAATAATAATATATAAAAGAGATAGAATAGATGAATAAATAAGAGAAATAAGAAAAGAAGACAATTCTTTAATTTTAAAAAAAAAAATTTAATTTTAATTATAACAAGAGAGTAATATGCAACAAAATATTAATAATATACAATAAATGATAGATTCTTAACAATAAAATATCAATTTCGCTATATAATTAATAAAAGTTTAACTAATAATAAATCAATAAATATTTTTAAAGTGTATTATATATTTATTAATTGTTATTAATTATTGATTATTTAAATTTTATTTTTTAAAAATATAAAATTAATAATTATTAATTACAGTCATTTAAAATTAATTTATTATAAGTTGTTTACCTATATATAGTTTTTCATAAAATATTGGGGCCAAAATTTAATGAGATGCATGCAACAAAATTAACCAATTATAAACCTGAATAGTACTAATTAATGTTCCCACGCAAAGAAGAAGAAAAAAATATAGAGCAATTCTGTTGATGAAGTGATTATTATGACTCTTATTTACATAATTATGACTTTTATGGAAGTGTTAGGGCAAATATACGTTTGTGAACATTCAAAATTGTATCCCATAAACGGATTCAAGAGCCAACAACAAACTTGTTTTATATATACATGCATGGCAATTCACCGTAGCAGCAGCATCAAATTAAAGGAAGGTAGCATGAGAATTTATTGCCATATTATGATGTTCCTCTTCCTCTTAGCTCCTCTCTACTGTTACTCCCCCTTCACCGCCGTCACAGAATCGCCGCTTTTGCCGTATAAGGTTCCTACAGAATTGAACGTGAAGGAACCTTGGGTGATTGAGATGATGAATTTCGCGTTGAAAGAGTACAACAAGAAAGCTAAAGTGAAGCTGAAGCTAAAACAACCCCTTACTTGCCTAGCAGTATCTGCACCCCCGCGTCACAACCTCTACGCCCTTCAGTTTTTGGCCAACGATGGAGTCGAGACTCGCAAGTACGCGGCTCAATTAATTCAGGACATGTCATCATCCACTTTCTGGCTAGGGCGCTTTGCCGTTAAGTTTTCGTAGGGGATAAAAATTCTAATTGACCATGAAGATTAGGATTTTTGTGAATAGTTTAACTTTTTTGGAATAATTAACTTTAATATTTATTATTTTAAAATTTGAAAAAAATTTATATATATATATATATTTTTATATTTGATTAAAGATTAAGTTTGTTATTGTCTTTTTATGTATATAAAAATATAATTAGATATTAGTATAAAAAAATTTTATATTGATAATTATAAAATTAACTCAAACTCAATTCTTTTTTAAATAATTGAATTTTGATTTTAATTATTAATTACAACATTAATATTCTTTTCAAATTATGTATAATAAATATTTAAAAAAAATAAAAATATAGATTAAAAAGATAAAAAGTAAAAATTTAAAATTAAAAAGAATATAATAATATATTTTTTGTGAATAATATTATAAAATTATTTTTTAATTATGTTTAATTATAAATTTAGTGTATTCTTTATAGTTTTATGAATTTATTAGAATTATATTATTTTATTAATTTTATTTTTTTAGAGCAAAAAGGTAAAAAGAGATAGAGAATAAGAAAGAAAGAGATTGTGATACGAATTTGTATCAAGAATTAGAGAGAATTAGAGATAATAAGAGAGAATAGAAGAGAAATTCCTAGATATAGGGCCAAATAGAGAAAGTAGAGTTTCCAATTACACAATGTCTATTCCACATTATTACATTATACTCCTATTTATAGTATAGTTCTCTAATTGGACTAGTCCAATATAAATTGTATCATTACCCTACCCTTCAAAACAACCTTGTCCTCAAGGTTGCGAAAAAATATAAATCCTAACAAAAATTATAAAAGCTAATTACAAATAATAAAAAATTAGTATTTCGAAAAACAATATTTTTTATGCTACTGCTAAAAAAAATTTTAACCACCAGGATTCCATTGAAAAAATCTTTGTTCAATCCAAAACTAACAAAATATAATTCCTGTTGAAATCTGAAATTAGACTGAAATCCTTAGAATTGAGCTAAAAGTTATTGTACCATCCATCGCCTTCTGATTTTGGACTTCAGAAGTTAAAATTTGGGTTAGCTCACAATAGAAGCCCAACATATTGTTAGGCTTCAGCATCTCTTCCTCATCCTCATCCTCATCGAAGAAGAGAGATGCGTTGTTGTTTCTCTGCCTCAGAGGTGCACCCGCCGCCGCCCCTGCGTCCAACCCGCAGCCACCGGCCGTCACGAGCTTGCATGGAGGCACCGCCGCTGTCGTCCAGCTCCTGACCCTCCGCTGTTCGCTATTTGAGTTCTCCTTGTCTCTTCCCGAAGCCACCACTCGCCCCTGCAAGCCCTCTCCGCTTCGTTCTGCATCGCGATTCCAAGGGAAGACCGCCACCAGGAGTGGTGGTGGATTAGCCACGATTGGAGAGGCTCGACGAAACCCCCAAACTCTACGATCTCTGCCGTGGATGGTGGTTCTGATGGCGTGAGCACACACCCCTGTTACAGAAGCACCATGGGCTTCTCCCTTCCGCGCCGCAAAAGCGCCGATGTTGGCGCTGCTCCTCGCATCGTCATCAGTGGCGGTTGTCCGCGGGTTCGCGATCGGCGCCTCCCAAGGAAGAAACCACCAAGCGTCCCCCCTCCCGCATCTCGATCAGGCCACAAATCTTCTAGGTGCGTCATCGACGAATCAAACCAAGATCGATCCCCTACAATCCACACAATACCTCTACCACCAGGTTTGTTTGTGACTTCTGTATTGTTCTTGGTCATAAATCTTGTAATTGCACTAGAATCATTTATCACTGAAATTGCTAGATCTGCTGTGGTTGGAATCCCTGGAATTGAGTTTTCAAATGTGTGATCTGCTGGTTGACACTCTACTTGAACTGCAAGTTCTGTTGATTCTTCATGTACAAATTCAAAATTGAAATTGAATTCTTCTTATTCTGCATCGATTCTTTTTGAATTTTGGCATGAATTTTGTTGTTGTTGCTGAAATTGTATTACTGCTTCTTTGTAATAAAAAATTGACACTGGTGAGCGCTGAATTGTTGCTTGATTTGGAGTTTTTGTTGATTTTGTTTGTTGTTGCTGTGGTTGGACTAGGAAACAAAAATCTGATTCTTCTGCTTCTTCTTCCTCTTCTGTGTGAACTGGAGTCATGTTAAATTCTGAAAAATTGGTTGCTGCATTCTCCAATGCTGCCTTCTCATAATCTAATGCTGAATTCTGAAATTGCAGAGCCGTAAGTGTAGAATTGTTTGCTTCTGGAGCTGTTGAATCATTGTTGAGTGGTGAAAAAACTAAGGTTGATTTGGCTTGAATCTGGCATATTGGAGGTTGTTGGAGTCGTTGATGATTTTGGAAGGTTGCACAAATTTTGGTGTAGGTTGCCTGAATATATGCAAGTATCTTGGATCGTTTTTCATAATCTGAATTCAAGCGATCTAAGCTAGTTTGAATCTAATCCCAAATTGCATCATCATAGGAATTTGGCATGGTGTTCAATGAAAGCACCTTTTGATACGAATTTATTTGTATCAAGAACTAGAGAGAATTAGAGATAATCAGAGAGAATAGAAGAGAAATCTCTAGTCATAGGGCCAAAAAGAGAAAGTAGAGTTTCCAATTACAACATGCATATCCCACATTATTACATTATACTCCTATTTATAGTATAGTTCTCTAATTGGACTAGCCCAATACAAATTGTATCAGATTAAAAAAAGGAGAGAAAGAGTTTGTTATTTTTGGAGGGAAAGATTTTATTTTAATTGTAATGAAAGAATATCTTGTGACATATTTTGATTTGTCAAATTAGTAATATAAAATATAAATTATAAGTTATATAGTGAGAAGTGCGATAGAGTATAGAAATAGAGAAGGGGAAGGAGGTAAATAAGAAGATGTCGGAAAAGAAGAGTTTATTAATTTTTGAGAAAAATATTTTTACGCACTCAATTTTATTGAAAAAGTGTTATATGACATATTTTTGTTGTTAAATTAGTAATATAATATAGTTATATTTCAGTTTTAATTTCAATTTTAATTTAATTTTAGTTGCAACTAGAGAATGTAATGTTGTATATTTTGATGGTCAATTTTATAATTAGTCATTGGTAATGACATATAAGAGAGATAAAATAGGTGAAGAAACAAGAGAGATAGAAAAAGGAAGAGAACTTTTTAATTTTAAAGGGTAAAATTTGATTTCAATTGTAATGAGGAAACAATATATAGCACATAATTTTGGTTGTAAAGTTAGTAATATATGATAGATAATAGATTCTTAATAATAAAATAAGCGAAGATTCAAGTAAAGATATTTAAAATGTCTTTCAATAAAGATGTTTGATATGGTCTATTAAATAAATAGTTATGTATTAAATTTGTCACCTGACATATTGATGAGCGGATAATTTGTACGCTTTTTGGCATTGTTTTTAATATGTTTTTGGTATGATCTAGTTAGTTTTTAGTATATTTTTATTAGTTTTTAGTTAAAATTCAATTTTCTGGATTTTATTATGAGTTTGTGTATTTTTCTGTGAATTCAGGTATTTTCTGGCTGAAATTGAGGGACCTGAGCAAAAATCTGATTCAGAGACCAAAAAGGACTGCAGATGCTGTTGGATTCTGACCTCCCTGCACTCGAAGTGAATTTTCTGGAGCTAAAGAAGCCCAATTGGCGCGCTCTCAACGGCGTTGGAAAGTAGACATCCTGGGCTTTCCAGCAATATATGATAGTCCATACTTTGACCAAGATTTGATGGCCCAAACCGGCGTTCAAAATCACCTTCAAGATTTCCAGCGTTAAACGCCGGAACTGGCACCCAAATGGGAGTTAAACGCCCAAACTGGCATAAAAGCTGGCGTTTAACTCCAAGAAGAGTCTCTACACGAAAATGCTTCATTGCTCAGCCCAAGCACACACCAAGTGGGCCCGGAAGTGGATTTTTATGTCATTTACTCATCTTTGTAAACCTTAGGCTACTAGTTTTCTATAAGTATGACCTTTTACTAATGTATTTTCATCTTCGGACATCTAGTTCTTAGATCAGATCTTAGTTCTTCTGGTTCCCTCTCTGGGGCCGAAACCAATGATCACTTTTGTTCTTATGTATTTTCAACGGTGGAGTTTCTACACACCATAGATTAAGGTGTGAAGCTCTGCTGTACCTCGAGTATTAATGCAAGTACTATTGTTCTTCTATTCAATTCCGCTTGTTCTTGTTCTAAGATATCACTTGTTCTTCAACTTGATGAATGTGATGATCCGTGACACTCATCATCATTCTCACTATGAACGTGTGACTGACAACCACCTCCGTTCTACCTTCGATTGGGTGAATATCTCTTGGATTCCTGATTGCATGATGCATGGTTGATCGCCTGACAACCGAGTGCTCGCCTGACAAACGAGCCAACCATTCCGTGAGATCAGAGTCTTTGTGGTATAGGCAAGAACTGATGGCGGCATTCAAGAGAATCCGGAAGGTCTAACCTTGTCTGTGGTATTCTGAGTAGGATTCAATGATTGAATGACTGTGACGTGCTTCAAACTCCTAGCAGGCGGGGCGTTAGTGACAGACGCAAAAGAATCGATGGATTCTATTCCGGCCTGACCGAGAACCGACAGATGATTAGCCATGCTGTGACAGAGCATAGGAACGTTTTCACTGAGAGGATGGGAGGTAGCCACTGACAACGGTGAAACCCTACATAAGCTTGCCATGGAAAGGAATAAGAAGGATTGGATGAAGACAGTAGGAAAGCAGAGAGACGGAAGGGAAGGCATCTTCATACGCTTATCTGAAGTTCCTACCAATGAATTACATAAGTATCTCTATCTTTACCTTTGTGTTATTTTCGTTCATCACCATATCCAATTGAGTTTGCCTGACTAAGATTTACAAGATGACCATAGCTTGCTTCATACTAACAATCTCCGTGGGATCGACCCTTACTCACGTAAGGTTTATTACTTGGACGACCCAGTGCACTTGCTGGTTAGTTGTGCGAAGTTGTGTAATGCCATGGTATTGAACACCAAATTTTTGGGGTTCATGACCGGGGATTATGAGAGTTGTGAAAAGTATTGTTCACAATTTCGTGCACCAAGTTTTTGGTGCCGTTGCCGGGGATTGTTCAAGTTTTGAGCAAGCTTTTGGTAACATCAGTGCCAAGGATTGTTCATTTTGGACAACTGACGGTTCATCTTGTTGCTTAGATTAGGTTTTTTTTTTTTTCGAAACTCTTGAAGATGAATTCTAGAGTTTCATGATGATTTGTTGAAATCTGGCTGGCTGAGAAGCCATGTCTAATGTCATTGGACCGAAGTTTCAACTTATCATCACAAGAGCTTGTTGATTCTTATCAATCTTGCTTTTGGAGCAGTGATCTGCTAAGGCTTGGCTGACCTTTGGTCATGTCTAGTGTTTTGGACCGAAGCTTTCTTTGAAAGCTTGGCTGGCTGTGAAGCCATGTCTAATTCCTGGACCGGAGTCTTAGACTAGCATTGCACTGATTCCTGGAATTCTCATCAAGAATTTTGATATCTTTTTCCATTTAATTTTCGAAAAACACAAAAAAATAAAAAAAATCATAAATTCCAAAAATTTCTTGTTTGAGTCTAGTGTCTCATCTTAAGTTTGGTGTCAATTGCATGCATTCATTCATGTGTCTTAAGAATCTTCAAGTAATTCTTGATGATTTTCGTGCTCTGATCTTTGAATTCAATTGACTTGAGTGTCTTGTGTGTCTCATATGCATTCTCATTTTGTTAGTGTCAGTAGTATACAAACTGCTAAGTTTGGTGTCTTGCATGCATTGTTATTTGATTCTTGTTGCATTTTGATTTTTTCTTATTATTAAAAATCCAAAAAATATTTTTAATTTGTGTCTTCTCAAGTCAATAATACAGAGAATTGAAGATTCAGAACATACAGCAGAGGAATTGCACAGAAAAAGCTGGGCGTTCAAAACGCCCAGTGAAGAAGGACAGACTGGCGTTTAAACGCCAGCCAGGGTACCTGGTTGGGCGTTTAACGCCCAAAAGGGTAGTATTTTGGGCGTTAAACGCCAGAATGTGCACCATTCTGGGCGTTTAACGCCAGGATGGCACAAGGGGGAAGATTTTGTTTTCAAATCAATTTTTCTTAAGTTTTCAAAATCTTTTCAAAATCAAATCTTTTTCAAATCATATCTTTTCAATCAAATCTTTTTCAAAATCAATTTCTTTCTATTTTCAAGGATACTTGCTATCAATTAATGATTTGATTCAACATTTCAAGTAAGTTGCCTTTTCTGTTGAGAAAGGTTTAATGTTTGAATCATATCTTTTCTTGTTAGCCAAGTTTTTAATTTTCAAAATCAAATCTTTTTAAAACTAATCATATCTTCTTAACCACATCTTTTTCAAAATAGTTTTCAATCAAATCTTTTTGATTTCTAATTTCAAAATCTTTTTCAAAAATCACTTGATTTCTTTTCCACTTTCATTTTCGAAAATTAAGTAATGTTTTTCAAAAATGTTTTCAAATTTTTTTACTTAATTTTCGAAAATCACTTCCCTTCTTCTCACATCCTTCTATTTATGGACTAACACTATCCCTTAATGCAAAATTCGAACTCCATCTTTTTCTGATAAGTTCGAATTTTCCACTTCTGTCTTCTACTCTTCTTTTCCTCTGACACCTAAAGGAATCTCTATACTGTGACATAGAGGATTCCACATTTTCTTGTTCCCTTCTCTTTCTTATAAGCAGGAGCAAGGACAAAGGCATTCTTGTTGAGGCTGATCCTGAACCTGAAAGGACCTTGAAGAGAAAGCTAAGAGAAGCAAAAGCACAACTCTCTTTAGAGGACCTGACCGAATTCTTCAAGGAAGAAGAACACATGGCAGCCGAAAACAACAACAATGCCAACAATGTAAGGAAGGTGCTGGGTGACTTTACTGCACCTACTCCCGACTTCTATGGGAGAAGCATCTCTATCCCTGCCATTGGAGCAAACAACTTTGAGCTTAAGCCTCAATTGGTTTCTCTAATGCAACAGAATTGCAAGTTCCATGGACTTCCATTGGAAGATCCTCATCAGTTTTTAGCTGAATTCTTGCAAATCTGTGACACTGTTAAGACTAATGGGGTTGACCCTGAGGTCTACAGACTTATGCTATTCCCTTTTGCTGTAAGAGACAGAGCTAGAACATGGTTGGATTCTCAACCTAAAGAAAGCCTGGACTCTTGGGAAAAGCTAGTCAATGCCTTCTTGGCAAAGTTCTTTCCACCTCAAAAATTGAGTAAGCTTAGAGTGGAAGTCCAAACCTTCAGACAGAAGGAAGGAGAATCCCTCTATGAAGCTTGGGAAAGATACAAACAATTAATTAGAAAGTGTCCTTCTGACATGCTTTCTGAATGGAGCATCATAGGTATTTTCTATGATGGTCTCTCTGAACTGTCCAAGATGTCTTTGGATAGCTCTGCTGGAGGATCTCTTCATTTGAAGAAGACGCCTGCAGAAGCTCAAGAACTGATTGAAATGGTTGCAAATAACCAATTCATGTACACTTCTGAAAGAAATCCTGTAAACAATGGGACTAGTCAGAAGAAAGGAGTTCTTGAGATTGACACTCTGAATGCCATACTGGCTCAGAACAAAATATTGACTCAACAAGTCAATATGATTTCTCAAAGTCTGTCTAGAATGCAAAATGCACCAAGCAGTACTAAGGAAGCTTCATCTGAGGAAGAAGCTTATGATCCTGAGAACCCTTCAATGGAAGAGGTGAATTACATGGGAGAACCCTATGGAAACACCTATAATCCTTCATGGAGGAATCATCCAAATCTTTCATGGAAGGATCAACAGAGACCTCAACAAGGTTTCAATAACAATAATGGTGGAAGAAATAGGTTTAGCAATAGCAAGCCTTTTCCATCATCTTCTCAGCAACAGACAGAGAGTTCTAAGCAGAATACCTCTGACTTAGCAACCATGGTCTCTGATCTAATCAAAACTACTCAAAGTTTCATGACTGAAACAAGGTCCTCCATTAGAAACTTGGAAGGACAAGTGGGTCAGCTGAGCAAGAAAATTACTGAACTCCCTCCTAGTACTCTTCCAAGCAATACAGAAGAAAATCCAAAAGGAGAGTGCAAGGCCATCAACATGGCCGAATTTTGGGAGGAAGAAGAGGCAGTGGACGCCACTGAGGAAGGCCTCAATGGACGTTCACTGGCCTCCAATAAGTTCCCCAATGAGGAACCATGGGAATCTGAGGCTCAAAATGAGACCATAGAGATTCCATTGGACTTACTTCTGCCATTCATGAGCTCTGATGAGTATTCTTCCTCTGAAGAGGATGAGTATGTCACTGAAGAGCAAGTTGCTAAATACCTTGGAGCAATCATGAAGCTAAATGACAAGTTATTTGGAAATGAGACTTGGGAGGATGAACCTCCTTTGCTCACCAAAGAACTGGATGACTTGTCTAGGCAGAAACTGCCTCAAAAGAGACAGGATCCTGGGAAGTTTTCAATACCTTGTACCATAGGCACCATGACCTTCAAGAAGGCCTTGTGTGACCTAGGGTCAAGTGTAAACCTCATGCCTCTCTCTGTAATGGAGAAGCTAGGGATCTTTGAGGTGCAAGCTGCAAAAATCTCACTAGAGATGGCAGACAACTCAAGAAAACAAGCCTATGGACTTGTAGAGGATGTTCTGGTAAAGGTTGAAGACCATTACATCCCTACTGATTTCATAGTCCTAGAGACTGGGAAGTGCATGGATGAATCCATCATCCTTGGCAGACCCTTCCTAGCCACAGCAAAGGCTGTGATTGATGTTGATAGAGGAGAGTTGATCATTCAAGTGAATGAAGAATCCATGGTGTTTAAGGCTCAAGGATATCCCTCTGTCATCATGGAGAGGAAGCATGAAGAGCTTCTCTCAAAGCAGAGCCAAACAGAGCCCCCACAGTCAAACTCTAAGTTTGGTGTTGGGAGGCCACAACCAAACTCTAAGTTTGGTGTTGAACCCCCACATTCAAACTCTAAGTTTGGTGTTGGGAGGTTCCAACATTGCTCTGAGCATCTGTGAGGCTCCATGAGAGTCCTCTGTCAAGCTAATGACATTAAAGAAGCACTTGTTGGGAGGCAACCCAATGTTTTATAATTAACTATTTTCTTTTGTTATTTTATGTCTTTTGTAGGTTGATGATCATAAGAAGTCACAAAATCAATGAAAAAAGCAAAAACAGAATGGAAAACAGGAAGAAAAATAGCACACCCTGGAGGACGCACCTACTGGCGTTTAAACGCCAGTGAGGTTAGCTGTTGGGCGTTTAACGCCCAGTCTGGCACCATTCTGGGCGTTTAACGCCAGAAAGGGGCACCAGACTGGCGTTAAACGCCAGAGAAGGGCAAAAAGCTGGCGTTAAACGCCAGAAATGGGCACCAGCCCGGCGTTTAACGCCAGATTTGGCACAAAACGTGATTTTGCATGCCATTTGGTGCAGGGATGACTTTTCCTTGACACCTCAGGATCTGTGGACCCCACAGGATCCCCACCTACCCCACCACTCTCTTCTTCACCCATTCGCCAATCACCTCAACACCTCTTCCCCAAAAACCCTTCACCTATCAAATCCCATCTTTCTCTTCACCACTCACATCCATCCTTCATAAAACCCCACCTACCCCACCATTCAAATTCAAACCACTTTCCCACCCAAACCCACCCTCAAATGGCCGAACATCCCTCTCCCCCTCTCCTATATAAACCCTCCTTCATTTTCACACAACCTAAACACCACTTCTTCTCCCTTTGGCCGAACACAAAGCCATTCCCTTCTTCCTCATTTCTACTTCTTCTACTCTCTTCTTTCTTCTTTTGCTCGAGGACGAGCAAACATTTTAAGTTTGGTGTGATAAAAGCATTGCTTTTTGTTTTTCCATAACCATTTATGGCATCCAAGGCCAGAGAAACCTCTATAAAGAGGAAAGGGAAGGCAAAAGCCTCCACCTCCGAGTCATGGGAGATGGAGAGATTCATCTCAAGGGTGCATCAAGACCACTTCTATGAAGTTGTGGCCTTGAAAAAGGTGATCCCCGAGGTCCCTTTTTCACTCAAAAAGAGTGAATATCCGGAGATCCGACACGAGATCCGAAGAAGAGGTTGGGAAGTTCTTACCAACCCCATTCAACAAGTCGGAATCTTGATGGTTCAAGAGTTCTATGCCAATGCATGGATCACCAAGAACCATGACCAAAGTGTGAACCCGGATCCAAAGAATTATCTTACTATGGTTCGGGGGAAATACTTGGATTTTAGTCCGGAAAGTGTGAGGTTGGCATTCAACTTGCCTATGATGCAAGGAGATGAACATCCTTACACTAGAAGGGTCAACTTTGATCAAAGGTTGGACCAAGTCCTCACAGTCATATGTGAAGAGGGCGCCCAATGGAAGAGAGATTCAAGAGGAAAGCCGGTTCAATTGAGAAGGCATGACCTCAAACCCGTGGCTAGAGGATGGTTAGAGTTCATACAACGCTCAATCATTCCCACTAGCAACCGGTCCGAAGTTACCATAGACCGGGCTATCATGATCCATAGCATCATGATTGGAGAAGAAATAGAGGTTCATGAGGTTATAGCCCAAGAACTCTATAAGGTGGCGGACAAGTCCTCTACCTTGGCAAGGTTAGCCTTTCCTCATCTCATTTGTCACCTCTGTTATTCAGTTGGAGTTGACATAGAGGGAGACATCCCCATTGATGAGGATAAGCCCATCACTAAGAAGAGGATGGAGCACACAAGAGACCCCACTCATCATGAGATCCCTAAGATTCCTCAAGGGATGCACTTTCCTCCACAAAACTATTGGGAGCAACTAAACACCTCCCTAGGAGAATTGAGTTCCAACATGGGACAACTAAGGGTGGAGCACCAAGAACACTCCATCATCCTCCATGAAATTAGAGAAGATCAAAGGATCATGAGAGAGGAGCAACAAAGACAAGGAAGAGATATTGAGGAGCTCAAGCACTCCATAGGATCTTCAAGAGGAAGAAAGAGCCGCCATCACTAAGGTGGACCCGTTCTTTGATTTCCTTGTTCTTTATTCTTCTGTTTTTCGAATTTTATGCTTATGTTTATCCATGTTTGTGTCTTGTGATCATTAGTGTCTTAGTGTCTATGCCTAAAAGTTTTGAATGTCCTATGAATCCATCACCTCTCTTAAATAAAAAAAAACGTGCTTAATTGAAAAAAAGGAAGAATTGCATGAATTTTGAATTTTATAACAGTTTGATTATTTTGATGTGGTGGCAATACTCTTGTTCTCTGAATGTATGCTTAAACAGTGCATATGTATCTTGAATTTGTGGTTCATGAATGTTGGCTCTTGAAAGAATGATGAAAAAGGAGACATGTTACTGAGGATCTGAAAAATCATGAAAATGATTCTTGAAAGCAAGAAAAAGCATTTTTATTCAAAAAAAAATTTTTTTAAAAAAAAGAAAAGAAAACGAAAAAAAAATAATAAAGTTGTGATCCAAGGCAAAAAGAGTGTGCTTAAGAACCCTGGACACCTCTGATTGGGGACTTTAGCAAAGCTGAGTCACAATCTGAAAAGGTTCACCCAATTATGTGTCTGTGGCATGTATGTATCCGGTGGTAATACTGGAAGACAGAGTGCTTTGGGCCACAGCCAAGACTCAATATGTAGCTGGGTTCAAGAATCATCATACGTAACTAAGAGAATCAATAACACTATCTGGATTCTAAGTTCCTAAAGAAGCCAATCATTCTGAATTTCAAAGGATAGAGTGAGATGCCAAAACTATTCAGAGGCAAAAAGCTAAAAGCCCCGCTCATCTAATTAATACTGATCTTCATAGATGTTTTTGGAATTCATTGCATATTCTCTTCTTTTTATCTTATTTGATTTTCAGTTGCTTGAGGACAAGCAACAATTTAAGTTTGGTGTTGTGATGAGCGGATAATTTGTACGCTTTTTGGCATTGTTTTTAGTATGTTTTTGGTATGATCTAGTTAGTTTTTAGTATATTTTTATTAGTTTTTAGTTAAAATTCACTTTTCTGGACTTTACTATGAGTTTGTGTGTTTTTCTGTGATTTCAGGTATTTTCTGGCTGAAATTGAGGGACCTGAGCAAAAATCTGATTCAGAGACCAAAAAGGACTGCAGATGCTGTTGGATTCTGACCTCCCTGCACTCGAAGTGGATTTTCTGGAGCTACAGAAGCCCAATTGGCGGGCTCTCAACGGCGTTGGAAAGTAGACATCCTGGGCTTTCCAGCAATATATGATAGTCCATACTTTGCCCAAGATTTGATGGCCCAAACCGGCATTCAAAATCACCTTCAAGATTTCCAGCGTTAAACGCCGGAACTGGCACCCAAATGGGAGTTAAACGCCCAAACTGGCATAAAAGCTGGCGTTTAACTCCAAGAAGAGTCTCTACACGAAAATGCTTCATTGCTCAGCCCAAGCACACACCAAGTGGGCCCGGAAGTGGATTTTTATGTCATTTACTCATCTTTGTAAACCTTAGGCTACTAGTTTTCTATAAGTAGGACCTTTTACTAATGTATTTTCATCTTCGGACATCTAGTTCTTAGATCAGATCTTGGTTCTTCTGGTTCCCTCTCTGGGGCCGAAACCAATGATCACTTTTGTTCTTATGTATTTTCAACGGTGGAGTTTCTACACACCATAGATTAAGGTGTGAAGCTCTGCTGTATCTCGAGTATTAATGCAAGTACTATTGTTCTTCTATTCAATTCCGCTTGTTCTTGTTCTAAGATATCACTTGTTCTTCAACTTGATGAATGTGATGATCCGTGACACTCATCATCATTCTCACTATGAATGTGTGACTGACAACCACCTCCGTTCTACCTTCGATTGGGTGAATATCTCTTGGATTCCTGATTGCACGATGCATGGTTGATCGCCTGACAACCGAGTGCTCGCCTAACAAACGAGCCAACCATTCCGTGAGATCAGAGTCTTTGTGGTATAGGCAAGAACTGATGGCGGCATTCAAGAGAATCCGGAAGGTCTAACCTTGTCTGTGGTATTCTGAGTAGGATTCAATGATTGAATGACTGTGACGTGCTTCAAACTCCTAGCAGGCGGGGCGTTAGTGACAGACGCAAAAGAATCGATGGATTCTATTCCGGCCTGACCGAGAACCGACAGATGATTAGCCATGCTGTGACAGAGCATA
The DNA here is from genome assembly GCF_014773155.1 of Arachis stenosperma. Taxonomy (NCBI): domain Eukaryota; kingdom Viridiplantae; phylum Streptophyta; class Magnoliopsida; order Fabales; family Fabaceae; genus Arachis; species Arachis stenosperma. The sequence goes on along the minus strand of NC_080380.1, from coordinate 7,439,680 downwards.
GGAACGTTTTCACTGAGAGGATGGGAGGTAGCCACTGACAACGGTGAAACCCTACATAAGCTTGCCATGGAAAGGAATAAGAAGGATTGGATGAAGACAGTAGGAAAGCAGAGAGACGGAAGGGAAGGCATCTTCATACGCTTATTTGAAGTTCCTACCAATGAATTACATAAGTATCTCTATCTTTACCTTTGTGTTATTTTCGTTCATCACCATATCCAATTGAGTTTGCGTGACTAAGATTTACAAGATGACCATAGCTTGCTTCATACTAACAATCTCCGTGGGATCGACCCTTACTCGCGTAAGGTTTATTACTTGGACGACCCAGTGCACTTGCTGGTTAGTTGTGCGAAGTTGTGTAATGCCATGGTATTGAACACCAAGATTTTGGGGTTCATGACCGGGGATTATGAGAGTTGTGAAAAGTATTGTTCACAATTTCGTGCACCACATATAGATTAAAAATGTTGTCATTATTAAAAAATATTATTATATTCTTGAAATCATTACTTTAATTTTAATATAAATTTTTTAATTTATTTAAAATTTTAATTTTTATAAATTTTATAATATTATTTTTCTATTTCTATTTTATTATCATTTTGATATTTTTTATTTTTTTCAAATTTAACAATTTTTTGACGAGTTGAAGTTTTATTACAATTTTTATAATTCTTTTAATAAATTTTTATTTTTTTATTTTTAAAAATTTATAATTTAATCTATTAATTCTTATTGTTAATTATTTTTTTTTTCGTCTGATAATTTTTATTCATTTTTAAATTTCTTGAACAAAATTTATTGTAAAATTGAGATTTTGAAAAAAAATTCCTTTTGTATTAATTTAAAAAATTTAATATCATTTAAATTAATATTAGTTAGAATCATTAATTTTGATCTATTAATTTACATAATTTAATTATTTATTCTCTTAAATTTTTTAATTTACTTATTAATTTTAATTTTATTCATAGTTTATGTTTTTTTTATTATTAACCCATATTTCTTGAAACATATTTTAAAATGCGGTCAAATAAATAATTTTAAAAAAATATTTTTACCATATGAATTTTTATATGGGTGGTGACTAATAAAATATTGGTGCCAAAATTTAAGATGAATGCAACAAAATTATAAACTAAATATAAACTTTTTGAACAGTACTTGTACGGTTATCTCTGAGATCTCGGCCTAAAATCGAGTCATACTTCGGCGTAGCCGTTACCATAAAACAACTCACTCACCAAAATTACGGAACCATCTCACTCGTCAGAATATTGGGTCAGTTCACTCACCAAAATTTCGGAAAAGACTGACCGTTAAGCTACATACTAAATCTATAAAATCGAGGAAAAGAGTTGGGAGAAGACACAAAACAAAAAACATTCCTGCTTAAGAAAATCACCTCATCCCTAAGTCTACTCTGGAGTTATTTCTCCCCCGATCTTATACACCCATTATTTATTTATTTATTTTATTCTCTTACTGACTTGAGCGTCGGAGTCCCTTTTGCAGGTACTACGCTCGGGTTTGAGTTCACAAGGACACTACCGGCTCGGACGAATTTGCTGGACAGCTAGATTGACGTAGAGCCGATGTATAAATCAGACGAAGTATCCTTGCAAGAACAGTACTAATGTCGGATTTTTTATTTTAATAAATAAAATAAATATAATAATTATTGAATTAAATAATTTTAAAATTTATTATAAAAATTTATCAGCCTTTCTTATCTCGTTTACACTGTAAATAAGATAATTTTACACGTATTTTATTTATAGTATAAACGAGATAAGATACGTGGACGTGATACATGTATATCTCTTTTACAGTGTAAACGAGATACTGTGAGACAATTTTCTAGTAGCTCTAAAAGGAGGTGTAACTCTTGGCATTCTCCACATACATTTAATATCTTCTTTTGTCCCATTTTTTCAAAAAAAGAAGGTAACAATGGCCAGTAATAGCGTATACATAGTTGTGTGTGTTTACCCCATTTGTTGTATGTGAAATTGCGACAATGGATGATATTTGAGTGTTAAAATTTGATACTGTTGTGCACTTAGCGTGTCAGTTCGTTGTCTGAATTGAAGAGTTTAATTTTGAGTAACCTTGGTGGCACAGAACGAGGAAGATCAGAAGGGTGGGGTATAGGTTGCTGGCACCGTTGGGTAATGGAGTTTTCCAATTTTGGCTATTCGGCTTCTAAGAGACGAGCATGTGCGACTCATGTTCGACATCCATGGGAGAATCATGGTAGAACAAGTGATGGAGTTTTCCACTGAGATTGGAGATGTTGGTGGTGGTTGTTCTGTACACTCGACTTATGTACAGGACGACCGACCTCTCGCACCATCACCCATTCATGTCGCCATTCCAGTGGTGGACATGGAGGCGGCCAGGCAGGTGAAGAAGACTCCAACGAAGAATACGTTGCCGATAATGCCGATAGTGATTCTTTTGAAGGGGTGATGAGGAGAAGTTTGTACTGAAGACGCTTGCTGGGACAGCGGTGCGCTATGTTTTACTTCTCCCACCACCCAATTTTGGCGTTATTAGATGTACCAAGTCACTATCATACATTAGATATGGACGCCATGCATGAGAGAACTTTGTTTTCCAACACGGAGGAAGAGGATTATAACCTAGACGACGGGGTAGAGTTTTGAGTTGGCTACGGATTCAAATGCCAAGATGTAGTGATGCAGGGTGTAAAGAACTACAGTGCTGAGTACCGGGTGATCGAATCAGACCGATTAAAGTACCATGTACAATATCGTCAAGCTGCAAATGACTGTCCATGGAGTCTCCATGTTGCCTTTCGATAGAACATCGGATACTGGTGAGTTCAAGTTTAATTGAGGCGTACTTACTCATTTATGGTTGCCATATGTTAAGTAGTTTTGAACCATGGCTGAAACATAGCTGTTTTATTTCGTCAGGGAGGTCCGAAGGGTTAGTGGAGCACACACTTATTTAGCACCCACCATGTCTCAAGACCATCGACAATTGGATAGTAGTCTCATCTGCAAGGTCATATTGCCGTTGATATAGTCCAACCCCTCCGTCAGCATCCCTGTCCTGCAAGGTGTGGTCCGACAGAGCTATCACTTCAAACTCTCCTACATAAAGGTGTGGATGGCGAAGCAAAAGAAAATTGCTCAAATCTACAAGGATTGGGAGGAGTCATACAACAAGGTGCTGAAATTATTTCAGGTGCTGCAGAGTTGTTTTTCGGGAACTATTTATGAGCTACCAACTGTACCGTACTATGATGGGTATCTTCTGGTCCGCGATTGTAGCATGTTCGATAAAGCATTTTGGACTTTTTCATCCTGTGTCGAGACTTTCAAGAATTGCAAGCCGTTTGTTTCTGTCAATGGCACACATTTGTATTGCAAATATAGTGGGGTGTTACCTATTGCGGTGGCACAAGATGGCAACAGCAATACCATGCCTATTACTTTTGCCATTGTAAAGTCCGAGAGTACCGAGTCATGATTGTTCTTCCTTACTAATCTGAAACGCCATGTCACCCCACAAGAAGGTTTGCTGGTTATCTCTGAGAGATCGCAGGCCATCAAGGCTGCACTCAGTTCCATGATAAAATAAAGTTCCAAATTTCTACTAGTGACATGTTCCTAATTATACAAACTATATTCTAATTCTTGGCGACTACTCTAACCATGGATATATACACACATATATCTATATGGGATTGTATAAAATTCGATACAATAGAACTAACCACAAAATCAGTTGTCCCGGCACAATACGTAGTCTCGTTCAGCCTGTTGATGTCTCCATTGTTACCAGCTGCACGCGCCATCGTCGTATTTATCGATTATATGGTCAAAAATGGGCAAAAGAAAGGAAAAAGTGGTTGAAAAGTTCAAATTGATACCCAGTCAAACGTTATCAACAAGTTATATATAGCCGTCGCCTAGCCTTATCTCGTTTACAGTGATAAACTTTCACGTGTCTCATTTACAGTGTAAACGAAATATCAACGTGTCATGTCCACGTGTCTTATATAAACCCTGCTAAAATCGGTAAATAATTAGTTAATAAATCAAATTTTCAATAGGAAAATTATATATGCAAAACTAATATCAAAATAGGATAGAACTCGTCAAAACGAGAATTTTGATACCAATTTCAAAAAATTTGGCCCAAAATTAGACCGGATGGACCGGACTGATTGAACCGGACCCAAAATGGACTCAAGGCCCAACCAAACCCAATCCATTAAAGAGGCACAGCTTCTTATTTCCCTTCTTCTTTATTATTCACGCTGGGAAACATTTCATAGGGGAAAGAAGAACACAAGCAAAAAACCTAATCCTCACTTTAATTTCAAATCCATGTAACTTTTGATCCGAAGCTCCGATTGACGAACCGTTTGCGACCACGCGTTCACCACGACGAGTTCTACGAAACCCATGGAAAAATTTAGTAGGTAACTCATTATTTTTTTCTTAGACAACTTCCCCTAATTTCAAAAATTCATGAACAATTAAGTTAAAAATTGTTCAATTCTTGTGTTCTAGGTTCAAGTTAGCTTCCGGGACTTATGGGTTCAAGTTATTGAGCATATGGGTATGGTAAGGATACCTGATGAGCGGATAATTTGTATACTTTTTGGCATTGTTTTTAGTATGTTTTTGATATCTTTTAGTTAGATTTTAGTACATTTTTATTAGTTTTTATTTAAAATTCACTTTTCTGGACTTTACTATGAGTTTGTGTGTTTTTCTATGATTTCAGGTATTTTCTGGCTGAAATTGAGGGACCTGAGCAAAAATCTGATTCAGAGACCAAAAAGGACTGCAGATGCTGTTGGATTCTGACCTCCCTGCACTCGAAGTGGATTTTCTGGAGCTACAGAAGCCCAATTGGCGCGCTCTCAACGGCGTTGGAAAGTAGACATCCAGGGCTTTCCAGCAATATATAATAGTCCATACTTTGTCCAAGATTTGATGGCCCAAACCCGCGAAGCAATCCGGCCTCAGGAATTCCAGCGTTAAACGCCGGAACAGGAATAAAAGTTGGAGTTAAACGCCCAAACTGGCATGGGAGCTGGCGTTTAACTCCAGAAAAGGTCTCTACACGAATTTCCTTGATTGCTCAGCCCAAGCACACACCAAGTGGGCCCGGAAGTGGATTTTTATGTCATTTACTCATTTCTGTACACCTTAGGTTACTAGTTTACTATTAATAGGACCTTTTACTATTGTATTAGTAGACTTTGGTAGCTATCTTTGTTTTATGCTATCTTAGACCTCTGGGAGGCTGGCCATTCGGCCATGCCTAGACCCTGTTCTTATGTATTTTCAACGGTGGAGTTTCTACACACCATAGATTAAGGGTGTGGAGCTCTGCTGTACCTCGAGTATTAATGCAATTACTATTGTTCTTCCATTCAATTCCGCTTGTTCTTTTACCAAGATATCACTTGTTCTTCAACATGATGATGGTGATGATTGACGCCCATCACCACTCTCACCTATGAACAAGGTGACTGACAACCATTCTTGTTCTACAAGCATTCGAGGCTTAGTGAATATCTCTTGGATTCTTCGGAGTCTTCGTGGTATAGGCAGGACCTGATGGCAGCATTCAAGAGAATCCGGAAGGTCTAACCTTGTCTGTGGTGTTCTGAGTAGGATTCAATGACTGAATGACTGTGACGTGCTTCAAACCCTGAGGGCGGGGGCGTTAGTGATAACGCAAAAGAATCACTGGATTCTATTCCGCGCCTGATTGAGAACCGACAGATGAATTCCGCTATGCCGTGACAGGACATATGCAATCGCTTTCACTGAGAGGATGGGAGGTAGCTGCTGACAACAGTGAGACCCTACACGAGCTTGCCATGGAAAGGAGTAAGAAAGGATTGGATGAAGGCTGTAGGAAAGCAGAGAGACGGAAGGGAAGGCATCTTCATACACTTGTCTGAAGCTCATACACCAATGATATACATAAGTATCACTATCTTTATCTTCTATGTTATTTTCGTTCATCACCATATATATCTGAGTTTGCCTGACTAAGATTTACAAGATGACCATAGCTTGCTTCATTACTAACAATCTCCGTGGGATCGACCCTTACTCACGTAAGGTTTTATTACTTGGACGACCCAGTGCACTTGCTGGTTAGTTGTGCGAAGTTGTGTAATGCCATGGTATTGAGCGCACCAAGTTTTTGGAGCCATTACCAGGGATTATGAGAGTTGTGAAAAAGTATAGTTCACAATTTCGCCGACCAAGTTTTTGGCGCCGTTGCCGGGGATTGTTCATGTTTTGAGCAAGCTTTTGGTAACATCAGAGCCAAGATCCGGCAACAACATCAAATTTTTGGTGTTATTGCCCGGGATTGTTTAGGCTGGACAACTGACGGTTCATCTTGTTGCTTAGATTAGGTATTATTTTTTTCGAAATTCTTGAAGATGAATTCTAGAGTTTCATGATGATTTGTTGAAATCTGGCTGGCTGAGAAGCCATGTCTAATCTGATTGGACCGAGGTTTCAACTTATCACCACAAGAGCTTGTTGATTCTCATCAATTTTGCTCTTGGAGCAGTGATCTGCTAAAGATTTGGCTGACCTTTGGTCATGTCTAGTGTTTTGGACCGAAGCTTTCTTTGAAAGCTTGGCTGGCTGTGAAGCCATGTCTAATTCCTGGACCGGAATCTTAGACTAGCATTGCACTGATTCCTAGAATTCTCATTAAGAATTTTGATGTTTTCACTTAAATTTTCGAAAATCACAAAAAAAAATTACAAAACCATAAAAATCCAAAAATATTTCTTGTTTGAGTCTAGAGTCTCATCTTAAGTTTGGTGTCAAATGCATGTCTTTGTTATATTTTTCGAATCCATGCATATATTTTGTGTTCTAATCTTTGAATTCTATTGACTTGAAGTATTTTTTTTTGTGTGTCTCATATGCATTCTCATATTGTTAGTGTCAGTAGTACACAAACTGCTAAGTTTGGTGTCTTGCATGCATTGTTATTTGATTCTTGTTGCATTTTGATTATAAAAAAAATCCAAAAATATTTTTAATTTGTGTCTTTTCAAGTCAATGATACAAAGAATTGAAGATTTAGAACATACTGCAGAGGAATTATACAGAAAAAGCTGAGCATTCAAAAATGCCCAGTGAAGAAGGCAGACTGGCGTTTAAACGCCAGCCAGGGTACCTGGTTGGGCGTTTAACGTCCAAAAAGGGTGCATTTTGGGCGTTAAACGCCAGAATGTATACCATTCTGGGCGTTTAACGCCAGGATGGTGCAGGGGGAAGATTTTGTTTTCAAAATCAAATTTTTTTTTAGTTTTTCAAAATCAAATCTTTTTCAAATCAAATCTTTTCAATCAAATGTTTTCAAAATCAATTTCTTTCCTTTTTAAAAGACACTTACTAACAATTAATGATTTGATTGAACATCTCAAATTTGTTACCTTTTCTGTTGAGAAAGGTTTTTAATGTTTGAATCATATCTTTTCTTGTTAGGCAAGTCATCAATTTTTAAAATCATATCTTTTCAAATAGTTTTCAAATCATATCTTCTCAATCACATTTTTTTTTTCATATCTTCTTAACCACATCTTTTTCAAAACAGTTTTCAATCAAATCTTTTTAATTTCTAATTTCAAAATCTTTTTCAAAAATCACTTGGTTTCTTTTCCACTTTGATTTTCGAAAATCAATTGATGTTTTTCAAAAATGTTTTCAAAGTATTTTAATTAATTTTCGAAAATCTTCTTCCCTCCTTCCCACATCCTTCTATTTATGGAGTGCCACTCCTTCTCAATGCACAATTCGAACCTTATCTAACTAAAGTTCGAATTTATCTTCTCCTTCTTCTTTCTATTTCTCTTTTCCTCTGACACTTAAAGGAATCTCTATACTGTGACATAGAGGATTCCACATTTTCTTGTTCCCTTCTCTTTCATATGAGCAGGAGCAAGGACAAAGGCATTCTTGTTGAAGCTGATCCTGAACCTGAAAGGACTTTGAAGAGAAAGCTAAGAGAAGCCAAAGCACAACTCTCTTTAGAGGACCTGACCGAATTCTTCAAGGAAGAAAACATGGCAGCAGAAAACAACAACAATGCAAACAATGCAAGGAAGGTGCTGGGTGACTTTACTGCACCTACTCCTGATTTTTATGGGAGAAGCATCTCTATCCCTGCCATTGGAGCAAACAACTTTGAGCTTAAGCCTCAATTAGTTTCTCTAATGCAACAGAATTGCAAGTTCCATGGACTTCCAATGGAAGATCCTCATCAGTTTTTAGCTGAATTCTTGCAAATCTGTGACACAGTCAAGACTAATGGGGTTGACCCTGAAGTCTATAGACTGATGCTATTCCCTTTTGCTGTAAGAGACAGAGCTAGAATATGGTTGGACTCTCAACCTAAAGAAAGCCTGGACTCATGGGAAAAGCTAGTCAATGCCTTCTTGGCAAAATTCTTTCCACCACAAAGATGGAGTAAGCTTAGAGTGGAAGTCCAAACCTTTAGACAAAAGGATGGAGAATCCCTCTATGAAGCTTGGGAAAGATACAAACAATTAATCAGAAAATGTCCTTCTGACATGCTTTCTGAATGGAGCATCATAGGTATTTTCTATGATGGTCTCTCTGAACTATCTAAGATGTCCTTGGATAGCTCTGCAGGAGGATCTCTTCATCTGAAGAAGACGCCTACTGAAGCTCAAGAACTGATTGAAATGGTTGCAAATAACCAATTCATGTACACTTCTGAAAGAAATCCTGTGAACAATGGGACTAGTCAGAAGAAAGGAGTTCTTGATATTGACACTCTGAATGCCATTTTGGCCCAGAATAAAATATTGACTCAACAAGTCAATTTGATTTCTCAAAGTCTGTCTGGAATGCAAAATGCACCAAACAGTACTAAGGAAGCTTCATCTGAGGAAGAAGCTTATGATCCTGAGAACCCTTCCATGGAAGAGGTAAATTACCTAGGAGAACCCTATGGTAACACCTATAATTCTTCATGGAGAAATCACCCAAATCTTTCATGGAAGAATCACGAGAGACCTCAACAAGGTTTCAATAACAATGGTGGAAGAAACAGGTTTGACAATGGCAAGCCTTTTCCATCATCTTCTCAGCAACAGACAGAGAGCTCTAAGCAGAATAATTCTGACTTAGCAACCATGGTCTCTGATCTGATCAAAACCACTCAAAGTTTCATGACTGAAACTAGATCTTCCATTAGGAATTTGGAAGGACAAGTGGGTCAGCTGAGCAAGAAAATTACTGAACTTCCTCCAAGCACTCTCCCAAGTAACACTGAAGAAAATCCAAAAGGAGAGTGCAAAGCCATAAACATGGCCGAATTCTGGGAGGAAGAAGAGGCAGTGAACGCCACTGAGGAAGGCCTCACTGGACGTCCACTGGCCTCTAATGAGTTCCCCAATGAGGAACCTTGGGAATCTGAGGCTCAGACTGAGACCATAGAGATTCCCTTGGACTTGCTACTGCCTTTCATGAGCTCTGATGAGTATTCTTCCTCTGAAGAGGATGAGTATGTCACTGAAGAGCAAGTTGCTAAATACCTTGGAGCAATCATGAAGCTAAATGACAAGTTATTTGGAAATGAGACTTGGGAAGATGAACCTCCCTTGCTCACCAAAGAACTGGATGACCTGTCTAGGCAGAAACTGCCTCAAAAGAGGCAGGATCCTGGGAAGTTTTCTATACCTTGTACCATAGGCACCATGACCTTCAAGAAGGCCTTGTGTGACTTAGGGTCAAGTGTAAACCTCATGCCCCTCTCTGTAATGGAGAAATTAGGGATCTTTGAGGTGCAAGCTGCAAAAATCTCACTAGAAATGGCAGACAACTCAAGAAAACAAGCCCATGGACTTGTAGAGGATGTTCTGGTTAAGGTTGAAAACCATTACATTCCTACTGATTTCATAGTCCTAGAGACTGGGAAGTGCATGGATGAATCCATCATCCTTGGCAGACCATTCCTAGCCACAGCAAAGGCTGTGATTGATGTTGATAGAGGAGAGTTGATCATTCAAGTGAATGAAGAATCCATGGTGTTTAAGGCCCAAGGATATCCCTCTATCATCATGGAGAAGAAGCATGAAGAGCTTCTCTCAAAACAGAGCCAAGCAGAGCCCCCACAGTCAAACTCTAAGTTTGGTGTTGGGAGGCCACAACCAAAATCTAAGTTTGGTGTTGAAACCCCACATTCAAACTCTAAGTTTGGTGTTGGGAGGTTTCAACAAGGTTCTGAGTGTTTCTGAGGCTCCATGGGAGTCCTCTGTCAAGCTAATGACACTAAAGAAGCGCTTGTTGGGAGGCAACCCAATGTTTTATAATTAATTATTTTCTTTTGTTATTTTATCTTTTTTGTAGGTTGATGATCATAAGAAGTCACAAAAACAATGAAAAAAGCAAAAACAAAATGAAAAACAGGAAGAAAAACAGCACACCCTGGAGGAAGATGCTGCTGGCGTTCAAACGCCAGTCAGCCTAGCAGTTGGGCGTTTAACGCCCAGTCTGGCACCTTTCTGGGCGTTTAACGCCAGAAAAGGGCACCAGACTGGCGTTAAACGCCAGTAAAGGGCAACAACCTGGCGTTAAACGCCAGGAATGGGCACCAGCCCGGCGTTTAACGCCAGAAATGGGTCAAAACGTGGATTTTGATGCCATTTGGTGCAAGGATGACTTTTCCTTGACACTACAGGATCTGTGGACCCCACAGGACCCTACCATCACTCTCTCTCTTCTTCCCCCATTCACCAATCACCTCAACACCTCTTCCCCAAAAACCCCTCACCTATCAAATCCCATCTTTCTCTTCACCACTCACATCCATCCTTCATAAAACCCCACCAACCTCACCCTTCAAATTCAAACCACTTTCCCTCCCAAACCCACCCTCAAATGGCCGAACCTTTACCCCCCTCTCTCCTATAAATACCCTTCTTCAACCCTTCATTTTCACACAACCTAAAGACCACTTCTTCCCCCTTTGGCCGAACACACTACCCTCCCCCTCTTCCTCATTTCTTCTTCTTCTACTCCTTTCTTTCTTCTTTTGCTCGAGGACGAGCAAACATTTTAAGTTTGGTGTGGTAAAGGCGTTGCTTTTTCGTTTTTCCATAACCATTATGGCACCAAAGGCCGGAGAAACCTCTAAAAAGAGGAAAGGGAAAGCAAAAGCTTCCACCTCCGAGTCATGGGAGATGGATAGATTCCTCTCAAGGGTGCATCAAGACCACTTCTATGAAGTTGTGGCCTTGAAGAAGGTGATCCCCGAAGTCCCCTTTTTACTCAAAAAGGGTGAATATCCGGAGATCCGCCATGAGATCCAAAGAAGAGGTTGGGAAGTTCTCACCAACCCCATTCAACAAGTTGGAATCTTGATGGTTCAAGAGTTCTATGCCAATGCATGGATCACAAAGAACCATGACCAAAGTGTGAACCCGAATCCAAAGAATTATCTTACTATGGTTCGGGGGAAATACTTGGATTTTAGTCCGGAGAGTGTGAGGGTGGCGTTCAACTTGCCTATGATGCAAGGAGATGAGCATCCTTTCACTAGAAGGGTCAACTTTGATCAAAGGTTGGACCAAGTCCTCACAGTCATATGTGAAGAGGGCGCACAATGGAAGCAAGATTCAAGAGGAAAGCCGGTCCAATTGAGAAGGCATGACCTCAAGCCCGTGGCTAGAGGATGGTTAGAGTTCATACAACGCTCAATCATTCCCACTAGCAACCGGTCCGAAGTTACCATAGACCGGGCCATCATGATCCATAGTATCATGATTGGAGAGGAAATAGAGGTTCATGAGGTTATAGCTCAAGAACTCTATAAAGTGGCAGACAAGACCTCCACTGTGGCAAGGTTAGCCTTTCCTCACCTCATTTGTCACCTCTGTTATTCAGTTGGAGTTGACATAGAGGGTGACATCTCCATTGATGAGGACAAGCCCATCACCAAGAAAGGATGGAGTATACAAGGGACCCTACTCATCATGAGATCCCTGAGATTCCTCAAGGAATGAGTTTTCCTCCACAAAACTATTGGGAGCAACTGAATACCTCCCTAGGAGAGTTGAGTTCCAACATGGGACAACTAAGGGTGGAGCACCAAGAACACTCCATCATCCTTCATGAGATTAGAGAAGATCAAAGAATCATGAGGGAGGAGCAACAAAGGCAAGGAAGAGACATTGAGGAGCTCAAGCACTCCATAGGACCTTCAAAAGCAAGGAAGAGCCGCCATCACTGAGGTGGACCCATTCCTTGATTTCCTTGTTATTTATTCTTCTGTTTTTCGAATTTTATGCTTTATGTTATCCATGTTTGTGTCTTATGATCATTAGTGTCTTAGTGTCTATGCCTTAAAGTTATGAATGTCCTATGAATCCATCACCTTTCTTGAATAAAAATGTGCTTAATTGAAAAAGGAAGAATTGCATGAATTTTGAATTTTATAATAGTTTAATTATTTTGATGTGGTGGCAATATTTTTGTTCTCTGAATGTATGTGTAAACAGTGCATATGTATCTTGAATTTGTGGTTCAAGAATGTTGGCTCTTGAAAGAATGATGAAAAAGGAGACATGTTACTGAGGATCTGAAAAATCAATAAAATGATTCTTGAAGCAAGAAAAAGCTATTCAAAAAAAAAAAAAAAGAGAAAAAAACCGAAAAAAAAAATCGAAAAAAAAGAAAGAAAAGAAAGAAAAAGAAAAGAAATAAAGTTGTGATCCAAGGCAAATAAGAGTGTGCTTAAGAACCCTGGACACCTCTAATTGGGGACTTTAGCAAAGCTGAGTCACAATCTGAAAAGGTTCACCCAATTATGTGTCTGTGGCATGTATGTATCCGGTGGTAATACTGGAAGACAGAGTGCTTTGGGCCACAGCCAAGACTCAATAAATAGCTATGTTCAAGAATCATCATACTTTACTAGGAGAATCATTAACACTATCTGGACTCTGAGTTCCTAAAGAAGCCAACCATTCTGAATTTCAAGGGATAGATTGAGATGCCAAAACTGTTCAGAGACAGAAGGTTAAAAGCCCCGCTCATCTAATTAATACTGATCTTCACAGATGTTTTTGGAATTCATTGCATATTCTCTTCTTTTGATCTTATTTGATTTTCAGTTGCTTGAGGACAAGCAACAATTTAAGTTTGGTGTTGTGATGAGCGGATAATTTGTATACTTTTTGGCATTGTTTTTAGTATGTTTTTGATATCTTTTAGTTAGATTTTAGTACATTTTTATTAGTTTTTATTTAAAATTCACTTTTCTGGACTTTACTATGAGTTTGTGTGTTTTTCTGTGATTTCAGGTATTTTCTGGCTGAAATTGAGGGACCTGAGCAAAAATCTGATTCAGAGACCAAAAAGGACTGCAGATGCTGTTGGATTCTGACCTCCCTGCACTCGAAGTGGATTTTCTGGAGCTACAGAAGCCCAATTGGCGCGCTCTCAACGGCGTTGGAAAGTAGACATCCAGGGCTTTCCAGCAATATATAATAGTCCATACTTTGTCCAAGATTTGATGGCCCAAACCCGCGAAGCAATCCGGCCTCAGGAATTCCAGCGTTAAACGCCGGAACAGGAATAAAAGTTGGAGTTAAACGCCCAAACTGGCATGGGAGCTGGCGTTTAACTCCAGAAAAGGTCTCTACACGAATTTCCTTGATTGCTCAGCCCAAGCACACACCAAGTGGGCCCGGAAGTGGATTTTTATGTCATTTACTCATTTCTGTACACCTTAGGTTACTAGTTTACTATTAATAGGACCTTTTACTATTGTATTAGTAGACTTTGGTAGCTATCTTTGTTTTATGCTATCTTAGACCTCTGGGAGGCTGGCCATTCGGCCATGCCTAGACCCTGTTCTTATGTATTTTCAACGGTGGAGTTTCTACACACCATAGATTAAGGGTGTGGAGCTCTGCTGTACCTCGAGTATTAATGCAATTACTATTGTTCTTCCATTCAATTCCGCTTGTTCTTTTACCAAGATATCACTTGTTCTTCAACATGATGATGGTGATGATTGACGCCCATCACCACTCTCACCTATGAACAAGGTGACTGACAACCATTCTTGTTCTACAAGCATTCGAGGCTTAGTGAATATCTCTTGGATTCTTCGGAGTCTTCGTGGTATAGGCAGGACCTGATGGCAGCATTCAAGAGAATCCGGAAGGTTTAACCTTGTCTGTGGTGTTCTGAGTAGGATTCAATGACTGAATGACTGTGACGTGCTTCAAACCCTGAGGGCGGGGGCGTTAGTGATAACGCAAAAGAATCACTGGATTCTATTCCGCGCCTGATTGAGAACCGACAGATGAATTCCGCTATGCCGTGACAGGACATATGCAATCGCTTTCACTGAGAGGATGGGAGGTAGCTGCTGACAACAGTGAGACCCTACACGAGCTTGCCATGGAAAGGAGTAAGAAAGGATTGGATGAAGGCTGTAGGAAAGCAGAGAGACGGAAGGGAAGGCATCTTCATACACTTGTCTGAAGCTCATACACCAATGATATACATAAGTATCACTATCTTTATCTTCTATGTTATTTTCGTTCATCACCATATATATCTGAGTTTGCCTGACTAAGATTTACAAGATGACCATAGCTTGCTTCATTACTAACAATCTCCGTGGGATCGACCCTTACTCACGTAAGGTTTTATTACTTGGACGACCCAGTGCACTTGCTGGTTAGTTGTGCGAAGTTGTGTAATGCCATGGTATTGAGCGCACCAAGTTTTTGGAGCCATTACCAGGGATTATGAGAGTTGTGAAAAAGTATAGTTCACAATTTCGCCGACCAATACCCTAACCCTAGTTTAATCTTGTATTTATTATGGGAAAACTGAAATTGGAATATGTATATATATTAGGTGTAGATTAAGTGGGTATATATGCATTGGAATTTAATTGGGAATATTTGGAGGCTTGTTGGTGATCAAAGCTTAGTTTGTGGCTGTTTTACTTGAGCTTGGAGGGGCTGTAATTTTGTGTTGAGAGGCTGCCTTGGGTGAATTAAGTGATCGGTCAAGGTATGGTTTAAGTTTCGTACATTTAATATTTACGGTGTTGTGAAAACTTAGGTTAGAGGAACCATAGGATAAGTTGAATTATTTGTTGTATTTAATGATTAGCCTTATAATATTGTTGAAATAGATTTATTGGTGGGTATATATTAGAATTATGAGGTGTGGAAGTTATTAATGGTATGCTCTTATATTTATTTATGATGGATTAGGATTGGTGTTTGTTAATAAGGATATAGAGTTGTGTTGTGGTGGTATTGCAGATGCTGTAACTAATTATGTAATGATCGGAATTGCATGAGACTAAGTTTGGGCTAAACTTAGGAATATAAAGAACTAAACTGGAAAATCTGGGACCTTTTTGTTAAATATACAATTTATGGCAAATTTTTTTAAGTTAGGTTGTTAAATCTGTCCTGCAGCAGAAAAGGTTAGACAGGGCAGCAACTTGTTTATCTTGCTGCGACTTCTACGAGTTGAGTTTTGGAGCGAAACCAATTTTGTTATAAAATTTGATTAACTTTATTTATTTCTCTAAAACTTCGGAATTTTAAGAGTTAAGGATTGGGAGATGTGAATTTTTGAATGTTGATAGTCAAAGCTGAAAAGAAACAGATTTCCAGCAAGCTATGCATCAACTTCCAATACTTGTAACTCCTAGAATTGAATAGCAATTGGGTTGCAACTAAGACACACTTGTTTCTTGCATGAGTTAGGAGTTCCCAAACCAAAATTTAGCTTAATTAGAGTTTTGTAATAAAAGTTATTCAAATTGAAAGGTACTAAGCTTGTTGGTTTCTAAAATAGATTTTAACTCATTTTTACTTAACTTTCAGGCAATGTAACTTCTTCATTAAAAATAGTATTAACTCAAAACCAATTGAGAAAGAAACCTGGATGAGTAAATTTTAACTACATTAATTTTTAAAGTCATTGGATTTAACTTGGATTTTATATTGAATTTTAAATATCACATGCTGCTGCTATTTTTCTGGTTTTATGCACTGTAGAGCAGTCACAGTTTTTTCTTTATTGCTGAGGCTAGAGAAATCAAAAAATTATGAACTTTGGTTTGTTAGAAAGATTATTTCAAGATGAACGCCTGGGCATAAAGTTTATGCAATTCTGAGTTTATTTGTTATATTAAAAACAGAAAAGAAAATAGAGTGTCGAGGATGTCTTAGTGATAGTCATGGGTTCGAGAAGTTAAAGTTTAATCTTCGTGTGATGTGATTGATTCAATGTTAGAGTTGGATTGATTTTAAGATTATTCGATATTAAGAATTTTGAGAAGAATTTGATAAATAGTTTGGTCAGGACCTGGAAAGGGTAATCAAGATGAATTATATGGGAATGATGATGAAAAATGTGAAAGGGAGGTTGTTAATAAAAGGAGTTAACATGCCATGGCTTGATGCATGATTAAATAATGATTATGATTATGAAATGGCTTATAGATGATGACATCTGAGATACGAATTTTCCTGGGTAAAAACCGTGGCTCGCCACCACGTGTTCCAGGTTGATTCTCGATACTCTGTTAACCATACGTCGTAAGGGTGACCAGGCACGTATAAATTCCCGGATATGGATAACCCCCATTGAGTGATTTATATGATGATTGAATGTGAACTCTATGCATAGACTCTTGGGGATGTGCAACGGGGGACAGTCTAAGGTTTTCGAACTTGTCGGGTTGGCTGGATAACCGACAGATGGGCCCCATCAGCCATAGGACAGATATGCATCGTATGCATTTGTTTGTTTTGATTGCTATGCGTTTCCTGGGTTTGACTAATTGATATATATCACCTGCTATCTGTTATACTTGCTATTTGTACTATCTGCTCATTACTTGTGCGTGACCCTGTTTGGTTGCTTGTTTCTGTTGCATTATGGATGATGGAGGGATGGAGGAAATGGAGAAATGGTTTGGTGTTAGATTAGGATTGAAATTGAGTAAGTTAGATAGATTTAGAATACCTACCCCTATTTATAGCTTCTAATTAGTAATTAAGTTGGATAATTGTATAACATAGTTCTAGGATTGTCTATGGTATTCTCAGGACCTTATTTATTATACGCGTGACACTTTTACCATACTGAGAACCTCCGGTTCTCATTTCATATTGTATTGTTGTTTTTCATATGCAGGTCAAGAGGCTCCTCACTAGGTGTCTGGATCCTGGAAAGCGAAGTAGTCCTTGGGTGTATTTTGGTTTCTATTTGTATATATGTATATATATATGTGTAGCTTACTCTCCAAGTAACTTATGTACGCTGCTCCTCTTAGAGGTTAAGGGAGAGATAGGAGTTTACTTTGATATTTTGGTATATTTTGGGGACACTTATGTATGTTTATATGTATATATGTATCCTCCGGCCAGCCTTAGCTTCGCAGGCTGAGTCAGGGGCTAGTTATGCTGTTCCTTGACTTCTCTTTATTCTTTCGTTTATTGTTTTATCATGTTCCTGTTAGGTTTCTTAGCACGCAAGTAATCCTTTCCTGAGCGTTGCGCTTTTTATTTTGCGATTTTGTTTTACCCATTTTTCAAGGCTCCTAGTTAAATAACTTTTTCTTTATTATTGTTATTATATATATATATATATATATATATATATATATATATATATATATATTACTATTCTTAGAGGTCGTAATACCTTACTATCTCAGTCTTATGACTTAAGCATAATATTAAGTATGGTAGGGTGTTACATCTTATTTCGTTTACACTGTAAACAAGATACGTGAAAGCTTAGTGTAAACGAGATAAGAAAGGCTAACAAATTTCGATAATAACTTTTAAAAGTATTTAATTCAGTCATTATAACATTTATTTAAATAAAAAATCCTACTAATGTCCCCACACAAAGAAGAAAAAAAAAAAGCAATTCTGTGGATGAGGTGATTAGTCAAGATTATTTTAGAATGAACTATCAACTCGATTTTTGTTTATTTTTTAGAATGATAACGCGATTTCTTAAGATAAAAATGATTCACTTCAGTTTTTATCCTCTATTTTTGTGACACAACGCAGTTTCTGTGAGTGTTTTTCCGTCAACTCTGAATAGAAAACGCTGACGTGATCAGATTCAGAAATGGACAGAAGTCTAATTGTCTCTAAATTCAAATTGGTTAGAAATTTATTTGTTCTTATTCTTTAAATAATATTTTTTCTAATTATTTTTTTATTCTGTATATTAATATTGTTTAAAAAATAAGAATAAATAAACCTCTAACCAATTTGAATTTAGAGATAATTAAACTCCTGTCCATTTCTAAACCTGATACGTTAGTATTTTTTGTTTAGAATTGACAGGAAAACACCCACAAAGACCGCGTTGTATTACAAAAATAGAATACAGAAACTGAAGTGGATCTTTTTATTTTGATAGGTCGCATTGTCATTTAAAAAAATTGGTCACAAACTGAATTGATAGTTCACCCATTATTTTACAAAGTTATGATTCCTATTTCGTAATTATAACTTTTAAGGAAGTGTTAGGACAAATATACGTTCCTGAACATTAAAAGTTGCATCTCATAAATGGATTGAAGAGGCAACAACCTTAGCTTGTCTTATTGATGAGCGGATAATTTATACGCTTTTTGGCATTGTTTTTAGTATGTTTTTAGTATCTTTTAGTTAGTTTTTATTATATTTTTACTAGTTTTTAGTTAAAATTTACTTTTCTGGACTTTACTATGAGTTTGTGTGTTTTTCTGTGATTTCAGGTATTTTCTGACTGAAATTGAAGGTTCTGAGCAAAAATCTGATTCAGAGACTGAAAAGGACTGCAAATGCTGTTGGATTCTGACCTCCCTGCACTCGAAGTGGATTTTCTGGAGCTACAGAGGCCCAATTGGCGCGCTCTCAACGGCATTGGAAAGTAGACATCCTGGGCTTTCCAGCAATATATGATAGTCCATACTTTGCCCAAGATTTGATGGCCCAAACCGGCGTAGCAATTCGGCCTCAGAAATTCCAGCGTTAAACGCCGGAACTGGCATAAAACTTGGAGTTAAACGCCCAAACTGGCATGAAAGCTGGCGTTTAACTCCAGAAAAGGTCTCTACACGAAAATGCTTCATTGTTCATCCCAAGCACACACCAAGTGGGCCCGGAAGTGGATTTTTCTGTCATTTACTCATTTCTGTAAACCTTAGGATACTAGTTTACTATTAATAGGATCTTTTGACATTGTATCCGTACCTTATGACCTCATGACATTTTTACACGTTTCTTTGTGTACCTTCCACGGCATAAGTCTCTAAACCCCATGGTTGGGGGTGAGGAGCTCTGCTGTGTCTTGATGGATTAATGCAATTACTACTGTTTCTTATTCAATCATGCTTGCTTCCATTCTAAGATATCACTTGTTCTTAATCCGGATGAATGTGATGATCCGTGACACTCATCATCATTCTCAACTATGAACGTGTGCCTGACAACCACCTCCGTTCTATTTTAGATTAAGTAGATATCTCTTGGGTTCTTTAATCGGAATCTTCGTGGTATAAGCTAGAACTGATGGCGGCATTCAAGAGATTCCGGAAGGTCTAAACCTTGTCTGTGGTATTCTGAGTAGGATTCAATGATTGAATGACTGTGACGAGCTTCAAACTCCTGAAGGCGGGGCGTTAGTGACAGACGCAAAAGAATCACTGGATTCTATTCCGGCCTGAACGAGAACCGACAGATGATTAGCCATGCTGTGACAGAGCATCGGGACGTATTTTCACTGAGAGGATGGGAGGTATCCACTGACAACGGTGAAACCCTACATACAGCTTGCCATGGAAGGAGCCTTGCGTGTTTGATGAAGAAGACAGTAGGAAAGCAGAGATTCGGAAGATGGAGCATCTCCGAAACCCCAACCTATTCTCCATTACTGCTGAACAAGTACTTATTTCATGTTCTTTTGCTTTTCACAATCAATCCTGATAATTTCTGATATCCTGACTAAGATTTACAAGATAACCATAGCTTGCTTCAAGCCGACAATCTCCGTGGGATCGACCCTTGCTCACGCAAGGTATTACTTGGACGACCCAGTGCACTTGCTGGTTAGTTGTGCGGGATTGCAAAAGTGTGATTGCAATTTCGTGCACCAAGTTTTTGGCGCCGTTGCCGGGGATTGTTCGAGTTTGGACAACTGACGGCTTATCTTGTTGCTTAGATTAGGATTGTTTTATTTTTGTAGGTTTAGAGTCTTTTATTTGAGTCTAGTTTCATATTCTAAGTTTGGTGTCCATTGCATGCTTTTGTTTTTCTTTTAGTTTTTCGAAATTGCATTTTCTTAGTCTCTTTTTGATCTTTAAAAAATTCTAAGTTTGGTGTCCCCTTTGTGTTTTTCTTTTAAAATTTTCGAAAACTTGTGTTTGATTTTCTAAAAATTTTAAGTTTGGTGTCATTTTGTTGTTTTTCTCTTTCCTCTTTTCAAAAATCAAATCTTTTTCATAAAAACTTTTCAATCATATCTTTTTAATTGCTGTTTTCAAAATCTTTTTAATTAACTAATTGATTCAGTTCTCAATTTGTTTTGATCTTATTTTCTTTTTGATTTTCGAATTTTTACTTTAATTTTCTTTTGTTTTATTTTATTTTTTTTCGTTTAATTCAAAAAAAAAAAACAAAACAAAATTTATCTCTTTGCAATCATTATCATTTCCCTTTTGTCCATCATGGACTCAAGTGGAATTAATCAGTCCAAAAGGACTCTGGGGTCATATGCTAACCCCATTACAGCTGCATATGGGAGTAGCATCTGTACACCTCCCATCAAAGCAAGCAGCTTTGAGCTAAACCCTCAACTCATTATCATAGTGCAGCAAAATTGCCAGTATTCCGGTCTTCCACAGGAAGAACCTACTGAGTTTCTGGCACAGTTCTTACAAATTGTTGACACAGTACATGATAAAGAGGTAGATCAGGATGTCTACAGACTATTACTGTTTCCATTTGCTGTAAAAGATCAAGCAAAAAGGTGGTTGAATAACCAACCTACAGCAAGCATAAAAACATGGAAACAGTTATCAGACAAATTCCTGAATCATTTTTACCCTCCAAAGAGGATGACACAGCTAAGGCTGGACATCCAAGGCTTTAAACAAGAGGATAATGAATCCCTTTATAATGCCTGGGAGAGGTATAGAGGTATGCTTAGAAAATGCCCCTCTGAAATGTTTTCAGAGTGGGTACAGTTAGACATTTTCTACTATGGGCTCACAGAAAAAGCTCAGATGTCTTTAGACCACTCAGCTGGTGGATCTATACACATGAGGAAGACAATTGAAGAAGCTCAAGAGCTTATAGACATTGTTGCTAGAAACCAATACTTATATTCTAGCAATGAGTTCGTTCCAAAAGAGGAGGTCATGGCATTAGTCACTGATCCTAATCCTCAAGAACAGATGAATGAGCTTAATCAACAATTGCTCCTGATGACAGAACAGTTAGCAGAATTTAAAGAAATGCTCTATGATACTAAGGTTGCTAACAAGAACATAGAACTGCAGTTGAATCAAGCAAAACAGCAATTATCTAAACAGATAACAGAGGAATGTCAAGCAGTTCAACTGAGGAGTGGGAAGACACTGAATGCCACTGCTCAAAAGAGCAAAAAGCCAAACAAGGAACAATTGACAGAGGATGACCAAACCACTGTTCAAAATTCCTCTGAGGACAGTAAGAGCCCAGAGAGGAACACTTTTGGCGTTCAAACGCCAGAAAGGGAAGGAAAGCTGGCGTTAAACGCCCATTCCTTGCCTAGTTCTGGCGTTCAAACGCCAGAAAAGGGGGAAAAGTTGGCGTTAAACGCCCATTTTCCACCCAATCCTGGCGTCCAAACGCCAAGGGAGGATCAGACACCTGAGAGTGCTGATAATAATCCCTCTAACAAAGCTTCTTCAACCACTTCTGTAAGGAATAAACCTGCAGCATCTAAGGTTGAAGAATATCAAGCCAAGATGCCTTATCCTCAGAAACTCCGCAAAGCGGAACAGGATAAGCAATTTGCTCGCTTTGCAGACTATCTAAGGACTCTTGAAATAAAGATTCCGTTTGCAGAGGCACTTGAGCAAATACCTTCTTATGCTAAGTTCATGAAAGAGATCTTAAGTCATAAGAAGAATTGGAGAGAAACTGAAAAAGTGTTTCTCACTGAAGAATGCAGTGCAGTCATTCTGAAAAGCTTACCAGAAAAGCTTCAAGATCCTGGAAGCTTTATGATACCATGCACATTAGAAGGTGCTTGCACCAAGACAGTCCTATGTGATCTTGGAGCAAGCATCAATCTAATACCTGCATCCACTATCAGAAAGCTTGGGTTGGCTGGGAAAGTCAAACCAACCAGGATATGCCTCCAACTTGCTGATGGCTCCATTAAACACCCATCAGGCATAATAGAGGATATGATTGTCAAGGTTGGGCCATTTGCCTTTCCAACTGACTTTGTGGTGCTGGAAATGGAGGAGCACAAAAGTGCAACTCTCATTCTAGGAAGACCTTTCCTAGCAACTGGACGAACTCTCATTGATGTACACAAAGGGGAAGTAACCCTGAGAGTCAATGAGGATGAGTTCAAGTTGAATGCTGTGAAAGCTATGCAGCATCCAGACACACCAGATGACTGCATGGGCGCTGACATTATTGACTCTCTGGTAGAAGAGATCAATATGACTGAAAGCCTAGAATCAGAGCTTGAGGACATCTTCAAAGATGCTCAACCTGATCAAGAAGAACCAGAGGAAACAAAGGAATTTTCAAAAATTCCTCAGGAGGAGGATAAACCTCCCAAACCTGAACTCAAACCATTACCACCATCCCTGAAGTATGCATTTCTGGGAGAGGGTGGTACTTTTCCAGTGATTATAAGCTCTGCCTTAAATCCACAGGAAGAGGAAGCACTGATTCAAGTGCTACGGACGCACAAGACAGCTCTTGGGTGGTCCATAAGTGATCATAAGGGCATTAGCCCAGCTAGATGCATGCACAAGATCCTATTGGAGGATAATGCCAAACCAGTGGTCCAACCACAGAGGAGGCTAAATCCAGCCATGAAGGAGGTGGTGCAGAAAGAGGTCACTAAATTACTAGAGGCTGGGATTATTTATCCTATTTCTGATAGCCCCTGGGTGAGCCCTGTCCAAGTTGTTCCCAAAAAGGGAGGCATGACAGTGGTTCATAATGAAAAAAATGAACTGGTTCCTACAAGGACAGTCACAGGGTGGCGTATGTGTATTGACTACAGAAGGCTCAATACAGCCACCAGAAAGGATCATTTTCCTTTACCATTCATAGACCAAATGCTAGAAAGACTAGCTGGTCATGACTATTACTGCTTTTTGGATGGCTATTCAGGCTACAACCAAATTGCAGTAGATCCCCAGGACCAAGAGAAAACAGCATTTACTTGCCCTTCTGGCGTGTTTGCCTATAGGAAGATGCCTTTTGGTCTGTGCAATGCACCTGCAACCTTTCAGAGGTGCATGCTCTCTATCTTCTCAGATATGGTAGAGAAATTTCTGGAAGTCTTCATGGATGACTTTTCAGTATATGGAGACTCATTCAGCTCCTGTCTTAACCACCTATCACTTGTCCTGAAAAGGTGCCAAGAGACTAACCTAGTTTTAAACTGGGAGAAATGTCACTTTATGGTGACTGAAGGAATTGTCCTTGGGCACAAAATTTCAAGCAGGGGAATAGAGGTGGATAAGGCAAAGGTAGAGGTAATTGAAAAATTACCACCACCTGCCAATGTTAAGGCAATCAGAAGCTTTCTAGGGCATGCAGGATTTTATAGAAGGTTTATAAAGGATTTTTCGAAAATTGCAAAACCTTTGAGTAACCTGTTAGCTGCTGACACACCATTTGTGTTTGACACACAGTGTCTGCAGGCATTTGAGACCTTGAAAGCTAAGCTGGTCACAGCACCAGTCATCTCTGCACCAGATTGGACATTGCCATTTGAATTAACGTGTGATGCCAGTGACCATGCCATTGGTGCAGTGTTGGGACAGAGGCATAACAAGCTTCTGCACGTCATTTATTATGCCAGCCGTGTTCTAAATGACGCACAGAAGAACTACACAACCACAGAAAAGGAATTACTTGCAGTGGTTTATGCCATTGACAAGTTTAGATCTTACCTAGTGGGATCAAAGGTGGTTGTGTACACTGACCATGCTGCTCTTAAATACTTACTCATAAAGCAGGATTCAAAACCCAGGCTTATCAGATGGGTGTTGCTTCTGCAAGAGTTTGATATAGAAATAAGAGACAGAAAAGGGACAGAGAACCAAGTAGCTGATCATCTGTCCCGAATAGAACCAGTAGCTGGGGCGTCCCTCCCTTCTACTGAGATCTCTGAGACTTTCCCAGATGAGCAACTCTTTGCCATTCAGGAAGCTCCATGGTTTGCAGATATTGCAAACTATAAAGCTGTGAGGTTCATACCCAAGGAGTATAGCAGTGTGCAAAGAAAGAAATTAATTTCAGATGCCAAGTACTACCTCTGGGATGAACCATATCTCTTTAAGAGATGTGCTGACGGAGTGATCCGCAGATGTATACCCAGAAAAGAAGCACAAAGGATCCTATGGCACTGCCATGGATCATATTATGGAGGACATTTTGGAAGTGAGCGAACAGCCACTAAAGTCCTCCAGTGTGGCTTCTACTGGCCTACTCTCTATAAAGATTCCCGAGAGTTTGTGCGTAATTGTGACAGTTGCCAAAGAGCTGGTAACCTGCCTCACGGATATGCCATGCCTCAACAAGGGATATTAGAGATAGAATTGTTTGATGTATGGGGAATTGACTTCATGGGGCCATTCCCACCATCATACTCAAACACTTACATTCTGGTGGCAGTGGACTATGTATCTAAGTGGGTAGAAGCAATTGCTACACCCACTAATGATACCAAGACCGTGCTGAAATTCCTCCAGAAACACATTTTCAGCAGATTTGGCGTTCCCAGAGTGCTAATCAGTGACGGGGGCACTCATTTCTGCAATAGACTGCTACACTCTGCTATGGTGAGACATGGAATTAGCCATAAAGTGGCAACTCCATATCATCCACAGACAAATGGGCAAGCTGAAGTCTCTAACAGAGAGCTAAAAAGAATCCTGGAACGGACTGTGATAGTCCGGAGAAAGGATTGGGCAAAGAGCTTGGATGATGCTCTGTGGGCATACAGAACAGCATTCAAGACTCCTATAGGAACCTCTCCATACCAACTGGTGTATGGGAAGGCCTGTCATTTTCCCGTGGAACTGGAACATAAAGCCTACTGGGCAACCAGATTCCTAAACATGGATGCTCAGTTAGCTGGTGAAAAAAGATTGCTTCAGCTAAATGAGCTAGAGGAGTTCAGACTCAATGCCTTTGAAAATGCTAAAATTTATAAGGAAAAGGCAAAGAAGTGGCATGACAAGAGATTGTCAACCAGAGTCTTTGAGCCAGGACAAAAGGTTCTGCTCTTCAACTCCAGGCTCAAATTGTTTCCAGGAAAACTCAAATCCCGATGGAGGGGTCCGTATGTGATTACAGGAGTGTCACCATATGGATATGTTGAGCTTCAGGATGCTGATTCTGACAAAAAGTTCATTGTTAATGGACAGAGGATCAAGCATTATCTTGAAAGCAATTTTGAGCAGGAATGCTCAAAACTGAGACTTGAGTGATTCCCAGTGAAGGTCCAGCTAAAGACAGTAAAGAAGCGCTTGCTGGGAGGCAACCCAGTCATTAGGAAGTTGTATGAATTGTTTTTACAGAGGCAAGTATCAAAAATGAAGGAATTCACAGAGTTACAGAAGGATTCAGCTCAAAAAGCAGAGAAAATGAGCTTACTGGCGAAAAAACGCCAGTAAGGGGCATTTTGGGCGTTAAACGCCAGAATGGGTACCATTCTGGGCATTTAACGCCAGGAATGGTGCCATTTTGGGCGTTAAACGCCAGAATGGGCACCATTCTGGGCGTTTAACGCCAGGTGTGCAGCATCCTGGGCGTTCAGAAAAACGCCCAGTGATAAAGGATTTCTGGCGTTTAACGCCAGCCAGGGCACCTGGCTGGGCGTTAAACGCCCAAAAGGGGCATCCAATGGGCGTTAAACGCCAGAATGGGTGGCATTCTGGGCGTTTAACGCCAGAAAGGTGGGGGGACCACAATTTCGTTTTCAACTCAAATTTTTTCAAACTTTCCTCTTTTTACCCATACTCTTCTACATAAATGCACTTCAACCTTTCATCATTCACTTTCAAATCTTCACAAATCAAAACCATTCTTCAAATCTATCTCAAATTAATCCCAAATCTTCTTCAAAAACTCACCCTTTCCTCAAATCCTTTCCATATCTTCTCAAATTTTCTTTCAAATTCATATTTTTTTTCGAAATCTCTTTCCCCCCCTTTTTAAAGAACACGTTCAGCCCCTCATTCCACCACACCATTCGAATTTCCTCCTCCTCTCTCTCTCTTCTTTCTTTTCTTTTGCTTGAGGACAAGCAAACCTCTAAGTTTGGTGTGCTTTTCCGTGATCACTAAGCCAAGATTCATCAAGATCATGGCTCCTAAGGGAAAACAAACCAATTTAAGAGGCAAGAAAGAGAATAATCCAAAGAATCTTTGGAATCAAGAGAAGTTCTTAACCAAAGAACATGAAGACCATTATCACAAAATAATGGGTCTGAGGTCAGTGATCCCGGAAGTAAAATTTGATCTGAAAGAAGATGAATATCCGGGGATCCAAGAGCAAATTCGAAACAGAGGATGGGAAGTTCTAACCAATCCTGAAATAAAGGTTGAAAGGAACATGGTTCAGGAATTCTACTCAAATCTGTGGCTAACAGATAAGCAGAGAATGACTGGAACCGCTTACCATACCTACAGAACCATGGTCAGAGGGAAAGTTATGTACTTTCATCTGGACAAAATAAGAGAAATCTTCAAGTTGCCTCAACTGCAAGATGATCCTGACTCCTTTAATAGGAGAATGGTGAGAGTAGATAAAGGGTTGGATCAAGTTCTAGAGGACATATGCCTCCCTGGAACTAAGTGGATAATCAATTCAAAGGGTGTCCCAAACCAACTCAAGAGGGGAGACCTCAAACCAATTGCAAGAGGTTGGCTAGATTTCATTGGGCGTTCTATATTGCCCACTAGCAACCGTTCTGAGGTCACCATCAAGAGAGCAGTGATGATTCATTGCATTATGCTTGGAAGAGAAGTGGAGGTTCATCATGTGATTGCTTGTGAGATCTACACAATTGCAAATAAAAATTCCACTGAAGCCAAATTGGCTTACCCAAGCTTGATCTCCTTGCTCTGTAAAGAAGCTGGGGTGAAGATGGGAGTAGATGAGTTCATACCCATTGAACATCCAATCACCAAGAAGTCAATGGAAGGGCAAGTGCAAGACAACTCTATCAAAAGGAGGGCGCATGAGTTCCTCCCTGAATTCCCTGAAATTGGCTACTGGGCCAACCTAGAAGCATCTATTAACAAGTTGCAAGAGACTATGGAGCAACTGAAGGAAGAACAGCAGAATCAAAACTGCATGCTCTGCAAATTGCTGAAGGAACAAGAGAAGCAGGGGCGTGAAATCCAAGAATTGAAACGCCAAAAGCTCTCCTCTCAAGCTGAGGGAGCATCCACTTCTCAAAATCAAGGTTGTTGAGTCCTAACTCTGTGAAAACCTCTATCATTAGGAGCCTATTTTTGCGTTTTTTTTTTCTATTTCTAGTCTAATCTTATATTTATTTTTGAGTCTTGTTCTTAATTCATAATTAATAAAATTTAAAGATTATGCCTTAAAGTTATGAATATCCTATGAATCCATCATCTCTCTTAAATGAAAAATGCTTTAATCACAAAAGAACAAGAAGTACAGGATTTCGAAATTATCTCTGAAACTAGTTGAATTAGTTTGATGTGGTGACAATACTTTTTATTTTCTGAATGAATGCTTGAACAGTGCATATGTCTCTTGAATTTGCTGTTTTAAGAATGTTAAAATTGTTGGCTCTTGAAAGAATGAGGAGAAAGAGAACTGTTATTGAGGATCTGAAAAATCATCAAATTGATTCTTGAAGCAAGAAAAAGCAGTATTCAAAAAAAAAAATTTTCGAAAAAAAAAAGAAGAAAAGAAAAAGAAAAAGAAGAAATAAAGTTGTGAACCAAGGCAAAAAGAGTGTGCTTAAGAACCTTGGACACCTCTAATTGGGGACTCTAGCAAAGCTGAGTCACAATCTAAAAAGGTTCACCCAATTATGTGTCTGTGGCATGTATGTATCCGGTGGTAATACTGGAAGACAGAGTGCTTTGGGCCACAGCCAAGACTCATACACTAGCTATGTTCAAGAATCATCATACTTAACTAGGAGAATCAATAACACTATCTGAGTTCTGAGTTCTCATAGATGCCAATCATTCTGAACTTCAAAGGATAGAGTGAGATGCCAAAACTGTTCGGAGGCAAAAAGCTACTAGTCCCGCTCATCTAATTGGAGCTATGTTTCTTTGATATTTTGGAGTCTATAGTATATTCTCTTCTTTTTATCCTATTTTGATTTTCAGTTGCTTGGGGACAAGCAACAATTTAAGTTTGGTGTTGTGATGAGCGGATAATTTATACGCTTTTTGGCATTGTTTTTAGTATGTTTTTAGTATCTTTTAGTTAGTTTTTTATTATATTTTACTAGTTTTTAGTTAAAATTCACTTTTCTGGACTTTACTATGAGTTTGTGTGTTTTTCTGTGATTTCAGGTATTTTCTGACTGAAATTGAAGGTTCTGAGCAAAAATCTAATTCAGAGACTGAAAAGGACTGCAAATGCTGTTGGATTCTGACCTCCCTGCACTCGAAGTGGATTTTCTAGAGTTACAGAGGCCCAATTGGCGCGCTCTCAACGGCATTGGAAAGTAGACATCCTGGGCTTTCCAGCAATATATGATAGTCCATACTTTGCCCAAGATTTGATGGCCCAAACCGGCGTAGCAATTCGGCCTCAGAAATTCCAGCGTTAAACGCCGGAACTGGCATAAAACTTGGAGTTAAACGCCCAAACTGGCATGAAAGCTGGCGTTTAACTCCAGAAAAGGTCTCTACACGAAAATGCTTCATTGTTCAGCCCAAGCACACACCAAGTGGGCCCGGAAGTGGATTTTTCTGTCATTTACTCATTTCTGTAAACCTTAGGATACTAGTTTACTATTAATAGGATCTTTTGACATTGTATCCGTACCTTATGACCTCATGACATTTTTACACGTTTCTTTGTGTACCTTCCACGGCATGAGTCTCTAAACCTCATGGTTGGGGGTGAGGAGCTCTGCTGTGTCTTGATGGATTAATGCAATTACTACTGTTTCTTATTCAATCATGCTTGCTTCCATTCTAAGATATCACTTGTTCTTAATCCGGATGAATGTGATGATCCGTGACACTCATCATCATTCTCAACTATGAACGTGTACCTAACAACCACCTCCGTTCTATTTTAGATTAAGTAGATATCTCTTGGGTTCTTTAATCGGAATCTTCGTGGTATAAGCTAGAACTGATGGCGGCATTCAAGAGAATCCGGAAGGTCTAAACCTTGTCTGTGGTATTCTGAGTAGGATTCAATGATTGAATGACTGTGACGAGCTTCAAACTCCTGAAGGCGGGGCGTTAGTGACAGACGCAAAAGAATCACTGGATTCTATTCCGGCCTGAACGAGAACCGACAGATGATTAGCCATGCTGTGACAGAGCATCGGGACGTATTTTCACTGAGAGGATGGGAGGTAGCCACTGACAACGGTGAAACCCTACATACAGCTTGCCATGGAAGGAGCCTTGCATGTTTGATGAAGAAGACAGTAGGAAAGCAGAGATTCGGAAGATGGAGCATCTCCGAAACCCCAACCTATTCTCCATTACTGCTGAACAAGTACTTATTTCATGTTCTTTTGCTTTTCACAATCAATCCTGATAATTTCTGATATCCTGACTAAGATTTACAAGATAACCATAGCTTGCTTCAAGCCGACAATCTCCGTGGGATCGACCCTTGCTCACGCAAGGTATTACTTGGACGACCCAGTGCACTTGCTGGTTAGTTGTGCGGGATTGCAAAAGTGTGATTGCAATTTCGTGCACCACTTATATATATACATACATGGCATTGAGCCTTTCATCAAAGGAAGGTAGCATGAGAAGTTATGGTCATATTATGCTGTTCGTCTCCCTCTTGGCTCCAATAAATTTGAATGTGAAGGGACCTTGGTGATTGAGATGGCGAATTTTGCAGTGACAGAGCATAACAAGAGATCTAACGCGAACCTGAAGCTAGCACAAGTGTCCTTAGTTGCAGAGCAGTATCCGCATCCCCGATTAGGAACATCTACACCCTTCAGCTGTTAGCCGACGATGGAGTCGAGACTCACAAGTACACGGCTCAATTAATTCAGATGTTCTTATCATCCACGTACAACCTTCAGAGCTTTGAACTTGCATCATTTACTCCTCTATAAATAAACAATAAACACTTGGAAAGTTTGCACTTGGACCTACGTCGCTGTTGCTTTTATTTTCCTTTATTTTTCCCCTCAATAGATAGTTACTTTATGGTGAAAACTTAGGTGTAGTCGATTTCATGTGAAGTTGATACTTGAGAGCTGTTAGATGATTTAATTAATTTGATTAAATTTTCATCTAACGATTTTCAGATATCAATTTTACGTGCAGTCGACTTCACCTAAATTTTCACCTACTTTATTTGTGTTTCAAATGAACTGTCTTTGAAGATTCATTTCCTATACTTCTCTATTCCTGGCGGCGGAGTTGAATAATTGTTTATTTCGATGACTTATGTCTTATGTGTTGAAGGTGCGGAAGGGGAGTGTGAGAATAGAACAAAAATAAAAACAGAGAGAAGAAAATGAGAGTACTTGTTCTCTTAGTGTACTCAATGATGAACCACACTTTACATTGTTATAACAGTCAGATATATATATTGGTCTTCTAACCAACTGAGTTAGAATAATTAGGGGTTAACTAAAATTTCTGTTATAAGCTACTTGTCTAACTAATTTGTTGTTACAACTAGTAAATCAATTAACTACTAATTGCTAAGCTAGTATATCAAGTAACACCCTCTCTCAAATTAGGAGTGTGTAAGTTGACCAGTCCTAACTTGCCAAAGAGTGTGGAGAACATGGACGGAGGTAGCGGTTTGGTCAGGATGTCCGCAACCTGTTCAGTGGTGGAGATGGGAAGAAGGTGAATGAGACCTTCTTGGAACTTGTCGCATACAATGTGGCAATCGGCCTCTATGTACTTCGTGCGCTCGTGGAACACCGGGTTAGAGGCAATGTGAATTGCAGATTGGCTGTCGTAGTAAGTGCTGATGGGCTTGGTGAGAGGCATTCCCAAGTCCTTCAAAATGAAACTGAGCCAAATAGCCTCCTTAGTAGCAGTGGCGAGCGCCCGATATTTAGCTTCGGCTGAACTGCAAGCAATTGTCACTTGCTTTTTGCTCTTCCATGAAACTAGGGCAGTGCCGATGTAGAAGTAGTAGGTTGTCACAGATCTTCTTGAATCAGGACATGCCGCCCAATCAGAATCAGCAAATCCAGTGACACAGAGATCAGAGGTGGCCGAGAACACTATGCCAGTGGCAGGGGAAGCTTTGATGTATCTGAGAATTCGATGGACAGTACTGAGGTGGGAAGTAGTGGGGTGGTCAAGGTATTGACTCAACTTTCCAATGGCAAAGCTAATGTCAGGTTGGGTGTTAGTCAAATAGAGCAATTTGCCAACTAACTTTCGATATTAAGTAGAATCTGAGATGGGAACGCCTTCAGTTTTGCCGAGTTTGGTACTGTAGTCCAGAGGGGTAGAAGCAGGCTTGCAGTTCTCAATGCCAGCATCCTTCAAGATGTCCATAGTATACTTTATTTGATTAAGAAGAATGCCCTCTTTCGATCGCGCAACATCCATCCCAATAAAGAATTTCAAATCTTCAATGTCTTTGATTTTGAACCTATCATCCAAGACTATTTTGACAGCATTAATTTCTCCCAAATCATTTCCAGCCAATATCAAATCGTCAACGTAAACCAACAATGCGGTGAATCCAGATCCAGTTTGCTTAGTAAACAAACTATAACCAGCCTTTGACTAAACAAAACCCAACTCAACCAGAACAGATTTCAGCTTTGTATTCCACTGTCGACTCGCTTGTTTTAGACCATAAAGCGATTTTTCAAGCTTGCACACTTGGCCAGCTTTGACGTCCATCCCTTGAGGTGGTTTCATGTACACCTCTTCATCCAAATCGCCGTGCAAGAATGTGGTATTGACATCAATTTGTTTGAGTAACCATCCCTTTGCCTCAACCACAGCCAAGACAACTCTCAAGCTGCCCAACTTCATCACAGGACTAAATATGTCCCAATAATCAATCCCAGGGACTTGGGTGAATCCCTTCGCCACTAATCGTGCCTTGTAGCGTTCAATGCTGCCATCAGGGTTGTATTTCACTTTGAAAACCCACTTGTTGCCAATTGCCTTCTTGCCGGGTGGAAGTGAAGTGAGCTTCCAAGTTTGACTTTGCTCAAGAGCTTGGAGTTCATTCTTAATAGCATCAACCCAACAAGATTGAGTAACTGCTTCACTGTAATGCTTGGGTTCAATGTTAGAAGATATGGCTAGAGAATATGCAGTATGTGATGCAGAAAATTTTTCATATGACAAATAATTCAATAAAGGGTACCTTTCAGATTTTCGGAGTGGAAGCCGAGAAGTGGTAGCATTTAGACAATGATAGTCTTGCAAATGTGATGGTGCTCTGTGAATTCTTGTTGATTTTCTTAACAGCGGCAGTGGTGATGCATGTTGAGGTGCAAGTGTGTGATTTTGTGGCATATTTGTTTGATTAGGTGATGAAGATTGAATTGGTGGTGTATGTGCTGAATTGAAATTTTGTGGGGCATTATTATTATTGTTGAGAGTCTTAGTGTGTGAGTTAGATGTATGTGATGCTTGATGATTAGGGTGTGTTGTGTGAGGTTGAAGAATGATATCATATGCAAAGGGGTCAGTTTTGAACTGAATAGAAGATGCAGTATATGTGCTTTGGTCAGGGTGTGTGCTTAAGTATGAAAAATGATCTTCATAGAAGGACATATCTCTTGAAGTAAATATCTCTCTAGTCTTTAGATTAATTAAGAGATATCCCTTGGTACCCTCCTTGAAACCCAAAAAGGCACACCTTCTGGATCTTGGATCCAGTTTCTTTCGATTTGCTTGGAGTGTACTGGCATATGCCAGACACCCAAAAACCCTTAAATGAGATATGTCAGGTAAAGAGTTATGCAAAGCTTGATAAGGTGATAAATTGTTAAGAAAATTTGATGGTAGTCTATTCATGATGTGAACTGAATATGAAACTGCATATTGCCAAAAACACTTAGGTACATTTGAGTGGAAGAAAATTGCTCTAGTTATTTCAAGAATGTGTTGATGTTTCCGTTCAACAATACCATTTTGTTGAGGAGTTTCAACACATGATCTTTGGTGTAATATGGCAGTTTCATTGAAGAAAGAGTGCATCAAAAATTCAGTTCTATTATCGGACCTTATACATCTAATTTTGCTATCGTACTGTGTTTTAACAAAATTTACAAAGAATTTAATGAGATTAGCAACTTCAGTTTTGTTTTTCATGAAAAATACCCAAGTGAACCTTGTTTTATCATCCACTATGGTTAAAAAATATCTATGTCCTCCCGTAGAGGGAATGGCTAGCGGGCCCCAAACAT
The DNA here is from genome assembly GCF_014773155.1 of Arachis stenosperma. Classification (NCBI taxonomy): domain Eukaryota; kingdom Viridiplantae; phylum Streptophyta; class Magnoliopsida; order Fabales; family Fabaceae; genus Arachis; species Arachis stenosperma. The sequence continues at coordinate 7,405,775 of NC_080380.1, read as the reverse complement.
CCACATGAATTAAATCAAAGGAAGTTAATGAAACTGTGCTGCTATTATTGAATGATAATCTCTTTTGCCTTGCTAGGTGACATGAGTCATAAGGCTGTACATCACTGTCACAATGAATGAATTTGAAAAATTTCTTCATTTCTTTCATTCTACGGAATGGTGCATGGCCTAACCTAAAATGCCACAGCTTTGTGTTTGAAATATTCAGTATTGGCATGTCTACATGAGTTTTATTTGATACCTGTGCAATTTCTGATCGCGCAGCATCACAGTTCAAGGTATAAAGGCCACCACACACTCTAGCTGCTCCAATCGTCTTCTTCAAGAGTAAATTCTGTATCTCACAATCGTCATCAGTAAAACTCATTTTATAATGCAAATGTTTTGTGGCTTTTGATACTGATATCAATTTGAAATTAAAAGATGGGACGTATAATGCATTTTTGAGGTACAGTTTATTTGAAAATTTGATAGTTTCAGCTATATTGCTAATGGTTTGTGCACCATTAGGCAATCGAATGATTATAGGAGCTATCTTGAAATGAGTTTGAAAATCTTCTAGGCAATAGGATACATGAACAGTAGCTCCTGTATCTATTATCCAAGAACCATGTTTTGATGCAAAAATGTTTAAAGCCAACACGCTTGACTTAAAATGCATGATATGCACCAAGTTACCTTGATGAGGTACTTGTTCCAGGGTTGTGATTTGGTTAGCACTGTGGATCTGCTTTGCCTCTCCCCTGTTGAGTAAAGCTAGTAGGGCTGATTTCTGCTCTAGAGTAAAATCAACATTGGAAGTTCCATTTTCTTCCACACAGCCAGAATCATCAATGCCATCGCCATTTATTTCAGCACTAAAATTCACTGCCCCCAAACCTCCATTTGAATTCAGATTTCTCTGTCTAAGATGGGGGAAAACCATGTTTCTTGTAACATATATCTACTGTGTGGCCTCCTTTACCACAGTATGAACACTGCATCCTACCTCTTCCCGTTTGTCCTCTCCCAGAACCTTGGAATCTACCTCCTCTACCTTTTCCTCTCCCTCTGCCTTGTGAGGTCTCAGCAGTGTTGAAGGAATTGGTAGAGTGTAATAAGATCTTGGGGTCTATGGTATCATCCATGATCTGATTTTGCCTTTCTTGTCTAGTCATTATGGAAAACACAGCCTTTAAATCTGGCAGTGGCTCCATCAGCATGACCTAAGCTCTAACATTCGCAAACTGTTCATTAAGTCCTTTTAGGAATCTAGTTACATGATCTTCTATTCTATATTTTCGCATTTCTCCTAATCCACAAGTACACACAGATTCACAATTGCAAGGTGGAATTGGCCTGAAGTCATCAAATTCTTCCCACAGTGACTTCAGTTTTGTGAAGTATTGTGTCACGCTCATTTCTCCTTGTCTTGTTCCGTAGAGCCCCTCCTGCAGTTCTGCAATTCTAAATCTATCACCCTCATGGTACCTGTGTTTCAGGTCCTCCCATAGCTCAAATGCAACCTTGCTCCACATCACGCTTCGAGTGATTTCAGGGTTTAGCGAGATTTTAATCCAGGCTAAGACATATGTATTACATCTATCCCACAGTTCAAACAATGGATCATTCTTATCAGGTTTCTTTAAACTTCCATCAACAAATTTCAACTTGTTTTTCGATTTTAGGGCTAACAACATCGCATTGCTCCAACTACTATAATTCCTGCCATCAAGGATGGTAGGGATGAGGGAGATACCAGTATTTTCAGAAGGATGAAGGTAGAAGTGGCTCGATAAATCTTGGCTAGGGTTGCTGCCATTCCTGTTGAGGTGAGCCTGAATCGATGAAATCTGGTTCAAGAACGCCGCGATACCTTAAGGATCGAGACCTTGGAAGGAATTGCCTTGGTTCATTTCGGAATTGCTCTGAATTTTGATTTGGATCCATCACTAGGTTTCAGATCGTGCACTTGATGTGTGCTTTGATTTGAATTCTGAATTTCTCTTTCCTCAATCGCTGTTCCTTCTATTCTCACCCCTTTGGGTTCCACGCTCACCGCACCATGTTGAAGGTGCGGAAGGAGAGTGTGAGAATAGAACAAAAGTAGAAACAGAGAGAAGAAAATGAGAGTACTTGTTCTCTCAGTGTACTCAATGATAAACCACACTTTACATTGTTACAACAGTCAGATATATATATTGGTCTTCTAACCAACTGAGTTAGAATAATTAGGGGTTAACTAAAATTTCTGTTATAAGCTACTTGTCTAACTAATTTATTGTTACAACTAGTAAATCAATTAACTACTAATTACTAAGTTAGTATATCAAGTAACATTATGACTTATCACTAATTCCCTAACTATCTTTTCACTAAAATGTACTTTTGATTTGTGTGTGTATTTCTTACCCGCAAATCTACATGAGTTTAGTTCCCTTTATAGAGTAAAAAATGCATTATGTGAAAGTTAGACACATAATAAATTATAATAAAACATTACACACTAATTTTAAGTTAGACACAAATATTATCTTTTATTAGTCTAGCAAAACTAGTTAATAATAATGAACTAAATTCGACACTTTTGATTAATTTTTAACAAAATAAATATATAAATTAAAACATACGAAAATATAACTCGTATGAAAAATTATCATAATAACATTTGTGTTTAACTTTTGCTTGTCTTCAGTGACGAATCCAAAAAATTTTATTAATAGGGACAAAATATATATAATATGATAATAATTTTATAATTATATTTTATTGTTATAAAATATAATTAATCTTCTAGTTATTTAACTAATAAATTAAAATACCTATATAGTAATTTAAATAATAATATATAATTTAGAATTTTATTTTTTTAAATTTGATATTTAAAAAAGATTGAATAATTTTTTTATTATTAATACAATTAAATATTTTATCTTTTATATATATTAATAAATAATCATTTAAAAATTCATGTCTTATAAGATTATGAAATTGACTCTTTATAATATTCATAATTAAATTTTTTTTAATTGATGTCGTTATTACTAAAAAAATTAGAACTAATTTTAAAAGAAGAAACATCAATAGATATTCGTATATTTAGATGTTACTTTTCATTTTAACTGTTATTTGTTGTTAGTTAATATTACTATATTTCAAATTTTAAATTATTAATGGATCTTATTATTCAATAATATTTAACCATGTAATAAAAATATATAATAATATAATTACAAAATAAAATACAAAATAATTGAATGAATTAAAAAATAAAAAAATAAAAATAAATCTTTAATTGAATCAAAAGAAATTAAATAATAAAGTTAAGGAGTCTTACTAAGAAGTTAGAAAATAAAAAAAAAAATAACAGAAGAGAATTAGAATGTTAAAGAGTATAAAAAAAATTGTTTTTAGTACTTAAATTTAAATAACTGACTTAATTTTTAATTATTTATTATTATTATTATTATTATTATTATTTAATTATTTTTATAAATATGGTATTATTATAAAATAGTGAGATTTTTTTTTATACATTATAAAAACAGAAATAGATTAAAAAAATGATAATGAGATCAAATTTTTTTATTGAGTAGAGACAAATAAATTTTTGTTCCATATACTATATATAACTTAACAAAATTTTAATGACGCACTTGCCCCACATTCTCTAAGGTAGATCCATTCTCCTGCTTGCCCCTAAATAAAACCGAATACAAGACTACAGAAAATAATTTTTTTATGTCACCAACACTATTAACATCCATTTACAAAGGTTTTGAAACTCAAAAAGAGACATACTGACACTACAAAAAAAAGAGTTTAAAATGGCATTGATATTACGGCGGTTTTAAAGAACCGCCGTAATACCCGGTTTTTATGGCATGTTTGGTTGCTGCCATAATTAACTTTGTGTATTGTGGCGGTTCTGGTGATTATGGCGGTTTTGAACCGCCGTTTTCACGCGTATATAAAACAATAGAATTGCAACCCTATCCTCATTAAACGAAACACATTTCGGCGGTCTTGATCTCCCTTCTCTCTCCTTCGTCTCCTCCGTGCTCCGACAACGCCGTTCTTCCCTCTCGGGCTTCTCTCTCTCCGCCGGTTACGATTTCTCTATACCTCTCCCTCTCCGCCAGTTACTGATTTCTCACTCTCAAGTTCTCTAGGTACCTCTCCCTCTCCATCAGTTACTGATTTCTTCGTTTTTGCTCGGGTTTTGGTTTCAAAATTGTTTTTGTTGCTGATTTTTGGGGGTTTTTGTTTCTCTGCAGCTCCGCGATCGGGTCTTGTGTTGAAGCATTCGATTGACGTTGGTGCGGGAGTGATTGACGCCGATCGGATCTTGTGTTCAACCGTCGACGATCTCAGATCTTGGATCTTGGATCTTGGATCTTCCTTCCTCACATCTGCCATCGACACTGCATGCAAAGCCAGCGAAGTTGTTTTCGTAACCTTACCCCCTCCTTTCTCATTCTCTCTCTCCCTGATCTCAGATCTAGTGCCAATGTCTAGTGTTCTGAACTGGTTATGTTGATTAAAGACCACTTCTTATCTGAACTGGTTTTGTTATGTTGATTCAAGTATTTAGTGTTCTGACTTGTTTAAATTTGCATCTGTATCTGATTCTGATTTAGACAAGTTTGGGTTTGTTAATTGAGATGTATTAAATTTTATATATCTTCCAATTTAGGTTATCATAGCAACTTGTATTTCAGGCTACACTAAGACTTAGCGAGGATAAAGTCAAGCAGTGTGTTAATCCAAAACTTGGAGCAGAATATCCACCCAAAGCAATTGCTAAGGTGTTACTCTTATTGCTGAATGATTTTTATTTATTTATTTTATTGGTTTTGGAAGTATGGGTGTCATTTTCTTGTGTGGATTGAGCATGAGTTTGAATCTGAAAGCTTCGTATGATGGTATATGCTTCTTGTCATTCTTCTTTTAGTTGGTTTGTAAGCTTTGTGGTGGCTTGTCTAGGTTTTTGGTTTATGAATTGTTATGCTTCTTGCTGTTGCGTGAAATTTTATTTGTTTATTGTGTGATTGTACAGTTTTTCTTATATGGCTTGTCTAGTTTTTTTTAATTGCGTTCTGCTTTTGTTTTTTCTTGTTTGCTGGTTCAATTTTTAAGGCGCAGTTTCTGGATTAAAATAGTTTTCAAAGCACTCCATTTTTAAATGTTCTCAATCACCAGTCAGATGTTTAGTATATTCTATTCCTTATTCACATGTTAGGCCTCTTTTTAATTCACATAGCTTGTTTTTGCTGACCCCTTTTTATATTTAAACTTTCAGTTTCAATTTTACATGTCTTCGGATACCCTATATTGACTATTAAACTCACTTGTCATACTTGTTTTTGAGACTTTCAGCTGATTTTTAATCAATTATTCAAATAGGCGCCACCAGATTTTGCATTTGACCAAGGAATGAAGAAATAAGAATTAATTGAAAACAGATAGTGCGTCTTTGTGTTCTTATGTAAACCAGTTGTTTGATTATTTAGATAACTGACTAACTTGCTTTAACTAACATGAATTTGTTGGAGATAATTTTTCATGTGAAACAGATTTTTTGCTGTATCTGATTTTTGTTGCTTTAACTAACCAAAAATTGCTTACCTTGTATCTGATTTTTGCTGCTGTTCTCCAGCAATTGTCATTGGTTTGCTTCTTCAAGTGTTTGAATTAAATGTTTACTTCACTGTTGCAACAATCTATTCTTTATTTTTAGTATTTATCTTGCATTTAGCTTGATTTTGGAAATTAAGATAGTAATCTTGTTTCCTTAAGTGCTCTTACAAATACTAGAAATGAGATCTTTTCGTGTAAGTTTTTTACCTTGTTGCGTTGGTTTGTTTCTCTTTCAGTTTATGTATCATGGTCTATTCCATTACATGAGCTTGTCAAATGTTCTTTATTTTTGTAGTAAGGGAAGTTTTGTCAACATGAATTTTGTGATTTGATAATGTCACTTGATTATTATTCTACATAGCATTCACTATCTTAATCATTGTTTCTGTCCTATCTGTTTGGTAGAATTTTCTTTTGAGTTTGACAATGAAGATATGAAATAGAAAGCTGGATTCTCATTGTTTTCTTATCTCCTTTTTCTTTTTTTGTTGCTGTTGTTGCAGATATTAGCTGTAGCTAGGAAAAATGGCCAGGTAAGAAGAGGCTGTGGTATTTTTATTTTTGGTGACTACAGAACAAGTTTGATTTAAATGTTGATACCCCCTCTCTCTCTCTCTCTCTCTCTCTCTCTCTCTCTCTCTCTCTCTCTCTCTCTCTCTCTCTCTCTCTCTCTCTCTCTCTCTCTCTCTCTCTCTCTCTCTCTCTCTCTCTCTCTCTCTCTCTCTCTCTCCACATGTACAGATTAAGATTTTGAGTCCTGTAAGTGGAGATCTACATGCAACAATTTCAAGTTCTAGTGATTTGGATCTTCAGTCTGATGTTGTTAGTTTGCATTTATTTGCAAAAGCAAATCTGAAGCTATCTACAAGATATATAAATCACTGCTTTTTGACAATTTAAGTTTATCTTTCATTCTTGCATGTATTGTATTTTGGTTGTGCTCAATATAAAGGTAATAGTCTCATTGATTTTTTTCCCCTACTGAATAATTAATTGATATTGGCCTTGTTTTATGAAACTGTGAACGGAGAAGACCCTACACGAGACTTAAGTCACATATTTAGGTTGCTTTGTGGATTTATATCCCTCTTCCATGTAATCCTGCTTGTTTCTTTCTTTTTGGGATTGAAATTTTAAATTGAAAGAAAAATTAGTTTATATGACAAGGCATAATGAGTTATCACAAAAGCAAAAAACAAAGATTCAAATTTTTAGTATTTTGTAATAAAAATAAAAGTTATTGATTCTGAATATGTAATAAGATTTCACCGAATTGTTTCAACAGGTAATGTATTGGTAAAATTTTAATTTAAATCTAAATATTCAATAACATATCAGGAATTGGTAATCATCAATAACATTACTTTCTATGTTATTGGTAAATAAATACTTTTATAAAGATATTTACTGATGAAATTAATTTTCATATAGGTTGTGTATACATATCTAATTAGAATTTTATTAATTTAAATTGATAAATTTTACTTTTTGATCTACCAAAACAGAAGATTTATTGTGCAAAAGTGCAATTTTCTTTTTTGATTGAATAAATTTATATTAATAGTTTCAGATTCAATTTGATATCTTTTTTTATTGTACTCATAATTACATTTTTGTTGTAGGGATTGGATCAAGAGAGTGAGATTCCATCACCAAAAGAGTTAGGAAGTAGGTCTTCTGGAGCGAACAACAAAGAAGCATGATCTTGTATGATAAAGATTTTATGTATTAAGTATTATAGATATATGTTAAGACAAATTATTGAAAAATGTTATCTTTGATACTTTGTTTTTGGATTATAATTTTTTATTTTCGGAGATTGTGTATGAATTAAAAATCTTGTTATGATGTTTGATTTAAGGTTATGCTTTTTGGTTATGAGATTTTAAAGTTTAAGTTCTAAAAATGTCACTTTAAATATATAGTTTCAATCTCATTTTAAAAAGTATAAAATTGTAATTAGGTAAAAACGACGGCTAAAAACGCCATTTTAAACAAAAATGGTGCCATTATATCCTGGTAAAAACGGCAGTTAAAAATGCCATTTTAATCGAAAAGGATGCCATTAAACCCTGGTAAAAACGGCGGTTATAAACGCCATTTTAATCGAAAAGGATGCCATTAAATACAGGTAAAAACGGCGGTTATAAACGCCATTTTAATCGAAAAGGATGCCATTAAATACAGGTAAAAACGGCGGTTACAAACGCCATTTTAAACGAGGAAGATGCCATTAAACCCAGGTAAAAACGGCGGTTATAAACGCCATTTTAAACGAGGAAGATGCCATTAAACCCAGGTAAAAACGGCGGTTACAAACTGCCATTTTAAACAACAACAAAACCGCCGTTTTATCTGGTTAAAATGGCGGTTAAAAACCGCCATTTTAACCGCCAAAAAACCGCCGTATTATCCACTGGTTATTATGGCGGTTTTTAAAAAACCGCCGTAATAACCAGAATGGCGTCCAGAATTCCGGCGTTTCTTGGAAGCGCCGTTTTCGGTAATAATGGCGGTTGTAACCGCCGTAATTACCTTAAAAAACCGCCATTTTAACCCTTTTTTTTTGTAGTGCGACAAGATACAAATTATTAAAAAGAAAACTTAAAAACACACTTAAAATAATTTTTTTATTATTATTTGCATCCCTCATCCATGCTAGAAAATTCAACTAAAAAATTTTAATAATTAGAATTTAATCAAGACCACTTAATTATATACAACCAAATAATGAGAGAATAGAAGTATTAGAATATGCTTATCTAATAATACAAGTCACTTAATTAATTCTCTCATGCTTATGTTATGCATAATAAAAAACAAGTCCCCTCAAATATAGAGCAATTTTACTGTGGATCGGATCAGAAGATTATTCAAATTTCTTTACAAAGTTACGACTCTTATTTAAATATATAATTATGACTTTTAAGGAAGTGTTAGGGCAAATTAAATACACTTTTGTCATCATTAAAAATTGTATCCCATAAACGGTTTCAAGAGCCAACGTAACCTTCCCTTATATATATATACATGTGAATCAGAGTAGCAGCAGCACAAATAGATTATTGTTTCATCAAAGGAAGGTAGCATGAGAACTTATTGCCTTATTATGCTGTTCCTCTTCCTCTTGACTCCTCTCTGTTACTCCTCCTCAGCATCGCTTATGAGTGTAACGCCTCCTATAAATTTGAACGTGAAGGAATCTTGGGTGATAGAGATAGCGAAATTCGCAGTGACAGAGTATAACAAGAGATCTAGTGCGAACCTAAAGCTAGAAAAAGTGCTTAGTTGCAGAGCATCCTCATCGGCATTTAGCAGCACCTACACCCTTGAGCTGTTGGCCAGCAATGGAGCCGAGACTAACAAGTACACGGCTCAATTACTTGAGATCATCACATCCTCCACCTACAAGCTACAGACCTTTGAACTTGCACCATTTCCTCCTCCTCCTCTATAAATAAACAATAAAACACTTCATGATTAGTGCTACTCATCCATATGCATGTTCAAGTAGCATTTTTTATTGCTCCCTAACAAAAAATGAGAGATAAAATTAAAAAAAATAAAAAAATATGTATTAAAATTGTTGTTTTTACATAATTCAAAAGATGAATTTGGATCTTCTAAAGTTTGAATTTCACTTTAGAGAATAAACTGTGATCTTACACCCTTGAATAGTTTCTCTTTTATGTTTATTCTTGGTCCCACATATAAAATCAATGGTGAGAGATCACACTTTACTCTCTAAAGTGAAATTCAAACTTTAGAGAATCCAAATCCACAAAAGATATACTATTTATAGAAATATTACCCACTAACTTTATAAATATTTATCTACTAACTATTAACTCTCAACTACTTATTATTAACTCCCGTTTTATGTGACTTCCATACATAAATCGTAATATATATTTTTTTGAATAACGTTTGGAATTTATTTTTTTTAGTTACTATCCCTCAATTTTATTAAATTATTTTATTTATATTAAATTTTAGATTTTAAATTATAAATTTTTAATTTTAAATTTTAAATATTTAAAAAAAATTATAATTAAAAATAACTAATATTAATTAATTAAAAATTAATTCCCTGTATAAATCTTTTTTTTTCTCACTACTGCATAGTTTATTTATGTTTCAAATGAACGTCTGTGGAAATTTCATTTCCTATATTGTTAAAAAAGGTGATCGTGTTTTGAAGCGTTAGAAAGATAAGAGAAAATAATAAAAAAATAAATTTTTATATTTAAATTATGTAAAATAATATCATATAAAAATATTTATGAATATTAAAAAAATTAAAATAATAAAAATATAATATCCTATAAGTTATAATAAATATTCTAACATGAAGGAACGGGAAAAAAGAATTACATTTAACATTCAATTCGTCTAAGCGAAAAGGAAAACTGATTGCTATAATTTGAGGAACCATTCCAAAATTTTTATCATAAAAGTATAAAATTGAAAAAAAAAATAAAAAGGAGAAATGATATTTTCTTTTACAGCATCTACTATATAAAAAAATTATTTCAATTAAAAATACACTAAAACTAAATCTTTAAAATAAATTAAATGATGAAATAACTTTTTATCGTTATAATTTTTTTATGTGAATTAGATGCACTCACTTTTTTTGGTAAGTGCACTATCATTTCAAATAATAAAATAATAAGTAGATTAGAGATGGTAAAATTCTCTAAAATGCGGGAATTGATGCGAAAACTGTTTCAAATAGTGATCTGATGCGAAAACTGTTTTAAATAGAGATCTGATGGTGAAAATTTTTTTTCCTGAGAGATGAGGATGGGAGTTGGGACAAAATTCTCTGCAGTGTTTTACCTTTTCTTTTTGGGATTCTGAAGTATTTTAATGAAATTGAGGAGATGAAATGTTGAGCTATATCCAACTATAAGGTCAACATTGCGGGTTGGAAAGCGATAATTTGAGGTGCTTCATGTCTCTTTAATTAGTTATGACATGCAACTTCATGTTACTTTATGGGTATTGGGAAACATTTTCATCAGTTCCTATATGTTGAGTTTAAATTCTTTGGGTGAATTATTATTTTTTGCCTTTTCCATCTCTTTATGTTCTTTTTTTTTTTTGTCTTTTGTTTTCTTTACAGGTTTCTCATTTAAATTTGTGTATCTCTAAGAATCTTGCCATGTGGTAAATGCAGGGTATTGGTTCAAATGATATCAAAGCACTCAAAACACAAAAGCTTATTGTTTCACAGTAATAATAATTTCTGTTGGTTGTGTTGAAGAATTCTGAATATATACTGATCATGCTGTGAATGACTTGACTATTTTTTTCTTGTTGAAATTCATATTAATATATTATGATCTAGAACATGGAAGGATTAATCAGTGAGAAAAGGTCTTAATTATGTCCCAGAATTTGCATTGAGTTATTCATGCATTTTATTAGGACTTGTATGTACCTGGTGTTGATCCTTTATCTATTATATATTTCTAATTTTACAACTAAAATATATCATATGTTACTTTTTTATTGCAATTAGAATCAAATATTTTTCTCCAAAACTAAGAAATTCTCCTCTACTCCTTACTAATTTTACAACCAAAATGTGCCATATGTTACTCCCTTATTATAATTGAAATTAAATCTTTACCTCCAAAATTAAGGAAAATTATTTCCTCTTCCATACTAATTTTACAACCAAAATGTGTCATATGTCACTTTCTCATTACAATTGAAATCAAATCTTTTCCTCCAAAATTAAAGAGTTCTCCCCTCTTTCTTCTTCCTTTCTCTATCTCTCTCATTCTTTCAACTACTCTATCTATTTTTATATATAATTATCAATATCAATGACTAATTACTAATTTAAAAATCAAAATGTACAACATAATATTCTTTAATTGCATTAAAATTAAAATTAAAATATTAAAATTGAAATTAAAATATACCTATATTATATATCATATATTACTATCTAATTTAATAATCAAATATGTCACATGACACTCTTTTATTAAAATTGAGAGAACATATTTTTCTCCAAAATTAATAAATTCTCTTCCTAAATTCTCTCGTCTACCTCTCTTCATTTTTTCTATTTCTCTCTACCATTTTCACTCTATATATAATTTATATTTTATATTAGTAATTTGACAAATCAAAATATGTCAGCCGATATATTTTTATTATAATTAAAATAAATTTTTTCTTCCAAAATTAACAAACTCTCTCACTCTCACTCTCATTCTTCATCTTTATCTTTTTCTCTTTGTTTTTTCTACTTATTTGTTCTATAAAAAACAAAATTAACAAAATATCTAAAGAGGCGAAAGAGAAAATTAGAAAATTTGCTGCTGTAAAATTTAGAAAATATATTGGGATTTGCTAAAGCTAACTCAGTTGTATCCCCATCTTTATTGTAAATTTGTTAAGTGAATCCAATTCTTTAATGACATGTTTTATTCGTTCTTTTAAGTGAAAATGTATTTCTTCTTGAAGATAAATGTTGTAGATATAAATTTCTTTTCTTGTTTTCTTTGACTTTTTGTGTCAAATGTAAGATACTATCTCATACATATAAGAAATACATAATTGATATTTTTTTTACCCTTGAAAATTTGAGCAGATTATTTTGTATTGTATAAGTTTTTTTTAAATAAAAAAAGTTGAACACATTAAAATAGAGCGATTCAACTAATACGACACACAACAAAGTTAAGAAAAACATTTATAAATAATTTATTGTCATCTCTAACAACGTCATTAACAACTACATAAATCATCACCATAAAAATTTGTGTTTACAAATACGAGTGATAAAGTTATAGACATTATTAAATTACAAAAATTTTCATTGTCATACTTAATTGAGATAGTTTGGCTTGATAAAGACTTCAATTTTCTACTTTTTTTAATTAATATAAAATTTATATTATTGATATTTCAAATGTGTTTATTTATCCTTCTTCATTGTTCTTTGATTTTTGTTTATCAATTATAAGGAGAAAAAAAATACATGCCTCAATTAAAAAGGCCCATGAGTCTCGATCTATAAATTTGTTAAGAGAAGGAATAATTTATCACATCACATATTTTAGTGTTAGACGCAATGTGAGTGACTTTAAGACTACACATCATGAATATGTAATTAATTTAAACCAACATACTAATGTATGCAAACTTCTTGAATCGTCAAGTATCTCACAATACGAATTTAACTTTGTGAGTTTTGACACCCTCAATCAATGTTTCTAGGTTCAATTATACTTATTTAGTTAGTAAATTTTTTATTTAAAAAAATAAATTAAGCGATAAATTTATTTAATTCATTGATAATTTTTGTTATATTTTTTTCTTAGTAAATTTATTCACAACGAACCCTTTTTATTTTAATCTATTTTAGATGTTATTGGATATCTTGTTGAAATTAGGAACGAGAGGACTCTTAAAAAGAATGATAAATCTATTAAGTACAACATTATTGAATTAAAAATTGATCATAGATAATTAATTATTTTTTTAAAATATAAACACTTACATAGATTATAATAGATGAGTAAAGCAAAACTTAGAAAATTCAATATTGATTTCTATATAAATTTATTTATTTGGATTTGTTTCAAGATTTTATTCTAAAATTTTGAATGTATTTGTTTTAGTATTTTCTATTTAAATTATTATTTTAACTTTAGTTTTTATAAATGTATTTGTAATATTAAACCTTTTTGTGTGCTTATAGGATTTTAATTTGTTGACCAAAATTTGTTTTCGATGAATAAATCCATTTTCGTTGAATAAATGTGTTTTCTTACTGCTTTTATAAAATTAATTAGTTTGTTGATCTTGATTGATGTTTATAAAAATTAATCATTAATTTTTAAATTATAACTATTTTTTGAATATAAAATAACTTATAAATTATGTTTAAAATTTTATGAGAATGTTAATTTTGAATTTTAAAATATAAAATATGTATATAGTTTGATATATTTTTATTTGGTTGTTAATTTTTAGAAAGTTCTTTTGCTGACATGACACTTAATATTGAGTTTGAAGATTATTTATTTAAGTATCGTCACTGAAAATTGTTAAGATTTAATTTATAAATTATTAATCATAAACTATTTGTTTAGGTGTTATTTTTAAAATTTGTATATATTTAAAAATTCAAAATTTGGATATAATATTGTACAATTGAGATGGTTAGATATTAACAAGGATAATAAAGATTTAGTTTTTACTTTTATTAACAAAGTTGTTAGATATGAAGAGATTATTTATAAATTATAAATTATTTGTCTAGTTATTATTTTTTAAATTATAAATTTTTTGTCTCTTCTTTCGCTTTGTTTGCATTGGATTTCACCTTCAGTTTATTTTGTTAAACTGAATTGTGATGCTAGTTGTTTTGTTCTTTTTGGCTATGTTGGTTTTGGTTGTATCATTCGCAATTCTGATGGATGTTGGTTGAAAGGTTGCATTGGAAAAGTCGAAGTGTATATGCAGTATTCTTTTTGTTGAATTGTACGCGATTTGGAGATGTTTACTTCTAGCTTGGGTTAGTGAATTTTGTGAGATTATTTGTGAAATAAACTGTTTAGAAACTCTTTTCTTGATAAACCAAAGAATGTTTGGTAAGGATATTCCAGAATGGGATTTGACAACATATACAGGAGGTTATGAAAGAATTGGAGAGTCTTTATTCTTTTAATTCAAAGGAATGTAAATAGTGTTGCAAATTGTATGACTAAATCAGACGTGGACATTAACTCGAATTGGAGTCAACCATGGAGTGAGTTTCAACATCTAATAGATTTAGATATGAATCTAGCTAATTAATTTGGTTTTGTCTCTGTTTTTTTTTTTCTTTCTTTCTTTTCTATTTAGTCACAAAAAAAATTATAAATTTTTTTATTATTGTATTTAAAATTTTAAATTTTAGATGTGAGATATTAGGGTTTTTATGGTCAGGTCCAACTAGACCGGATCAAAACTTCCAAGAAGAACTCGACTCGGACAAAGACCCGTCCCAACTCAGATCATCGTCTTCCCCGTGCCTCTTCTGATGTGCTCCATGGCTGCCGCTGCTGCTGATTTTGGTCCGTTCCCCCTACATTTCTTCGTTGATAGGTGGTTGCACTTTCATCCTCTTCAGTCTTCAATGATTGCTACTAGCTCATATGGAAGTTTTGTGGTCCATAGTTGACTTAATCTACCTTCCGTTGTCTAATAAGCCTGCTTGTTGCATTTGATTTTATTGCTTGTGCTAAAATTTGGCAATCTGTTTCTATCCGGGTCTTTTCCAACTGAAGATTTTTTTTCTTCTGAAGGCATATGCTTCTGCAGGAAGACTGGAACTTACTGAAATTCTTGAAACTATCCCAGTTATCATGGTTCCCTTCTAGTCTCTTATGACAGACGATGCTGTGACGTTCCCAGTTTTGCTGCAATATACAACAACGACAACAACAACAACAACAACAACAACAACAACAACAACAACAACAACAACAACAACAACAACAAAGCCTTGTCCCATTAGGTGAGGTCGGCTACATGAATCAAACGACGACATTATGCTCTGCCATGTATCATGTCCACAGAGAGACCGTTTACATATAGATCTCGTTTGACCACCTCATGGATAGTCTTCTTAGGTCTTTCTCTGCCTTTCACCCCTTGTCCATCTTCCATCTCATCTACCCTCCTGATTGGGTGTTCTATCGGTCTTCTTCTCACATGTCCAAACCACCTGAGACGCGATTCAACCATCTTTTCCACAATGGTGCTACTCCAACTCTCTCCCTTATATCTTCGTTTTTTATTTTATCCAATTGCGTATGACCACTCATCCATCTCAACATCTTCATTTCTGCCACACTCAGCTTATGTTTGTGCCCCCCTTTGGTACCCAACACTCCGTACCATAAAGCATAACCGGTCTTATAGCAGTGCGATAGAATTTACCTTTAAGTTTTAAAGGCACTTTTTTGTCGCATATAAAATCAGATGCACTCCGCCATTTTGACCAACCTGCTTGGATCCTATGATTTACATTCTGTTCAATCTCTCCATTAACATGTATGATGTATCCAAGATACTTAAAACTTTTAACTTTCCGTAGGATATTTTCTCCAATCTTTACCTCTATATTAGGATTTTTTCTTCTTATACTGAACTTACATTCCATATATTCTGTCTTGCTACGCCTTATACACAGACCACACACTCCTAGAGCTTCTCTCCATAAGTCCAACTTTTTATTTAAGTCTTCCCTTGACTTTCCCATAAGGACGATATCATCGGCAAAAAACATGCATCATGGCACAGGCTCTTGGATATGCTCTGTGAGTACTTCCAAGACTAATGTGAAAAGGTATGGACTTAAGGATGAGTCCTGGTGTAATCCTATACCAATAAGAAATTTCTCTGTCATACCACCTTGAGTCTTCACACTAGTTGTGGCCCCATCATACATGTTTTTAATTGCACGAATATATACGATCCTTACTCTTCTCTTTTCTAAAACCTTCCATAAGACCTCCTTTTGCACCCTATCGTACGCTTTTTCTAAATCAATAAACAATATATGTAGATCCCTTTTATTACTACGATACCTCTTTATCATCTTTCTTAATAGGTATATCGCTTCGGTGGTGGATCTCCCTGGCATAAATCCAAATTCGTTTTCTGTTACTTGTGTCTCTTTTCTCAACCTCTGTTCTATCACCCTTTTCCATAACTTCTTGGTATGGCTCATGAGCTTAATCCCTCTATAAGTTTTCGCAACTTTATATATCCCCCTTATTCTTGTAGATAGGTACCAAGGTGCTCTTTCTCCACTCATTAGGCATCTTCTTTGGCATTAAAATCTCATTAAAAAGCTTGGTTAACCAGTTGATGCATTTTCCTCCAAGGCCCTTCCAAACCTCAATCGGAATATTATCAGGTCCTACTGTCCTGCCATTTTTCATCTGCTTTTGAGCCTCTTTTACCTCGAAGTCTTGAATCCTTCGATAATAGTCAAAGTTTTAAATTTCTTCCCTTGTGCATAACCGACCAAGGCTCAAAAGAGTCTTCTGTCCTTCATTAAATAACTCGTAGAAATTGCTCTTCCACCTTTCATTAATCTTCTCCTCTTGAGCCAACACCTCTATATCCTTATCCTTTATGCACTTAACCTGATCCAAATCTCTCGTTCTTCTTTCACGGCTCTTTGCGATTCTATATATACATTTTTCTCCTTCTTTCATGTCTAAAGACTGGCAGAGACCCTCATATGCTCTTGTTCTTGCTTCACTTACAGCCACTTTTTCCTCTTTCTTAGCTGCCTTATATTTTTTTCAATTATCTGCATTGCGGCATAAAGACCACTCTTTAAAGCACTCTCTTTTTATCTTTATCTTTTCTTGTACACTCGCATTTCACCACCAGGACTCCTTATCTCTTGGTCCTATTCCTTTATATTCACCAAAGCTTTCTTTTGCTATTCTTCTAATAACTTCTGTCATCTCTCTCCACATCTCTTCCGCGCTTCCATACCCATCTCACTTTGCCTCTTCTCCTACCCATCTTAGGAAGCTTATTTGTTCCTTACCTTTCATCTGCCACCACCTCGTCCTTAGATTTTTCGTATGATATCTTTTTCTCAACTTTTGCTCAACGTGAAAATCCATGACAAGCACCCTCTGTTGTGTTGTCAATCTCTCTCCCGAAATAATTTTACAATTAATGCAAAATTTTCGGTCGACTCTCCTCAACAAGAAAAAGTTTATTTGAGAGCTTGTAATGCCACTCTTATAGGTTATAAGATGTACGTCTCTCTTTTTAAAACATGTATTTGCGATGAGAAGGTCAAAGGTTGAGAAAAAGTCCAAAATAGTTTTACCTTTGACATTGATCACCCCGAAACCATGGCCTCCGTGAATACTTTCATACCCAGTCACTTCTCTTCCAACATGGCCATTTAAATCTCCTCTAAGAAAATCCTATCTCTCGAAGGTATGTCTTTGACCAAACTTTCTAGATCCTCCCAAAACCTTATATTGTGTTGTTCGTCCGAACCCATTTGCGGTACATAGGCCTAATTACATGAAAAGCACCTCCCTCCACCACAAGTTTGATAGAGATTATCCGATCTCCCACCCTCTTGACATCTATTACGTCCTTCTTTCACTACTTATCCACAATAATACCAATCCCATTTCTATTCTTCATCTTTCTTATATACCAAAATTTGAAACCAGAAGTATCCAACTCTCTAGCATTCGCACCAACCCATTTTGTTTTTTGTTGGTACTTTTACCCTGCAAAATGTGTTTATTTTTATGGCTAAAGAAATTGGTACTATTATCCTTCAAGAATGTGCTCATTTTTAGATACAAGGTGGATAGACCTGTTGATGAGCCAATGGTTGAGACCGTGCTGAAGATAATAGTGACAATTTACTAACTATTACTTAATTTGAAAAAAAAAAAAAAACCTACATATTTTATGTTACAAAAAATAAAAATAAGAAATCATCTACATGATTCCAACCAAATAATAATATTACTACAAAATTGTTTGTGTATCATTAATTTTACTGAAAAAAATATTTTTAATAATTTTTTTAGTTTTTTAGTATATTTAACAAATTTTTAATAGTAAAAATTAAAAACAAAAGTACTTAAAAATATCTTTTTTTATACGTTACAATTTGTATTTTTTTTAAAAGATTTTTTATAAAAAAATTTATATTTACATAATAAATAAAAAATATTTTTATATTATTATACCTAAATATAATTGATAAATAAAAAATATTTTTATATAAAATATTCAAATATAAAATTATTTTTATTTTTTTAACAAATTTTAAAAAAAATTAATTCAAATAAAATATTTTTTAAAAATTTTAGGATATTTATTATATTTTAATTTCTATTGTGTTTTAATAAATTAGAATTTTTATGGTTTGAATATTTTTTACCCTCCTATTTTAAAGAATTTTTTTAATCTTAAAGGTAACTTTATCTTTTTTTTTATTTTATTATAGAATTTTTAAGAGAGAGAATTTTGAGGATATAAAGAATTTATTGGCTGTAAATATAGAAAAAGTACGTATAAATCAAAATTTATTGAGATGAATTAAGATGTGAAAATGAAAAGTAACGTAGTAGTTTGTCATGATCGATAGTATTTTCATGAATTGTTAGTTGTTAACTTCATGCTAATTTATCACGTAAAAGTTGTTATTATTTAAAATGCATTAGTAGTTTTGTCATGTAACTTGCATTCTATATTTTTATTCCATAAAATTAGTAAAAAGAAGGTCAAACAAAGCCATATAGAATAGATTAAAAAATACATAAAAAGTACATAGTGTATAGAGTTTAGAGGATATAAAGAATTTTTTAGCTGCAAGTATAGAAAAGATGTGTATAAAATTTATTAAGATGAATTGAGATGTGAAAATGAATAGTAATGTCGTAGTTTGTTATGATCCATAGTATTTTCATGAATTTTTAGTTGTTAACTTCATACTAATTTATCACGTAAAAATTGTTATCATTTCAAATACATTATTAGTTTTGTCATGTAACTTACATTCTATATTTCTATTCCATGAAATTAGTAAAAAGAATGTCAACCAAAGCTACGTAGTATAGATTAAAGAGTACATAAAAAGTACATAGTATATAGAAAGTTTGGAGGATATAAAGAATTTATTGGCTGCAAGTATGAAAAAGATATGTATAAATCAAAATTTATTTAGATGAATTGAGATGTGAAAATGAAAAGTAATATAATAGTTTGTCATAATCTATAGTATTTTCATGAATTGTTAGTTGTTAACTTCATTCTAATTTATCACGTAGAAGTTGTTATCATTTGAAATGCATTAGTAATTTTGTCATATAACTTACATTCTATATTTCTATTCCATAAAATTAGTAAAAAAAAATCAACCAAAATTACGTAGAATAGATTAAAGAGTACATAGTATATAGAGAGTTTGGATGATATAAAGAATTTATTAGCTGCAAGTATAGAAAAGATATGTATAAGTCAAAATTTATTGAGATGAATTGAGATGTGAAAATGAAAAGTAATGTAGTAATTTGTTATAATTCATAGTATTTTCATGAATTGTTAGTTGTTAACTTCATATTAATTTATCACGTGGAAGTTGTTATCATTTGAAATGCATTAGTAGTTTTTTCATGTAACTTACATTCTATATTTCTATTTCATGAAATCAGTAAAAAGAAGGTCAACCAAAATCACATAGAATAGATTAAAGAATACATAAAAAGTACATAGTATATAGAAAGTTTGGAGGATATAGAATTTATTGGCTGCAAATATAGAAAAGATATGTATAAATCAAAATTTATCGAGATGAATTGAGATATGAAAATGAAAAGTAATGTAATAGTTTATCATGATCTATAGTATTTTCATGAATTATTAGTTGTTAATTTCATACTAATTTATCACGTAGAAGTTGTTATCATTTGAAATGTATTAGTAGTTTTGTATTGTAATTTACATTTTATATTTCTACTCCATACAATTAGTAAAAAAAAAGTCAACCAAAATCACATAGAATAAATTAAAGAGTACATAGTATATAAAAAACACAATGCAAGTTTTGATATATAAAATATCAAGTTAAAAATTAAATAAATATAATAAAATAAAAAAACGAAACATGAATGAGTCCCTTCTTGTTGAAAATCCGATTTTAGTAGTGGAATCATTCTCTTTTCTTCAGTCTTTACTACATTTTAAACCATTGTATGTCTAGAAAAATAAGAAACATAAAGGAATGCATCTCTATTAAGTATTAACTAGTTGCATGCAGGGCCCAACCAATTCTGAATGTAATAATATTCTTTGGCTAAATAGAAGAAAGCAATGACAAAGGCTAGTGGATAATTTTCATAAAATGGCTTTATATGATTGTGATTTTGACATGCTTCCTAAAGCACTGGGCTTTGCAAGGCTAACAATTATAAGAATTCTGGGGTGTGAGGCTTACAAAATAACGCAATAATTGTTTGGAGTTTGGATTATTTTAAATGAGTAAGCCCTTTATCAAAAGAAGCAACTTCTTGCTAATTAAGCCTCCATTCAATGAATTGATTTAAATTAGTCTAATGGTTAATTCTTTAATTCATTTAAATAAGTGTCACAAATTTAAATTCGACTTTGTATATATAATAATTTATTAATTAATAATAAATTTTTAAATAATATTTAAATTTGTGATAAATTAATCATTAGTTTATTGAATTAAAAAATTAAAAAAAAAATTTTTTGGTTTTCTACGGTATCCCCCGACCCGGCAGGCCAAAATTTTATTCAGTATAAAGTTCATAACAATAAGAGCATCTTACCCAACAATCCCTTGTCCTCATGCACTATTAATTAATGTTTTGTGTCATAATCTCTTTAAGATGTTTATCCATATTGTCTGCTCTTAAGTTTTATGTAAACAAATAAGAACAGGGATTTCGTGTGATTCTTATAAGATTCTCTTTCTTTCATTAATGGGCCTTTAACAGGCCTCTCTTTGAAGCCCAATAGCCAGCAGAGAAAACTTTAACTAACATGCACATAATTATTCACCTTGTAAGACCTTAATTGTTGGGGGGAAAATACCTTAATTAATTCATAGCACAAGTAATTATTATAATCTCTTCCAATATCACAACGATTAAAGGAATGACTAAAAAGCAGGCCTTTGGCTTAGAAAAAATGATGACCACAACTTCCATGGTGGATTAAATGTATCAAATAAGATTTGGTGTCAATTTGCATCGCAAAACAACGATATATAAAATTAACTAGTTGGTCGAATAGTCAATTTATCTGTTTAATTAAGTATTGGAGATTCAAATTCTATCTTAAAAGATACCGTGGACAATAAAAAACAAACAACTATATATAAAAGATATATCATTTACACCACATATATATTCAATATTGTAATATTGTTCAAATAAAGATAAATGAAAATAGAAAATTTTAATCAAAGGAATAAATCAATACAAGAATTTTAGTGGAAAATTTGGAATGAAAACGAATGAACCATGTTTGGAGAAAAAAAAAAAAAGAAAAGTAGAATTTTTGCATTGTTTTGACTTCTGAAATTTCATGTTGTTTTTTGTAGAATTTTTGTTTTTTTTTGTATTAATTTTGTGTTATTTTATTAGAATTTTTTATTGCTCTGAAAATTTTATATGTTTTGGAAAAACGTTCATGTTATTTTCTATACTGAAGGAAAAGAAAAAATAGTTGATGGCATTTTCATTTTTCAGCATGCAAATCAAAATGCATTATCATCTCTCTAAGGATCTCGTGAAAGCAAACCCTTTGTACCAGTGAAGTTAAGGCTTAAAGCTAACAAAGGCATGTCAATGATTATAAATACAATGCAGCATTGTCATTCGATACTTAAAATCAAGTAGAGGTTAAATTAAGTAAACCAAACAATTCAAGTTTCAAAAACAGCATAATCATGAAATCATAGAACACCTACCCACAGGGTCCACAGCTTGAATTCACCATCTCCAGTATTGCAGCTTGCCTCACTGTCGATGAAGGCAGGCACAAATTTTTCAAATTCCTCGCAGCATCCATGCTCAAATGCTTTCTGGGATGCATCTGACCCTCAACCAAGTCACAAAGTTCCATTGGCACATATCTGGTCCTGTTACCTCCAAAAACAAGTGCAGGGATATCCTTGTTCTTCATATCAATCTGATACTTATCGTGGAAGTAGCCAGCAAGGCTAAGCTGCCCGGTGGGGTTCCCCTGTGCATCCACTGCAGGGAAAGTGATTTGTCACGTGTCTTTGCCAGTTAGATGAGCAACTGTGTACTTCTGTTTGGTCTTCCGATGGAAGACCTGAACCTTCAAACCAATTAGCAAATTTTCAACGGTTTTTCTATACGTCCCGAATTTAAACAAATTGAAACCGGTAATCTGTTTTTCAAGGAAATCCAGCACTGACATTTGTTTCTTGAAAGACAAAACCGAAAAATCCAAGCACAATGACAGTCCTTCATGGGTTAGTTTGAGACTATGCTAAAACCCTCCAACAGCAATCACACCAGGCTGAAGATTCGTCTCACTAAACTTTGGGTCCATTGGGTAAAAGAAGCGCCCAACAGGAACCGTACATTTTGTTGAATTCACCTGGGGATTGACAATGCCCTGCCTCGGATGTAATCATCCAACCTACTCATTTCAAGGATTTTTACTAGAGTCAACGTCACGGTGAATCCTGTGGGTTTCTTGTTCTCTCCCTTGGATACTTCCACCAAAAGAGCTTCCGGAAAAATAACCATGCTAAAAATGTTCTTCTGGCCGTCATAGGTGGTCATCCCTGGCGGCACCTACGGATGGTCAAGGAACTTGTCACGTATCAATGACAGTTCAGTCTTTGATATCCTCCTCGGTGGATGGCCCGGTTGCAGCGGCGATTCGGGACTCACCTCGACATTGTAGTGCATTATCCTGCTCTTTAGGTTGAATTTCACTAGAAAATGGTTCGCCTGAAGAGTCTTGGTTCGAACAACCACCGTGCCACCGGTGTCGAGCCTCTGAACTGGTGAGATCGTTTCGGGTGTAATATACACATGCCACTTTTATTTATTAATCAATGACACCTAATGAAGCATTAGTCACCACAAATTATCAATTCATTCCTATCAACCTTATCACCTTTATTTCTTTGCTTTCACTACCGAATTGAACTTGGGTAAAAGAAGAAAGAAAGGCCGAGAGAGAGAATGTGAGCTTCCATGGAAACCATGAATTTTTTGCTCCAATTTTTTGAGATTTGTAACTCCAATAAAAAATCTAATCCGATAAAAGTGTTCATATCCTCCTCCTCTACACGTTGGCATTACTTTTGCCTGGTAGAAGTTGATGGTAACTAGCTCCTCTTCTCCTTGAGTTCGGACAATTGGAGTTCTAGGAGGTACAGGCGATTTCTGACGTTTTCTTCTTCAGCGACTTGGTCAGAAAACTTCTCCGAAATTTCCGTTGTTTTTATTTCAAGCGAAGGTAGGGAGTTTCGTTTTAAATTAAAAGTTTTTAATTCAAGAATGCCAAAAAACTTATTGAGTAATTACAAATAATTTATACGTGTTTTGTATGTCTAATTGATGAGAATTGGTTATATTTTGATTGTGAATGTTGATAAATTTAGTGTTGCTTGTTGAATTGAAATATGAATTGAATTTATAAATTGAGTTTGATCGAGACTGTGATTGATGCTGGAATTTATGGTTGCAGAAGTGAATGGTAAGTGATTTTGGTGTTAGTATGATGGTGAGTAAGTGCTGATGAAAGGCTGGTAAAAATATGCGAAAAGATGATTTTGGTTAGTATTAAATGCTAAACGAATATTGTCGAACGGTTTTGTAAAATTTGAATGAAGAAATGAATTTCCTTTAATTTCAAAAGTAAAAGATTTGAAACGTGGCTAATTTTATTGGAATAGAAAGTGTCTTACCTTCAAAAGAAAAACGGTTTGACTAATGAAAAGAATTTGATATTCGGAATATTTGAGAAATGATTTGGTTGGGACTCTTGGAGGGTGCTAAATCCCAAATTTTAGAAGAAATATTGCAAAATTTTTTATAAAACACCAAGGCTTTGTTTAAAGCGTTATTTAAAAGAAAATTTGATTTAAAAATCATATTAATTGATTTCGACGTATAAAGAAAAGATTCTTGTTTTCAGTTTGATTTATTAAAAAAAGTATAATATTTTAATTTCAATCTGTTGAGAGAATTGAGTTCGGTTTATCAAAAAATTACATTTATCTTGATTAAATATTAAAGAAGTTTGGATACTTAGAAATTAATCATTTTGACGTTACGAGGGATGAGCGACTAAACGTGTACCTTCTTGGAGATGTGGAGGTGTGAATAATAATATGGTGATACGGAAGTGTGAATAAATATGTGGTGATGCAGATGTGTGATTGATTATTTGGAGATGCGGAAGCATGACAAAAAGAAAAAGAATGAGAAATTAGGAATGAAAGCAAAATTGAATATTGTATGTTTGAATGGGCTTTTGTGCCAAAGTGCTAATGCGGAAGTGCCCGCCTGACTGATAGCATAAGGTTGCTAATGCGGGAATATCCGCCTAACTGATAGCATATTGTATGTTGAAGGGGCCTTGTACCAAATTACTAATGCGGAAGTGGCCCGCTTAACTGATAGCCTAAGGTTGTTAATGCGGGAATGTTCGTCTAACTGATAGTTTGTTTTTTACCGTGATGCCAAGATATCCTAACTGACATGGGTTCGTCCATGATGATAATTGTGCCTGACTGACACGGTAAAGAAACCATATTCAGGGTTCGCTTCGAGTAACGTCGGTTTGCGGGTAGACAATCGACGCATGAGCTCAAGGCCTGCATAAGAAAGGCATTGATCATATGCATTGCGTGAATTACTTAAGTCTTCCTGTATGCTGTGCTATGTTTTTTGTGAATTTCTCGTATTTGATTTATGTGTGAACTGTTTGTGTTTGTATTGTGTGTGTGCTCATGCTTATTGGTTCCTGTATGTGTCAAGGATTAAGATAGCCGAGAACTTATTACTATAACTCAAAAACTGAGTGACGTAACTGGGATTTGTTTAGAATAATATAATTTGAATGGAACTAACTAAAGTCTTTAAAGTAAGTTTTCAGGAATTCTAATGGTAATTATTTTAAAGTTATAAAGTAATTATTTGCAACTTATTTCCTTAATCTCACGGCATTCGCTGTCCCTACTGAGAACCTATGAGGACGAAGTTCTCACCCCCCTTACAGATTTTCTTTTTAGTAACAGGTTCAGGAATCCTTGGCGCGGAGCCGCGACTGAACTACGGAGCTTTACACATATATGTATTCATACTTTCTTTTATGTTTAGTTTAATTTAGATTTTATTTTTCCCTCGTCATTTAATGTTTGGCTTTTTAGAGGGGTAGGACTTGTAGTTGAGGATCTTTGAATAAGTCTATGTATATATTGCTATGTGAATATATATATATATTGTGATTAAGAGATTTAAAGTGAAGACTTTTCATTTTTTTAATTAAAGTTTCGGTTCGTATTCGCAAAGGCATGATATTAAATAAAGATAGTATAAAATAAAAAGGTTTAGAGGTAAGTAATGCCTAAGCTTTTAGTACGATCATGAGGTGCTAAAAGTTAGGGTGTCACACTTTTAAAGCGTGGCAATAGAGGGAGATATGGCCACGTTTTAGAAGCGGGGCAATAGAGAAAGATATTACCACACTTTAGAAATGTGCCAATAAATGGAAATAAGGCCACGCTTTAGAAACGTGGCAATAGAGGGAGATATGGCCACGTTTGAAAAGCGTGGCAACAGAGAAAGATATGGCCATATGGCCACGCTTTAAAAGCATGGTTGTTGATAACTACTGTACAATATAGCCACTCTTTCAAAGCGTGGCTATAAGTTTAGTCAATATCCTAATTATTCTTTTTAATCTTCAATGACGAATAATTTTAAATCAACTAATCCAACCTTCATAAAGTTGTCACAAAAAAAAAGTGTGTGATCACATAATATACTCTAACAAAATACCAAAAATCAAAGTCATAACAACTACCAATGAATTCCTAATACATGAATTAGAATTCCAACAACTATTACATTATCTATTTCTTGTACTTCATTGATAAATATAAAACTTCATGTATTATCCATTGTGAGCGAAATTGTTTAGATCACTACCTTGCAAAATATAAAACACAAATGAACACCTACAACTTTTTCAGGATGTAACTTTACATTTTAATTTTGGCAGCTCAAGATGTAAGGCAATGCATGTGAGGTAGCAACTTTGAAGGTATGTGTATTGTATCATATCAAACACTTAGACAAAAATTAATTACAATTAATTTGACCAACTTGAGTGAATCTTTTTAGTGCTGAAGTAGTGACTCATACGGCAGATCCAGGTCCTCCATAAGTTCATGAATTTCTAATACTCACTAATTTGTTTATATTATTAAGGGATCTCATGCATCATGGTTTAGTAAGATATAAGGAAAAAAGAAAATGTTCCCTTCAATACATAAATTCATGCAATATATATCATTTTATTGATAATTGGTCTGCATCTAAATATGATTAATACTGAAAAGGCAAATTTGCTATACCAATTTGATTTCACAACCCAACAACTTTATATAACATATAATTGGATGACTATTTTTCTTTTATTACCATCATTTTATACAAAATTAACGCCATGTTATTACTATAAAATACAAAGAAAAATGGGTGATACAAATAATTTTTTATGAAAAACACACTTATATTTCTAAATCATTCAAAATGGTAGCAATTTAAGAAACACTAGGCCTACACTTTCTTGGATTACGAACACAAGTTGAAGCCACTTTGTATTTTACAAAAACAAATGGTATTTTAACAATGCATATTCAGCTAGCAACAGTAGCATGAACTACAAACAGAAAATTCAACATGGAAAATGAAATTCTATAATTCGGAGCAATATGATAGTGACCATTGTTTTTTTTCTTTTTATCAGTATCTCTATGACAATAAAATGAAAAAGATAGTTACTTACATCATCTTTATGTGAAATGTGAGTTGATTTGGAGGAGCAAGGAGTATTTCTTGGTCTACTACTTGATGTATCTAAAGGAGAATCTGGGGAAGCTTGCGCTAATGCTGCTACCTCTTCATCACTCATTCCAAGATTGATTTGGTGCACCAATACCTTTAATAAACCACATACATCATCCATCTTCTTCTCTAATGATGAGTCCTTAGCGTTGTATTCAACTTTCATGTGGCGAATCTCCTCATCCTTTTTAAGAGAGCTTCTTGTAATCGAAGCCCCATAACAATGAACTCAACCTGGTTGGTCCTTTCCTAGCACTCCTATAAATGCATCCTCATCATTTTTTCCTGCCTCTAAGCGGTTCTGAAGTTCAGTCTATCAAAAAGCAACAACCAATAAAATACAAAGTCGCGTTAACTCAATATAAATAGAAATCACTTTAGAATTCATATTGTACATATCCAAATACAAATACAGACAACTCATAATTGGGGTTTATGTTTTAGCATCAATTTCTTTTCCTTTTTTACTTGTGCGAGTTGCTATAAAAACTTCAGCCCTTGATGGTTCTTCACTGTTCTCTTTCGAATAGCGCTAGAGTACATAGAGAAAAGTTTATATGAAGCATACTAACTAGACAACTACACCATGAATATATAACAGAGAAATCACAAAAAAATAAGTTATATTACCAGCTGCTTACGCACTATTCTAAAATTTGTGGATCCCATTCGGTGAGAACATATTTGCTTTGACCTATTTTTAGTATTCTTAGCAGAGATAGTCTAAATGTAAACATGAAGAAGAGATATTATTATTCTTACAAGACATGTTTTCTTGTGCTTTCAATATCATGTCACTTTTTTTCAAAACACCTAAGTTTAGGAACATGAAGAACCAATGATAGTATGCTTGATGGTACATAGGAAGAAATAAAAGACAATATTATCTTGATAGCCGGAAGGCTCCAATACCGAATTAGTTTGCGAAATTGAACCTCAGAGATCTCTAATGGTCGATTCTTTATCACTTCTTTCTTTGTGTTGTACTTCAAGAAATATTTCTTTTTTATTTCACCCTTGTATTTTTTTCATGCACAACAAAATCTTCGCATTACCCACGGCTTTGAACTTATGGGAAGAACAAACTTTTGTTATGCAACACAACCCATTAGGATGTCAACGGTTAGCACAAATAATGTGACAAATAAATTAACAAAAAATTGTCCATAATGTCATATTTACATACATTGACATACTCCCACATGTCCTCTTTGAGTTTCTTAGCCATACTATGCCAACTAGTATATAGCAAAGTCACAAAACGAGGGTTTCTAACTATTGTGCCCAATAGTTGGTTGAGGTCAGATATGACCTCCTTGGTTGGACCTATAAGTTGTCCTTTAAAAAATTCTACCTCCCGTCAATCATTAAAATCTATGGATGGAACTTTTTGCACATAGTTTTTCCATGGATTTTCTTCTTTATTGTGCCTAAGTCCGATTAAAATAACATAATTCAATTGAGAAGTAATATAACCTATAATTAGACAATAAGGTAAACAAGAAAAGTACCTTCATTACTAGTTTGTCCTCCACTACCCGCATCATTTGCATCATCATCAAGCTCATTTTCCTTATCTTCCTCCATTACCTTAAAATACATGTCAAGAGTCATTCCTTTTGTATTTGAACTTGCACTCATCTCGCTTGTATCTTCTCCTCATCATCAGAATTTGTCATTTTGTTCCATTGTATCAGGTTCAGCAGTCCTTTGATTCCTTGTTTTAGAGTTCTTTTCAGCTTCAAACATTGTCTCATTTCCATTATGCTCACATTTTTGAAAAAGTGATGTTGGTTGGACCTTCCTTTTCTTCTTCGGAGTCCTAGCTTGCTCTTCAAATGCATCTTCCACTATTGTGATGGTTTGTTTTCTTATTGGATCCTTTGGGTCTTGAGCTTGCAAGCTAGCCTTCTTATTTTCAGCCATGATATTTTCTCTCTTAATCTTGTATTGTTGTAGCAATTCAGCACTTGACTTCACTTGTGTAACCTCAAAGAAATTTTTTTTTGGAATTTTTCCTTTCATTTTTTGGCCTAAGGTAAGTATTCGTTTTCTTTTAGTAATCTACTCTTTCTCCATTCTGCATACACACAATAATTCTAATGAATAAAATGTAATTTAAATAATAATTAAATGAACATAATCAACTGAATCAAGTAATTAAATAAGCAAAACAACTAAGAAAAGTGAGTCATTTAGGATTCTATAAAAAAAAACACTACATGAAAACTTTTCAAGATGTTTCAGAATCAAGGTCCTCCATGTACTCATATTCGCTTTTGAACTCTTTCTCACAATGTTGTTTGGCAAATATGTTTGGATCCATATCTATAATGGTTGCTCGTAAATCATTTCTCACTATATTAATTTCTCCATTATCATTTGGAAGACTTGGAATCACTTCAGGTTCACATGGCTCCCTCTAATATATTATGAGGGAATCAGACTCAAGGTCATTACTTACCCTAAATAAATCTCTTGGAATTGTTTTCATAACATAGTGTTTACACTCACATATGGGTCCTTGCACATAAAAGCATTAGTTTACCTGAGATGCTAGCACAAATAGTTCTTCTTGTTAGCATTTTTTATTGAAATACACATATAAAAGACCAAAGTTGTCTTTTGCAACTGTATACCACTCACACCTAAACAAGATTACCTTAAATTGGCCATAATAATCTAACTCAAACATATCAACTATTCTACCATAGTAGGCTACTTTTGCTTCAATTGGATTCTTATCTTTCACACTAAAAAAACTAGGAGTCAATGCCTCTAATGTGACACCACTATTTTGAATTTCACGTCTCGCATCACGGTGCCTTGTATGGAACCTATACCCATTAATAATATAACTTAAAAATCTTTTTGCAACTCTATTTGGACCCCTAGCCAACCCTTTTGCCCAACCAGGCACATCCTTTTTCATGGCATGAATCTTAAACCATTCTGAGAATTGTTGACTATGGTCTTTGGCTTTCTCCCACTTTGTTCTTCATGGATTATTATCATTAACTGCCTCCTCATGCTCTCTGAAGAGATCAAATATTCATAGTCTTATTTGTTAGTAAGGTTAAATGTTATGATTGAGATCTAACAAATGATAATGAATCAAACAAAATACCTCATGTAGACTTTGATCTTATCACAATTATTTAGGATGTATGCATGACCTTGTATTTCTGATTTTTCATCTAAAATAAATAAATCTCCTATTTTTCCACCAAGAGGACATCCTTTGCTTGGAAACAAATTAGGAGTTCGCAGCTCATCTGAAACACACTCATCATTGTTTCGAGGGATTCTATTGAATCTTGTCTGAACATCTTCATGCAAATATCTTAAACAAAAGTTTATACACTCATTCGCCAAATATCCTTTGGCAATAAATCCTTCTGGACGACTTCTATTACAAACATACGATATTAGTGTGCACATATACCGTTCAACAGGGTACATCCAACGATATTGAACTGGACCACCTAACTTCACTTCATTTGTCAAATGAATAGGCAAGTGCACCATTATGTCAAAAAAGCTAGGAGGGAAAATCATTTTCAATTGGCATAATGTCTCAGCAATTTCTGCTTCTAAGTTAACTACCTCATCTAGGCTAATTATCTTCTGACATATCTGGCAAAAAAATGAACATAATCAAACTAGAACGATGGCAACATGGTCAAGAAGTTGCTCTTGATTGGTACTTGCAACAAGTAATGCAACATGAAATGAGCATCATGGGTCTTGTAACCAGAAATTTTCTTTTTTGTTTTATGCACACATTGAGCAATATTGGAAACGGTACTGTCTGGTAATTTTATTTTCTCTGCTGGAGTCATTGAGAAGCATTCCTTTACTTAGTTTTTTTTACCATCCTTCGTATCTTTTGGTTGAAGGTTTTTCCTGATACCCATGTCTTTAAGGTCAAAATAAGCAGTTGCATGATATTTTGCCTTTTTTGGGAATATCTAAAAGAGTTTCAATTATGCTATCAACTATATTCTTCTCTATGTGCATGACATCAAGGTTGTGTCTAAACATGTTATACTTCCAGTATGGTAAATAAAAAAAGATTGACCATTTTTTCCAATTTGATATGCCATTCTTTGATCTCTTTTGCTTCTTATCAAAATAATTATTTACCTCTTGCAATATATCAAATATAGTTGAACCTTCTAATAACTGCGGTGGAGACCTGAGTTCAGTTTTTCCATTGAAAGATCTTTTGTTATGCCTCCATGGATGATTCATGGGTAAAAACCTTCAGTGATCCATATAAACAGTCTTGTGACTATGTTTCAGATAGATAGAAGAAGTCTCATCATTACGACATGGACAAGCCAATTTTTCCTTTGTACTCTACCCAGATAACATATCATGCGCAGGGAAGTCATTAATTATCCACAAAAGACATGCTCTCATGTTGAATGTTTTGTTTTCTTTGGAATCATATATTTTGACACCTGACTCCCACAATTCTTTTAATTCTTCAATCAACGGTTGAAGAAAGACATCAATGTTATTTTCTGGTGATTGTGGTCTAGGAATGAGTAAAGATAGCATAAAATAATCAGGCTTCATGCTCATCTAAAGGGGTAGATTATACACCATCAGAACAACAGGCCATGTACTGTACGTACTGCTTAAAGTTCGAAATGGATTGAATTTGTCGCTTGCTAACCCAAGTCTCACATTACGAGACTCCTTTGCAAAATCTTCATGTCGATTGTCAAATTCTTTCTAAGATTCACCATCGGCAAGATGCCTTAACGAATCGTCTTTAACACACTCATTATGATTCAAAGACATAGCTTCGACAGTGCTTGTGAACATAAAAAGCCTTTGAAGTTTGGGCATCAAAGGGAAATGCCTTAGAGTTTTTGCAACAACTTTGTGGGGCTTTCTAGATGAGGTAGCATCATCTTCTTCTACATGATGCTCAATATAACGGGATGTTCCACAGAGATGGCAAGATGAGTCATTTTCATATCCGTTCCGATACAACATGCAGTCATTGTGATATACATCGATCTTTTGGTAGTCAAGACCCAAATTCTTTACTATATTCTTGATTTTATCAAAGTAACTAAGAATTTTCAATTATGGCATTCCTTCTTTCAATAATTCCAAGAGAGAAGTGAACGACGCATTACTCCAACCATGCAAAGTGCAAACATTTTAACAAGTAAAGACGGATGGTAAAAGATAATCTTGTGAATCCTTTACACCCGGGTATAGTTCTTGGCTTGCCTCATCTACCAATTTATAAAATTCCTTTGCGCATTCTTTGGGCCCCATGTTTTGTTCATCAACTTGTGTAGTATCTCTAAATCTATCACATAACATCTCATCAATGTTATCATTGCAGTTATATTCACCATCTATATCACTTCAACATCCATAGCAACAAGTGATTCCCTATGATTAAACCACCGCCTATAACCTTCTACAAAATCGTGGCATATTAGATGATCATATACATCATTTATCTTTAACCAAAGTCTATTACAATACTTTGCATATGGGCATTGAATTTCTTCCCCTTGAGGAACTCCCGTTGATGAGAAAGCAAAATGCAAAAATCTTTCTACACCAACTTGATATTCTTTCCCATGACGTGGAGTATCCTTTCAGTCCTTGGACACATCCATCAAAAACCTATATGTTTCAAATAGATAGCTAAGTTTCTAGATTGAATTTTTTACTGTTAGTCTCACTAAATATGAATCTAGCTTCCTAATTAACTAAGAGACAATGTTGTGCAAGCCTCCAAAATACTTTGAAGGCATTAGACATAAAATAACAAAGAAAATTAAATTTCAACAATACTTAAATAAGGTCCTAAAGTGATGAGTACCTCAGGAAAGAACTTAAGTTTCACGCATAAATAACAAATTAATATATGTATTCAAATTTGAATAAACCAACCTTAATTACTGTGTTAATCCATACCACAACAGCAGCAAAGTGGTAGCACAGTAAAAGCAGAATTAGAAAGGTAGCGGCGACAACGAATAGCTATTCGACAGTAGATAATTATAGTACCACAGGAGCAACAGAATAAAAGAAGTGGCAGCAGTAGTAGATAGATAACTATCGAAAGCCTGAGAAAATAGACTTATATGGACTTAAGTAAATACTAAAATAGAGGAAATGTGCATTGATTGGGCATGCAGTGAATACCACCTTCATTCCTGGGAAGAAGTCTCCAGTGGGAATCTTTTTATTTCTCCATCCCCTAGAAACTTTCTTCTTTTTTAGAACCTCCTCCTTAGTGGATGATGCATTTCCGACACCAAAATTAGGTTTGATATCAGGGAAAATTTTGTTGATTGTCACCAAAGGAGGTTTGGGCTGTAGATCTTGTGGTGCATCATCAGAGGGTTCATGAAGGTTTGGATCAATAAGCTCAGTCTGCATGCACCTCTCCTCTTTACTTGCTGAATACATATTTTTGAAGACATGAAAGACTAATTGCTCATCATGCACTCTATGCACTAATTCACCCACTTCTACATCAATTAGAGCTCTCCCAATGGCTAGGAATGACCTTCCTAGAATTATAGAGACATTCTCATCCTCCCCCGTGTCAAGAATCACAAAATATGCTGGAAGAAAGAACTTATCCACTTTGACCAAGATATTCTCCACTAATCTATATGCAGGCTTTAGAGATTTGTCTGTCATCTGTAATACTATCCTTGTGGGTTGTGCCTCTTGGATTTGTAACTTTTTCATCATAGACAAAGGCATTAGATTTATGCTTGCACCCAGATCACATAAGGCTTTCTCAAGGATGGTGCTCCCAATGGTACATGGAATTTGGAAGCTCCCTGGATATGGCATCTTTCTTGGAAAGTTATTCTGAATTATGGCACTACATTCTTTAGCCAAGACCACTGGCTCATCTCCCTTTAAAGGCTTCTTCTTTGACAACAACTCCTTCATGAACTTGACATAGAGAGGCATTTGCTCCAAAACCTCAGCAAAAGAAACATTAATTTGCAACTTTCTGAAGACTTTCAAGAACTTTAAAAACTGCTTGTCCTTGATCTCCTTTTGAAGTCTCTGATAATATGACATCTTAGGCTTGTATTCATGAGCTTTAGGTAAGGTTGGATGTGTGTCAAGAGTGATTAGAAAAGGATTGTCTGCACGCCTAGGTGGAGCGTGTTCAACCTCCTCATTTTTCTCCTCAAGAACTTCTTTTTCAACTGGCCTCTTAGTAACTTGTGCTTCCATACTTGCTACTTGTCCACTTATCACTTGTCCACTTGGTGTTGTCGCTTCAAGCATTTTCTTCATGTGCAATGAACCACCTGCAGAATTATCTAAACACATTTTGGACATTTCACAGAGGCCCTCATAAAAGATCTCCAACTGGGTCCATTTAGAAAACATGTCAGGGGTAAATTGCCTGGTCATCAGCTTGAACCTCCTCTAGGCTTCATAGAGGGTCTCACCATCTCTCTGCTTGAAGGTCTGAACATCCACCCTTAGCTTAGTCAGCTTCTATGGTAGAAAGAATTTGGACAAAAATCCAGTGACTACCTTATCCTAAGTGTTCAGGCTCTCTTTAGACTAAGAATCTAGCCACAGCTTTACTCTATCCCTCACAGCAAACGGAAAGAGTATGAGCTTGTAAACCTCAGGATTCACTCCATTTGTTTTTACAGTGTCACAAATCTGCAGGAAGTTAGAGATAAATTGGTTTGGATCTTCCTGTGAGAGTCCGTGATACTGACAATTTTGCTGCACCAGAGTAACTAACTGAGGTTTCATCTCAAAGTTGTTTGCAGCTATAGGAGACACCACAATACTGTTCCCATAGAGATCTAGATTGGGGGCACTGTATGAGCCAAGCACTCTTCTAGGTTGTTCATTCTCATTTGAATTTACCACATTGGCATTAACAGCACGATTAGGATCCATAGTGGACTCTGTAGCATTCTTTTCAAAGGTCTCACTTAGATTTTCATTAGCCTTGTAAAGTCTAGCTTGTTGCCAGCGTCGCCACAGAGTCTTTTCAAGTTTAGGATTAAAATCTGTAAGAGGTCCCTTGTCCCTGTTCCTGCTCATATACAAACTGAAAACAAGAAAGTGAAATTTTCTACGTCAGAGTGCAGAGAATTTCCAGTGAGGTAACCTGTGTAAAAGGAAAAAAGTAAAACAACCAAATAATTAAAGCAAAAGAAATTTTTGAAAATTGTAATTAAAATTAAGCTAGAAATTTTGAAATTTAAAAAAAGTTAACAAGAAAATTAAAATAAAATTAACTAGGTAACACCAAACTTAATTCCAGAAATTAAGAAAAAATACTAGTTATAATTTTCAAAAATTAAGGAGCAACAATTAAATAAAATCAAAGCTAAAATGCCTAATCTAAGCAATCTAACAACTAATAGTTGTCAATCACAGTCAATCCTCGGCAACGGTGCCAAAAACTTGGTGCGAGGATTTATAACCCACAAACTAACCGGCAAGTGCACCGGGTCATACCAAGTAGTACCTCAAGTGAATGAGGGTCGATCCCACGAGGATTGATGGATCAAGCAACAATGATTGAGTGATTGGCTTAGTCAGACAAGCTGAAAAGAGTGTTTGGTTCTCAATTACATCAAACAGTAAATTCAGAAAATCAGAAAGCAGGCAGTAAACGGGTTGCGAAATATATGGAGAAAACAGTTAAGGTTTCAGAGATATTTATTTTTCAAATTAACTTTTTTTACCAACTATTTTAATCATGCAAGATTCAATTCATGGCAAACTATATGTGACTAAACCCTAATTCCTTAGACCTTTTTAGTCTCCTCTAATCTTTATCAACCGCCAATTCCTTGGTCACTTGATTCCGATTAGAGGACTAAGTTCAATTCTAGTTTATGTGCCACAGAAACCCTAATTACCCAAATATAAGAGGATTATATATGTCACGTATTCCGTTAAGTCTAGATAATTAGTGATTTAGGAGAAATTATTTTCAAGCTGTTGTTCAGGTAAATTATTTTTCCAAGGTTTACAAGAACTCAATTAGAACAAGGGTCATACTTTCATTCCACCCAAATTCATAAGATAAAGAACAAAAATAATTCTTGAATTTGAAATCAATACATGAATTAAAATAGAAGAGTAATAGTATTAATCTATAGAATAAACAGAGCTCCTAACCTTAACAGTAGAGGTTTAGTTACTCATGGTTTAGAAAAAAAAAACAAGGATTCTCAAAAATTGTAAAATGCAGAATGAGGTATGAGAGAGGAGAAGAGCCTGAAGAGAAGATTCTTTTTCCTTTTATATCTAATCCTAATTAATGTAAAATATATTTTCTAAAACTAATTAATATCTTTTTCTAATTATAAAATAAAATAAAGTTTAATAAAAAATTAATAAAGATCTTCGTTGCTTGCTTCATCATGCGCTGGGACCACTTGATTAATTTGGGCTGGCGCTTAACTTGAAAAATCCCAAGTTAGGCACCACTATGGCAGCCTTGGATTGACTTGTTTTGCTTCAACTGGCGCCTAACTTAGATAATCCCAAGTTAGGCACCACCCTACCCGTGTGGTATTGGCGTGTAAGACTGTAAGTTATCCTTTGGTGCCTAACTTGGAAAATCCCAAGTTAGGCGCCACCAAGACCGTACAGTCTGAGAGCAAATTAAAGTGTATACTATTATATATTGTTGGAAAGTTCTGGAAGTTAGCTTTCCATTGCCACTAGAATCACATTGATTGGATCTCTGTAACTCAAGTTATGTCCGTTAGGGTGCAAAGAGGTCATGGTTGACAACATCATTCACTTTTTGCTCTTTTTCTACAAAATTCCGTTAAATCCATCCGAATACACCGAAATAAATAAAATTTCACACAACTCAAAGTAGTATTTATAGTGGCTAAAAGATATTTAAATTTTGATTAAACTTAACAATTTAAATATAAATTTACTAAAAAAAGATAAAAAAGATATTCACACATCAGTCACCAATAAGAGGAGGCGACGCTATGAAAGAAAAGAGGGTGATGGAGTTTGTGGCGTGTAAGGCAAAGAAATTAAGAGAAGGGACTGAGGGTATGTTGATGAGACATTAGGTTAGGATTTGGGATGGAGTTTGGGGTTGGCACAGTTAGAGAATTTTTTCTTCTACTTTACCAGGAAAAGGAGAACACATATGAAGAATAGTGAACCTTATGGAAGAAATGATGAACATTTTTTTTATTTTTTATTATTTTTTAGATGTGCTTTTGTTTTATTTTTTAAATTATTTAAAATTTAAAAATATAAATTTAAAATTAATTAAATTTTAAATTTTGTCTAATTTAAAAAAAAGTTTTTATTTAATATAAAAAAACAGTTAAACTTTTTTATAAAATTAAATAAAAATATATTTTTTATTTTTATTACGCTATAAAAATATTTTAATAAAAATAACGATATGATATATATTTTTAAAAAAATTAAATGTTAATGTAAAAAATATATTTTACGTCATTTATTTATATTTTTAACGCATTGATACATATAAATTTATTATCTTAACCAAGTAGACACTTTTAAAAGAGTGATAGGACAAATATACCTTTGTGATCATTAAAAAACTTTATCCCGTAAACGGATTGAAGAGCCAGCAACCAACAAAATTTCCTTTTATATATATACATGCAGCAGCACAAATAGATGATGGTATCATTAATTAAAAGAAGGTATAACATGAGAACTTATTGCCTTATTATGTTGTTCCTCTTCCACTTTGCCACCGTTACAACCGCCACATCGCTTATGAGTATAATGCTTCCTTTAACTTTGAACGTGAATGATGGTTTGGTGATTGAGATGGCAAATTTCGCGGTAACAGAGCATAACAAGAGAACCAATGCGAACCTGAAGCTCGCACAAATCCTAAGTTGCTATGCATTCACATCCGCAATTAGCAACGCCTACACCATTGAACTGTTGGCCAACGACATAGCTGATCAGACTAACAAGTACATTGCTCGATTAATTGAGATCTTCTCAGACCCCACCTACAAGCTACAAAGCTTTCAACTTTCACCATGACTGTCATCCGTCCATGCATTTATGTTGGACGTCCTAATACCTATGTCGCTGTGATCTTTTTAAAATAATGACTATGCTGATTGAGGAACGAATGTTTACAGTGTCATCTTAAGGCTCAAATGAAATTGAAATTAGATCTGGTATAGAAGATGCTCTCATAATTATATTTTATAACGATTATAATAAAGTATCGTAAAAAATGAAAATATAAATATACTTTGTTTAAATATACGGGATATTCAATTAATTTATATTAGTCGAGTGGTTAATTTATTTCTCTATTTAAATAAGTATAAAGAGTTAAAATTTCACTTTAAGTATATAATAATCCTTGAATAAAGTGCATATAATATATATATATATAGAGAAATTTTTCGGAGTTAACAATTTTTATTATTTTTTATAAGAATAAATACTAAATTATCTTTAACAAATAAATTTTATTAATTTATATATGTGTATAAATTTTAAAAAATATAAATACAAATTATATTAATTTGTGTCTAAACTTTGATAAAAATAGATATAAATTATATATTTTTTGTGTATAAAATTTTTTAAAATATAAGTACAAATTATTACTACTAAATACTAACAAAAAAATAATATTTGCTGATGGTTATGTAGTATTACTCTATATATATTAAGTGGATACTATTATGAAAATTTTATAATTGTCTTCATACGAAGATATTTCTTTTTTTCCATTAGATACTGAATTGTAAAGTTTGATTTTAATACATTGTAAAAATATTTTTTTAAAACTATGGTTAAATAAATAAAGTACACTTTTAACACTAAAATCTTCATAAGAAGATGTTTTTAGTATTTTTATTTGAGTAGATACCTATAAATTATACACCTTAAATAATTCTCAAAAAAAAAAGAGAAATTTTATCGGAATTAAAAAAAAACTAACATTAACTAATTAAAAGTTAATTTCTATATTTTTTATATTTTAATTTTGTAAACGTCACTACTACTACATCTGAATCATCACATAACATGTCTATCAGTCTATGGATATCATGTGATAGATTATGGTAGTTTGTTTACATAATTATGACTCTTAAGTAAAGTGTTTGGGCATAAATGTATGTTTTATTTTCATAATTAAGTAATATCTAAATCCCGTAGGTTAATTGAAGAGGCAACCTTCCCTTACTATAAGTTGCAACCAGCACGCCACCGCACAAAACACCTCATCACCAAACGAGGTTACCATGAAAACTAACCGCCTTATTACTAGTATTATCCTCTCCCTCTTTTTGGTTGGTGCAGTGCCTGTCTCAGCCACCGGGCGGCGGATGACTCTAATTCTTCCATTGAACTTGGATGTGGACGACCCGGCGGTGATTGAGATGGCCAAATTTGCAATCGCGGAGCATAACAAGAGATCTAATGGGAAGAATTTGAAGCTCGCTTACATCCTCAGTTGCACGGGATTCGCATACGCAATCTACTCTCTGGAGTTGTTGGCCAACGATGGAGCCATCACTAACAAGTACTTGGCTCGATTGCTTCAGACCACGCCTATGTACGAGCTACAAAGCTTTGAACTTGCACCATTTCTTTCTTGATAGTAAATTCATCTATGTAGATCTTCATCAATGAACGAATGCTCCCATGTTTAATTTATTATTGCTCACAAACATGCACAAATTAAACTCAATCCATTTTATTGATTATTCTTTACATAATTTTGACCCTTAGTAAGGAATTAAAGAAATTTCTGCTTTTTATTTCATAAAATTTTTACTTTTTGTTATTTAAAAAAGAACTGTTTTATTTAACGTTATGAATATAGACAAACACCTAACAATACTAAGTAGCTAGCTAGAATATTCTAACCAACTAAATGAAATGGGGTAGTAAAACCCACTTATTTATGGAATATATATTTGCATTGATTTTCACATATCACGCATGTAACAATATATAGAAATAAATATGATTCTACTGGAGAAGAGCTCTGAAGGAAGTGAGGTTCCTGTAACGCCTATGGATGTCTTCCCACACAATAGCCTCATAATCCATCTTCTTGCTTTTCTCGTCCTCCACGGCCAACACAAGGCGGAAGTTGGTGCCGTCAACAACCTGCGTGTCACCCTTCACAACCTGTACAAACGTCAGGTTCGTCCCGGATTGCTTGTTGTACTCTTTAACGGCGAATTCCCCTGTCGCCACGGCACGGAGGTTTTTATGGGCGTCCTTGATGTGGGTCCAGCGCCCACCCAGGGCTACCGGCGGCCGAGAAGTGGCCAAGGCAGAGAAACAAGCCGAGAGGAAGAGGAGAGAGAGCAGGGAAAGGAGGAGGAAGTAGTGTTGTTTCATGCTAATCATTTTGTTTATTATTCTTTTTCTTGAGAATTTTGAATTTCTTCTTTTTGTTGTTTTTTATTTTTTATTTTTTTATTTTGTGGGATGGTGATAATAATGATGAGGATTTATAGTAGAATGAAGAAAGTAAGTAATGGTTAAACGTGATGTTAGTTCCTGGTTTCAATATATGCCTATGTTGATATGGGTATTTACCCTCTAATTTTCAGGTGATTAGGATTCAAATCTTCCGTGCTTACTGTTTCTGGAAAATTGAATTTTAGTGTACTAATTTACTATGTTTGGGACGGACTCAAAATTTAGTTCAACAAATCTATTTCTTGATGAATATGTCTAAATTAAATCGAGTGATCAATTAATTAGTTAGTTTAAGTAAATAGTGATAATTAAAATCTTATCTTGTTATACAATAATTTATTCACTAGCTAATAGCCTAATAGACTCTTACAAAGGTTAGAAAATCGCAATTGATTAACTAGCTACTGACCTGTTAATAAAAAGTAAAAACATACAAGGGAAGACAAAAAATACATACGATTAAAATTTAATACATGCATATATTGTAAGGTATTTGTTATCCTAAAATATTATTTTTGGTTTTATAGCAAATTGTAGATATAAATTAATATAAAAATGACAAATATAGTGTTATTTTTAAATTGTTCAAATTTATTCAAATATTAACCAAATCATATTATTTTACCGCAACATATATAACTTGATTTTATCTATTTGACAACCCAACTCATTGTAATGGGTATCTATTAAGTTTTATTGTTATGAAAGTTTCTAATCTCGATCTCTGATTTCTAGTCTCAATTTCAGAGAAATTTTCTAATTAATTCAGGATGTGTACGTGGTTCTCAAATGACAATAATATATATAGTAAAACTAGTTAATCTTTAATTCTACCATGCAATTTAATTGGTGATTAATTCATTTACTTATCCGGTTAGTTCAAATTTTATTTTACATATTAAGCGATCAACTGATTACTGACAAATGTTACTATTTATACAATTTCAAATAGAAAAGACAAAGAAAATTTATTAATGGTGCAACCAACCGCAATTAATTAAGGAACATAAAGTCTAATAAAAAGGAAAAAAATAACAATAAAAAAGAATTAATCTAAAAAAAAGTTTAAGGGGATATCAATTTTTATGTTTTATGACCAATACTTAACTATTAAAAGAAAAATGAGTGATTTCTCATCATTAGATATAATCTCACACCATTAAAAACATTATTGATGGCCAATTAATAGTTACAAAATACAAAAATTATTAATCCTAACGCTCCTCTTAATCTAATTATGACAAAAATTAATAGAATTTTTAAAGATGATGAAGAGGGAGAGAGAGATAAGAATTTATAAAGTTAGATTATATATAGTTTCATTATACTGTATTGTTTCTCATTATCATTTGAATTCATGTTTCCCCATTAAGCCACCAGATGCGGGAGTTTGCGGCGGTTATATAGTAGTGGTTCAAAAACACCATCGCTAAATGGCAAGCAAGGTTGCGGCGGTTGTGCATCTGTTTGGGGGGTGTGCAGCAAAATCACTAGAATTAGCGGCAGTTTGGAGTCAAACTACTCCTAAATGAAACCTTTATCAATTAAAACCCACCCATAGTATTTTCTCTACGTGTTTTCTCTGAATTGAAAACCTATTAGCGCAACTCTCTTCTTTGAATCCCTCTTACTTGAACTACAAGCTTATCCGCCGCAGTCTCATTGCGCCCTTCCTGATCATCTATCACCCTTCATTCTTCCACCGATCCACATCCATACCATTGTGTCCCAGTTCATCTCTGCCTCTCCATTCTCTTGCATTCGGTGCCTCCTTTCCTCTGTCCTATTGTGCATTGTGAGCTCTTCAGCCCCCTGCACCCTCTGCCCTTTTTTCCTGTCTCTTGCCCTCTCTCGCAGACACCAATCCATTGTCGTCTTATGTGATGCAAATCTCTCACTTTGCGTAGTCATGGTCTTTCATGCAGTCATAATTGCAGTCACTCTCCACGCAGTTTGCAGCCGCCATCATCCTCTTCGCAGTTTTCACCCGCTGACGATATTATCCTTGACTCCGTTTTCTGTTCCCAGAATCTTAGATATAACATTAACTCATTATCTTGTTCATTTTGGTGTTTTATGGAATATGAACACAAATTGTTTGCTAGTTTTTTTTTGGTGAAAAGAGGATGAGCTCAACTTTTTTATTTTCATGGATTTTAATAAGCAATTGTGTTTCCTCTTTTAAAGTTTTAGTTTGATTATTCTGTTTTATTATAAAATTAGTGTATGTTTAATGGTACTAATTATGGTGTGATTAGGAGTTTATCAAAAGATTGATTATGCTTGGTTCATCCACTATTATGTTTGATTTGTTCTAAAAAAATTTATTTACTATGAAACTAGTTTTACTTTTGCCTTTTTTTATCTATTTAATTGCTTTTTCTTTTTGGTAACTATTGTCGTAATAATGTCTATTACTGTGAGCTGCGATCTACTAATTTAACGGGTTGTTATCTTATACTTAGAGTTTAATGTGAGTCTGTTATTGATATTTATGTATAAGAAACTGGAATCATTTTATCATTCTTCGGTTGGTTTATGTTCAATTAATGCTATTTTCAATTCATAACTGCTACCTTATCTGATTAAAAGGTATTTTTCTTTAGTTTGCTAATTTTGTACATCAATGTGTTTTTCTTGATTATATCCATAGGTATAGAGGAAAATTTGTGCACTGCAATTGGAAGTATATTTTTAATCATAATATATTTGCTTTACTATCTTATTTGTTTTGGATGAAAATATTACAGAAGCAAAGGACTCTTGATTTGAGAATTTTCCCAATGTAAGCTTAAGTATGTTAG
This sequence comes from Arachis stenosperma, assembly GCF_014773155.1. NCBI lineage: Eukaryota > Viridiplantae > Streptophyta > Magnoliopsida > Fabales > Fabaceae > Arachis > Arachis stenosperma. Next base: position 7,362,208 of record NC_080380.1, on the reverse strand, counting down.
CTCGTAACATTTATTAAATTATGTATGCTTGTTTATCATTTTTGTGTGCATAGATTGATTTTATTTTGAGATGCCGAGGAACATAATTCAATAATGTAAAAGGAAATAGCTTACAGATTTACTTGTAGTAATGGAAATAGCACCACCTCCATTCAGAAAGCTGTAATTTTTATAGTAATAAGCTAGAGTTTTAATTTTAAATAATAAACTTGTAGGTTCGCTCATTCACTTTTGAATGTTCCTTTTAGTAACTCTGAAACTAGCCTTGCTCTTGATTACATATTGAATTATTTTGCCTTTTTTGGTAACTATTGTCATGATAATATCTATGACTATGAGCTATGATTTACTGATTTGATGGGTTGTTATTATCTTGTACTTAGAGCTTGATGGGAGCCTATTATTGAATTTTATGTATAAGAAAATGGATTTATTTTATTACTCTTTGGTTAGCTTATGTATAATTGATGCTATTTTCAATTCAGATTTGTGCTAGCTACTCTCCAACATCTGTGCTTGCTAATCCAATTCGCTTGACAAAAGCTTTACGTTGGACATATTAAACTACTCTTTCACCTTAGTGCATGACAACAATAAAGAAGTCTTGTAGCCCACAAAATTTCTTTATTGTTGTCATAGACTAAAGTAGAAGAGTAATTTAATAGGACACGCTTTAGCATCTGCTCGCTACTAGTGCCTCCTTCCATCTACTTTGCTCATTTTCTTCTGGTTTGTTCTTTTTTATTTGATTTTGTTCTAAAATTTTTTATTAACTCCGAAACTAGTTTTAAACTATTGCCATAATAGTGTCTACGACTATGAGCTGCGATTTATTAATTTATTGGGTTGTTATTTTATACTTAGAGCTTAATGTGAATCTGTTATTGAAATTTATATATAAGAAACTGGATTCATTTTATTATTCTTCGGTTGGTTTATGTTCAATTGATGCTATTTTCAGTTCATAACTGTTGCCTTTGCTAATTAAAGGTATTTTTCTTTAGTTTGCTAATTTTGTACATCAATGTGTTTTTCTTTATTATTATATCCACAGGTATATATAGAGAAGGAAATTTGTGCATTACAATTGGAAGTTATGTTTCTAATCACAATATATTTGCTTTACTATCTTATTTATTTTGGATAAAAATTATGAAGGCAAAGGGCTCTTGATTTGAGAGTTTTCTCAATATAAGTTTTAAAGTATGTTAGTCCGTAACATTTAGTCATCAATTATGTATGATTGTTTATCATTTTTGTGTGTATAGACTGATTTTATTTTGAGATGCAGAGGAACATAATTCAATGATGTAAAAGAAAATAGTTTACTGCAACAGTAGAATAATAGCACTTCTTGTCAGTGAGTGAGCTGTTCTTGCATAATAAATTGGCTATTTATAATAATTCTTTTTAATAATTGAACAATTAAAATTTTTCACAAAGCTTAAATGGCTTTTTTGTCTTACAAGAGCATTAGGTATTGCACACTCCTTTGTGCAATTTGTAAGAAAAAGTAAACAAACCTTAATTTCCTTTTATCTTTATAATTTCATTCAAAGACTAGTTTGATTTTTTTACTTTTTTTTTCTTTTATTGATAAATTAATATTAGTATTAGTGTCGTCAAAATGGGTTAAATTCATCGGACCAATTTGTTTACTCATTTAAATAGGTGGACTTTACCTCTAAAATTAAGCCCGTTTAAATTTCGGGTTAAACGGATTGAGCCCGATTAACCAAAAAAAAAATGACGGGTTAAACAGGTTAGCCTGCAGGCTAAACAGGTGGTCCGTTTATTTTTTTTTTAACATTTGTTTTCAAAAAAAGCAATACTTTTAGCCGATATTTCTCCTGATCCGACCCGAAAATCTGACTCATCAACTAAAAAATGTTATTTTTAAAAGTTTTTGACCTAAAAGTGGTATTTTTTGTCAAAATATTTTTCAAAAAATAAAATTAAATGATAAATAGACTGGCCCATTTAACCCATCGAGCTAACCATAAACAGTCTGGACTAAAAAATTTTGGCCTGCGAATAAAGTGGACTTAAACAAATCAGCCTATTTAACCTACAAATTTAACAGGCTAGATTTAAATGGATCGGACTAGCCTGTTTGACGGCCTTAATTAGTATGGAATATCTTCTTAGACCTTCACTTTTTACATGAGTCTTTGCTGTCTATCCACCTATTCACCAGGGAAGACCATTATTAGAATGATGGATTGAAGATGGATTAAAGTGGCACAATAAACTCCGTACTATGGAAGCAGAGGTGAATAACATATGGCTCAATAAAAGTAGTGTTATTGTAATAGAATTTCATGCATAGCTATAATTTGAATTGTTAATAGTACAAATGCATCAGATTTAATCTCTTGTTATAAATTTAGCACCTTTATATTATGTTCTTTATTTTTTTTAAAATTGTAGTTGAGGCTATGTCATACTAAAAGTAACTACTACTTTTGTTTGGCTTAAATACTTTATTGATATTTTTAGTAAGGAGTTTGCTTGCTAATTTATCATGGCATAAATATTTGTGTGGGTGCATGAGCAAAGAGAAAACATAGAGTTTGTGTCTTTGTGATTTTATCATTTTTTATGGATATTTTACTAATAATTCATGTGATGAGGAAATAGAAGTAATAATCTTTATTTTGCAATCTTTTTTTTTTCTCTTTATGTTTATGATTTGCTTTCTAATATATCTCTATCTATCCATCTATGAGTTATGTGTGAGATATGAGTTATGTGTGAGATATGAATGGTTGTCTATACAAGTTCTTTTAAATAAAGTTAATTAATACTTGAAAATTTTTAATATTGCACAATATATTTTTTTTTTGGATTATATATTTCTTTGTAATTGATGTCCACTGTCCTTTTTTAGAATCATCATGTTGGGTTCATACTTTCATGTTATGATGCTCTTTTGTGCTATGACCCTATAACTGACGCCTTTTAAGTAAGGTATGTTAAAAGCTTTTATTCATTATTGTTGAACTTAGTCCAATCTAATCTGGTAAATTATTCAACAGATTACTAATTGGCATTGTTTATTCAATAGATTACTACTACATGTACATTAACTATGGCAAAATGGAAGCAAATGTCAACACCATTGTTTATTCAAATTTCACCTTTTTTTCACTTTCTTCCTAAAATAAGGTTTAGATATGTAGACAGGATTATTTACTTTAAAATTTGATCAAAGCATCAACTAAAAGCTTTGATGTAGTTAATAGAATTTTCTTAACATAAAAATTTTGTATTGTTTAATATTTTTTGAGTAAATAATTTGTTAATATTGTAGAATTATATATCTATGAGTTTAATATTGTTTATTTAGTATTTTTTATGTTAATATCTCAAGTTTAATAAATATGATGTAAAGAAAACAAGTTATAGCAAAAAAAGTATAAACTATTGTAGTTGGTTATTTTTTAAGTTTGTATATAAAATTGTAGCGGTTCAAAACCGTCGTAATTTTTTTAAAAAACACACATAAATTTATGGCGATCGTGTAATTGTCGTAAATTATTTTTTAAATCCGCTTACTAAAATAGCGGCAATAAACCACTGCAAAATCATTAACCTGATTAGTGACGGTTATACTAGCGATTCTTCAAAAATCGACGCAAAATCAAATTTTTGTACCCTAAACAGTAATGATTATTGAATCGCTGGTATGTTATTTTGCAGCTGTCGCAATTCCTCAAAAAACACTACCGCTATTCGGCATGTTCCTTGTAGTGTCTCAAAAAAAAATTAAAAAATAATTACTAGTTGACTGCAATCCTTGTTGGCTACTTAGCAAACGTTTCAAATAACACAATAAATGTTGCTTGATTTTTTCAAAAATACCAAAAAATGTTTAGTTTCACTTATTAGATGGAGACTATAAGTATTCAGAGTTTAGTGCATTACATGTAGGGGTGATAACGGGGAAGTTTTTGTTCTATTCGACTCTGTTCTACTCTACAATAATCTTATAAAATTCGTCTTGTTCCTATTTGCAGGTAATAAAAAGTTAAACCCTAATTCGTTTTTGTAGGTGTCCACCTCGCTCCTACTCACCCATATAATGATTAAAATTTAATAAATAAAATTAAATTTTAAAATTTATACAATAATTATGATCATATACATAACATAAATTAAAATAAAAATTTAAATATGATATAATATTATTAATCATTTATATATATATACTGGAGTGAATAGGATTGGATGCCAGTTTTACCTAAACCCGATCCGGCTAAAAACACGCTCGGGTAAGGACGGGATGGGTATGGGGGATGGTGTTGTCATGTATGTAGTTGTAAAATTATCTTAAAACTTCTCTACTACTTTACATATGAACTTTGATTATGTGCATTCTACATACTTGTCTAATTTCTTCTTGTCTTTCGCATTTCTCTGGTCAAAATGACTACCTTTGCCCTGTAATATATAGTTTTATAGCGATGGAGGATAATAATAATTGAAAGAATATTCATCCAAATTTAAAAATTAATATATAGTAATTTTTCCACTTAATTAGTCTAAAAGACAATAAAAAGTACAATACAATATATACAAATATCATTTGATGTTAAGAAAGAGGTGTGAAGGAAGTGAGACTCTTGAAATGATCCCATGTCTTCTCCCACACAACAGCCTCATAATTACTGGATCCATATTCATCTTTGGCCTCCAACACGAAGCGAATCCGGCAACAACCTGCATATCACCCTTCACAAGTTTAACCAGCTTGAGGTTCTTCTCAGATTGCTTGTTGTACTCTGTCACCGCAAATTCTGTAAGCTCGGTTACATGTGGATAGTTATTAACGTCCTTCAAGGCCGTCCAGTGGCCGCCAAGAGAAGAAGCCATGCCGGAGAGACAAGTAGAGAGGAGGGAAACGAGGACGAAGACGAGGTAGTAGCCATTATTTCTCATGGCTGGTAACCGTTTTTGGTAGCCAAGAGATTTGAATTTGTGTTGTGTTTTGTGGTTTTTGGTAGGGCTATGCATGATGGTTGGAAATTTATTTATAGGAGAGGAAAGAAAGTAGGTAATGGTGAATGGTGAATGGTGAATGGTGAATCGTGATCTTAGTTCCTGAATTCGCTACCGTGTAATATTTATAGCCATTATTCACGTCTCTGTTATAGATTTACCCTCCAACAATGTTGTCATTAACAAAAAACAACTATCCTCCTAAGTCTACACACATCAAAATAAATAAATAAAAATATTTTTTTTTGGTCAGGAAAAATAAAAGTAGATTGAGATTTTATTATTTTGGTAACTCATATTTAAGTACAAGTAGTAATAATAATAATGTCACAATTCTATATAAGGGTTTGTTATTAATCAATAAGTTATTGTTATATAAGACAAAATTTAAAATTCTAATACTTATTTAAACAAATAAGTGAGATAATTAACCTACTCACTCAAAATTTTTTTTCTTTTTTTTTGACTTGAAAAGTTAGTTTAAAACTCACAAATTAAATTAATTAAAAGGTGAAATCTCATACCAATTATTTTTGGGCCGGATACAAAATTGACTATAATCTCAAAGCATTAACCCAATTTTTGAAATGGACTCAGAGAGCCTAAGCTTCGGCCTTCAAGTTCGAGAGGGATCCAACAATGACAACATATCATTTTAAGAAGCTTTTAGGCCCGTGTAAAAAAAAAAAAAACAAGCATTTAGGCTCATATGCTTCTAGTACTTAAATAATTTTTATTTGTACTTCTTCACAATAAAATTATAAACATTTGGAAAAACCCAACCAAATATACGTCATTCAGAGTACTCTAACTATTATAATCTTTAGAGTGAATAGGTACTTTCTCTCACTCAATCGTGTATTCATAAAGATGTGTTTATATACGGTTGTTGATAAGTATGTCTTAATGACCCATTGAATTTGTTCAGAGAAATTGACGGAAAAAAATTCTCATAAATTATAATCCAATCTAATAGTACGTTAAGAATAACCAAAACAAATCAACTTTTAATTAATTAAATAAATTTTTATTCTTAAATTATTTTTTAATCCTTATATTTAAAAATTTAAGATATAAATTTAGAATTTAAAACATAAAAAATATCAAATTTAAAATAAAAACCAATTCTAAAAAATATATAATATTAAATTAGAAAAATAATTAATTCTATAATTAAATCCATAAATAAATACGTCATTATCCGTTTCTGTAGAGGATACTGAACTGAAGTTCAGTTCGAAAAAGAACAAATAGAATCGACCCGTTTAACAACCTAAACTCTGAAGTCAATCAAGCGACAAGAAAATCTACGCATAAGAGGCAACGCCAATCTCGCTTTCTATTTTCTATTTTCTATAATTTTCCCTGAAACAAAGCAATAAATATAATTCTGATACCTCGAATTAACAATATAATACACTTGTATCACATAATACTCAATAATAATAACACTAGTATAACATAATACTCAATAATAATAACACGAAGCTCATAAGAGTTTTTATTAATTAAAATACCAACAAAGATGACTATAATTAATGAAGAAGAGTGAAGGAAGTGAGATTCTTGAAATGTTCCCATGGCTTCTCCCACACGACAGCCTGATAGTCTTGAGTCTTGGATCCGTCGGTCGCCTTGAGGACAAGACGGTAATTTGTTCCAGCAACAACCTGACTCTCTCCCTTAACAATCTTCACCAGCTTCAGTTTCGCACCGGAACGCCTGTCGTACTCTGACACTGCATAATCTGCGATCTCAGCCACATGGTGGTTGTTCTGGAGGTCCTTGATTGGCGTCCAGCCTCCAACTAAAGCAGCAAAGGCTGAGATCGAAGCAAAGAGTAGTACGGAGAGGATGATGACGTGGTGAGGCCTCGTGATCGCCATTCTTACTTGAAGACCAAGTGTTTGTGTTATTGTGTGAACGAAGAATGCGGTTCGGGGTGGTTGCAATTTATAGAGAGAAAGAGGAAAATAAGGTAACGGTAAAGCGTGTGCCTATCCTTTAATAATTTGCCCACAAACTTCATTCATATTACGAATTCATCATTAAGTAAATGCTTCAATTTTTTTGGTGACTAAGTAAATGCTTCAATTTATTATTCTTCGAAAAGTACATCAGTAATAAACACAGATCTCATATTTTCTTACTTGTTACTTATTGCTTAAGACTCCCCTTTTTGTCGTTTTACCAAGCTAAGTTTTGTTCTGGTAATATAACTGATTCTCTGATATTTAAAGAGTTTTTATCAATTAATAATTATATTATATAATAAAAGGAATAGTAGTGACTAATAAAATATCATTTATGCCCTGACCTTAGCTATCAAATAATCACTAAGCATGTTATAAATTTTCTAACCTTTGAAATATTTTCTTAATAAAAATTGTACTATGTATGTAATATTATAAATTGACCAGGTTAATTATATAAAAATATCAAAAAATAAAGAATACAAATAATTGTGTAATGTAATAAGGTGAAATAACCTGAAGAATTGAAGATATGAGTAACCTACCGACATACGCATGTTTCTTAGCTGGTGTCCACTTGGCACTGGTTAAAGGCTACTGTTTGCCACTAGATTTGATGAATCGGATAAAGTACAAAACTATGTGATTTGGATAGACACGGGCAACAAAACTATTTCAATTATTTAATTAATAATCAATGAATATTTATATTTAAAAGGTTTAATGTTCATATATATATATTAGTGTAAATAAAATGATATTAAGTTACAAAATGTAATTTCAGTCATTTTTTATTATAATTAAAATATGAAAGGACATTGGTCACAAGAGGAAGGGGACACCTGCATGGGGCCAATTCAACGCACTAAGTAAGGAATTAGGATATCATAATTTATTTTGAAATGATGGGATATGAAAGAAATAATATTGGGAATTTTGAACACTCAACAAAAAAGATACGGCGCAAATTTGGAAGGGAACCATGTGCTGGTAGCCCACAGTAACTACAGTCACAGATGAAGACACTCAGCTTCACCTACCAAACTCAACTCACAAGTTACGACTTACTAGCTCACAACATTTCTGGAATCCACTAATGTCACCTACAATAATTATTCATTGCAATTAGCCTCGCACGTATGCATTTAAGCTAGTCGTTTCATTTCAATTAATGCATGCACGGTTAATATTTTTAATTTTTTATCATATGTTTTGTCTGTTTGAAATTTAAGAAAAAACTTTTCCTTGTGTTCTAATTTTTTTGTCATATATGTATAATTATTTATTTGTTTTTTTTATTAATTTAAATATTTTTAGAGAAATATTTTATAATATGACATTAAAATTTTATATAAAAAATTTAGTTAAATTAAAACAACAAAGTTTTTTTATGCAAAAAAGCATGTTATCAGAAATACAATTACTTATATATACTTTATTTTATCTGTTTAAGTTCTTAATAAAAGTATTTCTAACATATTTTTTTGTTTTTGGATATTAATTTAAGAAAAAGTTTGAGACTTAGATTGTTAGATTAATATTTTTTGAAAATAAAAATTTTCATTCTTTAATTGATAGTATCATTTTTTAATTATTTTATTGTCAAATTACTTTTCATAAAAAATTTTCTCTCATCGTCATCAAAAAAATTAAATAATGATTTAATGAATATGGATAATATTTTTTAAAAGAAAAATAAAGAAGACACAGAAGGATAGTGTACTCAATGTACTCTATCAAATTTGAAGCCCAAAATATCATGGGTTTGGGTTATCCTTGTTACAAACTGCTAAAATATAACTATCGATTTTGTTAGAAAAACAAAAATAGAGGATAAAAAAAACCCTCGTACCTAAAGAGTCAAGACCAGAAAAAAAAAAACATGGTCAACACTTTTGACCACTAAACATTTGCTTATTATGATTTAATTCAACTATAATTCAAAATTTAAAATCATATTTTGAATAGTAATTTATAAGCTCCATCCTTAGTCATGATAGCTCTCTGTGATCTTTATTGATGGTGAATAAGTTGTGGTTTCATTTGTTTTTATTCTTGTTTGGTTTGCTCTTTTGTAAAGGTCTCAGTGATAATTTTATGTATTATTAATTAGTTGTAGTTTAATAATGATCTCTTTGATTGTGGATTCATCATTTTTATCAACAAACTTGCTTAGTACTTTGTGATAATATGGCTTAAAATTTTGAGCCAATCACTTTTTTTTTAATCAAAAGTATTGGATATTTTATTGTGAAAAAAAAAAAGTAAATAATACATTTGTTTATGAGACCAGAATACAAACATAGTAGAAAATTAAGATATTTCCAATTGAAAGTAGAATCAGGCAAAAAACTTAGAAAAAAAAAACATAAAATAAAAAAGTGAATTAAAAAAATTGGTAGTGGTGTCTCTGGTCCTTAAAGAATTCGTTATTTTGGATAGAATTTTTCTAATTATTACGTTGCCTTCAAATATCTAACGACTTCGATCGATCCATACTCCCTAAAGAATATTCTTGAAGTTTGGTTGTTTCATTAATATTTTCCCAAGTTTTATCCACCATTGCTAAGGTTGAAACTGTAAGTTTGGGGATCAAGCTGTTCAAAGGTGAGTCCTCCCAAACACTTATTATTTGAGAATAAAAAATTATTGTATTGAGTGTTGATTTCAGAGTAGTAATACAACGGAGGCACTGTTCATCCCCATGAAAAAGGCGTTCATGGAGTTTCTCTTTTATTGTCAGTTCATTATGAAGTAGTTTCTAAACAAAAGCACGAATTTTAGGTTGGCACTTTAAACTCTGAACAGATTTTCAAATTCCTTTTTCCTTTAATCTTTTTAGAAAAAGGTCAATTGGGGGTGGAAGAAGTGATATGCTTTGGAGTATTCCGATTTGACAGTATATTGTTCTAAATTATTTAGAGTTCAGGTGAGGGAGTCTTTTACTTCATCTATTGAAACTTGACCGATTTGAATTATAATTTCTGAGCTGAAATGTTCTTGAATCAATTGTAGGTTCTAGTTTCCAGATGTATCTAGAAGTTGTTTCACTCAGAAGAGATCAAGGTTTCTAGCTTCACTGGGACAGAGTCTGAAAGGGGAGTTTAAATCCAACTATGGGTCATTTATGAGCTTTATAGATCCCTGTTTTGACATTTGCTATTTAACATATTTTTCAAGCACCGTCCTTCCTTCCAGGAGGTTTCTCCAGGTCCAGGATGGTCTATTTCCTGCTTGAGTGTTTAAGAACGAGATAAGCATGAAGTATTTATTTTTGTATATCTTATAGAAGAGTGAATGTGGTTTTGTTAGTAGTCGTCAACCTTGTTTGACTAACATTGCTAGGTTGAAGGCCTTTAAATCTTTAAAACCCATGCATCCTTCATCTTTTGGTCTACTCAAAGTATCCCAACCAATTCAATGTAATTTTCGTTCATTTTATCTTTGACTCCATAAAAAAATTATCATTATTTTCTGCAATTCATCAATTAGAGATTCTAGAAGCTTAAAACAACTTAGTGTGTAGATTGGAATGATTGTCTTTACAGCTTTTATCAGTATTTCTCTTCCACTAGCCGACAAAAAAAGAACGTTTCCAGTGATTCAACTTTTTTGCAACTTTGTCTTTGACATAAGCAAAGGTCTCTCTTTGATCTCATGACGGTAGAAGATAATCCTAGATATTTGTCTTGTGCACCCACATTAGAGATACCTAATACGTTGGTCAGGTCTTGTTTACTCTACTGAGGAGTATTTTTACTGAAGAAAATTGTAGATTTATTAAGGTTTATTCTCTGACCACTGAGATCACCATAAACTCGTAGAGTATTCATTAAGTTTGTACAGTTGAATTGGTTTGCTTAACAAAAAAGAAGCAAGTCATCTGCAAATAGTAAATGATTAATAGAAGGGAATCTATTGTTCAAGTAAAGTCCCTGAAATAGGTTATTCTGTTCTTCTTTATGGAACAAAAAAGAAAAACTTTCTGCACATAGTAGAAATAGATAAAGGGAGAGAGGATCTCCTTGACAAAACCCTCTAAATAGTTTAAAAAAACAATAGGAAAACCATCCACGACAATAGAATAAGAGATAGTGGACACACATTCTTTCATCCAATTAATCCATTTATCAGAAAAACTCAACTTTTTCATAACAAACCACACAAGGTTCCATTTCACCTTATCATAGGCTTTACTCGTCGCAATATTTAAAGCTAAATCATAATCACCATAGCTTTTAGATTTAAGAAAGTGCATGGATTCATGAGCTACAATAATGATATCACTAATAAGTCGTCCTTGGATAAAAGTGCTCTAATTGTCATTAATAATTCTAATCATGGGAGGCTGGAGTCTATGTACTAAGATTTTAGAGATAATTTTATAGAAAATCGTACTCAAGCTGACGGGACTAATATGATTCATAGACATAGCATTTGGGATCTTAAGAATGAGGCAAATTTGAATATGATTGAAATCTTTGATAGTTTTGTTATCTCTAAAGAAGCTTTTCACCGTTTTGCACACTTCTGACTTGATAACAACCCAATAGAATTTAAAAAATTTAGTTGTAAAGCCATCATCTCCCAAGGCAGCATCTGGATTAATGGAGAAAATAACTTTTCTGATCTCTTCATCTGTTACTGGCTTTGTCAGATTGCGATTAGTCTCAGTTGACACTTTTCTCCTCAAATCACCTAGCACATCGGATGGGTCTTGAATATCCCCTGCTAAAAATAACTCTTGAAGGTATCTCTAAGCCCTCGCCCCTATGGATTTTGGTGTGGTACACCATAACCCACTCTCGTCTTCTAGCTTCCATATCTTATTTTTTCTGTTTCTGACCTGATTATAGGAATGAAAAAATCTAGTGTTTTTATCCCTACACTGCAGCCACTTCACTCTAGATTTTTCTTCCAGAACCTCTCTTCTTTAAGATAGGCTTCGGATAACTCATCCCCAATCTCTAAAATTTTAGACTTCTCAACTAGCTTTGGATGCTCCTTCGAAACCGTGAGCCTGTCCTCCAATCTCATAATCAATTTCTTACTATTACTCATACCTGAAAATTGCCACTTTACCAGTTTTTATCTCTATAATTTCAGTTTTTGAAACAGTTGGTACATAGGAGATCTTTCTATATAAATTGGCCAAGTCTCTCTAATTATTTTGTAACCATATCTTTTCCACACCGTCTTTTTTGGAATTTAAACCTCCTCTTACTTTTCGCTATTTTTGAATTAGTGATCAGCATGAGAGGCCTATGATCTGATCCCGAGTCCTCTAAATGAGCAACAATGGTCATCGGATATTCTTCTCTTAGTTTTTTAGAAATTAAAGCATGGTCTAACCATTTTCTGTTGGCCCCTTTTTTTACAGTTGTGATTCCACCAAGTGAACTTTTCACCTGTGAAACTCATATCCATCAGACCACTCCTATTAATAAATCTCCAAAAACTCTTAATAAATTGTAGAGATTTTTTACTACCACCCTCCTTTTTGTTGTTTGTCAATATTGCATTGAAATCTCCCATAACTACAAATCTATCTCCTGTTTGATTGAGTATGTTGAGCAGTTCATCATATTGATTCTCTCGAATTTGATTTATAGTGCTTAGGTGGACTCCCAATACCTTTCAAGTGATCTATCTTTCTTGGTCATCTACTGAAACCCATATAAAGAAACCCTTCGTCATCTGGATCTCCAATTTCACTCTATCCATCAATGCAACAACCAACCCTCCTGCCATTCCATGCGGATTAACACAGTAACTCTTTTTGTATCCACACTTTCTCATCTGCATCTCCACGAACGAAAATTTGATGTTTTGTCTCACATAGATACATCACCTCGGGGGAATAGAATCTTTGGATCCCTTGAATGTTGTGAATTGCCAGGAATTTTTTTAAACCCCAATAATTCCACATCATCATTTTCATATCGCTGTGGGTGTCTGATTTTGGTAGCACCCTCCTCTCTTTCATCAACAGTTTCAATTTCACTACTCATCATCTTACCGTCCTGCCATTCCTCCATCTCCTCTTGCCTTCTTTTAGTATCAGCAACATTTTTATTATTCTCCTCAATAGTGTTCTTCCTTATCAGGTGTTTCGGTTTAGGTCTCTTGTTGCAACCTCTGTTTTTTTGTTGAATGCTGCCAATTTGAAAACTTCTATTTCCTCCTGTTCTCCAGTCGCACCATGAGCAACAGAAAAGGCTTGTGTTCTATATTCCACCCTATTACTGATTTTCAGCAACGGGGACTTATCTTGCTGAGGACTCACTTCTTTCTATTGCTAAGTAGGAGAGGTATGACTCCAATGATTCTCTGTTACGACTAATTGAGAGAAGCTTTTGATGAGGCTAGCTGGTGTGAACTTTCGATTCGCTTGCTCTGTTCCAGACTCCCATCTATTTTTGGTAGGGTTGAAGTTCTCCTTTAGCTCCTCTAATTTCCTCCTTATTAAATCAGCCTTCAAATCCGATTTTCACCTTTTTTTATTTTTCTGATCCTCCAAAAGTTAGTATTTTACTACAGTTTCTTGTTTCGTGGCCCAAAAAACCACAGAATCAACAATAAATTTCTAGTCATTCATATTTTAGAAGGATTATCGAAATTGTTCCATCAGGACTAACTATTTTAATTGATTGTTTCAAGGTATTTGTTACATTCACATTAACTCAAACCTTCAACAAACAATTCTCTCTAAGTTTCATTGAAAACAAATCCGTCTCCAACACTTTTCCTAGCCGTGAACCCACCTTCTTTGTCGCTTCCTTTGTTTTATAGAATTCAGGAAACCCTATAACTGAATCTACATTGGGATATTTGAAAAATTCTGTTCAGCAATATTCATGTTCGAATTCCATCTCCTTAGATGAATGATGAACTGTTTAAATAGCCAAGGAGATTCTCGTTTCACTCTAACTACATCTGATTCCTGTGAAAAGAAGAATTGAAAAATATTATCTCCATAGAATTTAATCCTAAGTCCCTCTCGATGATTCTAGATAGCTTCGAAGGCTGCCTCTATCGTCCCTGAACTAAAACTCCTGTCTGCCATAATTCTCCCCACCAGGCTATGGTCATATTTCTCCATACCAAATTTGATATCGTCATCCTCTAGGAAAATTATTTCTTCTCCTAGATCTTCAGTGTAATTTTGATTTCTCATTCTCATCCTCTCCGTTATTAACATTGTAAAGACACCCAATTAAAAAATACTCGAATTTTCATGTGTTAATTCTCACTCGTTAATTATTACCAAAAGACATTCAACTCTCACTTTATTTTGACTTTTATGCACACAAATCCTAGCAGTCGCACATTATTTTGAAGTTAGCCAGTCACTTTCTATTGATTGTATTATAGATCTATTATATGTTATTAAACTTTGGTGTGCCATTTGGATAAAATTTATTATTCATTGCATTTGAATATTTGATTACAAATCAATGACAAGTATCTATCATCGTTGACTGAAAAATATAAATCGCTAATTAGACCATGTCATGGTACAAGAGAGAAAGAAACCAAATCAAACTAACACACTATGCTAAGTCATAATGAAATCATTACAATTAAAATATAACCACAGCTGCAAATATACAGAATATATTATAGGAAATTGAAGATTCTTTGAACTAATTGGATTGCAATTTAACATGCGGATTGACCTGTAAAACAAATCTTCAATTTCTTTTTTTATTGGTGAAAGAAAACAAATTACAACATAAATTGATAAAATCTTCTCTTCCACAGAACAAAGATATAAATTAAAATCAAGAAACAAATAGAGACGGAGATCTTTCTCTCCCTTCTTTCTTTTTTCTTTTTCCTATTGACATACTACTATGTACAGGACAACAGGGAGGGTATTTCTTTTTTTTTTATCTTCCTTTTTTTTTTCCAATACTTACCTATATATATATATATATGATAGACACACCAAAACTTTACAAACCAAGTTGGAATTTGGTGAAGGAATCAATCAAGTCCGTATAGGAGCTTTTGCCTGTGTCACCCATTGAGTTCCATCATTTGTTCCAAAAACAACACTCCCTGCGATCGAGAGCAAGACTTACAAGTTACAACATGAGTATCATTTTTAACCAAATTACTAAACTTATAAATATTTTAAAAAAATGAATTATTTTAAATGTAACGCACCTAGTGTGGGCATGAGAATGGACAGGACGACAATCCCGGCAACCTTAAGAGGGACACCGAGCTTGAGCATGTCCTTAATTTCAATGTGACCAGTGGCAAATCCAACAACATTTGAAGGTGTGGAAGTTGGAAGCCAGAAGGCAAATTCGGTTGCAATTGCTCCGGGAACCATGAGAAGAAGAGGGTGCACATGCATAGTCCTAGCAATGTGGTACAATAGTGGCACAATAAGTGTGGCAGTAGCATCATTGGAAGTTATGAACTCGGTGATTATGCTACTAATTAAACTGACAGCAGGTGCAATTGCCCAGAATGGTGCATCTTCCAAGAAATCTATGGCTCTTGAAAACACATCTGCTAGCCCACTAGATTGCACTCCATCTGCTAAGGCAAAACCAGCTCCTAGCAGTAATATTAGGTTCCATGGTAACTTCTTGCATTCATTCCAGCTCATTAGCTTCTCCCCTTCTTGCTTCATGTTTGGGATTATGAACAATAACACAGCTACCAAAACCTACATCCAATGCAATCTTGTATAAAGTCCTTCTCATTATTTCCCATGATATTCTAGTTTAAGAGATTCGAATAAAACTCGACAATTGATTATGCATACCAGTGAACTGGTTACTCGACCAACTCAAATTGGTTCTCATTTTATCTTTATTTTCTAATAAATTTTGTTATAAATATTTTGATTGGGAGAAAGTTACTAAACCGAATTTAAAGATATATGCATAAGAGATCAAAAATCAAGAAACAAATACACCAAGTCCTATCTCTAGATTGATAACTTTGTTGAGCTAAAAAGAAAGTGGACAAGGTACTTACACTAACACTTCCGTCACCAACAAGGTTATTGAATAAAGATCCCCATCCAGGAATATCATCTGTGATATTTCTAGTCATCCATAGTAAGATCAGCAGCTACATTATTATATTCATCATAGATAACCCCTTGTTATTAATTATATTAATGCCTTTGTAAACAAAATTAAGGAATTGGAATTTGAATTTAGTCTCACACTCACCCCAAAAACAGACAGGACCATCTTCTCAGCAAAAGACATTGGACCTGTAATCACCCCATTACACAATCCAAATTAAAATTGCATAAGCTTCTAATTCTGTAGCTAATATTGTTATGTGTTGATTAAAAATGCAGTTAGCAGATTCAATGGGATAGGCAGTTACCGATTTGTCCTTTACTATTCTTTCCAATCAATCGTTATTTCATGTTTTAGTTTTCCAAGTAATAAACCTCGGAATTCCTTGCTCAATTGTATCACTATAGCTTGGCTAGAATTTTGCAATATGTAAATAGGTGCGTGGAATGATGATAAATGCATCTTATAGTGACAGTTAAGTTTGCTAAGAAATAATTGAGGGCATATTATTGAATATGTTTAGCTGTATTAAGAGTTTAATTAATTTCAGTTGAAAACATATCTAACTGTCAGATATTAAATGCGTATTTAAAAAAAGATGAAGTTTTACATCCTTGAACTCCCCCGTGGACAAAACCAAGTTAAACACAAACACGTGATCCACCTATTTTTCAACATCATTTTATTTAATTATTGATAATTGATTGATATATACACAAAAAAACGTTTAGCAAACGGTAACCACTTGAAAAACATGGTATGAAAATTGTGGTGCATGTACCATAAAAGGAAGAAAAAAAATAAGATGGAAAATTGTGGTGCATGTACCATAAAAGGAAGAAAAAAAATAAGATGGAAAATTGTGGTCCACTAAGTATTATTTGGTAAATGGCCCCATCGAGGGGTGAGGCTTTATGTTTAGGCCATAAAAAAAATAAAGAAAAGAAAAAACAAGAACTAAGGGTGACGCTTTTGGTCCCTATACGTGCCACATAGTTAGACACACATAATTCATGAGAATGAGAGGTAGATTTAAATGTTGAATAGAAAATATTAAAAAGAAAGCCACAAATGAAAGAGTTACATACGGCTGTTTTTTTAAGTATGAAAATAAAAATAATAATATATTTTAATACTGTAATTTTTGATATTTTTTAAAATGGTAGAATGTACATAAATTGAAGGGTTTGATATCTGTACTTTAAATTTTATTATTTTTTTAATATAAATTAGATAGTTTGATTTATGTAACTCTCACAAATTAGATAATTTGATTATCAAACAGTCTAATTTTGTACCTCTAACAAATCAGAGAGTCTAATTTTTACTTTTTTAATCAAACAATTTTATATTTAAAAATAACATTCCAACCATCCCCATTTCAAAAAAAACAGATTATCATTTCAATATCAAAAACAAAAAAATCTTTACATACCTAGAGCTTCAAGGTCCCTCCTTAAATGGGCTTTTTCCAAGTAAGCAGACAAGGCCCGGGCCGAGCCCTTTTGAACATAGAGGGAGCACATGATGCACCAGAAGGCAATGAGCAAGACAGCAGCGACAGGGAAGCCATAGAAGAACCAGGTGCTGAAGCTAATGGGCTTGGCACCAGGCACAAGGCTCTTCCACATCCCAATCAGAATAAGGTTGACTCCCGTGCCCGTTAGCGTGCTTATCCCTCCGATGGGTGTAGCATACACCACAGTCAACACAACTGCCCTGCTGAACTTGTTGACCGCCTCCGACTGCTCGCTGGGCGGTGGTAGCCGCTGCAGGATACCCGTGGCCACCGGCATCATCATGACCGCCGCCGCCACGTTGTGGAGCCACATGCTTACAAAGAATGTGGTGGCGCACAGACCCATGAGTAGCATTGCTGGGTTTAGCGGGTCGCCACAAAACAACAGCGTTACCTGTGGGTCCCATGTCATGTTCCCAAATCCCAATAAAAATGTTGATCTTTATCTTAATTATAAATTAATTTTTTTGATAATAAAGATGATGATCCTAATGAAAAGAAGAGAGTGATGGATGACTCACATTCAAAGCCAATCTTCTATGAACGTTGTATCGTTCAACAGCGAGAGCAAGAATGAAACTACCCAAAACAAGGGTGATTACATCGTCCATGTAAGAGTGAGCAACACTATCCGCAGAACCGATTCCAAAGAGAGGGAACAGGAACAGGGGGCACAACGAAGTCACCGGCAGCGGCACCGCCTCCGTCACCCACCACGCGAATACCCATGCAATCACCGCCAGCATCTTCACGCTACTTGCCGGAGCATCCTTCAGCTTTACCAACAAGCATATCAGCAGGGATAGCAAGGGTCCTAGGATTATGTACAAGTTCTTCAGTGTTAGAAATGATTTCAGGGTCATCACTTGCTGGTTGCTGCTGTGTGATGCTGAATCTTGGACTGGCAGCAGTGGTGCTTTCATGCCCTTCTGCTGCTCCTCCACCGACCCCGTCTGTTCTCCGCTCATCTTGGAATATGCTGCTTTGGGATTTTCGGTTGTATGTTGTAACGGGAAAGAAT
Source organism: Arachis stenosperma (assembly GCF_014773155.1). Classification (NCBI taxonomy): domain Eukaryota; kingdom Viridiplantae; phylum Streptophyta; class Magnoliopsida; order Fabales; family Fabaceae; genus Arachis; species Arachis stenosperma. The sequence goes on along the minus strand of NC_080380.1, from coordinate 7,343,638 downwards.
TATTATAGGAGATAGGTTGTTATATACATGTATAATAATTGAGTGTGGGGCTTTATTTCTTCAATTTTCACAAATCACAAGGTACCATGAAGTAGGCAAATTGGTTTTTTTCTTTCTTTCTTTTTTTTATATATTAAATATATCTTACATTATAATTTTACAAGAATTAGAATATATTTGTAATTAACAAATTTGAGCTCGTTCAGTAGTTAATTTATTAGTTCACTCAAGTTAAACTCTTAAATAAAATTTTATTGACTAAAAATAAACTCTTAAATAAAATTTTAATTTGCGAAATTGTTAACTTGTCGAATTTAAATATTCTGTTAATATATATATTGGAACCTTCAAGCATTTACACAAACAAATTATACAGCAGTGACAATTATAACAGCTGAAATTGAATTGGATTCTTATTAATAATAATTTGGATTATTGTTTTTTGTCAGTCCTGCATATGATTAGTTTCTGGGATGAGATTATAGTTACAATTTAGTTAGAATTTCTAACTTGAATTACTTGAGGGCATTGTGCGTGGATCATTTTAATTGAAGAACGCTGTAAACTGTTGCATTGAATAGTAATTTGGAGCGACTTATAATAATGCATATGTCCACCATGTGGAAGTGGTGGCAATATGATAATGAGTGGGGACAAAGGGTCCTTGATTCCAACCAATGGGGTCCAGTTATGACCGAATTATTATGGAACTTGGCACATTTATGTATTTGTACCTTTGGAAATTATTGAATGTGTTACGACGTAATAAAAAGAATGCTTCAAGAAATTTATATAGGCAAACGCGCTGAGTGCAGCTGTGCTTTAAGAAGTTAAAGTGTATCATGAATTTTAACTTGTTCCTAATTTCCAACTACTACATGCTATTTTTGTTTTCCTACCGTCTACAGAGACAGGATAAATAATATATAAAAATAAGGATCCGGCTATATATAGTTACGAACAGACGACCCATGAAAAGGGTAAGATAGAGTGTATCAATAGTCCTGTTTGGAGTAGAGGTGCCGTGTGATTTTAATAGGTTTTGAGTTAAAAATTAATTCGATTCGAATATTAATTTTATTTTTGATGAGATCTGAATTGCATAATTTTTTTAAAATAATTTTATCTGATTTGATCCAATTTCAAGTGATTTAGATTGAATTGGATTTGTAATTTTGTAAATTAAAAAAATTATATATATATATATAACAAGTCTAAATAATATCTTAAAAATATTAATAATAACATAACAATAGAAATAAAATTATAAGTTAGTTAAAATAAATAAATAAATAAATTACTTTTTAAACATAAAATATTTATTAAATAATAATAATACATCAATAATATAAAAATGAATATCAAATTGTATATGTTATAAATATAATTTGTAAATATAATAATAAAATAATAATATTATAACACATTGTGCGGTTTGGATTGGATTTAATCAGTTATGAAAAGTAGATCAAAAATTTAATTTGATCCAGTAGTTTGCAATTTGATTTGAATTGATTGGATGAGCGTTTAATTTGAATTGGTTTGAATTTGAACTTCGGAGGTGTTTTTTATTTTTGGATTTTTTTAATGGGTATCCATTACGACCATTCTAAATGTTGATAGAAAATATTATTTTTTATTCCTAATTCTAAACGTGTATATATCTACACTGTTTTAAACGTGTTGACAGTATAGGATGATAACTTTGGAGAATGAATTGGTTAGTTAATTCAGGCATATTATTCTGAAGTACATATACAACGAATTTTTTAACAAAATAATAGCAATACATTGCCAACTTCTTAGCTGAACCACCTAACTTGAACAAACTCTTTTTATATGCTAACTGAGTTATGTTTTCTCACTAAATTTTTTTGTATTAATTAACTGCCGTTTCAGTATATGAACATTATAAACTAGCTGTATTATTTGTAACTCGGTGTTTGTTCTTTTAATTATTTACAAGACTTGAATATGGCTTGTGATTTAGAGTACAATATATAATTTTGAGATCTAATACTATTGTTTGATAAGTCATATAAAAGTATTAGTAAATTGAACTATTTAACAACATAGTAAACACTAAACAGTACACTACTTATAAAATATGACTGAATTTTTTGTTATTATATTTTTTAACAATGTACATTTTAAATATTACTGAAACCAATTATATAATAACACTGATTAAATATGATTAGTTTTGTTTCCCAAAATTTGAAAAATTGTTTAAAAATAAAATAATCTCTTTTATATTTAAGATGAAAACCAACTTCAAAGTGATTCACCTTACTAAAGTGAAACAAAATATATAAAAGCATTCATTTGATTTTTATTTTTAGAGCATGCAATAAATTCTACACAAATAACATTGGTCCACCTTGGAGACAAAAAGATTGTGAAATTGAGTAATTGACCAATTCCATGGCTACATACGTGGCAGTGACAAATGATGAATGTGGAATCATCATCGTTTATTCGTTTATGGTTGGAGATATCAGTTCTCTGTTTTCTTTTTTTAATGATAAACAAAGAAGGATTTCAATATCTTATTTAATCACAATTCACTTCTTTCTATTTTTTACTAGAATTATAGTATTTTTAAAATATGGATAACTAGTACTTTCAAAATATTAAATAAATTAATCAATAAATAGATTAATGACAATTTGACTATTGACCACTTCAATTCCATATGCATTCGTTTCTCTGGGTCAATTGATCTTTTCTTTTCTCACTAGGCACTATCATCTCATGTCCTATATCAAATCGAGAAATAAATAATGGCTCGGTATAGGTCCGCGGCGTTTTAGAAATAAAATGTTGCTCAAATTAAAATAACATATGTAGTATACAATTCATATTTTAAAAGATATTTTAATGGTGATTGTTACACAAATGAAGATGATTATAACGATATTCTTTCTGTAAAAATGATAGTTGCATATTAATATGTACTAGTGTTTTTATTAGTGATAATATTAAGGGAATATAGTTTTTCTAAAATTATGTTAATTTTTTTGTACACAAATAAATTATTTTTATAAAAAGGTCTAAGAAACAAAAATTTTCATCGGTTAAAAAGATTAGAATTTTTATAGATTAAAAAAATAAATAATAAATTTTTTAGTTATTATTTTTATGTGAAAGAGTTTAATTTTTTATTAATAATTAATTTTAACATTTATTATTTAAATTTTAAAAGAATTTAATGTGTATACTTTTATATTTGATTAGGTATTAAGTTTGTAGCACAAATAAAAATAATTAATTTTCATATTTATTATTTAAAAATAATAATATTTTTTTCTTTATCTATATAAAAATATAATTAGATATTAATAAAAAAAATTATATTAATAGTTATAAAATTAATTTAAAATTAATTTTTTTAAACAATTGAATCTTGATTCTAATTATTGATCACAATATTAATATTTTTTCTAAATTATATAAAATAAATATTTTAAGAAAGAAAAGTAAAAATGTATATTGTAATTTTTTTTATGTGAATAATATTATGGGAATATTTTTTAATAATATTTAATTATAAATTTAATATATTTTTATAATTTTATGAATTTATTTAAATTATATTATTTTATTAATTTTATTTATTTTTAGAACAAAATAGTAGAGAGAGAAATAAAGATTAAAAGAGAAAAGAGTGAGAAAGATAAAGAAAGAGAGAAAAAATTTGTTAATTTTAGAGAAAAAATTTTATTTTAATTGTAATGAATGAATATCTCGTGACACATTTTGATTTGTCAAATTAGTAATATAAAATATAAATTATAAGTTATATATAGAATGAGAAGGGCAGAGAGAAATACTGAAATAGAGAAGGAGAGAGAGGTAGATAAGAGGATGTAGGAAGAAAATTTATTAATTTTTGAAAAAAATAGTTTCTCTTAATTTCAATGAGAGAGTGTTATGTGAGACATTTTGGTTGTTAAATTAGTAATATTATATAATTATGTTTCAATTTCAATTTTAGGTGCAATTAGAGAATGTCATGATGCGCGAGCATCTTTCTTATCTTTTCTTAGTGAATTTGCATGTGAAATTATTGAATTAAATCAATATTTAGGTGTTTTAAGTCACCATGAATGCTGCTTTGAGTTGTTTTGCAATTTGATTTATTACAGGTGGCATTCGAGCGAGTTTGACAGAGTTCGTGTAAAAGAAAAGGAAGAAAGTGGATGATGCTGTCAACCCTGACCTCCTCACACTCCAACGAGCATAACTTGAGCTACAGAGGTCTAATTGACGCAGTTCCAGCGGCATTGGAAAGCCAACCTTTAGAGCTTTCCAATAATATATAATAATTTATAGTTTTCTTCTAGAATCACGGCACCAAACGCTACCAAGGTGGCGCCAAACTTCATCCAACCCAAGTTTGGCGCCAGGACTCACAATACGTCACATTTGATGCGTCCTTGGTGGCGCTAAACTTGATCCAACTCAAGTTTGGCGCCAGAAACTCGTAAAGCTCTTATTGGATGCCGTTATAGTGGCCTCAAGTTTGGCGCCAGACTCTTGGCCCAGGAGAACCTCCAGATGATCTTTTTATGATTTCGTTGATTTTATTTGGTTTTGAGAATTTATATTTAAATGAAGAAAATATATTTTAGATTTTAGAAAATATATTTTACATTAATTAGGATTATATATAAAAGGAGGAGAGATATTGGCTTAGGATTTAATTTCTTCTTCTCCTTTTTCGCACTTTTTTAGAATTACACACTTTTTTTCTGCTAGGGTTTACTTTTTCCAGGAGCAACTAAACCTCTCCTTTAAGGTTAGGAGCTTTGTTTATTTTATTGATTCATACTATTATTTTCTACTTCTGATTAATGCATTGATTTACATTCAAGAATTAGTTTCGTTCTTCGTCCCATGGATTAAAGTATATTAAAAAATAACTCTTTTCTAACTTGAATTCTTATTTATTCTTAGAAAAGCTACATCACTTGAATTATAAGCTTGAAACTAAATTCTCATGAACATTTGATTATCTGAATTTAATGTGATGCGTGACATTTAATTATATTATTTTTGGGACTTTGGGATTTTGTGTGGCTTGAAACTAGGATTTGAACTTAAACCCTCTAATGAAATTAAGTGACCAAGGAATTGGCGGTTAATTGAGTTAGAAGATTATTAAATTACCAAGAAATTGGAGTCTAATTACTTAAAGTTGTTGTGAATAGAATCTTTGCAAAATCAAGGTGGTTAATGAGAATTTTTAATCTGGAAGTCTAAACATCTCTAAAACCTTAACTGTTTTCTCACATATATTTCACACCAATTCTACTGTTTACTTTATTACTTTCTGAAGTACTGTTTAATGCTTTTGGACCTCAAAACACCATTTTTTGCTTGCCTGACTAAGTGATTCATTCGACTATTGTTGCTCAATCCACCAATTCTCGTGAGATCGACCCTCACTCACTTGAGGTATTACTTGGTATGACTCGATGCACTTGTCGGTTCAGTTATGGGCATTCAAATTCCGCACCATGTCACGTTGTACATTTTAATCGTCAAATTGTAATTAATTATTGATAATGATATATAAGAGAGATAAAGTGAGTGAAGAAATGAGATAGTAAATAGAGATAGAGAGATAGAGAAAAGGAGATAACTCTTTAATTTTGGAGAAAAAGATTTGATTTTCATATATACAGTAGTAGCTGACTGCTAAATAATCAAGGGATAAATGTATGAAAACAATAAAAATATTCGACATGTATACTATTTAAACTTTTACATGTGTAAATTTATTTTTGAATATTCTTTAACCATAAGATCGATTAATCATCTTATTTGTTATTATTTATTGGGCCATTATACAAAGTTTTTGACCATCAAAAAGACTTTGAAAAAAATAAAATGAAAAAATATGAAATGAGAAGATATTACATTTAATTTAAAATTTTAAAATATTAAATTAATACATTTTTTATTTTATAAATTTTTTATTTTTTTATTTTTTAATATAAAATTAATTTTATACACTCTTTATACTTATAACATTAATATTTTAAAAGAAAAATATTTATTTTTTAATTTTTTAACAAATAAAAAATTAATCTATCACAATATTAAATTTTATTTAAAAATTTATCGTTGCTAAATAAATTATACTGAATGCAGAGGGCAAGATTCAATTTCAAAGACCAATCCAACTTGGTTTCAGGAAAAACATTCATGCATTGAGTTGAATTGAGATATTCTAATGATAATTAATAATTCAATTTTATGCGGCAGTGCGTATATAGGAACAAAAAAGTCTGATGAATTCTTAAATCGACCAGCAATACCAATGTTTGGTTTCATGTAGTTACAGATCAGCATGAAGAAACGTCATCGTTCGACAAATATTTGGTGGGTTAATTTGATCCTATGCATAGATAGAGTAGGATAAGGTTGTCTTCTCTTACGTGATTACTCAGCATATATATCCTTGTCTCATGAATTTGATTCGCTTCTACTTGTTTTCATTTTGTGTATAATAAATTGGCTATAATAATGCTATGTATCAATCAACCAAGGTCACGATCCCTCAAGTCAAGTGGCTCAAAATAACGTGTAAATGTTAGAGTATGTTATCTACACTAATTTTTTGTGTATATATTTTTTATATATTATTTATATTAAAAGTAGAAAATATTAATAATAGGATATATTAAAAGTAGAAAATATTTATAAAATTTGTGCAAATAATATTTTTAATAAAATAAGAGAAAAAAATCGCATGCATGCTCTGTGAACAAAACATAGATTGTGGATTGAGTGGCCATGAATTATATGCAAAATATACTCTTAGTCACTCACTACTCACTATTTAGTATGTACCACGGTGATACTTATCTATGACAATTAGATTTATTACTTTCCTATATATTGAATTTCGTATTGGACATTTTGGTGTATTAGACTAGATAAACTCTAAATCCTGCTCTTTTATTTTTTTAATAATTAAATCCTACTTCGAGATGTCTAAATAAAGAACGATGGTATATATTTGTAAATCTAGTTTTCTAAATTAGTTCCTATTTATTAAGAGATCTACTAGCCTATATTAATTTGAATACCTAATTAACATAAAAAATGGAACTAAAAGAAAAGGATCCACGGATCTACAATTTTACTTTATATACAAATTTAAATATTTTTAAATAATTGGCAATATTTTTTAAATATTATTAAATAATCACTAATAAAAAATAATAAATTGTACTGATTTTGTAGAATTATCCAAATTAAAATTTATAATGTAAATCGAAGAAATTTTATTAAAATTTGTTTTCTCATCAAGGATATCCATCATAAATGAAATGATTAATTTATTTGCTGCAGAAGATGTGATAAAATATTTTCATATCTAAGGTGGAATTTTCTTTCATTATTAAATTTTCAAAACTTTTTTTTTTGTTGGAGAGGTGGGCTATGCCATTTTTTTGGGTCTGAAATTTGTACACAATGACGATAGGTAGTGCGGTTTGTTGGGCCTTAGAAAATGAAGCTACTTTTATTTGGTCAACACGGAAAACAAATGCGTGAAGAGCAAGACCAAAAAATATTGAAAAGCATGCACAGTTTGGTAGAATAAATAAGAATAAATAAGTTATTTGAATTATAACTCATTGACATTATTGGTAATAAATTGTTATGTACACAAAATAGAATTCAAATCTTTTAGCACTTATTTAAACAGATAAATAAATTAATCAATCTATCAATCAAAATTAGTTAACCTAAAATAAATTTATTACGCAGAGGGTCCAATTCAATTGGGCTTGCCTTCATAGGTCCTAGAAAAAAGATGCATTGGCGTTTCGCTCAATAAAAGCTTGCACAATTTTTTTAAACCAAACATGATCAGCCAAAGAACACTCTACGTATTAACACATGTTTTCTTGTTCTGTTTGTTGAACCGCCTTATCTCTCTCATGGAGAACTCTTCTCTCATATGGAGTGTTTCCTGAAATAAAGGTTCTGTGCTTACCCGCTTATTGTCCACATCTTTGCACAAACTCCTATTTCTAACTTCTTTCTCTTATTCTCACAATACTACATATGGCCTACAACAAGGAGCAATATGTTGATGGAAAAGTTATTTCTATCAACCTAGAAGAGGATGACAGCTTTGTTCCTGAAAATTTGAATATGGTGGGGAAGATTCTTTCGGACAAAGAACTTAGCTTCAATAATTGCAAGGCAGCTCTTCTGAAAATTTGGGGTCATCCGGATGGAGTAGCCATCTCCGATGTCGGCAGGAATAAAATACTCATCAGCTTCAAGGATGTGCGAAAAGGGATCCAAATACGTAACGGAGGGTCCTGGAGTATTCGAGGGAGTCTTCTTAACCTGCAGATATGGAATGGACGACAATCAGTCTATGAAGTGGATCATAGGTATATGGAATTATGGGTACAAATACACGAACTTCCACTTAATTATATAACAAGAAAAATAGCGGGAATTATTGGTAACAAAATAGGAATTGTGATGAAAACAGAAAATTCCAGATTGCATGATACACTACAGAGAACATTTTTGAGGGTAAGGGTAACAATGAATATCACTAAGCCTCTGCTAACTGGTTTCTGGTTAGCAACACAAAATCGTCAAACTATTTGGGTTGACTTTAAGTATGAGAGGATCTAGGACAGTTACTGTTTGAATTGTGGAATTCTAGGTCATGCTAAGAAGGAATATAGAAATCCAATGGCAATGGCTAGCTGTGATCATATGAAACCAAGGTATGGACTGGGTTTGGGGGTGAATTGAGCCAGGGTCATCTCAGCCAAGGGAACAGAGCAGGGTTCCAAGGAACTGAACAGGGAATGGACTGATGCTAACAAGGATTGTGAGGGGGTGCGAGTAAGAATGGAGTGTATGAAGGAACACGTGGCAGAAGATAGTGCTACGGGCAGGGGACTAGAAGCAGGGTTTCAGAAAAATCTCAAAGCAAATACTGAGCAACAGACGAGGTTAGGTAGGGAAAGCCAGGGATCTAGACAGTGTGTTGAAGAGGTCTTAGAAAATTTGCTTTTCAAACATGTGTCTTCAGGTGGCAAAGCTTTGAGAAGGGGTGACAATTTTGCAACCGCTAAAGCTGATGTCAAGAAATGTAAAGGTAAGCTCCAAGAGATAGGTGAGGTTAATCGTTCAATTAGGCCCAATGCCACACTCTTTATGGAGCAGGAGGCTTCTGGACCTTGTAATCTTCAGAGTTTTAAAGAAGGGCGTCAAGAGCATCTTGGAGTCGGCGAAAGCACGAAGTGCCAACCTTTTGGTATCAAGACAGGGCTAGATGAGGTGCATTTTGGTGAGCCTAAGCAGATGGAGGATTGTTGTGATCACCAACAAGTGGAGGAAGCTGCTTAGGGGAACCTCAAAAAGTTAACAATCAGGAAAGAATTAGAGAAGCTTTTTGGCAAGAAAGAGGCCCAGACTAACCAACATGGCAATATGGCAATCAATAAGCACTCAGAGATGGAGACACGAATCGTAAAGCATGGCACTAGTCAGTTGTGGAGCTACAGGGAAAAACCAAAAATGAAGAGAGTCATTACTGCAGCTGGTAGAACCATGATTCGACACATGGAGAATGGGGAGGAATATTACGTCAAACTAGCTGAGGAGAAGCAAGACATGGATGAGGAGCTTGCTGCTGTGTCGGAGCAAAGGAATGACAATCAACGTGTGTTGGAGCTGGCTTTTGATATGGGGTTGGACCTAAACTCTAAAAAGAAAAGGGATATATGCAGCCTACCAGTCTATGTTGACATGACGGAGGAGGACGAACAGCTAAGAATGGAGAAACCAGGTAAGAAGCTTAAAGATGATGCTGGAACAGTTATGGCTGAGGAGGCGGGCCTTATCATACCCCACCAGCAACCATGATTGTTGTTAGCTGGAACTGTCGGGGGATGGCGGCCCCTTCGACAGTATCTGAACTAAGAAATATTTGTAAATCCCTCAGGCCGTCTGTTTTGTTCCTTATGGAGACTAAAGCTAGCAATCTTACTTGTGTTAGGATTAGGAGAAATTAGGCTTTGACAATATGTTTTGTGTGGAATTCCGGGGTTGTCCGGGGGGCTGTGTCTTTTTTAGAAAAGTAATGTACATATTAATGTTTATGCTTGGTGTCAAAACTTTATTAAAACTCATATCAGCACTGTTAGTGATAGAGATTGGGAAGGAATTTTTGTTTATGGCCATCCCGATCACAAGAGAAGAAAGGAGTTATGGAAAGAGTTAACTTATGCTAATAATAATCTGGATGTACCCATGGTTTTCATTGGCGACTTCAATGATGTAATTGCACAACATGAGAAAGTTGGTTTGCATCCAAAATCGACTAGTTAGGTCGAAGCGTTCAGATGTTTTGTAGATAAGAATGCTCTCATGGACTTGGAGTTACAAGGGTCAAAATACACATGGTTTAGTAACCCAAGGAATGATTTTGTTTCTAAAGAAAGGATAGATAGAGTACTTGCTAATTGGGAATGGAGAAAAGCTTTCCAACATGCCACTCTTTCAGCCTTACCAGCTATTAGTTCTGATCATACGCCTTTAGTTCTCAATGTTAAACCCAGGGGACTAAGGAGTAGATGCTTTAAATTTGAGGCTTTTTGGGCAAACCATGTTGATTATGGTAATGTCATAAGCAGAGGATGGAACAGTGTTTGTAATAGTACGGTTGAGCATTGGACAATCTTAACTCGAAGGATGAATAATTGTAAGCATGATTTGGCCAAATGGAGTAAAGTTAACTTTAAGAGGGCTGATGTTGAAATACAAAAACTTTTGCATAGCCTTAAACAAGCAGAGGAAAACGAGTACTCGGATAGGCAACAACAGGAAATTAATGCTATGAAAGTGGAGATTACTAGATTGTGGAAATAAGAGAAAAAGTTTTGGGATCAAAGATCTTGAGTGAAATGGCTGAAATTTGGTGACAAGAATACTGCTTTTTTCCATGCATCTACCATTCAACGTAGGGACAGGAATAGGATTGAGAAACTGAAGGATAATAGTGGAGAATGGGTGTGTGGGGAGAACGATATAGTTAACCTGGCAGTACTTCATTTTCAGAATCTATTTAAAGCTTCAGATAACCTTGTTATGTTTGAATGCATTGGCAAAATCCCTATTAGAGTGACTGACGATATGAATCGAGAGCTTATGAAAGAGGTCTCTAATAAGGAAATTAAGGAAGTTACTTTCAACCTTGGAAGTCTTAAGGCACCAGGTCCAGATGGATTAAATGGTTTATTTTTTCAAAAGCATTGGGCAATTATCGAGAAAAAGGTTTGTGAAGCTGTTAAGAGTTATTTCAGGAAGGGATCCTACCAAGCAGCATTGGAGATACTATTATAGTTTTGGTCCCTAAGGTCAATTACCCAGAAACTCTGAATCAGCTTCGACCGATTAGCTGTTGTAACTTTATATATAAGATCATTTCCAAGGTGTTGGTTATTAGGCTTAGAAGAATAATAGATACGATTATCTCACCTATCTAGAGTGCTTTTGTGGGAGGACGCCTCATTCAAGATAACATGGTGATAGTGCAGGAAATGTTTCACGCTTTAAATAAAAGAGGGCAGCAGGCTTCCAGAAACTTAGCTGTTAAGATTGATATGAACAAAGCTTACGACAGGGTTAAATGGTCATTTCTAGAAGCTACTCTGAGAGCCTTTGGGTTTAATCCGCACTGGGTTAAAATGATTATGAGTTGTGTCTCACAGGTCACTTATAGAATCAAGATCAATGGTATTTTGTCAAAAAGTTTTGTGCCACAGAGGGGACTAAGGCAGGGAGATCCCCTATCACCATACCTGTTTATCATAGCAGCTGAAGTTTTTACTATCCTTATGGATAAGGCTAAAGAAGAGGGTAGAATCTTCGGTGTTAGAATTGCCCCTACCGCCCCAGCCATTTCTCATATCCTCTTTGCGGATGACTGCATTATTTTCTTGAAGGATAGTGCGGAGGAGATTTATCAGCTCATAACTACTATAAATATGTATACGGAAGCCTCGGGGCAGCGAATAAATGTTGACAAGTCTGGGATTACGTTCGGTAATCAGATTTCGATCAGAAATAGAGTAGAAATAGAAGATATCTTAGGGTTACCTGCCTGGGATAAACCAGGTAAGTATCTTGGTCTTCTAGCTCAGTGGGGCAGATCTAAGAATGAAGCTCTGAGGTGGATTGAGGAGCGAGTGTCTGATAAGCTTCGAGGGTGGAAAGAAAGACTCCTTAGTCAGTCTGGGAGAGAGGTTCTCATTAAGTCGATTATTCAAGCGATACCTGCCTATGCTATGAATGTTGTCCTCTTTCCTAAAGGTTTTTGTCACCGTCTTAGTCAGAAAGTGGCAAAATTTTGGTGGCTTTCTACTGGTAAGGATAGGGATATTTATTGGAGGAGTTGGGATAAAATTTGTGCTAGCAAAAGGGAGGAAGAATTTGGTTTTAAGAATTTTTATAGTCAAAATATTGCACACTTAGCAAAACAAGCATGGAGAATGTTTAAATGCCCTAATGCGGTGTGGGTTCAGGTGCTTAAGGCTGTATATTTTCCGAATGAGGATTTTAAAGTAACCAAGGCAGGCAGGGGAGCATCTTGGATCTGAAAAAGTATTGTGCAGGGTAAGGATTTCCTTTTGAGAAATGGGAGATGGTTAATTAGAAATGGAGAGAAAGTGAGAATCCAGGAAGATAACTGGATTTTGAACATGCAGAAGAGTCCTCATGTTATGAATAATGCCGTCACTTTTGTAAAGGAGCTAATTAATGAAGGATAGGGGTGGAATATTAACGAGTTAAGGAAACATTTTGATGGAGGTATTATAGGAAAGATCATTAGAACCCGGGTAAGTGTTATTGGTAGAGAAGATACGTTTAGTTGGCTTTTTAAAATAGATGGGAAGTACACCGTCAAGATGGGATATCATGTTGCCAGGAGAGAGCAGAGTATTGGTAATAACAATAGCCCATCAATCAGTGATGACTTCAAGGAATTATGGAGGGACATTTGGAATTTAAAAGTGCCTCAAAAGATCATAACCTTTTTATGGCGGGTCTCACATAACATATTACCGGTTTTTCAAAACCTTTATAATAAAAAAATTTCTAGCAGTCCTATCTGTGCTATTTATTTGCAGGAACCAGAGTCCACTGAGCATGCACTGCTGCTTTGCCCCTGGACAAGGGCTGCGTGGTTTGGAGCTCAAATTCAGTGTTTTCCTACAGCTCATACAGTCTCATCTTTTGGAAAATGGATTATGGATCTTTTAAAAAATATGAAGGCATGTACAGGAACTGATTATGAGTTGTGTATTAGCAGGGTTGGTTTTTTGGCATGGGAGGTGTGGAAAGCAAGAAATCATGCAGTACATCAGAGGTCTAAACCTAATCCTTTATTAGTAATCTATAAGGCTAAGCAAATGGAAACAGAATTTGCAGAAATGGCAGAAGAACCAGCAAAAGGTTTTGTTAATGATAGAAGGACAGTTAGAAGGGTTACCTGGAGACCGCCATTGCCAGGGTGGGTTCAGTGCAATGTTGATGCAGCGTTTCTTGCAGCCCTTTCTGGAGGAGCAATAGCAGCAGTATTTAGAAATCACGCTGAAAATCTTCTCACAGCCTCAAACTCTAAAATAGCGGCCACCTCGCCTTTAGCTGCGGAAGCCTTAGCGGTTAGAAAAGTACTAATAATGGCAAAAAACTTTCAATTGGAAAGAATTATTTTTGAATCTGACAGTTTGATTCTCATCCAAGCTCTAAAATCAAAGGCATCAATTGTAGAAATTCAAGTTATTTTGGATGACATTTTGGATTTAGCACGACACATCTCAAATTATGGGTTTAACTAGGTTCCTAGAGACGGGAATGCCTTAGCACATGAAGTAGCCAAGCTTTCAGCCGACGGTTCTCTTCAACAGGATTGGCTCAGGTGCAAGCTGCAAACCATCACGAACATTTTGAAAAGAGAGAACGACATGTCACTGCAAATGGCAAACAGATCATGAGCATGTAATTTGTTTTGGATTGGCAGTGAATCAATTGAATCAAAAAGGAATTATTTTGTATGTAGGTTGAAAGTTTGAGGGTAATTCGGTTATGCATTTTGGAACTTCCATCCTGGGGAGACGAGGATACAGCATGTTTGCTGGTTCCTTACCTTCCTTGTTTGGATCTGGGTGTTCTGGCGCTGTTCCAAAGAGGGAGAGAAGACTTGAAAGATCGGTGGCATTAAGGGAAGAATGCTGAGTTTCATTGAGTCCCAATCCATCTTCGATTTTGTCTGATCTGTGGTAGTGGGTCTGCATGCATCCCAAGGTAATGTGGCCACGAAGATTGGTGTTCCTGATGTGGGTCAGCTGCGGTTACAGCTTCGGCAACCTATCGAGATCGCAACTTGAGCTGCTGACTGCTGGAGGGTGTTCAAGGAGACGTCCTTGCTGTGGCTTCGGAAGGAAAAGCTCTGTTGTAGGCTTCATATTTAAGCACATCTTTCATCCAGGGGAGCATCACCAAACCCTCCGCGAAGAGCCATTGATCTACAAAGAGCTAATCCATACAGCATTAACAACTTTAAAGACTCAGGATATATCATTCTGTTGGCTAAGCAATGTTGCACGGCATAGAGGTTTCGATATTCCTTCAGGGTTTTTGCAATTTTTAGTTGCACAACAGTTCGTGCTTCTTCTAGTTTTTGGGATAATGTCTTCTCGATAGCAAGCCTACTAAACAGGGATACAATAGCACTGGTATAAGCCAAACGATACTATGCACAATTTTCATTTAGTCATGTGACTGCAAGTTGCTAGGAGAAAGCTGCTGCAAGGAGGGAGCTCCACTCTCGACTAGCTTAGGTGCAGGGTTAATTTCTTCTTGGGCTGGGCTTGCTGTTGTTTAGGTCTAGACTTTTTTTGGCCTGGATCCCTGACAAAAAAAAATATGATCAGCCAAGTTTTGACGATACAATTAATTAAACGTTGAAAGTTTTCACTTAAATATGCTATTATTTCTACTTATTAATAAAAGAAATTAGCTTTGTATCTTTCAAAGATAGTCTTTACATCATCACATATGCCATAGTCTATCTTCAACCATAGTTCAACCGGAATATATCGTTCGAAACATAGCAGCTTCCCTGTGGTGTTGGTAACAAATGGAACATTTGGCTGAACTTGAGAGCGTGTTGCTGGCCGGCGAGCTGGACGTTGCCGCTGACGAGGACAAGCATGCCGTTGGGGGCGGAGGAGGGTTGGCAGTCAACGGTGGTGATGGAGTAAACGCACTGGTTGAAAGGGAGAGAGGTGAGCTTGGTAGCGATGTTCTTGGCGCCCTGGATCTTCTGGCCTTCGAAGCTGAGCATGGAGCTGTCCTGCTGGTAGAGGTTCACCAGTCCGGCGCCGTCGTTGTCGAACGTCGTGTAGTAGTGTTCAACAAACGCTTTTGTCAATGCATCTGCATCCATTCTTGCTTGCTTGCTTCCTTCCGCTTAACTCTCACGCTATATTCAAGTTATTTAGAATGATACAATATAAAAGGTTTTTTATAGGTGGTAAGAGAATCAAAATAATAAAGACGTAATATTTTATAATAAATATTTAAATATATTAAATAATGCTAATTGATCTTAATTGATTCTAATTATATTCTATTAAAAAATTACTTTTACATAATAAAAAATATTAAAAATAAATATATTATATACAATATATTTTTTAATTTTTATTTTTCATCTAACTTTATTACTTTTTTTTGGTTAAATATCTGGAGATTGAAGCACTGGAAGGAAAAAGAGGGTAAACCAAGTAGCTAGCACCTAGCAGAGATAAAGCCTAGGTATGGGGTGTGGGGTTGATGCAATTAGTAATAAAAAACAAAAAAGATGAGTTGAAAAAGAAACAGTAAATGGAAAGTACCAAGAATCTGCGCAATGAATTCCACAACTTCACTCCCAAAGTGAAATGAGAAAAACACACTCAATCAATCCATGCCATTCACACTTTCACACACTCTTTTTCACACACAAAGTTGTAGAATATAGAATTATAGACAACTTTATAATATATAAAAATCTAAAAACACATACGAGAAATGTTGTTTGTTGTATTTATTTTGTGAGAATTTCCTTTGGTATAATTTTTTTTCACAAAGTTATCTATACATTTTGTGTGTTTAATTGTTATAATTTAATTGCAAGTTTTATATACAGCAAAATATTTTCAAAATGTAAATTAATAAACCATGTAATTATTTAATAATTCCTCGATGAATTTTTTAGTCACTTTTACGATAAAGATTTTAATATAAATATTTAATTATATAATATTATGTTTGTAAAATTAATTATTATATTCATTTTAAATATTTAAAAAACTAAGGGATAACTATATACACATTAAATTTAAAATATATTATAATAGTAAATACAGTATGAATTGATTTACATAGAATATTTTATTTGAAATTATCTAGTAGTAAATATAGTATGAATTGATTTACATTCTAATGTATTTGACTATTTGCCTTGTAGAGAAAAGAACAAAATATTTTTCCATCAGAAATTTGCAATATGTGATATGTCTATTAAAATAAAATAATTTGAAACTAATGGGTAGATATGTATCCTTTGTTGAATGAATCGCACTCGCTTTATATGTAAAGAAACCAAATTAATGCTTGCAAATTGTAGAAAAATTCCTTTTTATCTTCCGTTTTTCTTTTCTACATCTTTACAAAAAGTACTTTGAATATTTAATCTCTTTTTATTCTATGCGGCCACCATTCCCAAAACTGGAATTATAAAAACAAGAAAAATAACTTTAGGAAAACAGAAACAGAAAGAAAAGAAAAGACAAAAAAAGAATAAAAGGTAGGTAAAAGTAGGGGTGTTCGCGGTGCGATTTAGTTCAATTTTAAAGGAAAAAGTCTTCCGATTCGAACGTTTAATTTATGTGCGGTGCGGTTTGGATTGAATAATTTTTTTTTGGAAATTCGATCCGATCCGATTACAAGCGGTTTGGATTTGCGGTTTTTTAAATTAAAAAAATTAAATACATATAACAAGTCTCAACATCAAATTTTAAATAACCAACAATGACATAACAAGTCTTAACAATATCTTAAAAAGCCAACGATAACATAACAATAGAAATAAAATTATAGGTTAGTTAAAATAAATAAATAAATAATATTTTGAACATAAAATATTTATTAAATAATAATAATACATGAATAATAGAAAAATATATAACAAATTGAACATGTTATAAGTATAATTGTAAATATAATAATAAAATAATATTATTATAACACATTGTGCAGTTTGGATTGGATCGGTTATGAAAAATAGATCCGAAATTTGATCCAATTCAGCGGTTTGTAAAAAATAGAATCCAATTAAATTCGAATTAGTGCGATTTTAATCGGTTTTCGATTTAGATTGGATTGGATAAACGATTTAATTTAAATCGGTTTAGATTTGAACACTCCTAAGTAAAAGTATGGCAGTAGTCTTCTCCAGCATTTCTTCAATTCATAGACCATCATAATTGACCACTTTTCTCTCTTTTTCATCTAAAATTTTGTATCTATTAGACTATTACAAACATGAAAAAGAGAAGAAGAAATATATTGATGGAAAAAAAGGGGAAGAAAATAATGAAGAAGAAGTAAAAAAATTAAAAGAAGAAGAATTAGGTTTTTTTTTTAAAAAAAAAAACACTAGAGTAACATAATAACAAAAAGGAGAAGCAACAACATAAATAAAATGAAGAAAAAAGAACATGATTTCATACTCATGTTTTCATAAATAATTTTTATTTTGTTAACAAATTATTAGACTAATTTAATTAGATATGATCACTAAAAAAACTATTCATATGACAGAAATATTAAAAAATAAATTATTATTTGTATCATAAATTTTGTAACATTGATAAAAGTATTTATCGAAAATAAAAATTAATGTTATACTCATAAAAGATGAATTCCGTGTTACAAAATAATCAAATTCTAATATATATTTTTTTAATAAAATTCTAAAATTATTCTTTTTTATTTTCTTTTTTAAATTTACACAACTCTCACTGCTGCCACCAACACCTTTCTGATTACCACTACCTCTTCCCTCCTCTTCCTTGTTTTCACTTACTGTCACTGTCACTAAAGCACTTGCAGGAGTTGGAAGCTCAACACGTTCTACTACGTGGAGTCTGCCGAAGTCAGCGTCGGCGGATACATGATCTTCGTTCCACCAGCAATGTTTGCGCTAGATTAGTCTAGCAGTAGAGGGATCATTATGCACTACGGAATTGCCGTGACTCGGCTTCAAACTCAGGCCTATAACTCAATTCGCGACGCTTTCAGAAGCATGACTCGGAACCTGTCACGAATGGGTATACGCTCTTTGACACGTTTCCACCACCACCACCACCATGATCACCAGGAATGGTAGGCTGGCCTCACGCTTTCGATAACCGAAGGTCGAGTTCTTCAAGGATGTGAACGCAAATTGGATATGGCCAAAATTTTTATTCGATCCGCACTAAAATTATCGGATCAGATCGGATCCAATATTCGCAGTTTTTAAGGTTGGATCCGATCCGATCCGCACATTTGCGGGTCGGATCGGATATCGGATATATCCGCAAAACACAAAAATATTTTTAAAAACTTATTTTTATTAAAAAATATCAATAAAATTCATTTTTTCTATTCTTTTAAATATGTTTACTCTTAAAATAATATTAAACATACTTTTATTAGTTAGTCACAAAAAAAATACTTTTATTAGTTGAAATAAAACATAAAAAGAATATTTACTTATTTATTTCTTTATTTTTGCGGATACGCGGATATGCGGATACCAACACAAAATTCGCAATCCGATCCGATTAATGTGCGGATCCGATCCGAAAGTCTTGCGGATCGGATCCATATCCGCAATTTTCGGATCGGATTCGGATAAATACCGCAGATATGCAGATCAGATCCGATCCATGAACACTATAAGAATAGAAAAGCAGCTCGCGATGAGTTCTGAGTCTGTGAGTGTAACTTCAAAGATTCAATAACATGCCAATAATTTTAAATTTGGAAACTTTAGGGTAAAATTTCGCAACCTAATGAAAGAAAAAGTCGGTATGTAAGAAAGACTCAGAAAGTGGAGGAATGGCAAGTCGAAAGAACTGATTTGGCCGAGAGAAACATTGAGATCGTCGATGAAGAAGTTTCGAAAAAGGTAGATGGTTGTGAGGTTGGTGGATGTGAGACTACGGAAGCGGCGGAGGAGAGGGAGGAAGGGTCCGTGATGGCAAGGGAGGCGAGGTGTAGAGGCGGTTGGTTCGAAAAATAAGGGATAAGGTTTTATAATAGAGAAGGTGACTAAAATTTTTGGATACTAATTTCTAACATTCAGGAAATGGATCCTCTCCAGTTTTTTTAACACTTGACAAAATACAGTGTAATCTTTCACATTTGATTTTAATAGTGGGACCAGAAATAAATAAGAGAGAGAGTGTGATGAATAGTTAGATTAAACACTGCACACCATCCAGTTTTTTATTCACTGGAGAAGATCCACTCCCCTAACATTCAAGAGTAGCACGATCCGTATAGCAATAAAATTCATAAATGACGGTAAATTGTGGCTAGGAAAAGGAAAAGAAAAGGTAGTGATAATCAAGTAGTGAGAATTGTAGAAATTTGTAAAAGAAAATAAATAAGGGGATAATTTAAAAATTTTATTAAAAAATTAACAAAAATTTAGAGTTTAATTATTTTTGTTCCATGAAGTCTATCTTTTATGAGTATAATATTAATTTTTTTTTGGGTATTTTTGCCTAATAATGACAGTTTATTCAATATTAAATATCACACAAAAGCCATGCGAACTAACGTAAGCAAAATTCATTGGGAACCGTCGGATAGCACGCTCGGCCCCAAGAAAGCGGTTGCAACACGAGTCTTGTGTGTCCTTCCCACACCAGAGCAGCCCCCTCTCCCACACTAATAATTAGTTTTTATTAATTAATAATTAATTTAGTTTTTATTATAATTGTTTTACAGTAATATTTTTTAAAAATTAATTAAAACTACAAAAGGACAAACTTTTGATAAAATTTAAAAAAATAAAATTTTGTTAAGTAATGAAAATATGAAATGTCGGATCTAAGATTCTAGAAACATTTGTAAAATTTAAAAGAATAAAAATTGTTGAGTATTTACTCCATTTTATATTTTTGTTGGTCATGAGTCATGATGTACTGAAAATCTTCGTAAAGAGTTCATTGATGACGATAAACCCAACACAAAAAAATGCCAAGAAATTGTGATCGCTTCTTCTTCTAAAACGCTGTTCCGTCAAAAGACGCTTTTAACCTCTCGCCGGAAGAAGAAGCAGCCAAACGGCTTCTAATCGCTTCCGATTTGGTTGCATGCGTTTCGTATTTTTCAAAGACTGACATCGCTTTGTTTCTCTCTCCGCAACGTGACTTTTCGGCGGCGGCAAACATGCCCATCACTGAAACCACGACTGCAGATAGTGTTTTCCAACTCCAACGCGCCAACCACTCCTCCAAGCGGAAGCTCGATGACTACGGTGATGAATATGGGGCAGATGCCAGCGCGGATTTCGCCGGCGGCGACCCCGAGGTCGCCTATGCAGCGGGATTCCTTGCCGGGATTAAGCGAGAAGAGACGAAAAACGCCTCAAATTCGCGGTACCGTGGGGCGGATGCTAGGGTTTCGTCGTCGACTCCTTCTTCGTCGCGAGCCGCTCAGTTTCGGAGCGGGTCGAGGTCCGGGTCGCGGTTACAGTTCTTCGTCCGAATGATGTCGCGAGGGAACACTGTGGTGATGCAAGCATCTCCTCACGATACTGTGAAATCGATCCACGAGAGAATCATGGTATTGACCGGTATACCTGTTTTCGAGCAGGGTTTAACATACAGAGGCAAACAACTCCAGTGGGAGAACACTCTTCAAGAGTGTGGGGTTCAGAACGACGCAAACCTCCACCTGGTTGGTCGCATGAGGAGTACGGAGCACCCTCAGGCGTGGCAGGTTCTTGAAAACATGGTCAGTCTTGTTTTCAGGCTCTGTAGAGGCGAAATTGTTCACGAGGCTACCAAGGTGATCAAGAGCCTCATCACCAGTTACATGAACATGGCGCCTAAGGTTGATGATGCTACAGCATCTTATTTCCACATTTTCATCGCCTCGAATGCCCCTTCCATGCTGGTAACTCTTTATGTTTCTCCTTATGCTGGTAACAAGGAACGTGGTGATTTATTTGTCAGGCATTTCTTGAATTCTTGTCGCAATAACATGGCTAAACCTTATCAAGGTCAGTGTGCGAGTGTGGTGTTGGAGTTGTGTAGTTTGCTTATGAGGGTTGGGTGTGATGATCCTCTGTATCTGCATTGCCGGAATACTTTGGGGTCTATGTTAGAGAGTGCTGGTTGTTGCCATGTTTATGCAGGTAAGCATGGTAAAGGTGGAGGGTCTATTTTGTTGCAGGATATCTGCCCCTTTGTTCGTGAGCTTTCGAATAGGTTGTTGAGGGATTTGGAGTTATGCATCCAGCGCCCCAACAGTTCGGGGCCATTGCAGACCGATGTTTCGGACTTTGCAGCTTTCTTGACCCCTTTGAGGAAAGGAATTACCCAATTGCAAGCTATGAGGGGTATGGGGTTGGATGAAAAGTGCCATGAGGGGATCTTGCTTGCAGAAGAGGTGGATTACCTTCACCTTATATTTATTCAAATGTTGGAGAAAATGGAACAATGCCTTCGTTCTATGCAGGAATTCTTGTCTGACAAACTAAGACGGGATCGGGATGTGGGTTTGACGTATTCTGGATGTTCTCAATATCTTTCTATCTTGAAGGAATTGTATCAAATCTCCAAGCTATATGATGGGGCGGAGGAAAAATTTTGGAAGGTTTTGATGAATCAACGAAGTATGCTTTGTATACTTGTCATCCAATATGCAAAGAGAAGTGATGATCACCAGTGGATTCTTGATCACAGATCTGTGACTAATTTTGAGGTGAGGAGGCATCTGGCAATGCTGTTGTTTCCTGATGTCAAAGAAGACTATGAGGAGTTACATGAGATGCTTATTGATAGGTCTCAATTATTGGCCGAATCCTACGAGTATATAGCACAAGCAAAGCCTGCATCTCTGCATGCTGGGCTATTTATGGAATTCAAAAATGAGGAAGCTACTGGACCGGGTGTGCTGAGGGAATGGTTTCTTTTGGTGTGTCAAGCAATATTTAATCCAGAAAATGCTCTTTTTGTAGCATGCCCAAATGATTGCAGGAGATTTTACCCTAATCCTGGTACATCTTAATTCTATATGTCCAACCATTTTTCTTCTGCTGTTTTCCATGCATAGTATAGTGATAGTATAAAAGATTAATAACCCAAATATATTCCGAGGAACTTTTAGTCGGATACTTTAATCCTTAAAGAAGTTTAATCACCAAATTAATCCGTAACTTTTTATATGTTCGACAAATTAATCATCGCGTCAAATTTTGGCAAGAAGTTAGACATTTCAATTCTTATCGTTATTTAGTAAAGAGACAGTTCCTAAAAATTTTTAAATTCTCCTATCAGTCCTTTATAGACAAACAATCGGACGTGAGGACTGATTTTTCTAACATAATTAAAGTTTGGGGATTCATTTGATGATTAAAATTTGTTGAGGGTTAAAATGTCCAACGAAAAATTTCTTAGGAATTGATTTGGGGTATTACTCAAACATACATGATTCATGATAAGACATTATAACAACTTCTGCTCTGATTTTGTTGCCTACCTTATTTTATGGGACAATACTTTGTTCTTGGTGGTGTTTCCCATGCATACTGATATTTGGATAACGGTTACATTCTTTTGTAATCATATTTTTCTTAATAAATCAATCTTCATCTTCAAATATGCTGTTATCTGTATTAAATGGGAAAGGTTCAGAATGGTACTGAGCCAGTCCACCCATTAACTCAGTGTGGACACTGGGCATGCAACTTTGTTGTTGGTTACTCAGATGTAGCAGCTACTTATTATTACTTAGCTTCTCAAGAATCGATGAATCATTGGATTGCCATTTCTTGTGTTTTCTTTTTGCAGATTTATCAACTCTGTATTCTGAACATGTATGATTACCATTAAACTGGAATCAAATGTGTTTTCATTGGAGACTATGGCTCCTTGTTCAATGTTGAGCATTTTTGTAACTTGCTCTATATAATGCATCTGTGAATATTAATAAAGCACTCATGCATAGCCAAGTTTACTATGTCTTCTTGTTTGCAGCATCTAAGGTAGATCCTCTGCATCTAAAGTACTTCAGTTTTGCTGGTCGTGTTATTGCATTAGCTTTAATGCATAAGGTGCAAGTGGGTATTGTTTTTGACCGTTTGTTTTTCAAGCAATTGGCTGGAAAGTCTGTTACTTTAGAAGATATACAGGCGGCAGATCCTTACTTGTACAGTAGCTGCAAGCAAATATTGGAGATGGATGCTGATTTCATTGATTCAGATGCTTTAGGACTGACGTTTGTGAGAGAGGTGGATGAATTAGGACACAGGAAAGTGGTTGAACTTTGCTCTGGTGGGAAAAACCTTGTAGTGAATAGTAAGAACAGGGAGAAGTATGTTTCTCTTCTTATTCAAAATTATTTTGAGACATCGATATCTGAGCAGGTATCACATTTTGCCAAGGGTTTTGGTGATATCCTTTCTAACTCAAGGCAACAGCCGTTCTTCTTTAAAAGTTTAGAGCTTGAAGACCTTGATTGGATGCTCCATGGGAGCGAAAGTACTATTTCTGTCGAAGATTGGAAGGCGCATACTGAGTATAATGGCTATAAAGAGACTGACTGTCAAATATCATGGTTTTGGGAGGTATTAATGATACTGGTTTTCTGGAACTAACATGTCTTTACATCCTTTCTGCTCCACTCTCTCCTCTCCCTTTTTGTTAACTTTTTCTTTTGTGAATGTAATTTTACTTCCCCATTTTGAAGAACTTGGAGCAACAGTTGAGTTGTTTCCGAATGACCTCACGGTTTTAGGTTCAAGCCATGAAATCAGCCACTGATACAACTATGAATTTATGATACAACTTCTTCTATTTTGTTAGCTAACTCTCTTCCTTTAGTCCTGATATCTTCAATTTTTTAGGTGCTACCTAACTCCCTCCTTGAATCTCTCAGATTAACATATGCATTCTTCTGAAATTTCTAATGTTCAGCGCATGCTGAGAACACCTCTTTCTACACACTACTCTTTTACATAATAGCCACTTACTGGTACCAGTTCTAGAGTACATATCACACTCACACAGATGTCTCCCTTCAGTTCATTTGCCCCCAAATACTATGATTTTAAAATATTTAACTTTAATCATAATTGGTGATGCTTTGTTTAAAGAAAAAAGAAAAAAAAGTACTTCTATAGTTTGGCCACTGTACTTTTGTGAAGCCATATGCTAATGAATTGCATTTTTTTCATATCCTTTCCAGTTTGAGCTATACTGTATGATTATTTAATATTATAAATTTTTCTATTTGGATCATGAATTGCAGAAATACAATAAATCTAACATTATATTCCGTCCAAAAAAATTTGGCAGATTGTTGGTAGAATGCCAGCAGAACAACGGAAGATTCTTCTGTTCTTTTGGACATCCGTGAAATATCTGCCAGTTGAAGGTTTCCGTGGTTTAGCTTCCCGTCTGTACATTTACAGGTCTATGGAAACTGAAGACCGCCTTCCTTCATCGCACACATGCTTTTACAGGCTGTGTTTCCCGCCATATTCATCCAAGGCTGTCATGCAAGATCGCCTTAGAATCATCACTCAAGAACACATCGGTTGCAGTTTCGGTACCTGGTGAGAATACATTTGCAATTTGGGGGCTACAAGTGGTTTTCGTTTTGACTGCACAGAGAAGTATCACTGCTCTGCTTTGTACAGTTATAGCATCATTGTTCCTTCTATCCTTGAATTGGATAATGTGAGAAGGTTCTGTAGTTCTGTTTCCCGAATCAATTCAGGGTTGGAATGTCATCGCTGCTCTGTCAAATGTTTATATCGGGGTCTAGTGTCAAAAATAAAACAGGATTAAAAAAGAAAATTTCATTATATTGGTGGTGATGTGGTCATTGTTCTGGTAAATAGGTGTTGGTCTTGGTTCATCTTCCCCGGTGACATGTAAGTTTGGACAAAATCATGTTCAAGGGGCAACTCTTCCTCCTTTTAATCTATTAGGAGTTTGAGAATTTCTAACATTCTCACTATTTAACCTATTTATGGGTTTATGCATTCTCGTCTACTCCAGCCAAGGCAACCCACAGGAGAGAAACTGCACTTGTTTCAGTGACAGAAAATCATTAGATGTCAAGGGCTTAAATATGGGTTTACATTAGATTTTAGATATTCCTCTCTGGTTGGTATGAATACTTCTAGATGAGTTTAGGGAAAAAGAAGAAAGAATGGAAATTCAGTTATTTTCTTCATACTTTTATGTAGCAGTTTATAATACTTGGGAGTTGGGAGTTTTTTGGCTTCTTTCTTCTAATTTATTTATTGGTAATTGTGCTAAATAGTTACATTCGGTTTTTCGCCAACTTTTCAAGAATGTTATGTTGAGCAAACATGAGGTCAAAATCTCTATGGACTATGGATGGATGATTTTGACGTGCCTATGAAAATTTTTTACCCGTTATGATCACTTAACTAAACATGCTCTTAAAGGTAGATCTATTTCTGCTTTAAAAACTGTGATCAAAATAGTAGTGCTTAGTTAAATATTCAAATCCATTATGCATGTTTAACCAAATTGATTATTTTGTTTAATATCCTCTTGCTGCACTTAATTTGTGGAAGTTCAGCGTCTTTGATTTAGAAAAGTCCTTTCTTTCACCCAGTGACACACACGAAATTATGATATAGATAGGTGTTTTCTACCGTGACTATAAAAAGTGTCAGTAGGGCTGTATTTGGAAGGGACACTCAGATTAGAAGACAAACATGTGTCTCCACTTTTTTAAAGTATTAAATGGATTAAAATTGTGTTTTAGGACTAAAATTTTAGTACTAATTTTTTAAAACAAATGCTAAAAACTAATTTTAGCATCAAAATGAGACACTATCACACTAACTGCTACGATAAAAACATAATTTTATAATTTTTTTTTAAATTGGAAAAAAAATTCGGTCATTTGTATATTTTTTTGGCCCATTATTGCTCCAAGACCCTTCTTGACCGTTTTCTATTTAGCCGTATTGGGCTTTCTATTTAACCTGACACGATTTGCTCTCTTTTTTGTTGCAGGAACCTTAAATTGGTCACTGCCTCCCTTCACCTTCGTAGATCAGAGGATTACAACATGCTGCTATCACCACAGCCTGTAGGAAAATTTCTCATCTCTACTGGAAGTAGAGATTCACCGTCAAAAAGCGATAACATTCTAAGAAGTTAGTTTTTTATTTATCTATATTATTTGTTATGGAAAGTACATTTTATGTTCTTGTGATAAAAGAAAAAATTTATTGTCATTAGTTTATCGGTTAAACTTGTTATAGTTCAAAATAAAACTAGATGTCAAATTCATAGTTGATGGTCCATTTATAGCCATTATAACTATCATAGAAAAGAAAACTACTTGGCAATGAAAGATCTTAAAAAAAGAAAGCAAGAGAATGATATAATATAAAATAAGAATATTTTATTGAAGCCTAGAGAAATACATGGAACACACCATAACAAACTCGTAACCCTAGAGGAGGAGGCATCATAAAACAAACCATACAATTTTCTCTCATATCCACCAACTTGGCATGCAAGTGGTGTGCTTACATTTTGCTAAATATCCAAGACTTGAGCACCATAGAAAATATAACATAAAAAAGAAAAAAGAAAAGAACTTTCCAACCTCAAGATGCAAAGAAGAAAAGGTAGACCCGATTCCAACAACCAACTCTGGTGTAATTAAGCTTCAGCCTTCTCAATAGCAACTTCCGGTTCTGCTTCCACTGCTGCCTCATCTGCTTTCTTCTCTTCCACCGGAGCTGCTTCTTCTTTTTCTTCTTCTGTCGTTACTGCCGTTTCAGTTTCTTTTGGCTCCTCTGCTGCTTTCTCTTCACTGCCTTCTTCAGCTTTTTCCTCTGCTGTCTCTGCCTCATCACTCTTCTTCGCTTCCTCTGTTACTACTTCTTCCTTGCTCTCAACCTCTTCAACTGAAACTGCCGGAGCCTCCGCTTCTTTTGGTTCCTCGCTGGTTTCTTCCTTCGGTGCTTCTGTTGCTGGAGCCTCCGGGGCCGCGGCCTCGGTGGCTGGTTGTTCAGCTGGTGCTGCCTCCTGAACCTCAACCTCAGTTGGTTTACTTTCTTGCACTGGTGCTTGTTGTGCTACCTGCGCACAACATCCATCCATTCATGTCATGCTCTGATCATTGTTACCTAGATTATTTTTTATTAATAGTAGATGTAGGTTCAATCTTACTTATAAAATTATTCTTACTTTTTACATCCCTACTTGTTCGATTATCTTGTTACCTTGGATACATGCAACTTGATTAAAAATAATAAATTAAATTCGTGACCAGGAAAGAAATCGAGATCACATGGATCCAGTGGAAAATCGTTCCTGATCAAGAAGCCTATGAATGCAACACGTTGATCTGATTTAAGCTGCTTAATCATGACCATCCACTTAGTTTTTATATTGGTTTATGTGTGTGTATATGAGAAAATATATAACAAGAACAATAAAGTAAAGTTAGAAAAAATTAAACAACCAACGGGAAATAAAAATAAAATAGAAAACAAAAGTAGTAAAGTGTCTTGATTACTGTTAACGCGTGATCAATATTCCGTATTATTTTGTTGATCCCATATTCGCACATCAGAAAAATAAAACTGATTGGTCGATCGTCAGAACTAATTAATTAACAAACTAACATTGACAATATAATTAAAGATATATAGAACAATAGAAATATTTGGTTAGTTAATTAATTTTCCATGATGTTCCTGTACAAAAGTAGAGAAAATAAAGTAGGGTATCTAGTACAAGAAAGAGATGAGAAACTGTGTGTATGTTTTTAATTTACCTCAACACTGGCCATTTGGAAAGAATTGAAGAAACAAAGCTTAAAGAAAGGAATGAATAAGAGAGAGAAAGGAGTGAGTGTTGAGTTGTGAGGAGGTGGTGAAGGTGAGAGAGGTTTATATAGAGATTAGAGATAGAGGCCAATACGTGTTTACTCAAAGAGTGTGTGTGTGAGTGAGGTGTCATCACTTATTGGAAGAATCTTTTTCATGTAGACGGCTCATGACACTGACACAAATTAAAAGACGCCAATTATGTGTGTCTAGCTAGTTGTATATGTTTCTTTTTTTTTTTTTTCATTTTGTTTCATTTTTTCCTTTTCGTGTATTTCTTTCCCCTTCAAGATATCACAATATGTACACACGTATACTCATTCAAATTTCTTTTACCATTTTGACAATAAATACATGACCATTTTTTCTAATATACGAAGGAAACAAGATTGTTCTTGTCCGTGAATTTAATACGTGTATTTTTTACTGCTATTTTTTTTTGTTTTCTCCCGTATCTATTTTTTTTATTTTCTACGGTATCTCTTCATCTTCATACTAAATACTAATTCGTCGCAGCTTTTTTTTCACTATTATTTATTATTAGAAGATACCAAATTAACTATTAATAGTGCTGGATTATATTCTTCAAGAGTTTCAACATCATGACGAACCTCGATCGGTTTATATTCTTTGCCAACATATATTCATTTTGGATTAGTAAAAATTTAATCATGTTCACAAATAAGATGATTTCAAAAGGTGACGTTTAGGAATCTTGATTATGTTTTAATGTGGAGCGAATCATCATAGAAACCACTTAAGTAACTGTGTGTTTATTTACTCTTAAATTGTATACTTTCTTGATTTTCTTTCATGTATTGAACTACATTGAACTCTGCCAATAATATTGATGTTGAGTTTCTTTTTACCAGAAAAAAATGACCAACCTGTTGATGTAATCGGTGATGATGCACCAAGTAATTCAATGGTGCAAATCTAATAAAAAAATATTGCATAAAATGACACTATAAATCTATATTATCACTAGATTAGATTTTGTGATTCCTGATTAATTAGATGATGCATGCTTATTAAGACTCATCAATTAAACCGTATCTTCTTTTTTTTTTTTTAATATGGATCGGAAATTTCAAATAATTGAGAGCTTGTGCGCTGTAAGAAAAAAGCTACTTTGGATCTCGATCCAACCCCTTATAGAAGATATATTTCTCAAAACTATGAATGTTGTTGTTTACTCATATCGCATAAGGTGACAAGCGAAAATGTACGAGACCCAATTTTGTAAGATCGGGCATGTCTTTTTATTTTGTGGAGAGGGCCACGTAGGTGA
Source organism: Arachis stenosperma (assembly GCF_014773155.1). Classification (NCBI taxonomy): domain Eukaryota; kingdom Viridiplantae; phylum Streptophyta; class Magnoliopsida; order Fabales; family Fabaceae; genus Arachis; species Arachis stenosperma. The sequence continues at coordinate 7,314,128 of NC_080380.1, read as the reverse complement.
TTGATTACTATCATGCATTCATGTTCAAAAGGACTTGCCTCTCAAAATATGTGCTCTATTCTATTCTTTTCTTTTCTTTTCTTTATAGCTCGACCCACTCCTCCTCATACCCCTAAAGTTCGACAGCTAGACACCCCATAAAATGATCAATCATAAATAGTGAACAAATTAAATGTACATTTCAATTTCACCATATTAGAAGCTACCTCTTCTCCTAATAAAATGACTCCCAATAGATTACATGTATATTATTATTACACATCTACAAATTAAGGCATTGGTTAATGGGTAGGTAAAAACTCAGATGCAATTGACTTCACGTGAAGTTGATAACTGATAGTTATTAGAAGAAAATTTAGTCAAATTAGTCAAATTATTTAACCATCTTTAATTATCAATTTCACATGAAGTGGACTGTAACTAAGTTTCTAACTAATGGGTATTGTACTACCTTCTTCAAGTATTTTTCTAAAGCCTATTGTAGGAATTAACTGTCAAATTGACATTAACGTTAGAGGAGTTAAGAGGAATAGCCAATGGAAAGGGTACAAAGGAAAGGACTTAGGACGGTGCATGATTGGGACCCGCCCAATCCCATCATGAATGGTCATCATGACGGTCCAAAATACATATGAACAATGTGGAGCCCACATCGGAAGAAAATAGGAAAAAAAGAAAGAAAGAAAGAAGGAAGGTTTAATTGCGTGGACAGCTTATGATACCATGAACATGGGCCATTTTCATTGCCAAACAGCGCTTAGGCCTTTCGAAAAAGATGAAAAATCCACGTGGACCCCCATACCCCCTGCTTTCTACATCGTACACCCTTCATGGGGCCCACTTCAGGCCCTTGATGTGCCATGTCAGATCGTATCATGCTCTCCAAATAACACTGTTTTCATAATTTATTTTAGAATACTAATTTTTTCATAATTCTTTAGTTACATTTATATTTTTTAATAATGTTTTCTGTAATATGTATATATAAAATGTTTATTTTATTTAATTATATATTATTATGTCAAAATAAATTAACTTTTTATATATATTTAATAAATTTAATTTTAATATATTATTAATATAAAATTTTTTTACACATATATTCAGTTATATAACATTATATTTATAAAAATAATTTTTTTTTATATTTACTGAGTAATTAACTATTAAAAAATAAATATGATTAAATAACTGTATAAAATATTTTATATTATTAATGTATTAAAATTAAATTCATATTTAATTATATAACTTTATATCAGTAAAGTACTAAATTAGTCTTCTACATTTCGGAAGAATTCTATTTTAGTTTTCAACGTTTAAAGTGTTCTATTTACGTGCAAAATAGTTTTGATTAACATCAATCAAGTCTTGCCATTAAGTGTGAGTGAAATTATTAATATCGTGTTCGACGTAACAAACTGAAGAAGGAGTAGGGGTTGATAGACGTACAATTGCGTTGAGAGGGAACACATACTTACTCTAAGACTTAACTCTTCTTCTTGTGAAAACCAAATGGGTTGAGGAGATTTGATAACGGAATATTTGACACGATCTTTTTTTGGAGACAAAGGGTTTCAAACTAGCTGCTTTGGTGGAACTTAAATGTTACTGAAGAAGAAGAAGAAGAGTCAGTCTTAGAGTAAGTATGTGTTCCGTCTCAATGCGAGAACCATTGCACGTCTATTAATCCCTACCTCTTCAGTTTGTCACATCGAATACGACGTTAACAATTTCACTCACACTTAACGACAGAACTTGATTGATGCTAATCAAACTATTTTGGACGTAAATAGGACACTTTAAATGTTGAGGGCTAAAATAGAATTCATCTCAAACGTAAGGGACCAATTTAATACTTTACCCTTATCTTTTATATTGACTGAGTAAATAATCATTAAAAAGCATATATAATTAAATAATTTTATAAGAACAATACGACACATCTAAGTCTTTTATGAATCAATTCTGATCCAACTAAGTTAAATAATAAGATTTAAAGTAATACTACCTACAACTAATTTTTGTTGATGTTAGATCAACTTAAATGGACTTAGTTAACAAAAATATTTGGATATGTAGTATTCATTTCATAAAATATTTATACTATTAGTGTATTAAAATTAAACTTAAAATTTTAAATAAGTATATAAATATTTTATATATTAATTAACAATATACTGAAATTAAATTTCTTTTATTTTACTCAGAATTTTTAATTATGTAAATTATTATGAATTGAAATAATCTGTCAAAATTAAAATAATAAATTTTTTTCTTACCATTGATCTTTTTATACATACATAAATAAATATTAATCTATTTACCTTCTTGGAAAAAGATAAATTTATCCAATAAAAAAATTTAATAATTAAATTTTTATTTTAAATTATTTTATCTTAAATTTTCTAATTATAAATTGCACAAATAAGGATATGCAATATGAAAACACAAATCATATTTTAATTATAGATAATGCTAAGAGAATAATACACTTTTAATGTAAAAAAAAATTTAATCAGTATTGATTCAAGGCAAAATCAAAGAAAAATGTTAACCTCCTAAAATTTCTCTTAATTGTATATAACAAAGCTCAGGTCAGTTTTTCGGTTTCATGACAGAATGAATACTATTATATATTCACTTATTTGCTCTTAGAATATGTAATTTAAGTTCATAAAACAAGAGAGATGCATTGCGCGACATATCACCATACACACAATTAGTATTTCTCTCTTGTTTCTATTTCTTTTTTATATACGTCTTATTATTATTACTCCCCAGCGGTAAGACACTATTATGTTTGTTAGAAAATTATTGAACATTATCGTGGATATCCATGATAGCCCTCATCATCTATAGTACCAAGATAATGTATATTCCAATCATCAACGTAAGCTAAAATGTCTCCTTCTATATAATTGCATGTCCCAAACTCGTATGATGTTATATTTGTATTTGAAGCTCTTAATTTTAAAAAAGAAATTAATGAACATAACTATCCTAATTAAGTGCAAATTTTCATAATCATAGATAGGATATTTTTGTAAAACTTATGTCACGACTATTTTTTTGTTGATGGATAGTGAAATCCATATGTCATTTATATTGATAATAGAATTATTCTTTGTTGAAAAACCAAAATAATACTTCTATAAGTAACATGTAAATTGGGTAATCTAACCAATTTTATCAAGACTAGGGCAAAACTAGCTACTTCAATTGTTTCAAATGAATCAAAATATAGCTTCTTTCTGCCACACGGATTCTTCTACATCTTTTAATTGAATAATTTAAAAAATATATATAATTTGTATATATGTTTAGTTAACAATTAGATAATAAAAATGTGTACAAAAAAATTAACCATTAAATTAACTAATATATATTTTTATATAGATATATATATATATATCTATGCATAAATATTTATATTGTTTAATTAATTCATTTTAATATTTGTTTGGTTGTTTGTTGAATCAGTTGAGGAGTGGTAGTTGGGAGTGTGGATCAGGACCTGAATACGAAAATTGGAATGAGAAATTGAGCCCATAAGTTTTCGGTTGATAGGCGGATGTGACTACCTGTAAAGACACTCCAATGTCAAAGTAAGTGTCCGTATGATAAAATGGCTAGATTAGGGTTATGGTAACGTACTTGTGGAGAGGGGATAGGTCCCTCTCCTTTATTCCTCTTCGTTGGGTGGGCCCTCCCGTTTGAGCCCAGTTGTCTGGGAGCTTATACCAGTTGTTCAGACTTCTACTAACAAGATCGTGTCATGTGATGGACATGTTGTTACTCGGACGGGTCGTGGATCTGTTTGGTGGACCTACGACTCTTGTTGAGCTAGGCCAGAATAGTGTCTCCAATGCGTCAAGTTGTAGAACTTACGATTGGTGCATTAGCTTAGATCGTGTTCTCGTGTAATATAGACTTCATCTAATGGCGACTTCGCCAGTGGGACTCACGCTTCTAGTGCTTTCCTCGTACGCGTGAGTTGTCCCCAACTGTTGTTCTGAGACGTCGCTTCGGTTTTCGTACCCGAAGCATTAGATGTCTTTTAAGAGTAATTTGAAAGCGCGTGGAAAAGTCAATTTTGCCCTTGACCTTTTGCGCTTCTCCTCCTTCCGTTATAATTACTTTCCCCACTTCATTCTATCATTTCTTTTCCTCTTTCTCTTTCTTTCACACAACTACCATCACCACTCTTGTCGTTCCTCATCCTCTCTCCTACAACTGCTACTGTTGGTACTGTTTGGGGATTTTGCTCTGCCACCGTAGGAAACTTGCCATTTTTTGCTTTCATTATTTTTCTTCATCACAAATATTGGTAAGTGACTATTTTTGTGCTTATTTTACTCCTTGTTTGCCATTGTTGTTATATCTCTTTTTACTGCTATTGCTTCTTGCTCTGGTATGTGTTAAGTAGTTTTTAAGGGATACCATATATAGGTGTAATTATCATGGTTTAAGCTATGGTGGTTTTAGGCTACAACGTTTTAGTGTAGAATGACTTAGCTTTGGTTTAGGACCTGTCCCCAACTTCACGTTTTAACTTAAGCGGTGCCCCACTGTAGGTATGGCATAGTGACTTTCTGTGAATCATTACATGTGGTGCACTACCGATGTCATGAGCACATTTTTCAGGATAACCGCAGAGGAACTACAAGAGCTCTGCGGTTCAGGAGCACTGTGTGGAAGTGGTCTCGAGGAGGCAAATTACGAACTCCTAGTACCGGGCCCCAGGGAATGCAATTGCCAACTCAATCTCGACACTCTTTGCATCCCTGATTGGGTGTGGGTGTACAAATTTATGTTTGCCACCTTAGGTGTTCGAATTCCCTTCCCCCCTTCGTTATGGCCCTCTTAAATATACGCGAACCTTCGCAACTCCACCCAAACAGTTGGGCCGCCATTTGTTGCTTTGATATGGTTTGTGAATACTTGGAACTCACGACCATTGTAGAGGTTTTTCTCATCTTCTTCTTCCTCAAAAACCCTTCTCAAGAGGGTAAACACAAAACAGGATACCTCTCCTTTTGAGCCATGCAGAACTGGAGGATCTTCGGCCTCTTCGAAGACTCCTTCCACAGATTTAAGGAAACCTTCTTCAATATGAGACCGGCTCGAAGTCGTCACCCCTTCTGGCTAACACTTGAAGGAGAAAGGCACATTCTGACCTATTAGAGCTTTGGCGCCGACTCTAATTACATAAGGGCTCCCCCCTCTTTTGGCTTTTTGAGAATTGGTGATCCTCTTAAAATATTTAAAAGCCTCATCGCAAGATGGTCCCCATTCAAAGGCCATTCCCTTTTTCATCAAGTTGAAAAAAGGCAATGCTTTGGCAGCTGATGCGCCGAGAAAACGGGATGGGGCTGTCAACCTGCTTGCTAATCTTTGCACATCTTTCACACTCTTGGGGCTTGTCATGCGAAGCACAGCTTCATTTGTCTAGGTTAGCTTCTATTCCCCTTCCCTCTGGGTGATCTTGAATCCCAAGAACTTCCCTGCTTCCGTGGCGAAAGCATATTTCAAGGGATTCAGCCTCATATTGTGTTTTTGAATAAAGTCGAAGATGATCTATAGGTCGGCTACCAGACTATCTGGCTCATCCATTTTGACTAGCATGTCATCGATGTAGACTTCTATAGACCTACCTATGTGGTCCTTGAAGACCTTATTTATCAACCTTTGGTAGGTTGTCCTTGTATTTTTCAAGCCAAACGCCATGACTTTGTAACAATATGTTTCTCCTAGCATTATAAACGCCGTCTTTTCCTCATCAGGTCGGTGCATCGGGATCTAATTGTTTCTCAAGTAAGCATCCATGAAACTCAAAAACTTATCTCCGCTACTGCATCCACCAAGGCATCTATATTAAGGGGTGAAAATGAGTCATTTGGACAGACCTTGTTAAGGTCCGAGTAGTCCACGCACATTCTCCATTTTTATTTGTCTTCTTCATAGGAACTACACTCGAGAGCCATATGGAGTAGTCCAGTTCCCTGATAAAATCGACTTCTAATAAATTAGCTGTTTGTTTGGCTATCTTGTTTGCCCTTTCCGATGACATCTTCCTCTTCCTCTGCGTGACGGGCTGCACCTCTGGTCTTGCGGCCAACTGGTGGGACATGAAATTTAAGTCTATCCTAGACATGTCAGTTGGAATCCAGGCAAAGAGGTCTCCGTTAGCTCGGATGACTTCTATGAGAGGTCCTTTCAATTCGTAAGGTAGGTTGCGATTCACAAATGTGAATTTGTCTTCCGTTTCCCCTACCCAAAACTTTTACAGTTCGCCTTGGGGATTTGGTCTTGGGTGCTCGTCAATGATAGCGTCGAGATCTGCCAAGAATACGTCGGCTGCTTCTTTGGATCTCTTTCGTAAGGATAAGCTAGCGTTATCACAAGCGACAGCCATCCCCAGATCTACCCGAATCTTTCCTACCGACCCGTCATCTGGCACAAACTTGATTGTTAATAGCTTCGTGCAAATGATCGCTAGCAGGTCGTTAATTGTTCTCTTCCCAAGAATGATGTTATACGTCATGGAGTCTCTTAGGATTACAAATTCAACCATTGTAGATTTTCTACTTACCCCGGAACCAACATAGATCGACAGAACAACAGAGCCGTCCAACTTGATATATTTGTCGCCTAACCCTACGACTCCGTGGCAGTGGTCCTTGAGGTCACTTTCCTTCAATCCTAGGGCGTAGAATATGTTTTAAAATATGTGTTCAAGTCTGCTCCTGTGTGAACTAAAATTCGCTTAACCAAATCTGTCTCGATTATCGCTGAAACCACTATTAGCAGGTCCTCCAAGAGGTTGTGACACCAGCAGTCTCCAGGGCCAAATGATATTTCGGGTAGTTCTCTAGGAGAAAGTTTCTCCCCGGTTGTCACGGCAAGTACCTTGGCATCTTTCTTTGTTGCTGACCTTGCCTTTGGTGGGGCATTCTTACCGACCACCACATTCATCACCACTGTTGGGATTGTGTCCAAATACTCTGGAGGGTCTTGCTTCAGCTTGACAGTCCGACCCCGGTCCTCTTCAAAACACTCCCTTTCTTTTCTTCTTGGTTCCCAGATGAACTGCGAAATTTATTCAGCTTCTTTCTCGGATAACTTGCTCTATCGTGTCCTTCAAGTCAAAACAATATTGTGTCTTGTACTCAAAATCCTTGTGATAATCACAATAGAGGATCTTGTTCCCTCTGGTCTAGTCTTTCAGTTTTCTTGGTTTGGGCAAGATGTCTCTGTCCGCAATCCACTGGAAAACTTTCATTATCAGGACGATCAGGGGGTATAATTCGTAAATTTTTCTATCTGGAGAAAGGTTTTAAATGGCTTCCCCAGTTCTATATCTCTTGGAGCATCCCTCTGCTTTTCTGGGTTGCTAGCGTGACGGGAGGAAGGAGTAGTTTGCTGCCGTTTGTTGGCGGCTACCACCTGGCTAACCTCCTCATCATTTATGTACTCTCTTGCTACGCATTGTATCTCTTGCATTGTCCAGACATATGTGGTAGTTAAGTGTTTTTGAAAGTCCCTATTCAGTAAGCTGTTAGTGAGTCACAAGTTGACCACAGAGTCCGTGAAGCTATCGATCTCTAAGCATTCATCATTAAAATGATCCAGATACTTTCTCGTGGACTCGCCCAACTCGTTGTATTATCCCTAAGAGGTTGATCGGGTATTTTGTCTTGGTGATGCGAGTGGTGAACTGTGCTAGAAACTTCATAAAAATGTCCGAGAAGATGGTTATAAACCTTGTGGGAGGAAATTGAACCAATGGATCGTTGGCCTAGCCAGGGTCACGGGAAACCCTGGCACCTGACCGCATCTCCCACACCCTCCAGGTTCATCCTGGCTTCGAAGGCCGTGATGTGCTCTTGTGGGTCTTTGGTACCATCATACCTCATGTCCGTCGGTTTATCAAAGTTCTTAGATAGACAGACTTTGAGGATGGAAGAGTGGAAGGGAGTGGCACTGATTACCACAGGATCTCAACATTTTCTTTTCCGCTCATCCTTACTTCCCGGCTTCTCGATTTGTCTCGGGAGTACAAGGGCTGGGTACGACTGTCAGTTTGGTTGCTCCCGTCGTCCTCCACTCCCTCATGCCATCTTTCTTCCGATCCCTTCAACGGGGACCGGGTGCGAGAATGGCTTGGCCGAGCCTCTACGCGTGAGCGGCTATTTCGGCGAACCTTAGGGTTGTAACGGTCTCTTGCCGTCAACTCTCGTTCGAGATTTTGAACCATGTGCCTGAGTTTCTACATGATCCAGAAGTTGTCGTTGCCTGCACCCCCAAATGGACGCCTCTTGGGAGACTGCTCATGAGAATGGCCATTATCAGAAGGGGTTGATCGCCTCCGGGAGGTCCCCGTACTTAAGTCTACTCATGAGGCGGCGCCCATGCCACTCATTGTTCATCTCTTCTCCTGGCTCATCCTCCGGGTGGTGAAAGACTTCCATTCTCAGCTTGCGTCAAGTTTGTATAGACAACGCCATTATTCGATTATTCGTTGGATCAGTTGAGGAGTGGTCATTAGGAGTGTGGGTCAAGATCTGAATACGGGAGCTGAGATGAGGACTTGAGCTTGTGAGTCCTCAGTTGATTGGTGGATGGGACCACTTGCAAGGACACTCTGATGTCAAAGTAAATATCCGTACGATAAGCGGCTAAATTAGTGTTGTGGTGACATATCCGTGGAGAGAAGTAGGTCTCTCTTCTTTAATTTATTCCTTTTCGTCTGGTGGACCCTTCCGTTTAAGCCTAGTTATTTGAAAATTTTTATCAGTTGTCCAAACTTCTATAGATCTGTTGGGTCATAGATCCATCTAATAAATTTTCAGCTCTTGTTGAGCTGGACCAGAACAACATATATTTTGTATTTTGATTTATTAATTATACGAGTGATTAATTTTTTATGTACACATAATATAGTGGTTAGATATATAATGTGGTTGTGTATACAAATTAAAAGAAGAAGAGGATAGATAATAAAAGTTTAACACTAACAAATTATAATTTCTGATTTTTAATGACAAGAATAATAACCAATAATGTAGATCTCTTTTTATGAGCTGAACCGCTAATATAATATCCTTTCACCCCAAGCAGAGAGATAGGTCCATTCCTATGTCCTATTGACACACATGCATGCAAAGGGTGCTACTCTATATATGTACTTTTCTCCCTTCCATAATTCTTGCAGCTGTTCCTTTTCTAGTTTTGTTTGTTTTACTATGGGGTGTATCAGAACATAAGTAAAATAAATCTAATCAAGTTGATGCACTTCAATTTCAAATAATGCATGAATTCGTAATATATTCACCTAAGGGGTACTATGAGTACAGTATATATGTAGGACTAGGATCGGATTATAACTTATCTATAATGAACTCTAAAAGTTAAGTTTAAAACTAAGAAAAATATGTTATAGTGTGTATATTTTGTTAAGTAAGATGGACGATAGATGTTAAATAATTTTAATCAAGATCTTGATAAAGGTATGTGATGTAGTAAATTATTGTATCTAATAACCACATTTTTTAATAAAGATCTTGACCAAAAACCAACGGTAACGCTTCATATTCTAAATATGAATAGAATATTTGCAATTAAAATCCTGACGAGTTGAATTAATTCACCAATTTTTAATTGGTTTTATCCATTTTTTACCGGTTTATTACAACGAATTTTTTATTTAACTCGGTTAAACCGATCAATTTGCTAGTCAATTCGGTTATTAGAATAATAGTAATAATTCTTAGTTAATAAAAAAGGAATAATTTTATAAATCTTCATTGAATATAAGAATATGTCTTAATATTAATAAATAAATCAACTTAAAATTGAATTGTTGTGTTGTCATATTTAACCTAATAAATCTTGGAGGTGATTAAGGGTGAACGCAGATCGAATTGGATTGGATATGACCAAAATTTCGATCCGATCCTCATTAAAATCATCGGATTGGATTCAATATCCACGGTTTTTAAGTTTGGATTCGATCTGCGGATCGGATATCGAATATCAGATATATTTGCAAAACACAAAAATATTTTTAAAAGTTTATTTTTATTAAAAAAATCAATAAAATTCATTTTTCTATTCTTTTAAATATATTTACTCTTAAAATAATATTAAAACATATTTTTCTTACATAATAAATTAAAATAATACAATATATATGATAATTATTAGTTGAAATAAAACATAAAAAATATTTACTTATTTATTTTTTTATTTTTATGGATACGCAAATATGCAGATTGCGGATATATATACAAAATTTATAATCTAATTTTATCATTGTACAGATCCGATCTGATCCAATAACCTTACTAATCGGATCCATATCCATAATTTTTGAATCAGATCCGATCTATGAACACCCGTAAAGATAAAAGGGATTGCCTATAAAGCAACAAAGCTTGGGTAAAAAGTTTAGAGAGGGCGGTGAGGAGAGTGGCCACACTAATTGGCCGTGAAATAATATCATCATTAAGAAGAAGAAAAAAGACTTGACCATCATCCAATAAGGACTAGACACGTCAGCGCTTACTAGGATATCACCTTTGAATGTCTCCTTGTTTGGCTGTCTCATCAACTCTCATGGCGTGATTGATTCCCTCTTTTACCCTAACATGCTTTGCTTAGGTACCGTTTTCTAATCAGCTTTCTGAATCATTCCAAACTTGATGACGTGGACCTAGATTCCTTTCGTGCATGCTTCATGTATTCATCTTCCTATTTATTCTATTCTTTTTCATCAATTAATTATTTTATAAGACTTGGTTGACTTACTGTAAGATGTAATTAATTTTGATCAACATCAAATATATAATAAAAATAAATTTAATTTTAATATATTATTAGTATTATACTCATCAATTGCATAAATAATCATTAAAATAAATATAATTAAATGATTTTATAAAATATTTTTACATCATTATAATATCAAAATTAAATTTATTATAAAATACATAAAATTAAAATTGTATTGTCAATTTTTCAAATTTTAATTCAAAATATTGATTAAGATTTAAGAAGAAGAACCGTATATCAATTTAACATTAAATAATAAGTCCACAAAATTAAATGAGATAAGAGATAGTAGCATAATAATGATGGTTCCAGCGTGTAAACACGTAATAATGGGGAGTGACATGTGCATGGTGGCTGTGACACGATCACTTTTGTGACTCATCAAACCCGAAATTGCTGCTTCGTTTGGTTTCAGATAGTGATTTGTCAACTATAGTATATTAGAATTTAGAACTTAGAGTGTTCTATTTGGTTTTCTATAACCACATCTTATCTTATCTTAACATACACACTGATTCGAGCTCAATTCATATATCAGCTCATGAGGTCTCAAAGATGAATTGCTAATCTTCCTATTGATGTCGATTGAAGGGGTAACAATTGTTAAAGTTATATATCTAGCTTTAATAATTTTGCCATCATTATCAGCTGTTGGTTGATTTAATATAATCCTTGAAAAAGAATTTAAAACATCTTTCCTAAAAAAATATCTTTTAGTTTCAAGTACATTAACTATCACAATGGTATTTCAAAGTTTATTCATATAACTAAAAGCCAATCACTTTATTTAATTTCTATTATCTTTTATTTTTCTCAATTCTTTTGAGTCGTTTATTTCTACCCTTGTTTAATTTATTGCCATCTCAACATCAATATGGGGTTCATTCTCCACTACTTCATTATAGTTATTGGTCTTTTTTCCGTTCACGTTCTCTAGCTATCTAATATAAGCTCTCTCTTTTCATTCTCAACACGAATATAATGGAACTTCTGGTTAATGGCGAAAAAGTTGTTTTTCACGTGCTCCATCTATCTTAAAAATTTGCTCAACATGAAAATAGTTTGTGATACGATTGTTATAACTCAATCCAACTATGTCTACAAATTAAAATTCAAATACAATAATAAATGTGACTTATTTTTAATTAGAGAGAATCTCGCTAATAATAATCTATTCAGAAACAATTAGTTGAAATATTTATTTTCGAAAGATTAAGCTGATTCGAAATGTTGGTGAAGTGTCGAAAAGAGAGTAGAAGCCAAAAAAACACACGCACTTAGACAAATCGAGTAGTTATTCGAATGAAGAATCGAGCAGTTACACGAATTATAGAGATCGAAAGCCTTATTTGAGTTAAAGATTTGTTGGTAACGTTCTTGGGCAAAAGAGCGATTATCCAAAATTTCTCACCCAAGGTAGCATCATGTCATTAATGGTCGGTTATGGAAATGAGTTATAAATATTAGAAAGTCTTAGAAAATCGGGGTTAAAACTTTGCTTCACACTCATATCCTAGAGACATTCTATCTGACTCTGCTTTGAGTCAAATTCAATGCAAACCATTTCAATTCCAGTCAGTTTTACTTTTCGAAATTTTTATTTTGCATTTTTTTCAGTTCTTTGCACTTTTCGAACTCAATTCTCTTTTAATGCTCATCTAATTCGAAGATCTTTAATGCATTTATAGAAAAAAGGTACCCGTAAAAGAGGAATAGATTTCACTTTCAGATTATTAGAATCGAACTACCATCGATTTGTTAAAAATTAACAAAACAGAAACAAACTAAAGAGATCAAACAAATATCTCAAATTCTCCACAGAAAATTACACTCTATAAATATTAAATTCTAACTATGTAAAATGTACGCTATTCACAATAACTCTGTATTATATTATACTCATATTTTATTTTTATTAATTTGATGTCGAATTGTTTTTGTAGGCGCTTGCCGCCACCGTTGCTCTTGACGTGTAACTCATCTCTTCCAAGTGAAGATAAGCTCAAATTTAAATAGGACGAGTTACATCTCTCCTCGATTTATAGCGCAGGAACAGTTTGTACTTTGTATGAGAATATAAACGAACGTCACGATACGAGAAAACTTTGAATGGGGTTGAACCAAGTTTGATTTTCACTCAAAATAATATAACAAACTTTTTCTTACAAAACGAGGACCAAATTAAATAAAACTCTCTATACTAAAATCTAATATCTTGTAGCAAATTTTATGAGTGACTAATTTATTTAACAATATAAAAAATTTAATATTAATTTAATAATTAAAATTTGTTAAAATTAAAGTATTCGAGCAAATATTTCTTAAAAATCAATTTAGGATCAGTTTGGCTAAATTTTTTAAATAAGTTCTCTTGAAAAAAGAGTTTAAAATATAAAGATTTTTATTAATAATAACTTTTAAATAAGTTATTTTATATTTAAAAAGTTATTATAGAAGTTCTTGTATTAAAGTTGTGCATTAAATACAAGTGATAAAATAGTTTTTAAAAATAGAAAAAGTCACAATTTTTTAACTTTTTCAAAAGCTCTTAAATAACTTTTTAAAAAGTTAAAAGTTTATCTAAAAAAATATACTAAACACTATTAATATAACCTTTTGTAAGTCAAAATAAAAAAAATAACTTTTTGGTATTTTCAAACGGACCCTAAGAGTATTGATCTCTAGTTGATGATTGAAAATATTTGTGATCAATAATAGAAATAAATTATCTTTTCTGATTTGTACTCAAACTATAGAGTGATTTATTTGTGACACTAGAAACGGCCTAGAATTTATCAATTATTGGAGGTGACTTATTTAATCATCATCATCAACCCATTAGTTTCGTGGGCAATTCTTAGGAGAGAAAATAAGAAAAAAGATTATTATTATTATTATTAATATTGAAAAAATAGTTCTTATGTTCAAGACTTTTTCAAATTAAAACTAACAACTATTAATATTAATAAAATAGATACTAATAAATTTTTACAATGAAACAATATTTGATACGCGCATAATGCGAGTCTTACACTAGTAATGAGGTGGAGGTGCAATTGAGTTTGAAAGTCAAGAGCGGGGACTAATTGTTCAAGTTGCTTTTGGGAGACATGCTTTATGTATTTGGAGAACGACCACTTATATTGGCAAACACATCGTTTTCAATTTGATCTTTCTTTTTGGAACTTTCCTTTTATTATATTGTGTTGGGCAACGCATTTGGTGCTTCCTTTTGTGTCCCAAATTAGAAACATACTAGGTCCCCTTACACCGTTTACTCGCAAACTTTTATAATGGAAATAAAATTAAACAAAAGCGCTTGTAACAATGCTATTTCTATTAGATTGGACTTATATATATATATATGGTATCATCAATCTATGATTCAAGAGGTCAATTTAGTTTCAGCCAACTAAGGTTGCTTGGATCTTAAATTATTTGATAATATCATAATGGATAAAAAGTAGCACTGAAAAAAAAAAATCGAAAGTTGGTTATAGACTTATAGCTAGGAAAAGAATGAAGCAACTCATTCATACTTCATAATATGAGTAATATTAAAGAACTAATACTATATCAGTCAATTGACAAGTTCAATATGAATTCTATTAAAAATGAATTTTTGTTAAGATTGGATTTCGGATATTTCTTCTAATTGAATTTCGAAAGTTCTTATTTTTAAGAGTTTCGAATGTTTTTTTATATTGAATGTTAGTTTATGTAATGTTGTTTACCAAGACTTGCTCTTTGTTCACCTTAATAATTAATAAAAAAAAAAGAAAAAGTTTAGGGGCAGCAACTTTTATATTTTTTGACCAGCACTTAACTATCAAAACAAAAATGAGTAATATCTCACCATTAAATGTAATATCATACCATTAAAAACACTATTGATAGCCAATTGATGGTTACAAAACACCAAAATTGCTGGCCCTAGCATTCCTCAATAAAAAAATGAAGTATGGAAAAGTTATAACAGCAAAAGTTGAAGATATTATAGATATCCCGTTTTTGGAATGCAGAATTAATAAGCTGCCACTCCATGAATTGTTCTACTTATAACTTGTCTCAATTTTGCTTCAGCACGCGCTGCAACAATTTTCACACTCATCACCCGTGCTCAATCACTATAATTAACACTGAAATGTTTATTGGTTTAAGAAATATCGAATTCTTCTTTTTTTTTGTTACTTTTTTTTTAATCAAAATCTGAGGTAGATTAATCGTAATTCTTCTTGATATTTACTTTATTTTAGTGAACAGTAGTACGTAATTTCACTAACGATAATTTTTTTATATTCATGCACGGACAAAGGTGCGTTCAAACCGCAATCTGAGGCATTGTCAAAAGGCATAAGCATTGATGTTAATGAAATAAAAGAAACTGTAAAGAAAAAGATGAAATATGAACGATGATGATGATGATGGATGATTAGATTGGTGTAAACTTTGCACGAAAAATGTTTCTTTAGCACGAAAAATCTTGGAACAACTTTTGATATATCGTGAATCGAAGTGGGGTTTAAGTCCCTTCAAAAGAAATTTAGACGAAGATTGAACTGTGGAATTGCCTATGGCATCTTAATTGTATGAAAATTGGAAAACTAGCATATATGTAAGGCTGCGTTTGTTTTGTTTATATGTATGAAATACTGAAACATAAAATTATTTTTGACAGATAAAATATAAATAAAAATATTATATTTAAAAATATTAAATTGATATATTTTATATTTATTTTTATTAAAAAAATATAAAAATACTAATAAAAAATATAATTTATTTTTAATATTTTTTATTATTTTTATTAATTTTTTATAATTATATTTTTTATTATTATATATTTATTTCTACATTTTTAAATAAAAAAATAATAATAAATTAAATTTTAATTTTTTTAATTTATTATTAAATAAAATATAAAAATATTAATTTTTATATAATTTTTTTATATTTTATTTTTAATATCTTATTTTATTTTTATTTTATTGTCAGAATCAAACCCAGTAAAGGTTACGCTGCATTGAGTGGACTTGTTTCACAATCCATGAAAAATAGAAAACTAAGTGCATTTCACTTTTTTTTTCGGGTGTAGACTACAAAACTTTTTTTCTATTGGGCCAACTCTAATTGTTATTTGACCTACGGATGTATAAACGACCCAGAGCAAAAATAGTGAAGAAGTCATCAAAATGCATTGATATTGATGAAAAATAATAAAAATTATAAAATAAAAGTCACCTTTTATTATTATTATTTTAAAACCAAAGTTAAAAGTGTCTTCCTGAGGAGAGTGCTTGAAATAATATAAATGTGAAGCAATGATATTATTCATAGGAGATACCAAGCTTCCAAGTTTGGGACCAACAGCTTTTTTTTTTTCCTTTTTTTCATGCCATCAAATATTCTTTAACTTTGCTTTTTGTGATGAATTGAACATAACATTCTTAGATTTTGCCAATCTTGCATGGCTCCATTATTTTCATTCACTGTCCCCATGAAATGCAGAGAAATAATCTCCTTTTCACATACCTATAATTCATCATGTCATGTTTCTCTAGCTAGGAACTTGTCAAGAAATGTTCTTGTGAATAGAAGAAATTCTGTTTCTCTAGTTTCATACAATTCATTGATACATAGAAACTTGTGTTGTGATGAGAGGCAGAGAGGTAGCATGTCCCTCATTGCATATGATGCTAATAATAAGAACTACTCAGAATCAGAATCACAAGGTAACAACAATGAAGCCATGGATGCAGTTATGAAATTGTATTCAGCCTTCAAGAATAAAGACACACAAGACTTAGCTGATATACTTGCTGATGAATGCCGCTGTGTCTGCAATTTTCTCTCATTCTTCCAAGCCTTCCATGGAAAAAGGGTACAAATTAGAGTGCATTTGGTTTATATTTTCTGTTTTTAAGATTCTGTGAAGACAAAATAGTAAAAGTAAAAACAATAAAATTCTGTATTTTGTTTTTATGTTCTGTTTTTCTTTTTTATTTTTTCTCCACAAATTCTATAGTTAGAGAAAAGTAAAATTAGTGTGATGTTGCATTGCAGCAAGTGATGGAATTCTTCGGTTATCTGATAAAAATACTTGGAAACCACATCCAAATTGTGGTGAAACCAACTCTGCATGATGGCATGAACGTTGGTGTCCATTGGAAATTTGGTTATTACTCTCTCCTTCTTTCTCTGCTCTTCATGATTATATTATTTACTTGCATACCAAGCTATTCTTATGTGCTTTGTTGGGTGCAGAATGGAAAAAGATTCATGTCCCTCTAGGCAATGGTTTCAGCTTCCACATTTGCCAAACTTACCACGGAAAAGCTGTAATTAAGTATGTTTAGCTTAAGGCGATTATTCACGTGAAGATGTTTTTATGTTAAACAGTTTAGTCAAATTATCTAGCACATCTTAGTTATCATCGTATAAAGATATTTTCATGCTAGTGGTTTAATATTTCTTTTATCATATTAGAACAAAATTAATTCCCTATAAGTATTTTCTTATGGTTTTTATATCGAATTCAGAAATATTGAGATGTTTATGGAGCCATTACTCCACTTGGAACCATTTAGGCTGGTAAGCATCAACTTTCTTTCTTTCTTTTTAATTTGTTTATATTTTCCGAGAACCTTAACCTTGTAGCACACATGCTTGTTTGTGAAATTGTTTCTATGTTTGTTGTGACGCAGATAATAACATCAAGGCTGACACAGTTGGCGGAGAAGATCGCCTTATTTACGGCGGAGAAATCTGGAAACAAAAAAGCAAAAAAAGTTTTGTTGGTTGTGCTTGCTTTATTATCCATAACTGCCTCCTTATTGTTCATGAAACTTGCTGCTTCATAAGAGCCGTGTAAATACTAACACAATAGCATTAGTAACAAATTCAATTTAAGAAGGTCATGCATTGGACAACTTTTAATTTTAGGTATAATACACACCTACACACCCTTCACATACTTATTAATTTTTTTTCTTCGATTGCAGTTGGTAGGAGTTGAGTCCGAGACCTTTAAAATGAGGAAGGAGTAGAATGCGGTGTAAGTTAAGGCTCATTGACTAATTAAGTTTATAAAATGGACCATCAAAATTATGTTACACGAAAATAGCAGCAGGGAAAAAAAATAAAAGCTCATCAACTCTTTTCTTATTTATTGTCATATTAAGCACAAGTGAATACCAGAAAACAAAAAGAGTTCCAAATAATTCCATAATCTGTTGAATTTACTATTTTCTTCAAACTCTTCAAATTGGCATGAAAGGCTAAAGTCAAACAACATGATGTCAAATTAAATTTGTCTCGGGAAATGGATCCTGGGGTACGAATAGTGTATACAAAAACCTTAAAAAATGCTGCTGCAACTTTCAATATATAATAATTAATAACTTCACTCAGTCTAATTCATATTATCATGATTTCATGTAATCATATAGACGTATCAAGGTCCGTCATTGAATGCATTTCACAATCGTATGAGGCGGGTATCATAAATTTAACCCCTTAGGAGTTAGGACCACACACTATGCCGTTAAGATTAATTATTATTTTATAGGTTCTCTCATGTCTTTTTCAATCACTTGACTTTACTTGGAACATAATTATGATACAAATTAAACTCGTTATTGATGAGTTGGCTTCTAATTTTGATATTTTTCTCGATTTCAAATTACTACAAATTGTAATTTTGTGTTAAAACTTAAAAGTCAATGTGCTTAATTTTTTTCCTTAATTATATATAATTAATAAGTTTCTATTTGGTTTGCAGCCTCGTCACGGTGCCTAAACACGTGTGGAAGAGAGTGAAACAATTGTGGGTTTTACATATAAAATTGTTGATAAAGTTAGCCCAAGATAAGACCGAATATAATACACCTTTTTATGAGGATTTCTTTCTTTGGTTAGTAGCATAGATTTCTTAAAATATTCTTTGACTACTTCTTGTATCTGCGTTGTTATATTATTATTATTATTATTATTATTATTATTATTATTATTATTATTATTAAAGTTGACTGAAAATCTAATTCAATACAAAAAAAAATTAGTTCAGAAATTGAACATTATTTCTTAATTGTAAAAAGAATATTGTAGCTAGTCATTTCTCTATCTTCCCCTGTTTTGACATCTTATGCAAGGTTTCAAAAGTGGAATTGATGATCATATATCATGTGAAAGTTAATTGTGACTTTGATGATATGATTTGATCCACATTTTGGACGTAAGGAAGTTGATGAATTTGGAAGGAACAATGAATCCAAGAACAGCAAGTGGTGGTGATTGGTTTATATATAGTGCTTTCAGATGCAAACGTTTGAAGAAACTTCCCTTCTTCTATATCCATCATTAAGGCATGCTTTGCTACCTAACGTTACCATTTTCGAATAAATTATGGACATCCTTTTAATTCAAGAATTTATTATGTCTTATATGTTCTACATAATGATGCATTACTTTAGTTAAAGCATAGATTATAGATAGATAAACTTTGTCTTTATTAAAGTTTCCATTATAAAAAAGAGAAAAAATAATAATCGATGCATTTTGTTGTACTTGTAATCTAGAAAATTTCTCTTCCTGCCTTAGTCATCGGTTTGTTATTATTCTTGACCAATTTTATTCTCTAGACATTTTCAATTATTATTCTTGTCAGATAAATTAATATTTTTTTATCATTTTTAATCAAAATTTTAATTATAAATAAATTTTAACATATTTTATTATAAGATAATTAAATCTAAATAAATTTTACTACAAAACAAAATATTTTCCATAGAGGGAGAAATTTATTTTACAAAATTAATTTTTGAGATATTTTAAAAATAAAATTGTTAAAAAATAAAATCTAAAATCTAAAATTTGTTAAAAAATTAATTTAAACGTTATAATAATTACAATGACTTCAAAGAAGCAGGTCCTAATAAAATTGAAACCATCTTTAATTTGTTAAGTTTACAAACAAATACAATTCATAGAATATAGAAGAATTGACAAAAAAAAAGGAACTAACGTTCAATTGGTCTGACATAAAATTTCAACCATAGTTGCTCACATCACTAAGATCTTCTTGTAAGAGTGTTAGGAACTATTTCCATGATTCTTTCGATACAAATCTTACAATTGCATATACAACCACATAAAATTGGTTATTAGCATCTTGTGCAACTGTCGAGAGTAGTTGTCCCCTATGATAGGTTTTAAGAAATGCTTCATCTAGGTGAAGCAGTGGTCTGCAGCCACTCTTAAATCCGAGTTTGCAGGCTTCGAAACAAACATACAATTTGTCAAAAATGTAGGGGGTGCTTGTGGTTGAGGAATTACATCTAGTAATGCAAAAGAGTTAGAATTACTTTTGTGTATTTCTAACAAATAATTCCTCAATTTGCCATATTGTTCACTTTCAGTGCTAGTCATCCTCTCTTTGCCTCTTTTACTGTTCTATACACCATTTTCGGATGTGGGTAAGATCAAACTCTTCTCTCAAAAAATTAATAGCTTCATGAGTGATCATATGTGGGTGTGTTAGCATCTTTTTCTCCACTTTTTTACTGATCCAGTGTTGATCAGTTACATTATTTTTCAGGTCTTTAGCACAAGTGTGCTCAGTTTTATATGTCTTCACTTGAAAGCATTGTAATTGCTTATTGTAAGACAAATGGACAATCCAAGAACAATCTTCATATTTGCATCCAATCCTAACTCTTTTTCTATCATTCTTAATCTAAGCCAACTCCCTGCCTTCAGCAATAAAGATATCCTTTACAACCTTTTTAAACTTATCAGTTGTAGCAAATCTTATTCCAAACTCAAATATTCCTTCTCCAAAATTATACTGGTCATTGAATTCAGGCCAATAATATTTGTTTTCCTACTCCTCAAATGAAATAGATGTATGAAACTCTTCAGATTTATATTCCCATACAATGTCATCATAATTTGTGTTTACATAACTGATATAGTCTAGAATTACTGACCTTGCCATCTTAGTTTTATGGGGCTCTCTTACAGACCTAACTTCATTGGGCTGTCTTGCAAGCCCACCTGTGTCGGGCTTATGAGCAGGCTCATTCTTTCTTGCATTAGACTTTGTCTTCCGAGACACACGTCTTGCTTGTTTTTTTGATTTTTTTTTTGGGTTGGGTCATTTTCTTAAAGGAATCAAACAGTTGTTTCCTCTTCCATTTGGCAGCTATAGTCCTACTGACACTATATTCACCACTCTCACTATTACTTTCATAACCGGGAGGTAGAGGTGCATATAACTCATCATCCGCATTCTCATAACTATCATGATCAGACGACGAGTTATTCAATTTCTCTACTTCAATTCGAATGACATCTTTATCTACCTTAATATTTTTCTTACTAGCACCCTCTGCAAGCTCAGAATCATTAATAGAATGATCGAAAAAAGTATATAACTCATCAGTGTCTTTATTTTTCATCTTAGCTTACCGCATCTGGTTGATTCTTGCATTTTCCCTTAGTATATACAGCCCTGACTCTATATCCGTACTCTTTATATCATACCAGTATGTCTCTTTATATGTTTGATATTCCAGTCTTTTAAATAATGTTATCAAATTACTGAAATTTACAAAATTCAAGTCCATTGGTGAAAATCTATCAACTTTACCATGTAGATAAACTCACTAGTAGAATCATTTGAAAAATAGTCCCCATAATGATAAACAGGAACAACAAAAACATCATCTATCTTTAATATTGTTCATCACAAAAAATCCAGATAGTTAACACTGAACCAAACTTATCTAACAGAATTAACTCTAAACATTATTAAATCAATACTTACCTAAATTCTAAACTCCACATAACCTATTTTCCATGTCCCTCACTAATTATATTACCCAAAAATTCTAACCCACAACATACATAACAAATATCATAATAGACACAATACTTTTTTAACAATATCATATTGATACATAAGTACATAACACGCCAAATAAATCTCACATAAACTATTTTTATTATGTTTGAAAGAACACTTTAAACAAAAAGACCTATTTATCACACATTTTAAATAGTAAAAGGCGATTTTATATTTTTCAATCTTCAAAAACGAATTTGTCTACAAATTAAATTCTCAGACTAATTTATCATTCTCCCTAAACGTTATTATAGTTACAATGATTTCATTTCATACAAAACCACCACAAAAAGACAAAACATTTTTTAGATAAAAATTGTGCATAAAACAAAAATAAATGTATATTTATCCGTTGAAGTTTTGAAGATGAGGAAAAGAAAAAGGTCGCTTCTACACAAAAAAACAGAGTGAGCGCCACGTTCTCTCACTCCATTCCATTTTTTTCTGCTTCAATCTCTTCTCTTTTCGGATCACCACATGACCCTTTCCTTCTTCTTCTCTCACTTCTCTTCCTAACAAAACAAAGTTGAGAACTTTCTCTCTCTCCCTCTGCTTTCTTGGCGTCTTTTCTTGCACCTCGAGCTACCTCTTCCAACTTCAAACCCTTCTTTCTTTTCTTTTTCTTTTTCTTTTTTCTCGTTCTGTGGAAGATTCTACCACTGGTGGGGGTTTGTTTGTTGCTTTTCTTCTCTTTTTCTGTTACAGAATCCAACAAATTAAACAACTTTGTCGTGTTTTTTATATGGGATATTGATTCATGTTGAGCATTGGAGTGGGTTTGAATTCCAAAAACATAATGGGAGGTGCCGCAGATGATAACACCCCTTCTCGGGGTTATGAGAGTGGCGATGAAGGAGCTTCTGGAGGAGGAGAAGGAGGAACACTCAGAAGGCACAGGAGTGAGAGTTCCATTGTTGCAACAGAGGATGAAGATGATGATCATGATAAGAAGATTGAATTGGGTCCTCAGTGCACGTTAAAGGAGCAGCTTGAAAAGGATAAGGTACCATAATAACTTTCCCTTAATTAACTATTCTCTTTCTTTTACTTTCTTTTCTCTTAATTAATGATATGTTTTAGGATGATGAGAGCTTGAGGAGGTGGAAGGAGCAGCTTCTTGGAAGTGTTGACATCAATTCTGTTGGAGGTAATTTTATTTAAATTCATTTAAATTTAACTTGTTCAGTTTTTTGTCCCTCTATATTGTTATCTATCAAATTTTGTAGTATTTGGGCCTCAGGTTAGTATGAACTTCTGTATGATGAAGGTAGGTTTAGATATTTTTTCAATCATTTCATCAAACATGATCCAGAACAGAATGAATGTCACTTTGCCCTAACTTGATTTAATTCTTCATTGGTATAATCTTTATGAGCCTTGATTCTTCTCTGTTTGTTTGTTATCCCCATTATATCCATATTATTCTTGGGATGGAGACAAGAGACATTTTATTCTTGTCTCTGAATCTGTTTTCTTCTCCAAACAAATTTGTATAATTCTATCCCTTAATGTCTCTCTATTTCTATACTAATAAGTTCTAAAATATGAAATTCAAACTAAAAACACTCTTAAATTGCTTCATTTCCTCGCATGAACTAAATTCTCATGCGTTATCGGGTTGATGATTCATCAGAGACTCTGGAGCCAGAAGTGAAGATCTTGAGCCTTGCAATAAAGACAGCTGGTAGACCTGATATTGTTCTTCCAATACCAGAGGGAGGGACGCCGAATGGTTTGTGGTTTACTTTGAAAGAAGGTAGCAAATACAGGCTTATGTTCACTTTCCAGGTCCTCAATAACATTGTTTCAGGCCTCAAATACACCAACACTGTTTGGAAGACTGGTCTAAAGGGTATGCAACTTCTACACACAACATTATTAACTTTGTTGTTTCTTTTATTATACTCTCTTTGGCTGATATCTAATTTGAACGTTTGAACAAATAAGCAGACAATAATGCTAAGATCATATATACTTTGAATGATGATACACACAAGTTGTGATGAAATACTTTGAATCAAATTATGATGGCAAAGAGATAACTACTTGTAGATGAACTAATGTGATTGTTGAGCCTCGGTTGGATGCAGTTGATAGCACGAAAGAGATGATTGGAACATTCAGCCCCCAAACAGAACCTTACACGCATGAGATGCCTGAAGAGACAACACCTTCTGGGATTTTTGCCAGAGGGACATATGTAGCTAAAAGCAAGGTAAACTTCTACCATATTATGATTATGGTTATGATGTGCATGCTGCATACTCTTTGATAATGAGTTAAGACAAAGACAAAAATACAAAAAGCAAAATCGGTAACTTGTGTGTGAATTTACTTACTTTTATCCTACTTTTTCATGTGGCACTATCTAGTATCTAGAGACAGAAAATAGATCATCTAAAGTAAAGAGATTGGTAAAATTAAAAGTGAGAATTTAATCACAGTTAAATTTGTAATTTTCATCATGTGTGAGTCCGATTACCTTGCTCCATGGGGATTAGATCCTCATTTTTTTCACTTTACCTACTTTTTCACTTTAAAAGAGTTTGATCCATTCAGAATAACGAGAACAAGAAAATATATGATATATGATCTTATTTAAGTATTGTTTTGGATATCAAGTTAACTTGAATTATTCTCTATTGCATCTATTGGCCTACCAATAAATGCTCTAATAAATTTGGAGCCGGATTTCATGTGTATACCCTCAACTACTAATTTAAAATTCAAATTTGAGACACTTTTGTTTTACTATTTTAATAAATGTTGTTTGCTTCACAAGTCATTAAATTCTTGTGTAGAAAGTAGAAACTTCTATTGCAGCTAACTGAGTTTTTCATATTTGTTTCTTTCCTTGTTTTTGTTGCCTTTTTCAGTTTGTTGATGATGACAATATATGCTACTTGGAGATCAATTACACTTTTGATATCCGCAAGGACTGGCAATAGGAGTGGACCTACTTCTCCATTATGATTATTGTGCTGGTAAACCACAAAAAATGTATCCGAATTATCTTTCCGCCGACAAAATGTCCCCCAATTTTTATTATCGACAAAAATATCTTCAAATAATTTTAAAACGTGCCAAAAATGCCCAGTCATGATAAAAATAACTTGCTCCGTTAACGGAAAAGCGTGACGGGTTCACATACCAATGTCTAAGTTTCACTTGTCATATAAGAAGTTCTGTTTGTCACATACATTACCCTTTTCCGTTAACAAAGAACGTCTCAATTTACGAATGTGCATTTTTGTTAAGTTTTTAAATAATTTAAGGATATTTTTGTCGATAACAAAATTTGGGAGCATTTTTATCAGCGACAAAATAATTCGGATGCATTTTTTGTGGTTTATCCTTATTATGTTTTAATCCTTAGTCCTTGTTATTTCGGCTGAAATTTTCTTCGGTGTTTGCTTGAATGCTTTTTTCCTTTTTACTTTTCCATTGTTTATTTGTTTCTAATCCTGTCTGAGACCGGGTAATCTTAACAATGATGAGAGGATTTGACTTTGAAGGATGAAATGAAATTGCTATTCGTTTATTTGATAGATAATTGTTGTTAATACAAAGTAGTTTTGACTAATTGGCCGTAGAATCTTGCCCTCTGTCTACTCAAACGATTTGTTGATTGTGGGGTTTATTTCGTTTTTTTTTTTTTTGTCAAGACCCTATCACACACACTCCTTTTCCTTTAAAGGCCCACTGTCAATTTTGTGTCCCAAAAATTGCTCCCTGATTATGTGTCTTTTTTTTTTAGTAAAATCTCTCTTCGGTCCATAATCATTTCGCGAACTTTAATTTTGCACTTCATAAGAAAACTGATATTGCGGTTCTTAGCCATTATTTCTGTCGGGTTTTTTGCCCTTTCTATAAATGTCTCTCTATAGTTAACGGATGTTGTTTACGTGTACTATTAACTCAACACGTGTTAAACAATCATTTAAAGAGATGAATCGTCCCTGATAACTCAGTAAAATGCTGCGTTTTGAAGAGGTCAAAAACACTTTACTTCTTCTTCCTTTTGTTGTTTAACTTCATTGTTTCATTTTTGCTTCTCGTAGAAAAAAATAGACATCTAAGAACTTCGATCAAACCTATCATTATCTAGCAGAAAATCATCCAAGTCATTTGAGCCAAGGGTCATAGAGGAATAACCTATCATTATCTATCATTATCCTCACCCTCTGAATGCTTAAAATTGGACAACCCTCCCTCCTCGATTCTCTGATTCTCTCTTTTTTCGTTGTCTTCCAACCTCAATTGCACACTAAAATCATCAAATTGATTCAATTCCCCTACCCTCACCACACAATCCACTCTCCAATTTTATATCACTATTATTTACCATACGCATTGAATCTTCTCCTTCCAAATTTGATAATCCATTACCATCTGCTCTCTCCACATTATCCAATTGATCCATTCTACTTTTCGATTTTGCATCACCATCACCAACCACACAATTCTCACTAACCTCAATCATAGCATTACCATTATTATTACAATTCACAATCCTATCATTACTAAATTCTAACAACTCCGACGAATCAAGCACATTCATAGCAAGCTCATCACTGTAATCTCTGTACAATTTCAATCCCTTAGAACTGTACCGGAGGCTTTGCCTTCAATTACGGTCGTGATTCGTATTTGTCCTACCTTTTTCGCTGATAGTGAAATTATCTAAACCATTAGCAAAATCAGGTTCGGAGAAATTATTGAAGAGGGGGGCAAAATGCAGTGTTTTTGTTGAGTCATAGAGGGCGATTTGTTCCCTTTAAATAGTTGTTTGACACATATTGAGTTAACAGTATATGTAAGTAACATTTATTAATTATAGATGAAGACATTAATAGAGGGGACAAAAAGTTCGACAGAAATAGTGATTAAAGATTACAATGTTATTTTTCAATTGATGAAGAATGGAATAAAAGTTTGCAAAATAATTAAGGGTTGGGGTGGAATTTTACTCTTTTTTCTTCTTTGTGGATAAGGCATGGTTTGAGCCTTTGAGGGCAAACTGGTTACTTAACTAATATTATGCAAGAGTACACTATTTAACTATGGTTAATTACTCTCTCAATTCTTTTAGGTCAATCAAAATTTTAGATAGGTATGTTTGAAAATTTGTTATTAAATTTTAGGGTAAAAAATCATAATAAGCCAACTGACTCAAAAAATTACGTAAATACGCCAAAGCAAAAATCGTTTCAGCAATAAGCCAGATCGTATTTTTATATAATTCGAACCAGGTTGGTTCGAACTCTAATTGTTAGTAAATCGAACCAGGTGAGTTCGAATTAGGTTTTTTTGGTTGGTAATAAATCGAACCAGCTTGGTTCGAATTAAGAATGAACGTAATTCGAACCAAGCTGGTTTGAATTATAGAGAGAGACGGTTTCCGTGTAATTCGAACCGGGCTGGTTCGAATTACACAAATCATAGTTCGAACCAGACCGGTTCGAATTAGTGTGAGACTGGGCTGTATATATATGGTTCCAAACGTGAGTTAGTCTCATTAGAGGGAATAAGATGGCTAGTGAGGAGAGTTTTGTGGTTTTGGTGCACCACAGAGGATCTGTTAATAGAAAAACTCGTTCCGGAGTAAAGTTCACAGATAAGAATCCTCTATGTATTGTCGTAACATCTACGACGAGTTATGATGACCTTGTTAGCGCTGTACTAATGAAGCTCGGTCTGGATGGTGCGAAGCGGGTAAAGAAGTTTTTCTATCGCATTCCAGTCACGGTGCTACAGAATACCGTGAAGTATGATTGCTTCACGATTAATAATGATGTGGACTTGCAAGTAATGTTTCTTTGTCGGCGGCAGTTTCCAGAGGTGAGGACACCGGAGTTGTTGGCACGGCTGGTTGATGTTGTATCCAGCTCCGGCGGTTCGAACAGGAATACGAACACTATAGCGAATCCAGCAGGTTCTAGTTCCCGGCCTGCCGTTGCTTCCTCCTCCGTCCCTGTGTACGAACCAGTGGTCCAACCTGTCGCCTCCCCGTCTTTTGTTGTTGACCTCAATGTCACCGAAAGTGACGAGGTAGTGGAAAGGGAAAATTTGTCGAACGCTTTAGTGGGAGTTGCACCTGTTGGCGTTGGAGACGGTTTTTTGGGTGATGAAGAGGAGGATGACGTCGAGCCGGATATGATTGACGATGACAGCGCTGATGATATTGGAGCGACTGGGCCTGCATTGGAGGTAGGTGGTTCTAGCTCTGGCACACAGCAGTATCCACCACATTTTTCCTCGTTGGACTTGGACGTCATGAGACATGAGGGGGTTTTAGGGCACGCTGTTGGATTCGGAGCTAGAGATGCGGAAGGGACTACTGGTCTGACAGAGTTCCAGGTTGGTCAGCAATTCCAGGATAAAGATGAGGCCCTTTTAAGTGTGAAGACTTACATCATCCGGTGAGGGGTACAGTACAAGGTGGTGGAGTCCGATCACCGCCGGTATGTGGGAAAGTGTTCCGAGTTTGGGAATGGGTGCACATGGTTGATTCGACTGAGTCTCCGGAAGCGCAAGGGCATTTGGGAGGTCAAACGGTACAATGGACCTCACACTTGCCTGGCCACATCCATCTCGAGTGACCACAGGAGTTTGGATTATCATGTGATTTCGGCGTTCATTATGCCAATGGTTAGGGCCGATGCATCCGTGAGCATAAAGGTGCTCCTGAACGCCATGGCAGCACTTTGGTTTTAGGCCGACTTACCGGAGGGTTTGGATGGCGAAGCAGAAATCTATTGCCCTCATCTACGGTGACTGGGATGAGTCCTACAACGACCTGCCTAGGTGGGTGTTGGGTGTGCAGCTGACGATGCCTGGTAGTGTTGTGGTCCTTAAGACTTGCCCGGTTCGAGTTGGAGGATAAGTGGACGAGTCTCAAGCGTACTTCCACAGGCTTTTCTGGACTTTCCCGCCGTGCATCGAGGCATTCCGTCATTGCAAGCCGCTCGTGATCATTGACGGCACACATCTGTATGGGAAGTATGGGGAGACGTTGCTCATCGCGATTGCAAAGGACGGGAACTCCAACATTCTACCTGTCGCATTCGCACTAGTAGAGGGTGAGAATGCGGAATCCTGGACATTCTTTCTCTCGCACCTTCGACAGCACGTGACCCCGCAGCCCGGTCTGCTGGTTATATCGGACAGGCACAACGGCATCAAGGCTGCGCTTGAGGCCCCTGACGGCGGTTGGTTACCGCCATCTGCGTACCGTGCATTCTGCATACGACACGTAGCGGCTAATTTTGCCCTAACCTTCAAGGGCAAAGACGCTAGGAGGCTACTAGTGAACGCGGCGTATTCGAAGACTGAGGTTGAATTTGATTACTGGTTTGATATCCTGCGATCTGAAGATCCGGCGATGTGTGAGTGGGCGAACCGGATTGATTACTCGTTGTGGACTCAGCATCGTGATGAGGGGCGGAGATTCGGTCACATGACGACGAACATCTCCGAGTGTGTGAACTCTATCCTGAAGGGGGTCAGAAATCTCCCTGTAGCATCCCTGGTGAAGGCAACATATGGTAGGCTTGCGGAACTCTTTGTTCGCAAGGGAAGAGAGGCTGAGGCCCAGATGGGAACAGGACAACAATTCAGTCAGCATTTGGTGAAGTGTATTGAGGCCAACATGAAGACGGCCAGGTGCTTTATGATGACGCTGTATGACCGGGATAACTCCGAGTTCACTGTAGCAGAGACCACTCCGACTGGTTCTTTCTCCTTGGGTACTTACAGAGTATCACTTGCCTCTCGGACATGTGACTGCGGGTACTTCCAGGCTCTTCATTTCCCGTGTCAGCACGCACTTGCATGCTGTGCATACTCACGGGTCACCTGGACCTCTTACGTTCACAGCGTCTATCAGATTAGCTCGGTGTTCAGTGTGTATCGGATGGGATTCACACCTCCAATCCCGGAGGGCTTCTGGCCACCTTACGACGAGCCCACGGTGATTCCAGACCCTGACAAGAGGCGTGCCAGAGAGGGTCGTCCTAGATCCACTAGGATACGGACGAATATGGACGAGGCAGATCCGAATCGGCCAAAGAGGTGCGGCCTATGTCGCCAACCCGGACACACACAATGTAGTTGCCCACAGGTTGGAGGATCGTCTCAGACAGGACACCATTAGTATGCATGTTGTTAGTGTTAGAGTTATTTACATTAGTGCGCATGTTGCTCGTCTTAGTATTATTTACATTAGTTCGCATGTTGTTAGTGTCAGTATTATTTACATTAGTGCGCATGTCTTTTACTTTGATTGTTGTGAGTAGTAATGAATATGGCTTCTTTAATTATGAATAATGCTACACGTTCCGTAGATGCACAATTTAATAAGAAAAAATAAACACTAAACTGTTTCAAGATTCATTGATCATACATAATCAAAGTCCCACAACACAAATAAAAAAAAAATAGGTGAACAGACTATAACATAACAAAAAAAGTACAAATCACTATCATACATGATTGAACTTTAAGGAAAAAAATACATGAAACGTGAATCATCTAAACAGATGCGACCCAGTACCACAGCGACGGGCTACCCGTGCCCTCTGACCTCGGCGGATAAACGGCTCCTCATCCTCGATGTCATCCTGGTCATCCTGTGGGGCAGGCTGTGCTGGTGGCGCAACATGCAGGGGTGCCGCGAAAATCCCTGCGACAGACTCTAATGCAGCGGTGAAGGCGGATGGAGGAGTACCTCCGAGACAGAACTGGTGACCAGCGGATGAGGATGGAGGCTCATTCAGATCAACATCTAACGGGGCCTGTGTGCCTGAGGTCTGACCACCACTGCGTGGAGTCGCGTCCCCCTGCATGATGGCGGTGATCTCCTCTAGGAAGCGTGGACTCCCAAAGTCCCCAACAAGCGTGTCTGACCCAATAAAGTCTGACCACTGTGATCCCGAGATGCGCCAAGGTGTCCCCCCCTGCTCAGGCTGGTCATCGGCTGGCACACCAACGAAGTAATCTCCAAGAGGGCCTGATCCAAGTACAGCGTCACCTGTGTCAGCCCCGTCACCTGTCTCTGTACCATACCACTCACCTGCATGACCCTGATCGTGTGTGCTAGTACCAGCAGCTGCAGCAGCCCCTGAACCACCCCCACCAACGTGCCCATGCTGATCGTCGTCGTCGTCCCCATGGTCAGCACGACCCCTCGCCCTACCTCCCTGGCCTCGTCCTCCGCCTCTAGCGGGACCGGCGTCGTAATCATCGTGCACAGCATGATCAGGCCACCTCCACTCACGCTGGCTCCGCCGTGTCCCCACACCCATCCTCCTCTCAACCCTACGCCTGTCCGGCACGTCCTCAGGACGATCCATGTCAGGAACTCGCCCCGGACCCCGCTGTGAGGCCTCAAATGGAATAGGAACTGCTCTAGGATCTCCCAACTGCGTCTCCGGAGACAAGAACCTCTTCCCATGCTGACTCCACCAGTCAAGGAACGCATGCGACGGTCCGGGGTCGGCAACAACGTCGAACCTCAGCACACAGTCCTGACGAGAGTCCCAAAGGAGATGCCACTTCTGCAAAGTAGACGGGAACCATCGATCACCGCCTCTACCGTCCTTGGACATCAAAAAGTCAATGTTCAGGGCTGGATGCGGAGGGGGCTGAACCCCACCAAACTGCGGAAGAACACGATCTATCTGATGCCACTCTATCACAGCAAAGTAGATCAGCGCGGTGACAGAGCGCCACAACGCCAGATGCCGAGGCTCCAAAACCTCTGGATGCACAACCTGAAGTACGTCGGGACTACTGTACGGCATCCATAGAAACTGCAAAAGGAACTCACCCTTGTCAGGGCAACTGTAGCACACAACTAGAAATGCTTGATTCTAAAAGGACACTTGTTAACTAGCATACTCACCTCCCTGTCCTGTAACCGGTCTATCCTGAGCCTCCACATCTGCACTCTAGGACCCTTCTCGCTCCCAGAAGGGTTGTAACCTGACCATCTGCACCATACACATGTGTTACATCTACTGAAATATGTGTTCAAATTATGCAATAGAATATTAATGAATACGCAGTTATGTATGTCAAATTGAAATAGAGAAGGCCTAGTATAGTACCTCGAGGCCAACGGCCAGCTCAACTCCTCATATCCTGCAGGCCTAAACCGAGGAAAGCGCCAAAAGATCCAAGACTGTAGTAGCTGAAGCGGGCCCGCTGACTTGACGACATGTCTGTTCGCCACTCGGCACATGCACCGGTACAACCAAGCCAGTGCGGCAGAACCCCAGCTGTAGGTACCCAGCTCCTCCAGCCTCGCTACGTACGGAAGCCATCTGATGTGAATCCGGTTCCCTGACTTGTCCGCAAACAGCTGCGTGCCCAACAACATCATGATGTACGCACGGGCATATCGGCGCACAGTCTCATCATCTGCATCCTCAGGGCACTCACCGAAAGTCTCCTGAAACCAGCTGCAGTTCACTGCGTACTTCTGAACCTGGCTGGGAGGAGGTATAACTCCGAGCAACTCCTGGAACCAGACCCAGGCTGGACGGCCACCCTCGATGTATATATGGAACTCTGACAAGCACCCACTCACGTAACGGCCGTCCACTGGCAAACCCAGCTGGTATGCCACGTCCTGGAGTGTGATCGTGCACTCTCCGAACGGCATATGGAACGTGTACGTCTCGGGACGCCATCGCTCTACGAATGCACTGACAAGGGCCTCGTTTAGCCGGAACCAGCGGTCGTTCAGCCTTGCAAGATGGTATAGACCTGCCATCTGCAAGTACGGAACGTATCTGTCATCAAGTCGCATGCCCTGCTGCCGCCGCATGCTCCGAATGCATCGCTGGGGCTGCGCACAAAACGAACCGCATAGTTAGAACCAGCTTAAAAACCAACCACAACCATAAGCAGCACGATAAATCATCAACATACCATTCTGCTACATAAAACCGCATAATATTACATGAAAGATAAGCAACTGGAAAACAAATCCATAGACCGTACAACTAAACTGCTAAAATAAACCAGCATAACGAGATCCACTAACAAGAAACATCTTAACTAAACCGGTTTACGTAAAAGAGCTAGGGTAAAACAACTACCATAAAAAAAGTCAAACAAATCACCAACATAAAACCACTAACGAAAACCACCTACCCTAAACCACTAACATAAACCGCTTGCATAAACCACTCGCAAAAACCGCTAACATAAACCACCAACATAAACCACCAACAGAAACCACTAACTTAAACCACTAGCATAAACCACTAACTTAAACTGCTAACTTAAACCACTAACATAAACCACCTACATAAACCACTAACATAAACCACTAACATAAACCACCAACAGAAACCACTAACTTAAACCACTAGCATAAACCACTAACTTAAACCGCTAACTTAAACCACTAACATAAACCACCTACATAAACCACTAGCATAAACCACTAACATAAACCACCATCTAACCCACATGCAAAACCACTAAGGCACAAATACCGCTAGAATAAAAAATATTTCCGTGCTACCCTCCTCGTTGATGACCCCGGCTATATGAGCGACTCCGTCCAAGCGATATAACCGTGCTGGATCGTCCCCCATGAGCAGAGTATTCCGTTCAGGTCTTCCTCGGAGAGAATCTGGGTCGTTTTCTCTGAGATTTTGTGGGGTAGGGGGTAGGAATAATAGTTCGAATGAGGGTGATTCGAACTCCTTATATAGCCGAATCACCCATAATTCGAACCACCTTGGTTCGAATTATGAAGGAGCACGCCAAGGGTAATTCGAACCAGCTTGGTTCGAATTACATGGTTTGGTTTCCAATGAATAATTCGAGCTAGGCCAGTTCGAATTACGTGCAAGAAGAGTTCGAACCACCTTGGTTCGAATTACGTTCAAACTTCCTCTCCCCTAATTCGAACCACCCTGGTTCGAATTATTAAGATTTGTAGTTCGAACCACCTTGGTTCGAATTACATAAAGATAGTGTTTGGCTTATTGCTGAAACGATTTTCGGTTTGATGTATTTACGTTACACACTTCTTGCCTTGGCTTATATAAGTTTTTTACCCTAAATTTTATATTAGACAAAAATGATTGATTCCAAGAGCTCAAGGTGTGTCAAGCTAAGTTTAAGTTGTACACAAAAAATTAGTTATCATTCAATCACTATATATATAAATATGTATTTGGTTCACAAAAAAATATATGTATTTGACATTTTATTTTATTTTTTTATCATACTGTTTTAAATAAATTTGATTATTGATTTATTTTAAGTTTAATTATTTTGATGATTGATGATTTAATTAAAAAATATATAAATTAATATAATACTGATTTCATTACTTTACATGATGTATTTTAAAATTAACATGGTCTTGGTTGAATTTGAACGGTCAAGGACGCCATTCTTTATTTTTATAACTTTGTTTACAGTTTATGAAGGAAAATGGTGGTTGGTAACACTCATAAGTCATAACGAAGAAAACGTACCAAGCGAATCCTCCACCTTAATTATTGCCGATTAATTTAGTATAAGCTTATTTTTGTCGTTGTCTTTTGTCACGGAATGAAAAATCATCTTCACGACTAATGAGTCTTCCAAAATTAAACGAAAAGCATTGCTAGCTAGAGACTCAAATTGCATTTCATAAGCTAAGTTTATATTAAAATTAGACATTAAAATAAATTATTAGTATAAAATATACATTAAAATATAAAATATATGTTCATAAAAAAATACAAAATATATATTAAAAATAAATTAAACAACACATATATTTATGCACAAAATATATAATTAATTTTAATGTATAAATAATATTTTTATTAAAAAAATAATAAAATAAAAAAATTTAAGCATCACATTCTCCTATACAGGGAGATATTAAAAAAAGTAAAAATCGTAAAGCAAAAAAATAAAACGAGAATTTTTTTAATATTGTATTATTATTAGGGGTGAAATCCTCCATAATAAATTAAACTGTGTGTTAAATACTACTATGATTATGTACAAAACGTTTTGTATTTCTTTAATTAAAATACTATTTTTTTTAACAAAACTTCAATGATGTTTTGTATTTTAATAATTAAAATATTTTTTTTTTATTATTACAAAACGTCAGTAATATTTTGTTCTTTTATAATTAAAATTTGTTTTTTATTACAAACCGTCATTCCACCACAACCTTATATAACACTAAAATAATCAAATATTTTTATATTTTACATCAAAATTATTCATATATAAAATTTTAGCCATAAAACGACTGAGGTTGATTTCTCTTAAAGAACATGTGGGCTATTGGAAATAAATGAAATAATAGAATATGTAATATCCGCATGTTACACGAGTCACGGTTTCTAGAATAGCCAAGGAGGCTGCAAGAGTTTGGTCCAGCTAGTGGTCATTACATATGTCTTACAATAAATGTATTTGGGTTCAAATTTAGTTAGGCCAAGTAGAGATGAAAGTATGAAACCTTTAAATATTAAGTATATAAGTGTGGTGTGAGTAAATTTGTAACGTTTAGAAATAGAAGTTGTCTAATTCATTTAAAATAAAATAGCCAAGAAGTAACGATATTTGTACATGGAAAATTATAAATAACTAAATAAGCATGTATCATAACAGAGTACATAAACCATCTTATTAACCCTAAATAAAGTTGTTTTGTTAATTGAAATGGCCCTGTTATACTCAATTCTCTTCTTAATTACTGGATTACTTCTAAATAGTTTGTACTTTGATGGATCCGATCATATTTTATTATAGAAACACCTCTTATTTGTTAATCTAATTTTTATAATCTAATTTTAATATTTATCTAATATAAATTCAGGCCAGTAGGCCACTATCCAACCCAAATATTTTTAATATATTTTTTATTTCTGGTATTAAAATAAAAGTAATTAATAAAAAGCTTTTTGATGTATTATTTACACAACTATTCAATAAAAAATCTTTATATAGTAATTAATTAAAGATTATAACATATAATGAATGTGTATTATTTTGAATAAAGAAAGGTATAAATACAATTTCTTTGGTCATATGTCGCTAACATAACTTTATTTTCTTAATTGAAGTTTGTTTTTAGAAACGTGATAGAAGCTCAGCAACTTTTGTAATTTATAGTTATTAATAATATTTTTAATGATATAAAATTTTATTTAATAACATAAAATTACTTATTTTTTTTTTTGTAGATTACATGCTATCAAAAATTTAATAAATAAAATTGATGCAGTAGACTTTTCCTTGTTTTTATGATGTTAATCCTATAACAATCCTTTAAAAGAAGGTTTATTCAGTAGTGGAATATGCTACGTGGCATCCTCTAGATTTTTTTAAATTTTTTATGTATGATCATTATTACAATAACACCCATGATCAAATCATCCTCATTTTACTACTCTTCGGAACATCGTGCCTACTTTTCTCATCATTTACAACTTTCTTTACGTGTACACACCCTAAAATTTCAAATTTCGAATTCAAAATCAATTAAAAAGGAAATTCATTCCCAATTTTCCATCATCTGCGTTCTCCGTCCTCTGTTTCCTTTCTTCTCTCTTCCTCCTCTTCTTCATCGATTCTTCTCCTTCATCATCCGTTCCTCCTTTTTTTTCCCTTTTTCCGTTCGTTTTTTCTTCCTATTCCTAATCTAAATTGGAGATGGAGAAAGTTTATGTACTCACCAAGGCAGAGGATGTCATTGTACCTGATGGCTCTAACTTTCAGGGGAGTCGTCGCGGTGGAGCAACGCCAGCGGTGGTGGTAGGGTTACGGCAGTGGATGAGGAGCCGATTGCTATGGTGGTGGACAATGGTATGGCGTGGTGGTCGCCGTCGGTGAGGTGGAGTTCGTGGTAATCATCGATGTGTGGTGATGGATACGGAGGAGGAAGCGGCGGAAGAAAGCATATAGCTGGAAAGTAGTGAGTCGCGGCCATAGGGAGCACATGTAGTGAGAGCACAGCAACGACGACCAGAACAGAACCGTGAGATCTAATCGGCGTTCAGAACAGATTTGCATGGTTGTTATTTTTTTGTTTTAATTAATTAATTAGATAAATTATGCAAATGATTATTATTTGCTTAATCTACAAATTTTATTGTTTGAAAATTTAAATTTTGAATTGAAAATTAATTTGAAAAAAAAATCATTTGTATATGTTCATTTTCATTATCCGCACAAATTATATTTTCCAATTTTTTCTTCTCATCATTCTTGCTCTCGCTCTCTAATACTGGGAGCTGTAATATTCCACCGCAAAATCAAATCGACTACTGTTTGTGAAACATGGTTTGGTATCTCCCTTTTGAGTTTTGATCATGGAATTTGATAAATGTCTTAATTTTACTCACTGTTAAAATTACTTATAGGCAATCCTTTTTTCTTCCTTTTTGGAACTTTAGTTATTTCTAACTTTAGTGCTTAATAATTAATATATTATTTTTATTTGTTGTGCATCTATTGCACTGAGTTACATAGTTTTTAAACACATCTATATTTGGACAATCCCTCAACTACCTTTAGTTATTTCATTGTTAGATCAAACACATAATATGCTCAACTACCTATATCTATGATAACGATAAGATAGTGTTGAAGTTTCTGGTGTTTTCATGATAGGTTGAATGGTGGATCTAAATAGAGCAGGGCACCTTTGCTTGAGATAGTTTCCGAGCCTTATATAAAAACCGGTATTGAAGCAGTAGAGCATGCAGCAGAAATACGGAGATCGGTTCGGTATTTGGGAGTGAGCAATGGCAATATGTAAGAAGGATCTCTTCGTTTTGATCTCTTCGTTACATTGTTATACTCCTTGCAATTGAAATAAATTTTGTGATCTTAGCCGTTGTGATTTTTACTAATGTCAATCTTAGTACATGTACTATCTAAATATCTTATTAGATATAGCAAATTCTCTTCTCTATATAAGGATCTAATTAAATAAGAAGCTAATTTATTTTTTTATTTCAATGCAGCCCCAAACATATATCACCAACGTAAAAAGTGCAAATGTATGGACCACTCGCAAATTAACTTTTTCATACTAAGCATAATATGTATTTGTGTGGACTTGGCATTTATACATATATTTTTTTCCCTCTAATTTTGGTTAACTTAATTGTGACTTGATGGCTAAAAGATTGAAAGTCTCAATGTTTATTCTTAAGCTTTTGAATATCACAAATTGTATTTCAGGGTCAGCAGACAATACACTAAAATTTTGGGATTTAGAATCCTTTGAAATGATTGGATCTACTAGACAAGAGGTTTCTCATTTAGTGTCGTGTGAGTCATGGTGTTAGCAATAGCAATTATTGGTGGGTTTGGATTCTGCAGTTTCTCTCTTTTAAATGTTCTTATTGTGCATTATTTTCTTTTTTCAGGTTCACCCCATGATGTACAAGCACACATATAGTGGAGGTCATGGTTCTCTATGAATTTTGGTAGATATTTTTGCTTAGTGTTTCATTTATAGTTCCTTTTCGACATGTTGATTTTACTAAAGTTATTTGAGATCTGATTTCTAACAACCAGAACTTACTAACAATAGAAATGGGTACGTTACCAGACAGCAAAGCTTCAAAGGCTTCTCCATAGTGCAATATGAAGACAAGATCCATGGGTGTGAAGAATTCCACTAAGAAAACTACTAGAAGGAATCACAAATAAGTGGTAATTTGTTTTCCCAATTAATTTACTGATAGTTGTCATTTACTTATGAGATTTTTGTTGGTTTGTTCGGTATTTTTTTGGTTTGTTCTTTTGTCATTTAGTTATTTCAGCAGGATTCAAGCTATGAACAAGAAGATTTACCTTAAGTTACCAAGAATAAACCACCAGTTTCTTCCTTCAAATTGCTAAAGAACAATGAAACCTTCATCTTTTCGTTTTGTGGATGACTGCTGTTATAATATACATATAATTCAGACATTTATCTATTTATTTTTTAAAGATATGTTCTTTAACTACTTTGCTATTGATTTTATATTGTTTATTGTTTCTAATATTGCTTATGGTTGTTCTGTTATTCTGTTTTGCTATGCTATCATATACATAAATATTGAGAATTTACTATTAGCTATTAAGTGACGACTAATTATAAAAAATTATAATAAATAATAAATAATCTTATTTCATTGATATTCTTATATAAATAACACTCATTATTGGTTCCTCTCTAAAAGAAGGTGGTCAAGATGATAAATATGTATCTTCATGCTTTTCTTGCTAAGACATTTAGCTTCTTTCTTTAATTTTTTTTCCAGGTAAAAAAGAAGGTGGAACTCTTGGAGTCCAGGATCTGGCATATTTTCTTGCAACAGCCAACTTTATGGGATCTCCAAGCTCCCATTTAGATCTGTGGTAATCTAACTTCTTACAATCCCTGATTCTACTGCTTTCTTTATTAATAACAGGTGAATATATACACTTTTGTGCATCCCTTACTCTATTGCTTTCTTTGTTGCAATTCCTTTTGTTTCGGTCTTCTTCCTTTCTTTTTGGAGTTGGCATTTGATTGATGGGTTATTGCGTTTATTTTTTATTTTTATTTTTTTTAATAGTGGTTTTATATTGTTTTAATTTGAGAGTGACATTGCTATTATATTTTTCAATATATTTTTTAAGCATATTTTAAAATCTTGATTTTCATTTCATATAACTTCTCTTTAATCTTATTTTACCAATACATTATAGACTAAGATTCTTAATACCCCTCCTTTTGAAACTCCATTTTTCTTTTGTTATCTTTTTCTTAGGCTTTAGTATGAGATTGGGTTCTATTTTGATGTGAAGTATTTCGAGCACATCGCTTGATAGTAAATTTGATGATGTTGATAAGTTCCTTTCTGCATTCACATGGATTGATGAGAATGAACATTAAACCTATATCTACATTAATTTGAATAAACAAGTAACTGAGTAAGTTTCCATAAGATTCCTTAGTGGTGTCACTTTGTGTATGTTCTATTATGTTGTCATTAATTATTCATTTTAATTATGCCTGTCTAAATATTTTATATCTGATTTGGTTAGTAAGCATGGTTCCAAGACTTTAAATATCCTCATGAAGGAACCGTATATCATTCTAGATTATCAAGGGGAAAAAAAGAAGAAAAATTGCTTTCTTTAGTGTGCATGCAAGAAATCTTTTGATATCTCATTCATACATAAGCAAGATTCTACTTTTTAAGGAGGAAAAGAAAACAGAACGAAGAACAAATAAAACACAGAATTTGACCGTCTTTAGTTTCTTTTTCCTCACTTGAGAGCAGATGCTTGAAACAGGACATAGTTGAACTTATTAATAAAATTAACAGATCCTCCATTACCATTCAGTTTATTAATAAGATTTGAAGAATTACAAATGGGACACTATTTTATGTGTGGGTGACTTCGTTCTGGTTTGTTTCCTTTTTAGATTAATGATATGTATCAATTGCTTCGCAACATTAGTATTTGATATTCTTCTTTCAGTGGTTATGTTTTAGTTCGATGAGGTGGATTTGACTGGCACAAAGTTTGAATATTTATGGTTTGGAGTGAACATTTATGATTTGTTGAGATGGTGATTTGTCTCTTTATCTTGAAAAATTTATATGTTTGGCAAATATATGCATTTAAACCATTTTACAATTTTTCTTTCGAAATCCTCTGTTCCTATAGAATTAAGATAGTTCTTTCTTAGACTCTTTCATTTATGAGAATATATTATTCTACATAATGAGAGTTTAGAGATCAACTATTTTGCATTGCGTGCATTGTGCATCCTGTTTTCTAGAAAAATAACTATTTATATTTCTTAAATGATTTAGGGCTATGAAGTTCTCAAAAAACTTGCTTATGTGACTGATAAATTTGATAGAAAATTCCTTGAGCAATTACGTGAGTAAGAAGATTCAGTATTTCGTTATACTTAATGTTCTATGCTCTTTTTTTTCCTTTGTACTTAGTGTTCAATGCTTTTTTTCTTTTTCATTTTCGTTGATGTGCCTTCTCCTGTTTAGTTGCTTTTCAAAGAGTTGGATACTTATTTGTCTATATATTATGACTTAAGTTTTTTTCTTTTTGAGGGATATAATTTTGCTTTAACATATTGGGTTGCCATTGTTTAATTGAGTTCTTTGTTTATTACAGAGAATTCTGCACCACAATTCCTAATGATTTTAGATTCAGAAAAATTAAGCTCTCTCTCCCATATAGTTTTTTTATCCACTTAGTCATTTATCAATTTATTCTATGGTTGAAATCATAATTGTGAATTTCTGACACCTAATAGTGGATTTTGTACACTTTATTCTCCAATTGGTTTCCTTTTATATTAATGGTATGTATCAATTGCTTCGCAACATTAGTGTTTGCTATTCTTCTTTCAGTTGTTATGTTTTAGTTGGATGAGGTGGATCTGACTGGTGCAAAGTTTGAATATTTATGGTTTGGAGTGCATATTTATTTTTTTAAAAAAAAAAAAACATGAAGCTTTTTATCTTTTGCTGCTTTAGCTTTCATTATTGTATATTCATGCTCTAACTACACAAGCTATATCTTTTCCAGCTAATTTTTGTTGAGATAGTGAATTGTCTCTTATCTTGAAAAATTAATGTTTGGCAAATATATGCATTTAAACCATTTTTTCAATTTTTCTTTTGAAAGCCTCTGTTCCTATAGAATTAAGATAATTCTTTCTTAGACTCTTCTATTTATGTGAACCTATTATTCTACATAATGAGAGTTTAGAGATCAGCCATTTTGCATTGCGTGTAATGTGCATCCTGTTCTCTAAAAAAATAGCTATTCATATTTCTTAAATGACTTAATTATGAAGTTTTCAAAAAACTTGCTTATGTGATATATAATATTCTGTGCTCTTTTGAATGTCTATAATTGTATTTTTTTAATTATCATTATTATTTTGACTGCTGCTCTATTAATGTATATTTATAATTTTATATGACTTTTGTGGTATTATGTGATATATGAAGTTGGTGACAGTGCCATTGCAATGTTAGGTGATCTTAATAGTAGGAAATGGCTCTTCCTCTCTGATGTGTGTTATTATCTATGAGACGATGACTATTAACAAGCTTTAGGGGTCAAACATATGAGTCTATATTTGTCGAAGCATGTTTTTACACACAAGACAACTTTATGTTGCTCTTTCAAGAGTAAAAATCAAAATCAAGATTAAGGGTATTAGTTTAGAATAATCATTCAAGGCAAAAGATATAAATGTTGTTCGTAGACAAATTTAGTTGATTATGTATAATTTTAAATTTTATTTAATATGTAATTTTAGATATTTATATTCTTCTATAAGTTTGTTACTTCTTTGTAGAAATTATTTTTGGATACTTATTCACTTTAGTTTACAATTTTTCTATCATGTATTTATTGTAATTAAACGATAATCTTAATCTTAATTTATATGTTTTTACAATTTTTTTAAAAGTAAAATTAGATCATTTTATTCTTATGATTTAATTTAAAATAAAAAATTTATATTTAATTAGTTATTCTAACAATAGCTTAATATTAACTGATTTTTATTAAACTTAGTATATTTATGCATCGCTTAATGTTATCGATTTTAGAGACAACATGGTGAGGCGTGCATAAAGAGCATGAACACTAGGAGATTATCACAGGGCTGAACTAATTCTAAAAGTAGAGTGATGATATTAAATTTTTCTTTTTTTAATTGATTTGAATACTAAATTCTAAATAATAGTTGAAAGACTTATTTTTTAAAAGTATATTTTTTATATATAAATTGATCATTCTATTGTTAAAAATATAAAAAATAAAAAAATAATTTACATCACTATAATTTTTTTATATTTAATAATAGAATTCAGGTTATACAAATTTTGAAACTAAATACTTGGAGTTTAAAAGCAAGAATAAATTGGCTGAGAATAATATAAAATACATTTAAAATACATTTAAAGAGAATATAAGATCTTAGTATTTTTTTTTAATTTTTAATAATCTATTTATTATTATAAAATTAT
Source organism: Arachis stenosperma (assembly GCF_014773155.1). Taxonomy (NCBI): domain Eukaryota; kingdom Viridiplantae; phylum Streptophyta; class Magnoliopsida; order Fabales; family Fabaceae; genus Arachis; species Arachis stenosperma. Next base: position 7,271,351 of record NC_080380.1, on the reverse strand, counting down.
GTAAATCAAATCATTATAAAAAATAATTTATGTATTATAAAAATTAATTATATATATATGTATTAGTTAATAATATTTTATTATTTAAATTAATTAAATACTAATTTTTTACCTTTCAGTTTTAATTAACATATATAATATATCTAATATTTTTTTATTATTTTTGTGCCATTCCCGTGCATCGCACGGGTGAATGCACTAGTATATTTGACAAGAGCGAGCAAGTTAATAAGTTGATATAGGAGAATTTATAATTAAGGGCAAATAAAGTTGATTTTTGATGAGGCATTTGATGGAAGGAGAAGCGTTGAACTTGATAATGGTATGGACAACAGCGGCAGCAACAGTATGCTACTGCCGTGCGATCGGAAACTTCATCCCAAAGGGAGGGTCTTCAAGATTCGCCGCCATATTCCCCGCCATAGTGATCCTCCTCCTCCTCCCTCTCCGACTCACCTCCGTCCACCTCGGTGGCCCCACAGCCTTCATCCTCTCCTGGCTCACCACCTTCAAGCTCCTCCTCTTCTCCTTCGGAAAGGGTCCCCTCCACCACCTCCTCCCCCTCCGCCAGTTCGTCCCCCTCTCCCTCCTCCCTATCAAATTACAAAACTACCCTCCTGAAATTCAAAGACCATCCCTCAACTACGCTTTCCCCACAGCGATTGTGGTGTTAGCCACTCTCATCCCTCTCTATACTGCCAAACAGAGTCTTCATCCAAAGTTCGTGTTGTTCTTGTACAGTCTCCACATGTACATTGGTCTCGAGTTCATCTTCTTCGTCTTCTCCTTCTTCACACGGAAGCTTCTCGGTGTTCAGCTGGAGCCGCAGTTCGACCAGCCTTACTTGTCCACGTCGTTGCAGGATTTCTGGGGGAGAAGGTGGAACATCGTGGTCCACAAAGTCTTGCAGCCCACGGTGTACCAGCCCGTCGTGACTGCCGCCACCCGTCTCCTTGGAACGAGGTGGGCCCCGCTCCCCGCAATACTCGCCACTTTTGCGGTGTCTGCCGCCATGCACGAGCTCGTGTTCTATTACATCAAGCGTGAGAGGCGCGGCGCGTGGGAACCGTGGGAGCCATCGTGGGATGCCATTTGTTTCTTTATGCTTCACGGGACTTGTTTGGCTTTTGAGGTTCATTTCTTCCTAAAAAATAATAATAATTTATCTGTCTATATTCTTTATTGATATTATTATATTCATAAAGGTATACGTGTAAAAAATTAAAATATTGGCAGTTTAGAATTTCTGTTTTTCTAAACTCGTTCTGGTTGATTATGTTACTTACAGGTGGCAGTGAAGAAGTGGCTGAGGGCGAGGGGGAGCAAGTGGCGTCTGCCGGGAATGGTGTCGTGGATTCTGACAGTGGCGTTTGTGTACGAGACAGCGTTGCGGCTGTTTTTTCCGGCGCTGGCAAGGTGCCGGGTTTATGAAAAGGCCACGAGGGAGCTGAATGCGGTGATGGAGTTTGGGAAGGAAGTTTATGGCGTTTTGAGGTTTGCTTGTTTTCACGTGACTAGAAATGAAGAATGAGATTTGGGAGAACCCTTCAGTTCCTACTTAGTACATTTGTTTGATTGGAAACTCGAGCGTATTTTGGACATGCAGTTGAGGATCTGCATAGATTTTATTGAATTTATCGGAGGAATCATTTTAGATCCTTCAATTCGTTGTCTCTAATTTTAGATTTTGTTCAAGACATTTGTTAAAAAAATTCACAAATGCAATAAAACCTTTTTTTTGTTAGTTTTTTTTTTTACTGTTTTATCAATAAATGTCCTGAAAATACAATTTAAAAATCAAAAGATAAAAACTTTGGTGATGTATTCTCACTGACACACAATGCACACACAATCAGGCTGCTACTTAACATATCCTTATGCTGACACTCAAAGTTGACTCATGACAGAGTTAGTAAACAATTAAAAACAACATCCCACTTTAACAAGAGCATGCAAGTATTTATTCAAATCAAATATCCATGGCAATCCATAGATGATAGCGTTGACAACTATGAGTATTGTGCAAACCAAGACAGATTTGTGCTGCCAGAGACTTTATGAGAGCAAGTGCGAGTTTAATATCAGTATCAGGCAACCGTCTCCAAATGAATGCATCCCCACTTTTCGATGCCCTCATATGGATCTTAAATTCAGTCTTACCTTAAACTGTTTCCCCAAATTTATATACTAGCTTCTGAAACTGGTATATAGATACCTAAAAGAATAACTTGGTAACTCTGGTTAATCTGGAGGCAAAGAAGAATGCAATGGGGGTCCAAGTAGAAGCGGTGTTGGTGATAATGGTGGTGGTTATGGCTTCCCCTGCACTGAGTTGCATGCCTTCAGATGGTATGGGGTGCAAGGACTGCATAGTGAACCAGATGAGAAGTTCATGTCCCTCATGCACCCCAATCCTGCACTGCATGGCTCGGTGCTTGTGGGATGGGGGTTCAAGGCCCTATTGCATCAGCAAGTGTGACTGCAACAAAGGCGGCTACCCTACACTCTCTGACTGCAAGAGATGCATGTTCAAGTGCAAGTGCAACTGCCTCAATTAGCACCACCATCACCTCTTACTACTCCACACCTAATCACCTACACTACTAGATCTAAAGGTACTATAACATGTGAGAAAATAAAAGTTTCTTCACACTTAAATCGTGACAGTGCCAAATCCAATAGTTGAAGGATGCTGTACTTTGTGAACTATAACATCATATATTGTGTATTAATTTCATCAAATGCTATCTTAGTAGTATTTTAACAGATCTATACATGCTATTCATTTCACCATATAACACTTGCTAATTAAAGTACATTATAGAGAATAAAATATTCATACACAAGCAACAAAGTAACTTATACATGTTGAAGGGGGCAATTGAAATCAGGGTTCACGAAGGAACCTTTGAAGGCAGCGGAACCCTAAATATTGGGCGCAGAACTTATCCATATCATCGCCACCTCTCTCCCTGCAAACACTCTCCTCCATGTCTTCAATCACCTGGTCCCAATTCCTCACCAAAACGTCGTCGTAACTGTTCCACCAACCCGATTCATCGAACTTGCACTCGGACACGGAGTCCAGGATCTCCTGGAGGCTCACGATCCGGCGTGTTATCTTCCGGCGAGCTTCCCTGACCGTTGGATCGAATCCGGGGACAGAATCGAGAGTGAGGAGGAGGGACATGAGGGACTCGTTGATGGCGAGCTTCTGAAGTGGGTTGGTGCGGACGGCGTCCACGGTTTCTTGCCTCTGGATGAGGCGCTGGAGGCGGTCGGCCTCGGAATCGACGGTGGAGATCTTGCGGTAGAGGGTGCGGATGCGGTGGGCGCGGAAGGCGGATTGGATGGTAAGAGCGGGGTTGGAGATTTTGGATTCGGGAGGGGCAGAATGGTCATTATGGTGGGAAACGGCGGTGGTGGATCTGGAAGAATGGTTCATTGGAGTGAGTGCTTGAGAGTCAGGGATTGCAGACAGCAACAGTCGCAGACAGAAAGTTTGTAGGTGACTGTTTCTGTGTGCGCAAAAGAGTGAGAAGGAAAATTATTATAAATAAATAAATAAATAAATATTTTATTTTATTTTTTAGAGTCTTTTTTTTTTTGGGTTCATAACACTCAACTCACACACATATTATATGGATTCATAGACCAACGGTCATGCCACTTGAACAAGCCTTGCAGTGCTGACTGTTGGTTCTTGATTGAATGGTGTTAGCGCGTAAATGCTTTAATTCTCATGCTCCTTTTTCACTTTTTAAAGGAATGGGCTTCGTTTATTTTCCTCAGGCGTAAAGGGCTCTTATGGCTCTGTGATCTCATCAAGTCTCAAGTCTTTGCTCTATAGTAAGGTTTCAGACTCAGTTTCAAGCTATAGTAGCAGCTGAATGAAGTTAACGCTGCTCGATCTTTTATTTTTAATAGGAAATGATGTGCTGAAGAGTTAGGGGTGGCAAAACGGTCTAATCCCAGCTGATCCGCCGAATTTGCTAAGAAAGACAGGTAGATTAGAATTTAAAATCCGCCGAATAAAAAATTTATCAAATTTGTGAGTTTTGGCGGAATAAAAAATTTATCAAATTTGTGAGTTTTGGCGGAGGCAGTGGACCGGGCCAAATTTTTTTTTTTAATAAATAAAAGAGTTATGACTATTATAAAATTAATAATTATATAATGTTTTTGTAACTAATAATTATATAATTTTTAAATATTTTTTTTTATTTTTTTTAATTATTATATTTATTTATTTTATTTTATAATTTTATATATATTCAAATTATGTAATTTATTTTTTAAAATAAAAATAATTCTATTGACAAATATCATTTTAAATAATTTTATTGAAATTAAAAATCTAAAAAAATATTAAAAAATTATATTATAATCTAAATATTTTTTATTTATATTTAATTTTTTAATTTTTTTATTAATTTTAATAAATTTTATTTTTTAAATAAAAAAAAAATCAAGCAAGCTAATTCCAAGACCCACCATAAAACGGAGCAAGCTAACATTTTGAACCCACATTAAGGAATTAACTAAAAACTACCAGCGACTAGTAGGGCTACATGCGACGAAGACCATTGTAGTGTTTTTTTTTTTTTTTTTTGTTAACAAAGCCCATTGTAGTTACTATAACCTATTCAAGATAAATTTTTTATAAAAAGTAAAATTGAGTGAAGAAGGAAATTGTTTACCAAATTTCTAAAGAACATGTGCAATGCACATTTTTTTCCCTTGATAATTTTCATTTTGTAAAAAAACAATTTTCATTTTTTATTAAAAATTACAATACACCATGGTATTATTCCATTTACAATAGACACGAGCCTTGAGGGGTTGGCGTGCAGCCCTCTAGTAGCACAATATGAGATGAAGTCATAAGGTCCGCTGTTGCAAAATGAATCACATCTACAGACCACAGTATGGACCGGAAGATAAAAGATTAGGACTAGTTTTATTATATTGAAGAAATGTGTATACTTATTTCATCACACATCAATTCACTTGATAATGGAAAACCAGGCTGCATACCAGATTTGGATCTTCAACAGTTCAACTACTCTTAGCTGCAGAAAAGCATGCAACAACAATGGCGTCCTCAGGGAGCTGATGGAATTATCCTGCCGGAGCACTTGCCGAACCCAATTGTGTAACCATCTCCCTGCAAAGCAACCAAAAATTTTAGCTTATTCTCTATGCAAACTCCATTTTACAAAATAAAAGCAGAGACATGATAGAGGATCATCAGAATTTATTATTTTTTGTGGGATAAATTATGTTGTTGGATTATTAAACTAAAAAAATTGAGTTGATGGCTAAGGACTTGTTCGGGTGAACAAGCACTAAGTGATAGCCAAGAAGAGAGAGAGAGAGAGAGAGAGAGAGAGAGAGAGAGAGAAATCGAAAATAAGTAGAACACTTTAATTGATAGTAAGTTTGTAACCTTGCAATATCCAGTGAAGGTGACTTCATCTCCATCTTCAAGAAATTTCCGATCTACCCCATTCAATGACAGTGTGTTTTGTCCATTCCAGGTTAACTCCAGCAAGCATCCACGGGACTCTTGCTCCTGCAATAAAGAACACCCATTTTAACTGAATCTCCTCACACAAATGTCAAGGAACAATTACTCAAAAGATTGAAGAAGACCCCGCAGTGAGGAATCAAAACTCGAGACTACATAAGATATTAAGTCTTACAGGACCACTAATTGTCCCAGTTCCAAGGAGATCTCCTGGTCTCAGATTGCAACCGTTGATGGTATGGTGAGCAAGCTGTTGAGTCAATGTCCAATATCTGCAGAGTAAGAGGGCTACATATGTGAATATATACACTATGTATGAGAGACGTGTTATTTGCACTAATTATTTCATGGATGAACTTTCACAGGTCAGCATAAGCATTTGTCATGTAGTAAGCCTAATTGTGCGTTGAGGTAAAATGACAGGTATAAAAATTACAGTTGGGAAACAAGCTAAATAAATGTGCTGAATTATTGACGCTAATTGGAAAGAAACTCTTACAAGTGCTTGAGATTACTCCGTGTCACCACACTTGGCTTCTCATGCTCAGCTGGTTTAATGTGAACCTTGCGGAAGGAGACAATTATGTGATTTAGAATAATAATATAAAAGGTTTATCACCTAAGAAAACCATCAATTTCAATCTGAATGTTAAAAGGAAGGAATACTATTCAAGCACATGGATATAAAAGTGCTCTGAAATACCTCAAGTGCAACATCATAGTTTTTGGATACTTTTTCAGTCAAATATGGAAGTGGAGGAGGATCCTGCATTTCACACACAACAGATTAGATAGTATGCCATGGTTATCATTATATGATGAATATTAGAAGTGAGAGGCCCAAAATACAGTTCCTAAAGTGTTAATATCCAAAGGAAGAAACCATTCACCTGTTTTGGGGCTTCACACGCAAAAGGTTCTAATGCTTCTAGGGTCACAATCCAAGGTGATATTGTTGTGCCTACACAATGTTTGATGATCAAAGACCGTAACGGAAGGTTAACACTACAATAGCAGCTATAAACCAAAAGTTTTCCTTCTAGAAAAAATAACGCATGCAAGATGCTACTCCCATTTTTCCCCAGTTGGTCTTTAAGAATATGAAATAGTAATTAGTTGAAGCTTCATACCGAAATTCTTGCCAAGAAAAGGGCCAAGAGGAATATATTCCCATGCCTGAATATCCCGAGCTGCAAAATATAATTTAGTAAGCTGCCAGCACATTGTTGTCAACTATACGGCAAATTGACATCAAAAAGAGATTGAATTGGATATTTACCACTCCAGTCATTCATTAGAACAACACCAAAGATATGATCTGCTGCGTTGTTGATATCCACAGGTTTCCCCAAATCATTTCCAGGTCCAACAATAGTAGCCTGTAAGAAAACTAAGAATTTTACTAGAAGAGAAAAGTAATGCAGAAGAACCTTGACAGCTCAATTAAAAGGGAAGAATCAAATGGATGAATATCTAATCCAGAGTTTTATATCTTCAAAACAACAACATATACATGTATTTAGATCATAAAATGGCAAAAGAATATCCACAAAGAAAAAAGGCTAACCATTTCCAACTCAAAATCTAGCTTTCGAGAAGGACCAAAGTAAGGTGGAGATCCAGGTGTTGGATGAGCTTGACCTCTGGAATTACCACAAAGTGGCATACATTGTGAGATAGGGTGCAGAGCAATTAGAACATTGTATGAACTAAAATTAGCCGAAGCTTAGTTTTTTCATTTAAATTTTCTCAATCTTCATGTAATATACACTTGAGAATTACTCTTAAAGCATTTGACATAAAGTTATATTAGCCTACTTATATTTAGGTGCATGACAAAGCTTCCTATGTTAACCAACACAACTTGGATGGAGCAAAATTTGATAACTTCAAAAACATAAGACCGACAAAATGCAGATATCTTAAAAAGTAGCTTAAGCACATTGACTTGGAATAGAACAAGTTAGAATTAGCAACAGAACTTCTAACCTTGGTCGAACAATATCAGTTCCAGATATAACAACAGAAGATGCTCGTCCATGATAGGCAACGGGTAGGTGATACCTGCAAAAGAAGTTTCACATTCTTCCATTACAAACAATTTTTTCTCTTAGCTGATTTGTAAAAGGCTTCCATTTCAAATGAACATACCAATTTTCTAGGACAGGATTCTGTGACCCGCGAAATATGAGGCCACAATTTTTAGTGTGATGCAAAGATGAAAAGAAGTCAGTGTAGTCTCCAATCTGAACAGGAAGAAGCAATTCCACACGGCTCTGAAAATGTATACATCAACAAATCAAAACCATTGTAAGAAGTGTCAAACACAAAGTAATAAAATAACCAAAACAAGAATCACAATGTGTCATACCATAGGCACAAGTGATTTCTCCCTCAAAGTAGCATTGTCCCTCAAGGTTGGCTCAGTTGCTATATATAACAAAAAGAAAATAGATTTGTTTTTCAGCACAAAAAAAAAAGACCCTAACTCACAATTTTGACATGAGAATCAGCTATTTAAAAGACACATCAACCTCTTCCATTAAAAAATGCTGTAATATACAAACAAAGAGTGAATAAAAATAAAGCAAGTAAAAGAAAAGAACAAATTGAGGTTGTAACTTGTACCTGAAAGGAGCTTTTGAAGAGTAGCGCGAGCTTCCTTCCACGCTGGCCTTCCAAGGGATACAAACTTATTTAGATTAGGCTGTTTCAATTACAAACACAACATGGGAACCAATTAGTAGTTAGTAGTTACAGAGGTTCCAAAACTACGCCTTGTTCAAAAAAATTTTTCAATTGAAAAAAAAAAGGAAAAATCTTCGGAAGAATATGGGGTCAAAACTCAAAAGAGTTCACCTAATTAACAGGTACATACATTGCTTGCGTTTCTTCCGGTTTCACAGCAAAGCAAAAAGCTCATAAATTACGATATCTTAGCCCCAAAAAATGGGAGCACCTTTAGTGCTAGTATCGATATCCGAAAGGAGTACAACTAATTAGCTCAGTTAAACAATAACCGAACCACTTGAACTAAACCAAACTTGAGATTTCAGTGAAAGTAAGCTTCAATTTCAGATTTCTGCTGTTTTGGAGAGAGAGAGAGAGAGAGAGAGTTGTGTTAACCTGGTGGAAGCAATCAGAGTTGTTGAGGAGAGGACCATTGAAGAGAGCAGCAGAAGCGATTTCAGAGAGGTCAAGGACGTAGTCGCCTATGGCTACGCCGGGTCGAGGTGAAGAACCTGGTTGGGGCTTGAAGACACCGTAAGGTAGGTTCTGTATGGGGAAATGAGAGTCAGGGTGAACTTCAATGAACGATTTCAGAGCCATGAGTGAGTAGAGCAGGGTGTGAAAAAGATGAAGCTTTCGTAATCCCTATTTCCTAGTCAACAATGAGAAGGAAGGTTTGGTTTATGCGATTTTAATTTTATACACACGTAAGATTTAAGAAGAAGATGAAAATGATGATGCGAAGAATGAGAGTACACGTAAGGAACGTGATTTGAGACCCGGGTTACTTGGACCGGCAAATGTTAATTTAGTGGATTTGAGAGATGATTAGATGCGTCTATAGTCTATCTACCACCCTTCACTACGCACATTGTGCAATCATCATTTTTCAATGACTTACATCATATCAGTCAATATTCAATAAACTATTAGAGTATAGCCGTGTAGTTAATTTATTTGAAAAAATTTTAAGTGTAACACTATATTTTTAATAATTAAAATTAACAATTAAAATGATTGAAATATTAATGGCCTGAATATATTTAAATATTTTTTAATCTATTTTATTATAGTAATGTGTATATATATATATATATAGGTAATTTACTAAAAAAATATATATTGTTTAAAAAAATAATTTATTAAACATATGAGTGATTAAAAAGATAAATATATAAAATGTAAAATAGTTAATATCTTTTAATATTTTAAATAATATTAATTTACACTTTTATTATTTAGTTAGTAATATTTAAAATACATCTTAACTAAATATATAAAAAAATCTAATAATATGTGTTTTAAATATTATAATTAAAAATATCAAAATTTATTTATATCCGATTCAATTCTTGTTTACATTTATTTATGTCCTTTAGTTTGGGCCTGGTCCATATAAAATATTAACAACCGTGCTACGTTACCAATAAGTAATCTGCCAATATCTGCCAAAAGGTTATTGGGCTGCTAGACAAAACCCATTTATTTAAAAAAATACATTTTAAATTAACCTAGTTAATTCTAATACCACTTGTTTACCCCTCTAATCTTACTGTAACCATTTTTTCACTTCTTCTAACAGTAGAGACACACCCCCACTCCCCATCTCCACTTGCAGCACCGCATAGCACGCCGGATTGCTGTCTTCACCGGCCGCATTCGTCAACGGAGTCAACGCCGTCGGGAAACCAATTGCCGCCACTAACCAGTTGCCGCCACTAACGCCGCCGGGAAACCAGTTGCATGTTGCCGTCGTGGAGACGCATCCACAGGTGAAACCTTCATCTCAACTCGTTTGCCGCTGCATCACCCTCCCAGTGCACCGTCGTGGATGTGTCTTCTGCCACAGGTTATAAGAATGTGTCTTTTTCGTGTTTTCATGTAATGTGTCTTCTATGTTCCTGCCTAATTTCATCGTGACATCTTCGGAGTTGTCTCACCATGGATGTGTCTTACATTGGAGGTGGTTATCATAGTCCTGTGATGTTAACAGGTTTTCTTTTTCAGAGTTGTGTCTTATGTTTGGATATGGCTTTGTTGACCACAAATGTGTCTTCCATAGTTTTCTCGGATGTGTCTAGGTACATATGGATGTGTCTATTACCATGCGTGTGTTATAAGAATGTGTTTTTTTTTTTGTGTTTGCATGTAATCGCAGATGTGTCTTATCGAAGATGGTTGAGGAGAAGAGGGTTGCGTGACACCTTCAAAGACTCACGTTGCAGTTCTCTTCTATAGAAATGGTGGTTGGTCCACTTGACTTCAATGGAGACTCACCTTGTACCACTGACGTCACACTTCTATTCAAGGGGCCTAGTGGTGCAACAATGTGGGATCAGAGTGACAGATTCAATCACCGTATAAGGGTAATGATGGCGTGTCAGTGACCTCAACAATTCGATGAAGGAGAAGCTGGATCCGGGTGTAGGCGCAATCACCGTCGATGGAACAAATAGCGGCGTCCCAGTGAGATGAAAAGCAACCCGACGGAGACGCAATCAGCGAGAAGAATGAGAATTAGGTTTGCTTGATGGTGTGCCATGCTGAGTTCGTAATTGGCGTGAAAGTCTCTTGTTAGGTTAGTACGTTATCACTCATTACTAATTCAAATTGCATGGACCCACTAAATCCCTAATTGACATAACAAATTATATTTAATTAATTAATTTTAATTAGTGTTGGTAATAGTTGGCAGATACAACTCTTGGTACCCTATACTTTTCCAAATATTAAATATATCAAACTGCCGGATTAATCGTGTTCCTTTTTTCAGCAGGAGAGATCTCTTTTTTCACATAAAGAGAGTCTCACTAGAACGTTTGGTTCTTATCCAACAGAAAATCTTCAATAATTTACTCTTCATACAATCATCGCCACAATCGTTCCATACCTGATCACATTCACAAAATACTTCGATTAGGATTCTTATTTTCAGGATGTGTTTTTGAAACAACAAAAAGATATTGAAAATGACTACCTACGGGCTGGAGTCTATAGAAGGAAAATTGATCAACTTCAACAAAGGAGGAGAGTTTGGATATAAAGCTGATTGCATAAATCTGGTGGAAAAAATCATCACAAAAAAGGAAATAAGCTTCAAAATGTGCAAGAATACTCTGTTAGGGATGTGGGAAAACCCACAAGGAGTTGCAGTCACAGATATAGGGAGAAAAAAATTGCTGTTCAGTTTTAAGGATATCAAAAAAGGGTTACAAATTATTCAGAATGACCCATGGAACATCAGAGGCAATTTAATCAATTTGCAGCTATGGTCTGAAAGAGAATCGGTCTTTGATGTTATCCATAACTACATGGAATTTTGGATTCAAGTTCACGGGCTTCCTTTGGATTACATGAATAAGAAAATAGCTACCAAGGTGGGAAATATAATGGAAATTGTTGCTGAGGTTGAAAATCTGTTGGTGGATGGCATACTCAGAAGGTCGTTTTTACGGATTAAAGTGGGTAGAGATATAACAAAGGCGCTGCCAACTGAATTTTGCTTATTCAGAGAGAAAATGCCTAAGACATGGGTATTTTTTGCACAAGAAGAAGAATTGTAGTAAACTTACTGCCATGGCATGCTGGGATCCGACAAAGCCAAAATATTCAGCTGGTTTGGGGATGAATCCCGTTCATCCTTTATCAGCCATGGAGGAAGGTAGTTCATGGAAGAGTGGCTGGAGAAATGAAGGAGAAGTTGACCTAGTGCGTGAGCAACAACACAGTAAGAAGGAGAGTGTTGAAAAGTAAGAAACAGAAGAGAGCACAGTTAAGGTTGAACAGTGTCCACAACAGGGATTAGGAGAGGAAGGTTTCTTGGAAAATAAAATGATGAGAGAGATAGAGATGGTGGAAGTTAGAGTGCAGACAGATAATGTATAGGAAATACCTGATTTTCAGGGATATGAGGAGGAACAGAGGGAAGTAGGGGTAGCCTATCAACTGAAAAATCTAGAATAGTTGAGAAATGAGCAAGCAACATAGGTTGTAAATAAACAAAATCAGGAAGAAAATATTGTAAGAGAAGTTTGGAGGGGCAGCAAGGTTGGGTCAAGTTATGCTGATAGGCCCAACAAGATCGAGGCTTATGCTGAAAATGGAGGGAGAAAAGAATATAGGGCTACAAACCAGCCCAAAGGGAAAGAGGTTGTTATAAAAGGATATGGGCTAAAAAGGAGTCAGGAGGATAGTGTGAACATGCCACAACAAAATCTAAGAGAGTTTAGAGGCCAAGATACCGAAAAGAAGAATGAGAAGGGTAAAGTTGAAGCCCAAATTAAATATAATATTCCAGAACACACAACAACTGGGGAAGCTCTCAAAATAATAATGGGGGGAGAATTACAAACTAAAGAGCTCAGCAACCAAAGGATAGCTGGAAAAGGAAAGGAGTTTATCAGTGCTGAGGTTCAACCTGAGTGGCACTGGAAGTATAGAGAATCAGTAAGAGAAAAAATAGGCGCTACAGATTATAAACAAAAGGAGAATCTGGGGACAGGAAAGGAGGCTGCATATTATGTGGAGCTAGCTAGTGATGAAGAAAATGGAGAGGGAACAGCTGAAGAGAATATAAAAGAGATTGCAAGATGGGAAATAGAGCTTATAAAGAACATGGACGAAGGACTGCAGCTTAAAAGGAAAAGAGAAAAAGATACTCTGAAGCTGATTATGAATGAAGAATGGAAGGAGAAAGAGACAAAAAGAGAAGATCAAGTGCCAAAGAAGCAAAAAATAGCAGAACAAATGAAAGAAAAACTAGTAAAGTACTTAGAAGAAGGAACCGATTCACTAGTTTTGGACATAATCATGGCTGAGGAGGCGGGCCTTAGCATGCTCCCAACTCAACCATGATTGTCATAAGCTGGAATTGTCGAGGGTTAACAGCCACCTCGACAATTTCAGAATTAGTGAATCTGTGTAAACAGATTAAACCGGCTGTTATCTACTTAATGGAAACTAGGGCTAAGGCTGATAAGATAGATAAGATTAGAAAAAGATTACATTTTGATGAATCATTTTATGTAGAACCCCAGAGATTGTTCGATGGTCTATGTTTACTTTGGAAATCTAATATTAAAGTTGATATTTACCAGTGGAGTAATAATTTTATTAAAACAAAAATGAAGGAAAACAATAGAGAGGAATGGACTAGTATTTTTATTTATGGAAATCCTATTTTCAAACAAAGGAGGAAGTTGTGGAGTAATTTGGCAGAGGGAAAGAGAGACCCAAATGAGCCGTTAGCTTTCATCGGGAATTCTAATGATATTTTACATCAAGAGAAAAAAGTGGGCTTACATCCTAAAGCAAGGGTAAAATTAGAGGAATTTAGTAATTTTGTATTCAAAATTGGACTTATTGATATTGAATTGAAAGGAAATAGGTTTACCTGGTTTAGCAAGCCAAGAAATAGAGTAATTATTAGAGAAAAATTAGATAGGGTTATGGTGAATTGGAGATAGAGAAAAACTTTTCAACATGCTCAGTTAAAAGCTCTGCCAGCTATAAGTTCAAATCATTGCCCTTTGATCTTGAACACAGAACCAAATGATAGAGCGAATAAGATTTTCAGGTTTGAGGCATTTTGAGCAGATCATGAGGATTGTGAAGAAGTTATTGAAAATAGTTGGACTCAACCAGGTGAAGAAGTCAGAAGTTGGAATAATTTCAAGAGGAAAAGAGAGAGATGCAGGGAGGATCTAAAGAAATGGAGTAAACAGAGATTTAAGAGTGCGGATAAAGAAATAAGCAAATTAAAGGAGCAGCTTACAATTCTACAAAATTCTGATCTTAAAGGAAATCAACAACAAAAAGAGAGGGAGATAAAGGAAAAATTTTCTCAGCTTTGGAGACAAGAGGAGAAATATTGGGGTCAAAGGTCCAGGCTTAAATGGCTGGGACGGGGAGATAAGAACACGGCATTTTTTCATGCTACAATCATTCAGAGAAGGGATAGAAATAGAGTTGAAAGGTTGAAGAACGGTTATGGGGAATGGATTCATGGAGAAACAAATATTTTAAATTTAATTGAAAATCACTTTAGGGAGCTGTTCACTACGGTGGGGAGAAGAAATTTTGAAAAGTGCATTAAAGAAATATCAAGGAAGGTTACAGATGATATGAATGAAGAACTAAACAAGGAGATAAATAAGTTAAGGACCCGTGTTTAGCATGAGAAGCTTAAAGGCCCCAGAACCAGATGGTTTAAATAGTTTATTCTATCAGAAATATTGGCATATTATTCAGGAGGATGTTTTAGCAGTGGTGCAGAATTTTTTTGAAGATGGGACAATTCTAGAAGATATTAATGAAACCACAGTGGTTCTCATACCTAAGGTGGATAATCCGAAAAATTTGAATCATCTCAAACCGATAAGTTGTTGCAAATTTATTTATAAGATAATATCTAGGATTTTAGTAATCAGGCTGAAAAGGATTTTAGATATTATTGTGTCCCCAATTCAAAGTGCTTTTGTGGGAGGGAGAATGATACAAGATAATATCGTTATTGTCCAGGAAGCATTTCATAAAATTGAAAAGAAAGGAAGAGAGGGAATGGAGGATTTAGCAATAAAATTGGACATGAATAAGGCATATGATAGGCTTGAATGGGACTTTTTGGAAGAGGTATTAAAGGCCTTTGGATTTTGTCAAAAATGGGTGAAGATGATGATGAGTTGTGTTACAGGAGCTAATTACAAGTTTAAAGTGAATGGAAAACTAACAAAAAAAATCAAACTGCAGAGGGGTTTAAGGCAAGGGGACCGCTTTCACCCTATTTGTTCATTATTGCGGCTGAAGTATTTACTATCTTGATAAATAAAATAGAGAGAATGAGATATTCCTGGTATGCAATTAGCTCCAAATGCTCCGAATTTAACCCATCTTTTGATTGCTGATGATTGTATCATTTTCTCAAAAGCTAGACAAGAGGATATATATCAACTTATTCAAATCTTAAATGCTTATACGGAAGCCTCCGGTCAAAGAATAAATTTGGATAAACCCGAAATAATATTTGGGAATCAAGTTTCTATAAATACAAGAGTACATATTGAAGAAATTCTTGGAATAGCTACTTGGGATAATCCAGAAAAATATTTGGGCCTGCCTGCGAAATGGGGAAGATCTAAGATGAAAGCTCTAGAATGGATAGAGGATAAGGCTAATAAGAAAATTCACGGATGGAAAGAGAAAATCCTTAATCAAGCTGGGAAAGAAATCCTAATTAAAGCAGTGATTCAGGCTATACCGTCATACGTTATGAATGTAGTGAAGCTGCCAAAGAGTTTTTGCAAGAGATTAGAAGGCAAAATAGCAAAATTTTGGTGGACTGGATCAAGGAAGGAGAGAGGAACACATTGGATAAGTTGGAAAAGAATGACTAATAGTAAGAAGGATGGAGGGTTAGGATTCAAAAATTTAGAGAATCAGAATATGGCATATTTGGTTAAGCATGCTTGGAGACTTGTAAAGAATCTTGAGGCAATATGGGCAAAAATTAAAAAAAATGTATTTTCCGGATGGAAATTTTTAGGAGGCAAAGGCAAAAAATGGAGACTCTTGGGTTTGGAGAAGTTTAGTGGAAGGAAAAGACTTTATTAGAAGGAATGGAAGATGGAGCATTGGAGATGGAAGTAATATTGATATATGGAAAGACAATTGGATTATTGAAGGTGGGAGTTTAAAGAATTACCGGGATAATAGGATATCAATGGTTAAAGATTTATTGGTGGAAGGGAGAGGATGGAATGAAAAGTTATTACGACAGGTGTTTCCCCCTAATATTAAAGAAAAGATCCTAAGCACACCTATAAGTCTCATCAATAAGGAAGACTGCTTCTTTTGGCCACACAGATTAGATAGAAATTATACTATAAAATCAGGATACTACATTGCCAAATATGAAGAGAGAGTTGGTGAGGATAATTGGGCATCTTCTAGTGATAATATAAAGGAAGTATAGAGTGAGATATGGAAGATGCAAATACCAAATAAAATAAAGCTCTTCTTATGGAAGGCCTCACACAATATTATTGCAATTAATTATAATCTTTGGAAAAGGAAAATTACTAACAGTCCAATATGCATGATATGCAGGGATGGTGAAGAATCAGTGGAGCATGATATCCTATTATGTCCATGGACAAGACCCACTTGGTTCGGAGCACAAATTCAGGCAATACCTACGGATAATTCAATTCGAACATTTGCTCAATGGTTGCTGGAAACAATCAACAGAATAAAACAGGAAGGCAGAGAAATACAGGAACAACGGATAGGAAGTTTAGAATAAAACAGGAAGGCAGAGAAATACAAGAACAACGGATAGGAAGTTTAGGATTCATGTGCTGGGCTATTTGGAAACAAAGGAATAATCATATTTTTCAAGGAAAAGAAATCAGTCCAAACAGAATAATTCAAGCAGTAAAGGTAATGCAAATTGAATTTTTATCGGCAATCGAACAGGTAAAAATGAAGCACAAAGGAGCAGAAAATAGGAGGATGAGAAATGCTACCTGGAGGGCTCCACCAAAGGATTGGTTGAAAATTAATGTGGATGCAAGCTTCAGAAAATTTAACAGGAAGGGAGCAATGGCAACGGTTCTTAGAGATTGGCAAGAAAAATTTATTACAGGATCAGCAACAGAAATCAGGACTTTC
The DNA here is from genome assembly GCF_014773155.1 of Arachis stenosperma. Lineage (NCBI taxonomy): Eukaryota > Viridiplantae > Streptophyta > Magnoliopsida > Fabales > Fabaceae > Arachis > Arachis stenosperma. The sequence goes on along the minus strand of NC_080380.1, from coordinate 7,254,424 downwards.
TCCAGTCTTGAAGCTGAAGCATTAGCACTCAAGGAAGCATTGATAATGGCAAAAAATCTGCAGTTGAAAAAAGTTTTAATAGAGTCAGATAATTTACAATTAATACAATCAATAAAGTCAAAATCTTATATAGGCGAAATACTAGCTTATTTAAAGGACATAGCACATCTTTTGAAAGATTTACCAGATGCCGGGATAACCTGGACTCCAGGAGAGGGAAATCATTTAGCGCATCTCATAGCAACACAAAGAGCAGTAGGTACACTTTCAAGCAATTGGTCAGTGAGATTACAAGTGATAATTGAAACCCAATTGAGAAGAGAAGCAGAGAAAGTTAGAAGAATTGGAGGAAGGCCTACACATCACGAAGGTGCAATCGAACAAAATGAAAATTGGGTTTTAACGGTACCCAATCAGGTGGTCATTGAAGTCAGGGAAAGAACCGGAGGGGGCAGTGGACAAAGGAGCAACCTGCGTTTGAGCCAGAAGATAGTCACAAACAGGTACAAATTTAAAAATGACAGAAATACGGTAAGAAAAAAGAGAAAGACAATCAACTTACTTTTCAAGCTTAATCCGAAACAAGGATTGTACATCGGAATCGAACAATTTAGTAAAGAGGAACTCCTAATGAGAAATTGCGGGTTCCTTCACCCTTTGCAACAGAGCTTCCATCAGGGGCGCTGCCAGCGGAGGAGACCTGAACAAACCGGCACAATCATACCATGCATCGAATTCAAATCTCAAAAAAAGAAGAAAAAAGAAGATGTTAAAGAGAAGAAGACCGGTCTGAAAAGGAGGCCATGGGAGCATTGTTTTTCAACTCCCACTACTTTCAACTTCCACATAAATTACGTTATAAAAGTCTAACTGTCTATGTAGAAAAGGGGATCTGGATTTCGGGTGGGTGGGTTGTTAAGTTTGGGTAGGGTTGAAGGGCTTAGCCCAAGACTAAAAAGAAAGAATGCCACCACCCCTCAGAATAATGGTTTCCACACCGGTGCTGCGAAGAAGAAGATGCTTCACAACATGAAAAATTCAGCCGTTTCTCTAGTGCAACAGATGGGAAGGTTTAGTGGGTACTGGGTTGGATAGGGGCAGGGGTTCTTTGTTTTTGGCTTGGGCGGGTTTGCTTGCCCAAGTCTCTGTCCAAAAAAAAAAAGAAAAGAATAATTTATGTAATAAAAATAATTTAATTTTACTAAAAAAAATTCTATTAAAGCCACTTAATATTATAAGTGTTGATCATTTAAGAAATTAAAATACACGTGTTTGTGTGCACGCTTTAAACATAATTCTTTAACTAAAATGTAATGACACACGTGTTATGTATTCATTTGATATATGCGCATATAAAAATTAGTTTATTCAACTTCACCTTTATCCAAACCACCATCATGTAATAGCCACATCTTTGCACACCAAAATTAGGTTATTTGCATTGAATTCTATTAAATCTTTAAAACTTCTGATAATTGATTTCTATTCTGTGTTAGAATTGATTTCTATTCTTACTCATGCTGATATATTGAAATAAACAAATGAACAATTCAACTTATTTAGTACATAATTAATTTGTATAAAACTTTTTTTTATTTTTGCCAATAAATTATATAATAGCATTATTTTATCGATAACATAAATTTTAATAGTTTATTTATGCAAATATTTAAAATTGTATTGTAACTTTTTTAAAGGTATGTCCTTTTATTGATATATTGCTTGTTTTATCGTTTAATATAAAATAAATTGATAAAATTTCTTTAATTTACAAGTAATTTATTATGTTATTCATTTATTTGTCCTTAATTTAATACTTTTAATTTTTTTTAATTAAATGTTATTGGACTTTTGACTGAAAAAGAAAAACTTATATCATGATCAAAAATAGAAAGAAGTGACCATTACATTGTGGTTGATCTTCATGATTTGGAATATGTGAATTTTTAATATTTCACAATGAGATTTTGTTTTGTAACGATTATCTATACATATGCAAAATATTTTATCTTTTTCATTATATATTACTACTTATTTCTCTTAATTCTTGCTTTTATTTAGAAATAAGAAAAAATAAAGTGTATATGTGAGATCAATTTACAATCCAATTATTCAATTATCTACTTGATCATCAAACAACCGAATCATACTTATTCTCCAATTTGCAAAACTTAACAAAGGCATTGGTAAGCATATTGGTTTATGTTATATTTGTAATCATATTATATCTATTTTTACGAATATATCTTTTTAGAAAATATTTTTAGTATTAGCATATGGTGTATTATATTAGAGGTTTTAAATTATGCAAATGTTTAAAATTGTATTGCAACTTTTTTAAAAAGTATATCATTTTATTAATATATTGTTAGTTTTATCGTTTAATATAAAATAAATTGGTAAAAAAATTTAATTTATAAGTAATTTATTATGTTATTCATTTATTTGTCCTTAATTTTATATTTTTAATTTTTTTTTTCAATTAGATGTTATTGGACTCTTGACTAGAAAAGAAGAACTTATATCATGATAAAAAAATAGAAAGAAGTGACCACTACATTGTGGTTGATCTTCATGATTTGGAGTATGTGAAATTTTAATATTTCACAATAAAATTTTGTTTTGTAATAATTATCTATACATATAGAAAAATTTTTGTCTTTTTCATTATATATTAATATTACTACTTACTTCACTTAATTCTTGCTTTTATTTAGAAATGAGAAAAAATAAGGTGCACACTGTGAGATCAATTTACAACTCAATTATTCAATTATTTATGTGATCACAAAACAACCGAATACATACATATTCTCCAATTTACAAAATTTAATAAAGGCATTGGTAAGCACATTGGTTTAACTTTTTATTTAACATATTTGTTTATGTTATATTTGTAATTATATTATATCTATTTTTACGAATATATCTTTTTAGAAAATACTCTTAGTATTAGCATATGATGTATTAAATAATATTAGTGGTTTTAAATTATTTATTATTTATTAGAGAACCTTGCGCATTAGAATTCTCTAATAATTTATTGTTCATTTTAAACTGATTTTGATATGTTCTTACTTCATGGAAAAATAACAAATAAAAATTTGTTGGTGAAAAGTATTACTAGGTTATTTATGGTCACATTGGATATATATGTCTAATTTATTGAAAAAAATTGATTATTAAAACTGATTAATAACTATTTTAGAGTTGATACACTTAACACTAGATTAAAAAAACAAACAATGCGTAATATGTTACTTTTTTATTAATCAAATTATTATAATTAAAATTAATTTTAATAAAATAATTTAAAATTATAATTTCAATCTTATTACGTGCATGACACGGATTATTACACTTGTTCTTTAACTAAAATGTAATGGTATAATATATCTATTTGATATATGCGCATATAAAAATTAATTTATCCAACTCCACCTTTACCCAAACCACCACCATGTAATAGCCACATCTTTGCACACCCAAATTAGGTTATTTGCATTAAATTCTATTGAATCTCTAAAACTTTTGATAATTAATTTCTATTCTGTGTTAAAAAATGGTCTCAATTCATTCTTCTATTCGAACAAAAACGTATGGAGTTTATCGCCGAACAAATATATTATTGCCGAGTGGATACGATTGTCTATAAAAATTTTTCTTCTGCATTCGACCATCAACAACAGGAGTGGTTTGCGAATGAAAAGTAGAAGGCCAAAGTCTGAGAATTTATTTGTTAGAGCTTTTAATTTTATTTTAATAAAGTTTGCTATACTCTTTTGTTCAATTGAATTATTTTTTACTTTTGAGTTAGTTCTTCATGCCAATGTACATGATAATGCTGGTAAATGGGAGCAAAATAAAGGTGAGTACTTTCATTCTCAAAGGCTTATTAGTGAAAATAGATTTTTTTTAATCAAGTTCCAACAGTTGGAATTTTTTTTGTTCATAGTAATCGGATTAAAATTTGATATGACTAAGCAATTAGTTCTTGATAAATAATTACAGGAAGGTTGATAGTGAGTTTCAATTTATATAGTATAACTAAATAAATATTTCTCTTTTGCTGCATGTTCAAGAAAAGACTAAGAACAAAATAGTTTTTCTTCAATTGATTCCAACTTGATATAATAATGATCAGAATATTGTTCTATGTGAACTAAGGACTGATCTTAATCATCAATTAAAAAACTCTCATCATAATATGTGATTCGAGTTGGATAAATATAAATTTAATTGTAACTCACATTCTTGTTGGTTTTATTTTTGCTTTTTTTTATATTTTTTTGTTGCTGATGATTTAAATGTATATTTTTACTCAATAGTAATTTACTTTCATTTTTCACTTTTCTTGCTCCATTTTAATATGAATTTAATATGGTGTAAACTCTCTATGCTCAAGTTATTCGAAAGGTGTTAATGGAGAATTAATCTAATAGTTATACGATGCTTCTTTTACTATTCATGATTTTATTTCTTTGCCACTTCTATTTTTTATAAATATTGCATAGACACTTTTTTTAAACCGTAGAAGATTATGACTTAATGATTGTGAATACAAATTAACACAAATTTAATAACTTTATTATAATTTCAAATTGTTTTATAAATAATTAAAATTTGAATAAATTTATACGGGTATCAAAATCATATATAATAAATTTAATATGTAGTCTATTTTAATTAAAAAATATATATTGTTTAGTATTAGTAAACTTGATTCCATATATTACATAAGTTGGATTTAGTAGAGTTTCAACCACCCCCCAAAAGCAATCCAAAAATAAAACAGATTTTAATATTTGCAATGTAATATTATCTTTTTTTAAAGGTTAAAGACCATATAAAACTAATGATGGATATAGAGCTATACACTTCCATCTGAAATGATAAGGTTTCAACAAATAGCATTTAATTTTGTATGTAGAGAAATGAACTCTATTAAATTTCCATCTACTTCATCCCTATATGGACAATGTGAAAGCCAATCAAATAAAATAATATTTTTACAAAACTTATTGTATCACCTTTGTGATATGTGACCCTCCTCCTAAAATTTCAAAAACACACTATATTCAGTCAAGGAAAATTTTTACGCATCACTGAAAAATGAATTGTAAAAAAAATTAACTGAATAATCCTAACACATGATAGTTTCAATAAGACATGTTTTGTTTAACAGTATTTGGGAACATGACGTGATGTTTGAGAATTAGAAAAGAAAAATTAAATTATTGAAATATTTTCAACGTTGGGGAGCTGCTTCAAGGATTTGGAAAATCACCTACAAATTCTTCTATGTTTACTGTTGTGTTTTACTTGTTCTAAGTGAGTGTGCTTTAATATAGTTTATTGTTCATTTAATTATATGTTAGTTTAGTGCTACTTTGATTAAATATGTGCTGAAATGTTCTTTATTGTTAATAAAATGTCCAATCACTATGAAATCTCACTATGAAATGTTCTTTATTGTTAATAAAATGTTCTACTTCTAAATTTTTTATATGCTTCTATGTTCCTATTTAGCTTCATCCAATTTATGATTTTTGAGGATATTGTTTCCATGTAAAATAATACAATTTTACATAGAAATGGTTTGATATTTTGCCAAGACTTAACATCTCGATAATTTTATTGTAACTTTGAAGTGTTTATAATCACTTCTGAATTTGAAATGTTTATTTATCACATTTATAAATGTTGATATTTAAACAATTATTGCTTATTTTGAGGTAGAGGATATTTAAATAAACTGATTTTAGCTAACTAATCAATGCAACTCGCTTAGTAACAATTATATTGCTATTTCTCTTTAAATGTTGTTACATCCACGTGTGAGTATTTTTTTCAGGCCTAATTTAAATTTTCTTTGCATGTCTAGTGTTGTTTAACAGCATAAGTAAGAGTGATAATGGGAATACATTGTTATTTTAGATATGGTGCTGTCATTAACTACACTTCTCTCATGGTGAAAACTATACAGGCACAACAAGTATGTTAGTGATTCATAATATTCATATCTTTACTTGTATTTTTCATGCCTTGCTGCTTCATAATTTTATTTTAGCATTGTATTGGGTTACCTTTGTTGTGTGTTGTGGACAATAATTATATGTGTTCTATTAGTTATGTATATATTAGTTCAGCTTTAGGTGATAATTTCATTTCATTCTAACTAATAATTGATTTGTTAGTAGTGTTTTCCTTGTTATAGTTTATCACATTGTTACTCTTTATAGTATATATGTATATGCGCTTTTCATATAAGAACTTGCTACAAATAACATGAAAATCATCCTAATCAAGATTAGAACAGAAAAATATGTTGAATTCCAGAAATCTTTAAATAATGCAAAAATAATTGACCTTTCAGCTTAGTAAAAAAATAACGTGAGAGCAAAAATATGTTGGAAATTATCCATTGCAATCTCTAGAAAATAATGGACAATACCACTCGTGACATAACATCATCTGTATCTTTCCTTTGAATTTTCTCCTGATACAATAGTACGTGAATTCAATTGATTTGTTTACACTAGGCACCACAAGATAAAAATGTTCACTAGTGCACATTGATAATTGAATATATAGAGATAGCATGGTTCAATATAAAATTTGTGGTGATTTGGGTCAGTCCATCTAAAATAATATAGAATCTTTAAATAAAACTCTCTTTTAAAACCTATAAATTACATGAGATGAACTTTGATATAGAATGTGGCAAACATATAGCCTTTGTCAAACATTCCTAAATACGTCTTTGAAAACAACATTATCTGTCTCTTTGCTCCTTTCTTTTTCGTGATATAAGAGTATCTTAAGACCTTTCCTATTTGTAACCCTCGAAATAGTCACATACAATTGCTTGTGGGTAAAAACAGGCTTCTTTAAAATCAATCCAACTTTTGATAAAGATTGTCCTTGACTCTTATTAATTGTCATTGCATAGGATACCATTATAGGGAATTGTTTGCGTTAAAACTTGAATGGTATTCTATGGTCAAATGGACTAAAGGTCGTCCTTGGAATAAAAACTTTCTGACTAGCATTCTTTCCTGTCATGCTTTTTGCTTCAATAATGTGTTTTCCTAGCTTTGTTATCACCAATCGGGTTCTGTTGCATAATCCAACCGAGTGATCAATATTTCGTAGTGTCATGATAGGTGTTCCTACCTTGACTGTCAACTCATGGTTTAGAATCCCCGAACACCTAATTATGTTTAGAAAGTCTAGAGTATGTATTGATGCGATTAACTCATTAGTTGGCTCTGTTGGACATGCTTTGTCAGAACTATAGTATGTTTGTGATTCACGTGGATTTAAACTCATCATGTATCGGTTAATCTCATCCACTATTTGCAATGTTGGTGCAAGAATAGCTCAATCTTTGACTTCATAGACAGAATTTGAAGGCCAAAACATCTCGAGATAAATTGCTCTACATATAGCAGCTATAGGATCATCCCATTCTTTTATCATAATGTCATCGGGGATTTGAATTGTATCAATTCCATCTTTAGACTCCCCGCATTTACTATCGCCAATGCTTAGTATCCATTCTACAAAATCCTTTAACTGGGACGAATGTACATTAGCATCATCTGCTTGTACATGCATATTTCTTGTTAGTTTCAAGATGGTGCAACTATTCCAAATGTAGGATGAATTGATAGTTGCATTCACAATATCCTATCTGCTTTCTTTGGGTATAACAAGAAGTATATGTCTAAAGTCATCACCAAACACAATTGTTTTCCCTCCAAAAGGTTGCTCTTCAATGTGAATATTCTTGAATCTCAATAAATCTCGCATTGTCCTATCAAGTGCTTCTATACAATACTTATTGACCATGGGAGCTTTATCCCAAATAATAAGTTTTGTTTTTATGATCAATTCTGCTAATACACTGCCCTGATTTATATTACAAGTGGAAAACTCATTAAGATTAAGTGGTATTGCAAATCTTGAAGGAGCTGTTCTACCACCTGATCATAACAAAGCAGTTATGCCACTTGAAGCCACTGTCAAGACAATTTGACCTCTTGATCTTAACCCTGATGCCAATGTCTTCCTCACAAAAGTCTTTCCTACTCTCCCATATCCATATAAGAAGTAAACACCACCTAATCTATCGTTGACATATTGCATAATCTTGTCATAAACATGGTGTTGTTCATCTATCAGCTATTGTAAATAAAGGCTATGTTCATCAGCTAATCTGTGTCTATCATATCGTAGCTCATGGATTGTCTTAGTTGATGTTTTTTAAACGCTAAAAGTGCTATCAACAATATTACTTTAATCTGTAGTGTTATTTGTTAGCAATATATGGCAACGTATACTCAAAACATGTACATCGGTTACCTCATCTAACACTGCTTTGTTAAGTTTCTGTACATAGTGAAGACGTTTCTTCTTCATGTAATGTACATAGGGAGGATCTGATTATAATAACAATTAATAAATTTATCTTTTATTATCTATACTGTGTTTATAGCCCAAGAAAATCTTCAGAGCATCCATCATGCGTCCCTTCATTGTATCTGGTTTAACATATTTTTACATTTTTTTACCCTTCTTCTTCACATAATGTACACAGGGAATGCTTAAAATAAACTTATCCTTTTTTGTTGTATAATGTGTCTATAGCCCAAGAAAAATTTTAGGGTATATACCTCACATAATATCTCTTATACCATAAATTGAAATTGCTCATGTGATCGACAAATTTTTCAGTGATGATAAAATTCCGATAGTTACATTTTAAACATTTATATTCATTGTTTTAAAATCGGTTAAATTTAACCTTACATGTAAATGTAGATAGTTTTCCTTTAAAAAATTTCACTTCCATTACCAAGTTAGTATATTAAATAGCTTAGATCATATTAATTATTTGTCAGCATCCCTAACAAATAAGTTCGTAAAGGTCAATTTTACTATATTCTAATTTTTGGCATATTTATTTCTTCTAATATTTTTGCAATATTAATTAAACAAACAAAATATTTAATTACTTGAGTACAACTCAAACTATATTTAGTGAACCCACTTTAGTAAAAGTACATAGAAATTCATTATGAAACTGAATTATGTCTCTTTTCACAGATAAAAATTTTCGTAACATAGTCCATCACAAATGTTTGGTTTATGTATTTGAGCTAGACATTGCTTTATATTACACCTGGTCATCTTTTCTATTAAATTCTATTAGTGTTGTAAGATAAGAATGTAATTGTATTTAATTGATTTTTTTATCCTTATATAGGTTTTGGTCCAATATCACGTGTTATACTATTTCAACTCAATCATGATCCATATAGTGGCTTTTCATACTTATTTTATAAATTATTATATTGTAATATCTAGCACTTCATACATATTTCACGCCTAACTAAGTAGTTGTATAGTATATATCAGAATTTCATAGTGAATGCATACTTCTTTTTACTCTGATGTGTATATGGTTTATTTCCAACCATGTGAAATAATTTTAGTTAGTGTAACTACCGATATAAGCCAGAGCATACATTAGATGATTAAATTCATTAAGAAGAATTCTTACTAAAAACAATTCTTTTAATGTGTGTATGTAGGTAGCTACTGACCATGTCAAAACAAAGTTAACTATCTAGAAATCATATTAGGAAGCAATCAAGTTTCTAAGGTAAATTCATCATAAATTGAATGCCACCAGACTAACAAAGTCTCCCATGATAGAAAAATAATAACAGAGTCATACAATTACAAAACACATAATTAGGTGACTGCAATAGAGTTTCTTTTACTACTCAAAATATAAACCCAATTTTCAACTACTCATATATCTGCATCAAGGTTAACACATTTCTGTCTCTTTCTCATCTGCCTGCTAAACATGTTGGTTGACAGCTAGCCTTCTTCCTCATGTTCATCCAGACTTGGGGAAGAATTGTTCAATACATTGGTAATTCTTTTAGATGGTGTTTGGTATTTGAGGGATGAGATGCACTCCTCCATGACATCCTATAACACATAAATAAGAGATAACTATTAGGTTAAACTATCATCTTAAAAGCTGTCAAGAAATATGCACTTGTTTGTAGCAACATAAAAGAAAATAGATATTTTGAACATACCATATAAGATTCAGTATCACAATTAGTTTTAAGATTAGCCATATTTCCTGAAATTTCCAAATAGTTGTTGCACCAATTTTCCTGTGTTTAGGAAATGAATTGTTCTGCTTAGATGTTACAGTGAATTGACCATGTATAGGAATATACGCTTATCGGTAGCACTCAATCGTTTAGAGAACTTATACTGACATTACTCAGAAGATTAGTAGACAACTCTTTGGGAAGATTTTTGTCAATGATATCCTCATCATCACAGATTTTCATAACCGTGTACACATGATCAAACTGATTAATGTTGGCTTCCTTGATATTTATCTTGAAAAAGACTCTTTTGTCCATCATGTTATCAAGTGTTTTGGGATATTCATCTCCCACTATAACCTGTAAACAAATAAAACAACACTTTACTCTTAACTATATAGCTTATAGATAGTAATTCCTAAGAATAACACTAGGTGCTTACATGGTCCTCCATAATCTGTTCAGCTCTCTTCCCATAGAGCATACTTGTTTCCTTGTCCCACAGTAGCAAGCGAATGCTACCGGTTCTGTCAAAAACCATCACCTCGACGTTGAACCTATAATACAAACAAAATACAAATGAACATGTAGTTTATTTAAAAAGTTCCATACAAATATTATACAAAAGAACCTTAGGGCTGCAGATCTATGTGTATGGCCACACTTTCCACATTCATATCTGTTTTCAATAGGAGTTTCTACTTTCTTTGGACATTTTCTATATGATTTGTAGAACTAATCATCCTTCGTAATATTAATCGCAACAATGGTTGCAGCAATCCAAGCTGGACCTTCCTATTAAGCCATATTAAAATGTTGATTACTTTTGCATCAGCAACCAATCCAAATAGACATTGGAAAAAAAGCATTCACAAAAACATAACCGTGATTACCTCATGTTGGATAAGGACTTCTTCAATTATTTTCACTGACACAGCACCTTGTTTGAGCTCTTCAGCCCCTGACTAAGCTATTTTTTATGGAACTTGACTAATCCTCACAGAGGATGATGGTTCACTGCCAAGAAGCCTACATATTAGTTCAAAAGGATCATCAACTTCATCAACAAATATACATATAGCCCACAACATTTTCATACAAATTATAAAATCAAGTCATGCATTTTAGTGATTATATAATATAGAATCAACTCACCTGCTCCTAAATTCTGAAAAACATCTTTAAGGTCGGGCTCTATGTGCGACATTTCAAAATGGCTTTGGATAGATGTCTTGCCATTCCATCTCATTGCCTTAAAATACTGGATCACAACTATTAGTGGCTCAGCCCTTCCATCTTGCATGGTCGAAGTAGTTGGTCAACCATTTCACCAAATATAGTGCACCAAATCCTATTGTTTCTGAAACATTATAAATATAAACGACATCACATTAACTTTTTGAAAACAGAAATTTCTATATACACGCAGCAATATAGTTGTTATAGTGTTGAGTGTACATACTCGAGGTCCTCCAAGATAATAATAGCCAGTCGTTTAGTCTCTTTTCCTTTGCTGGTGATCAACTCTTTTGGATCTTCTTTACCAACTACTTCACCAATCATGTCTGAAAAGAACAAAACACACATTACACGCATTTGAGAGAACCATAGCCATGCAATGCATTTGAATATGAAAAAAGTTGAACAACTATTTAATAAAACCAACTTACCAAACAATGTAGAGTCATGATTTAGTAACTCACGGATGGTTTTGAATTGGAAAGCATTTAGAGGAAAACTGGGATTCTCAACATGACTAGCAATTGTCCTATGACTGAAGAATAATAAATACTTCCCTCTTGATATGTTACCCTTTTGGTTGTCAACAACAACGAAGTTGGTCATAATATACATTTGAAACTGAACCAAGACACCCCGCCACTTGCTCAACGGGGATTTAGGGATCGAAACTTGCAACCTAGTGCCCTGTATTGTTTTGAATATATTTAGAACTTGCTTATATCAATAAAAATTTTGAAACTTTTGAATAGAGTTAATGTATTTACCTGACTACCTTGAATAATCACTTCAATGGTGCCAACTTCTCTCTCATTGTATCTGTTAGGGAGTTCCCACACCCTTATTACATATACTTTAAAATTCCATTGTAGTTTTCTTGCATTTAAATCAGTCACGTAATCAAAGGTTTGAGACATTTTCTCATTTTTTTTGTTTACTTGTGAGAATGATTTGTGCATACTATTCTTCCTTCAGATGGCCTTTTATATAAGACTGATGGAAAGCGAGTACAAAAGAGAGGAAGATATAAATCTTTACTGTATTCTCATGTTTTTTTTTGCTGGAATCTATTAGTGAATGTATGCTTTTTTTTCTTTACTATATGACTCAACACGTGTCAAGTGAATAGATCTACTACTTGTCGAGCACCAAACCAGCCACTAGTCTCCTATTATATATAGGAAGATTATTTTTTACTAATAAAAACTTAAACTTTTTTAGTTAATCGAACGAAGTCTTTGTTAATAACGATTGAGATATTTGAGAATGAATTAAATAACATATATAATATAAAGACACTCATTAATTTAATAGGTTAAGACTTTTACTTGTTGTGGAATAAGTGTTAGCTCATTGATAATATAATAGAATTCAATTAGTAAGCCAAGTCATTTGTATTTATTAGTCACTTAGAAAAATTAGCTTAATAATGCAGAATAGATGGCTAGCTATATAATGCAAATAATTAGCTATTAGTTAAGCTTATATATAAGGAAAGCTTGTATATGATGTAAGTGTGATTTATTATTTTAATAAATTAGAACTTATCTAAGAAGTTCTCAAAATTATGCTCTAACAATCTTTTCGCTCTCACCAAATCATCATCAAGCTCTTGTTCTGCTGCCTGATACAAAACTTCATCATGGTACGGTGAGCATGGATGATTGCATAGATCCGCGAGTACCTTCCACCATTCAAGGTTTAATTGCTTCATGAATTCTGATACTGTGGTTCAAGCCCAATTTTGACGAACACACGGAAAAGAATGATGGATCAAACAAATCCAGAGAATCAAGAATTTACCGTGTCAGATTTTCAGAAGTTTGCGAAAATAATGGCACAATTCTCGTTGTTTCAATCACAAGCTGCAAAGATGAGCACCAGCCTCAATCAAAACCGAACTTGATGCATTAGAGGGAAATAAGACTTGGAAACTGACTAAACTTCCACCCGGAAAGAAAGCGATCAACTACAAGTGGGTATTCAAGATAAAGTTCAAAGCGGATGGCACTATTGAAAGGCGCAAAGACCGACTTGTAGTTAAAGGTTTTACTCAAATTCAAGGCTTCGATTATTTCGACACATTCAGCCCCGTGATTAACATGACCACATTGCGCATCATGCTAGCTTTGGCAGTTAAGAAGCATTGGCACGTTCACCAACTAGATGTTAATACTGAGTTTCTGCATGGTGATTTACTAGAGAACGTTTACACGAAACCCCCACCAGGCCTTGAAGCCCCTATGGAATGGTTTGCAAACTTGAGAAGTTATTTTATGGGTTGAAGCAGGCATCGAGGCAATAGAATTCCAAATTATATTCTGTATTCCTCAATTTAGGTTACACGCAGTCAAAGGCTGACCATTTGTTGTTTACCAAGAATTTAGGTTCTGGCTTTACATCAATATTGGTGTACGTTGAAGATTTGATATTGGCTAGGGATGATATGCAAGAGATCAAATTTGTAAAGAAGTTGATGGATGAAAAATTTTAAATTAAGGATATTGAGAAACTAAAGTTCTTTTTGGGGCTAGAGGTGGCTTGAAACAGCCAAAGAATTTCATTATATCAATGGAAATACACCTTAAATTTATTAAAAGAGTATTGATTACAAGATGCAATACCAGCTGCCACTCTCATGAACTACACACCAACACTCTCGAAGTCACCAGAGCTTCCTTTGTATGATCTCCAACCTTATCGAATATTAATTGGCCAACTCATATATCTCACAAACACTAGGCTTGACATTTGCTTCGCTGTTAGCGAATTGAGTCAATACCTAGATTGTGCAACAAATACTCATTTTAAGGCTGCCCTACACATCCTTAGATACCTCAAACAAGCTTCAACTAATGGAGTTTTCTTCCCAACTCAATCAAATTCTAAACTCACCGATTACTTAGATTAAGATGGGAGGACGTGTCCGGATTCGAGAAGATCCATGACAGATTACTGCTTCTTCCTCGGATTAGCCCTAATCTCCTGGAAAAGAAAAAAGCAAACTATTATTTCTTGCTCCTCCGCAGAGACAAAGTATCGAGCTCTGGCTTTCTTACTCCTACGCATATTCAGAGTATCAAGCTCTGGCGGCAACCACTCGTGAAGGTTTGTGGGTGACTTATATCCTCAATAATTTCAAAATTCAACAAAAAAAACCAATTACTTTGTATTATTGACAACCAAGCAGCTCTCCATATTGTCACAAATCCAGTTTTTCACGAAAGAATCAAACATATAGATATTAATTGTCCTATGGTTCGTGACAAGACTCAAGAATGTGTCCTTAAACTTCTGCCAATATATTCAGCAAATCAAACTGCCGATGTACTTACCAAATCACTTGTTCCATGACTTTTTTCAACCTTTTATTCCAAACTTGGCTTAATAAATTTTTACACGCCAAGCTTAAGGGGGATGTTGGGAAATAGAAATATTAACTCCTTGATAATATAATATAATTCGGTTAACAAATTAGATTACTTGTATTTGTTAATCAATTAAAAAATTTACTTAGTAATGTATAATAGATGGTTAGTTATAATAGCACAAATAATTAACTATTAATTAAATTTATTATAATTTGTATATAAGAAAAATTTGTATCTGATGTAAGTATGATTTATTATTCTAATATATTAGAATTTATCTAAAAAACTCTTAAAACTGTGTTCTAATAATCTTTTCGCTTTTTCCAAATCATGGTTAAGTTCTTTTTCTTTTACCTAAGACAAAACTTTAACATTACTCAAGATATATTGTATAATCCATTATTACAATGGTCTTATTAAGTGTAAGTTAGGTAAATTTGTAATTTTAAAAATAAGAATAAATATAAAATTCTATTAAGTTTTTTATTTTAAAAACATAAACTATATTTAAAAATTATATTTATAGATACTTTTAAAAATATCACTAATTTTTAAAAATAAAAAATATAATGACATATTTTTTTATTCATCAAATATAAAGTTAAATACTTACTTTTAAAATGCAAAATCATTTCTCCACTAATTTTATCCTAACAGGTGTCTTTATTATTTTTTTTACTGGAAACAAGTGTCTTGAGTATCGTAAGGGCATTCTTTAAAGAAAACATATCGCAAGTAAAAAGTTTGAATTTAAGTAAATTAATTATGTTTTTTATTTTAAACTATAGAAAAAATGACAAATCAATTTCTATTTTTGGTGTATAAATATTTAAGTTTTTAAAGATTTAAAAATATATTTAAAATTTTGATCTCTTTAAAATTTGGATATATAAAATTTTGAATCTAAATTTTTACATATTAAAATTTTTTTTACGTGTACATCTATATCAATCAAGTCAGTATAATGAGAACCATATTTAATTTTTTTATTGAATATGATAGATTTAAATAAACATAAAAGATCAATAAATCCAAAATTTAAAAATGTCAAAGATTTAAATATATTTTTAAATTTTCAAAAACTCAAATATTCGAAGATCATAAGGTCAAGGACGTATTTGTGGTTTCCTCTAAACTTTATTAGTTAGATTAAAAAGTTATAAATAGAAATTTTGGTAACGAAAGATGATTTATTCGTGTCTCATGGTGCGGGGGGGTTGCGTTGGAACTCTGCGATTCGTTTCCGAAACTCATTTAGCGAGCGCGGAACACCTCTCCAACTTTCATTTCACCTAAAATCCTATTCATGAAACCCTAGAATCTCTCCCATTCGTCTTACTCCGCATTTTCCCCTCATCTCCATAATCATTCTCTCATTCTTTATTTTTTCTTATATTTTTTCTGTTGCCACTCAGAATGTCGGCAGACCTCGTTCTGAAACCGTCTTGCGGCGGTTGTGGATCGACGACTGACCTTTACGGAAGCAACTGCAAGCACATGACTCTCTGCTTGAACTGCGGCAAGGCCATGGCACAGAAACGCGCTAAGTGCCACGATTGTGGCGCCACCCTCACTCGCTTGATTCGAGTTTGATTTCTCTCCCTCTCTTACTCCCCTCGTATAATATCCCTACCCCTTAACTTTCTTGCTGTTACTATATTCTACTGTTTTTTGAAATTATAAATTCGATTAAATGCTTATTTTGGTGGAATTTTTTTTATCATTGTTTTCTGTAAGAATAATTATTACTGTAGGGCTATTGTTGTTGTTGGTCGTTGGGCGTGGAGGTTTTGATTACATATGTGTGATTGTAACAGGAATATAATGTTCGTTCGAGTTCTAGCAGTGACAAAAACTACTTTATTGGGAGATTCATGTCTGGGTTGCCAGATTTTTCGAAGAAGAAAAGCGCCGAGAACAAGTGGTCTTTGCAGAAAGATGGGCTCCAGAACCGCCAAATTACTGATTCGTTGAGGGTATTGAGTCTATACTTTCATTATCGATTCTTTGGTTGCTTTTTATCATTTATTTTTGTATCTTCTAAGCACTATCTTTCATAGAGGAAATGCTCATTGGAGGTTGTAAACGTGTAAATGCTTCTAAAAACCCATGTGTTGTTGTGCCATTTAACGGAGGCTTGAGTTGCTAAGTGCATGGTTGTTGAGGATTCTGATATATGGTTATATTCAGTTAGGAAGGATGTGAACAATTGAGGTGAATTGTGATTATTTATTTATTTTTGGTGTATAATTTTTTATTGTGCTATGCAGGAAAAGTACAAGAACAAGCCTTGGCTCCTTGAGGATGAAACTGGTCAATCCCAGTACCAGGGTCATCTAGAGGGTGCACAATCATCTTCATATTACCTGCTTATGATGGAAAAGAAGGAGTTTTCCGCCATCCCCTCTGGTTCTTGGTATTTTTGCTGTGCTAGAAGTTTCCTTTAGTTTTCCTTGATTTTGTTTTCTTGAAATTTTCTATTTTAATTACCAATCAGAGAAAGTAGGCAGATGTGTAATATGCCATGTTTGGTTTTTTAGGTACAACTTTAATAAGGTTGCACAGTACAAGCAATTGACTTTGGAGGAAGCAGAAGAGAAGATAAGGAATAGAAAGAAAACTGCAGATGGATATCAAAGATGGATGATGAAAGCAGCAAATAATGGGGCTGCTGCATTCGGGGAACATGGGAAGTTAGATGACAAGGAAAGCAACACAGGCGGTGGTGGAGGAAGAAGCCGGAAAAAAACTAGCGAGGATGATGAAGGTCAGGCCTCAGATAAAGGGGAGGAGGACGAAGATGAGGAAGCAGAAAGAAAGAATAGACTTGGACTTAATAAAAGAGATGGTGATGATGATGATGATGAAGGTCTAAGGGGTGGAGACCTTGATCTAGATGATGATGATATTGAGAAGGGTGAGAATCTTGCCTTGTTTGCTCGTTAGTCATTGTATCTTTTGATTAGAATGGTGATGATTGGTGAAGGTCATATCATATCATTTTATATCTGGGTAGTTTTTGAAAAGGCTTGGCTGTTGTGTCAAGAAAACATCAATCAGTTTGTATGTCAAACTAGGTGAGCCATAATAAACGATCGTTTATGAAACGTGAAATGTCAGAGCATGAATTTTTCCCATACCAGAACTTAAAAAGTCCATTCAGGAATAGCTGCGGGTTTAGTCCAATAACAGTGTTGAGTTTACAGCTTTCCATATTAGTTTGACATTGGTCTATACACCTGACTCATTGGAATGTTATGCAAAGAGTGACCATATTCTGCCTTTTTTTTTTTTTTTGTGTGGTGTGTGTGTGTGTGTGGAAAAATAACTTCCTACTGCAGCCCCTTCTTGGCATAGCCATCAGGAACCAAAATTTTTATTTTTTGATATGAATTAGAACTAAAAAGCATTAATAGACAGTTAATTTAGGCATATGAAATGCATGAGCTGATTGGCTTGTTATTCAAACTTACAGAGCAGTAAGTTATGCTTAGCATTCTTTCTCCTGAGTATACAGGTGATGATTGGGAGCATGAAGAGATTTTCACTGATGATGATGAAGCTGTAGGCAATGATCCCGAGGAAAGGGAAGATTTGGCTCCAGAAGTTCCTGCTCCTCCTGAAATCAAGCAGGTTAGTGTTCATCTCCACCAACACTTTTGAGCAGTGACCTGGGGACATACTCATGTTCAGTTACCCTTGTAGCATATTTGGTGATTCTTTCTTGAATTATACGTGCAGGATGAAGAGGAAGAAGACGAAGATAATGAAGAGGGGAAAGGTCTGAGTAAATCTGGGAAAGAGCTGAAGGAGTTGCTAGGGCGAGCAAGTGGTATGAATGAATCCGATGCGGAGGAAGATGATGATGATGATGACGACGATGATGTATGGCCTCTGTTCCTTCTTTTAATTTTGGGTAATGTCTAGGGTGAAAGATAAGCATAGCTTAATGCAAACTACTTGTTATGATGAGTAGGACGGATATCGTTTTGCATTTTCTGTGACTTCTCTACATGGGGAAGCGGCTGATTATTTTATTTCTTTTGAGTTTGTGAATATCTCAGATTTATAGTTGGACAATAAGCTCTTTTTATCCCTTTATGACTCACATTTGTTTGTGTAGATGGATGATGAGGTCAACATTCCTCCTGTGACTGCTACAAAGCAGAAGGATGCACCTAAACCTAAGGAAGAACCTGTTGACAACAGCCCTTCAAAACCAGCAGCAGCAGGGGCAACTCGGGGAGCACCTTCTACTTCGAAGTCTTCAAAGGCAAAGAGGAAAACAACCGAGGAACCAAAACCATCGAATGCTGCAACACCAAAGAAGGTTAAGTCTGAAAATGTAAGTCCTTGCTTTTTTTTGAGCTAGCTTGATTATGAGGACCCTCTATTGTAATTACTACTCTACTTTGGCTTTTTGAAAGATATAGTGGATAACTTTTGAAAATAACTCAGAATTGAGCAATTAAGTTGGCCTTCAGCTTATTCTGGAAAACTGTTATATGCTAATTATCAAAGCTGAGGTTGTATAATTTAAAGGGAAAAGTGTGGGATTGTACATTGTAGACCCTTGGATAAATATCTTGGATTATTTGTGGGGCCCCTGTGAGAATAATCTAAAAGTTGATAACCCCATACACTCCAACTTCTCAAAGGTTCTAACCTTAGCTTGGAAGCACTTTCCATTCAATGCATAAACACAATGTGGCTTTTGCTTTGTTTTACGGATTTTTGAAATGTCTTCTTGTTAAATATTTTTTTTCGGTTCTTGGATTACAAAAGGAACTTAGGATTACTACTATTGAATTTTCTTTGTTATCTTATTGACTCAGGAGCAAAAGTCATCCGGTAAAGATGTACATGGGACTGCTTCTAAAAGTAATGCATCTGCAAAAGGTTCGGCCCCACCACCGCCATCATCATCATCGTCAAAAGCTGGGACTTCCACTGCAGCTTCTGGACCTGTGAGTGAAGAAGAAATCAGAGCTGTGTTAAAGCAAAAGACTCCAGTGACCACACAGGATCTTGTGGCTAAATTTAAGGCAAGACTAAAATGTAAAGAGGTAAGCTCTGCTTCTGCTAATATACCTTTACCCTCGTTTTAGACTGATATATTTGCTTGATTATTCCTATAATACATCTGTGAAGTTATATTGGACTGTTGGTATTCTCCCCGGTTCAGTTTTTGAAGGTTTCTGCCTCTTCTATGTGCAGGATAAGGATGCATTTGCGGAGATCCTGAAAAGAATATCTAAAATACAGAGAACTCCAACTTCAAATAGAGCCAGTTATGTTATCCTGAGAGATAAGTGAAAATTCAACTGCCCGAATGTGGTTGATGATGTAGCATTCAAACGGAAAAAATGGATCCAGTTCTGTTGTCCTGAGAGATGGCTGTAAATGTTTTATCCCAATAATTGGCTGCGACTGATGATGCAGCTTCATATAGAAAACAAAAGAACAGTTGATACTTAATATGCCTTGTATATTCTTCACTTTTTGGACATCATTATGACTGGTTTTCTATCAATTAAGTTTTTTCTAATCTATTTTTGGTCATAACACAAGCACACGCTGCACAAGGGTTCTCTCCAGGCACTGCTACGAAGTTTTAAAAATATAATAAATCAGAAAACATAATTTTTTTTATTAGAATTGCCTCCATACCCATTTACCAGGTTTCAATTCTTCTTCTCTTCATATGAAGTTGAAGAAGCAGGTGAATTTGCTAAACTGTTGACCAATTAAAAGTTGGTGTGACGAGAAAGGGAATTATAATAGAGGGCTCGGAAGAGCTATAATTTTGTTTTCCGGAGGAACAAAATTTATAATCAATAATGCACTATTATCTACTAAGTCTTTGAGAAACTTGTTGAGTTTCAAAGATATTTGCCTAAATGGATATCATATTAAAATAATGAATGCGGAAAATTATGAGTATTTATGTATTACAGCTCATGATTTAAATAAAAAGGTTATATTAGAAAAGTTATCCTCACTTTCATCTAGATTGTATTATACCAAGATTAGTGCAATTGAATTACATGCTATTGTAAACTAGAAGTTTACTAGTCCAAATAAATTCATAACTTGGCATGATAGATTGGGTCATCCGGAAATAACCATGATGAGGAGAATTATTGAAAACTCTCATGGATATTCACTAAAGAACCAGAAGATTTTTAAATCTAGTGAATTTTGTTGTATTGTGTGTTCTTAGGAAAAGTTAGTTTTAAGACCATCATCATTAAAGATTGGATTTGAGTCCCCTGAATTCTTAGAAAGGATTCAAGGTGATATACGTGGACCTATTCATCCACCATGTGGATCTTTTAGATATTTTATGGTTCTGATAGATGCATCTTCGAAATGGTCACATGTGTGCTTATTGTCTTCTCGCAACCTGGCGTTTGCGAGATTACTGGCTCAAATTATTCGATTAAAAGCACAATTTCCAGAAAATCCAATCAAAGCAATTCGTCCACATAATGCTGGTGAATTTACTTCCCAAGCTTTTGATGCTTATTGTATGGCTAATGGAATAAGTGTTGAACATCCAGTAGCTTATGTTCACACACAAAATGGATTAGCAGAATCACTTATTAAGCACCTCCAATTAATTGCTAGACCCTTACTTATGAGAACAAATATCCCAACCTCGGTTTGGGGGCATGCTGTTTTACATGCCGCAGCACTTATTCGTTTGAGACTAACGAGTTACCATCAGTTCTCTCCTATGCAATTAGCATTTGGCCAACAGCCAAATGTTTCCCATTTAAGAATATTTGAGTGTGCGATATATGTTCCCATTGCACCACCTAATCGCACCAAAATGGGACCCCAAAGAAAATTGGGGATATATGTTGAATATGATTCTCCTTCTATAGTGAGGTATCTTGAGATACAAACTGGAGATGTATTTAAAGCCCGGTTTGTGGATTGTCATTTTGATGAATCAAAATTTTCAACATTAGAGGGGAGAGAATAAGCTTCATGAAAAGGAACTTAATTGGAATGCATCATCGTTGATGCATTTATATCTTCGATCAGGGTAATGTCAGCTAGAAGTTCAAAAGATTATACATTTGCAAAGAATAACAAATAAATTGCCTGATGCATTTTCCGATACAAAGAGGATAACTAATTCTTATATACTAGCGAAAAATGCCCCAATTCGAATTGATGTCTCAGTTGGACAAATTGCCACCGAAGCAAATACATGCCAGAAGCGTGGCAGGCCTGTCAGTTCCAAAGACAAAAATTCTCGAAAAAGAAAAGAGGTAAATACGATTCCTGTTGAAAAAGCATAGTAGAGACACCTGCAGTTGTCCAAAATTCTGATATAGTTTTAACGCCAAAAGACGTTCAGGTACCTGAAAATTGTGAAAATGACGAGATCTCGATAAATTATGTCTTTACAGGAGAGAAATGGGACCGAAATAAGACAATTGTCAATGAAATATTTGCATATAATGTGGCATTAAATATCATGCATGAAAGTAAGGATCTTGAGCCAAGATCAGTCGAAGAATATCGACAAAGAAATGATTGGCCAAAATGGGAAGCAGCCATGAAGGCTGAATTAGACTCACTTGCAAAACGTGAAGTCTTTGGACCTGTAGTCCGTACACCAGAAGATGTAAAACCTGTTGGATACAGATGGGTATTTGTGAGAAAACGAAATGAGAAAAATGAAGTTATGCGCTATAAAGGCCGACTTGTGGCACAAGGTTTTTCACAAAGGCCCGGTATAGTTTATGAAGAAATTTATTCCCCTGTAGTGGATGTGATAACATTGCGTTATTTGGTCAGTTTATCTGCATATCATAAACCGCATATGCATTTAATGGATGTGGTAACAACCTATTTATACGGCTCATTGGATCGGGATATCTATATGAAAGTCCCTGAAGGACTAAAGATATCTAAACTATCCAATGAATATTTGCAATGGTTATACTCAGTTAAATTGTAAAGATCTTTATACGGTCTAAAGCAATCTGGATGAATGTGGTATAATCGTCTTACTGAGTATCTGGCAAAAAATGGATTCAAGAATGATGATATCTGTCCATGTGGCTTCATAAAGAAATCTGCATCTGGTTCATTATAATTGCTGTGTACGTTGATGATTTAAATATCATTGGGACTCTTGAAGAGATTCCAACAATTATAAAAACTCTAAAAGAAGAGTTTGAGATGAAATATCTTGGAAAGACTAAATTTTGTCTCAGCCTACAGATCGAGCATATAAAAAATGGGATCTTTATTCATCAAACAACATACACAGAAAAAATCTTGAAAAGATTTTATATGGATAAGTCACATCCCTTGAGTACCCCAATGATCGTAAGATCTTTGGATGTGGAGAAGGATCAATTCCATCTTAAAGAAGAAAATGAAGATATCCTTGGTTCAGAAGTACCATATCTTAGTGCCATTGGAGCGCTAATGTATCTTGCTAATAATACACAACCCGATATATCATTTGCTGTGAACTTATTAGCAAGGTATAGTTCCTCTCCAACCAGAAGACATTGGAGCGGAATCAAACAAATTTTTTGATATCTCCATGGAATGGTTGATATGGGATTGCTTTATCCCTATGGATCCAAGTCACAACTAGTTGGTTATGTAGATGCTGGCTACTTGTCTGATCCATATAAAGGGAGATCTCAAACAGGATACCTGTTCACATATAGTGGTATAGCTATATCATGGAGGTCCACGAAACAGACGATAGCAGCAACCTCCTTTAATCATGCTGAAATACTGGCGATTCATGAAACTAGTCGCGAGTGTTTTTGGCTCAGAAGTTTGATCCAATATATTATGTCATCATGTGGACTGATTGACCATAAGATAGCTCCAACTGTCCTGTTTGAAGATAATACAGTATGTATTGCTCAACTTAAAGGCGGATACATCAAAGGTGATAGAACAAAGCATATTTCTTCCAAATTCTTCTTCACTCATGATCTTCAAAATCAAGGGACAATTGATGTGCAACAGATCCGTTCAAGTGACAATCTGGCAGATTTATTTACAAAGTCACTTCCAAAATCCTCCTTTAAAAGATTGGTAAATGAGATTGGGATGCACCGATTTCGAGATATTAAATGATGTCGGCAAGTGGGGGAGACTGTACTCTTTTTTTCTTGATCAGATTTTTTCCCATTGGATTTTTTTTGACAAGGTTTTTAATGAGGCAGTCCCCATCACAAAGGATATTGTACTCTTTTTGCTTCACTAAAGTTTTTTCCCATTGAATTTTTTTTAGTAAGGTTTTAACGAGGCATAATCGTAAATGGTCATCCAAGGAGAGTGTTGTGATAAGATGTGGATGACCACGTATGACTTAGGTGGGCTAACCTTCTCAATATTGAAGGAATCATTTTACAAGACAAAATCCAATAAATGAAGATTGAAAATGAAGCCACATTTCATTTATAAATAGAAGGCATCATCAGATGCAATATACACATAATAAAATAAAGAGCAATTCTCTCTCTTTATATTAAACTTTTCTCCTCCCTCTTTCATACGCTACTAATATATAATAACAATAAATATATAAGTTTCTTCTATTATTATATTACGATAATTATATTGGTGAGTATCAAAACTAAAGTTCTATATTTATATTTCTCTATTTTATAATTTACATCTTCCTTATTTATTTAGTTATTTTACAACAATTAAGAGGAGTCTCAAATAATTTGATGTTGGTGGTGTTGATGAGTTTGACAACAAAGAAATTCTGGTATACACTTTTTCGTTAACAAAAAAGCGGTTTTTTTTATTGAAATAAATAAAGAAAAATGATTATTTCTCTAAATACGCACAGCTGTAAATAATCTCCAAAATACGCAACTCCATCTCAGGTCTATCACCCACGAAATGAATATACATCCCAACTCAACTTGTGTCCACGAAATGAGCCAGATTTTCATTTTCTGGATAGCGCCCACGAAATGGGCGTTTCATGGCGAGCGTCCACGAATTGGCCATGACAATGATGGTACACGCGAAATGAAAGCAGAAGAATATTGGCACCTAGTTTCATTTTATAACAATAAAGATGTTTCTGCGCATTAATTCCAATGTTAATACAAAATTAAACAATATAATATAGAACATTACAAAATGATTAATTAAGATTAATAATTAATTTAATTGATTAAGTTGTTTGAGCAATAATTTTAACCAATTGATTAAGATTAATAATAAACATAAAATTATTAAGAGTACTTAAAAAAATACTAAACATAAGAGTATTAAGAATACATAAAAAAATACTAAAATATGTTTGTATATTATTTTTAATTTAATAAATAAATATTAATTTTTAATACAAAAAATACTTAAAAAATTGTCAATTTTTATATGTTATTTTTAATTTTATAAATAAATATTAATTTTTATTATAATAATAAAAAATTATAATATACTAAAATAAAATACTATAAAAAATACTAAAAAAATAAAAAAAATAAATATACTTAAAAAAATATTATAATTTAATATTATATTTTTTAGTAATTAATTAATTATTTATTTATAAGTGATTTTAACTAATATTATTCAAATAATATTTATTTTATCAAAATCAATTTTAATAAAAATTGGCAAAATTATCTTGCCTTTTTTATCTTTGTTCTTACCATATTATAATTTATTTATCTTCTGAAGCACAAAAGCACCGGTTTTGACTTTAAACATTGATTATATGAGTATATAGAATTATAGAAATTGTATAATATAATTTTTTTATCGTTAAAATAAATAAATAAAATGCATCCCTTTTTGCTGATGTTATTACTAAGACATTGCAAGGCCTGTCCCATTTATTGAGTTTAGAAAAAATATTAGTATTTAACAATATTTCATTTAAATTGAATTTTCACTTAAATGCGAAATGTAATTATTGAAAGTAAATTAGTATGTGTTAAATTTAAAATACCAACAATGAAATAGCACTCATCAAATGATATTATATGCTTTTTTTTTCTTGAACAAATGAAAAATGTGTTTTCTTTGTTAGATCCAACTTTACATGTCTTAAACTTTATATAATATAATATATATATATATATATATATTCCAAAGTTTCGTAGTTTATATATAATTTATATATATAATTAGATTTTGTCATAAAATAAAAACTATGTGCCAATATCCTTTTAATTTCATTTTATGTGTATCACCATTGTCATAGTCCAATTCGTTGACGTTAGCCTTGAAATGCCCATTTTTTGTGGGCGCTATCCAAGAAATAGAAACCTGGCCCATTTTGTGAGCACGTATATTCTTGAAACGCTCATTTTGTGGGCGCTATCTAAAAAATGGAAACCTGAGTCATTTTGTGGACACTGAAACCGAGTTGGAGCGTATATTCACTTCGTGGGTGATAGACTGCGCATTTTGAAAATTATTTTAAGTTGTGTATTTAGGGAAATAATTTTTTTCTTTATTTATTTCAATAAAAAAGCCCAAAAACTCTTTACCGTTTTGCGTGCTTTTGTCTATATTCTCTGATTCTTCTCTTTTCTTCTCTTCTCTTAGAGCACCTCTAATGAATGATCCCCATTCAACTTTTTTCTGACACTTTGAAGAACTTATCATTGGAAAAGAAGAGAAACGAATTCCCTCACGGAGTTCAAAATGGAAGAGTCCCTGCTAAGAGGGACTCAAGGACAACCAATAGTAACTTGCCACATGGCAAGTTACCTTTTAAATAAATATATATAAAATTATAATTAAATAAATAATTATATTAAATAATTAAATTATAGTAAATAATTATATTAAATAATTAAATAATATTTAATTTAATAATAATTATAATAATTAATTAAATTAAATAATTATAATTTTATTTAATTAATAATTTATATTAATTATTTAAATAATAATTAAGTAATTAAATTACAATTAATTTATTAATAATTATAATAATTAATTAGATTAAATAATTAAATTTTTATTTAATTAATAATTTATATTAATTATTTATATCATAATTAGTATTAAATATTATTTATATTTATATTATTATATTAAATTAGCCGTTGTAAAACTAGCCGTTGTAAAATTAGTCGTTAGAAACTAGCCGTTATTATTAATAAATTAATATTTTGTTACTCTATATATACTACTTAGATACACTTCTATTCTCACACTATCTACTACTCTTCTTTATCTTCTTCCAAGTTTACGAAATCAAAGTTCTGCTACTATTATTTTTTGTTCGAAAAAATGGATCCAAACCAACTCAACTCTTTCTTCAATTACTTACAAAACTTTTCTCAAATTCCAAATACCCAACAATCTCAAACCTCAAACTCTCAAGTTCCAAATCAAAACTTCACACTACCAAATTCATTTCAAAATCCAAATCCACAAAATCTTTATAATTTCAATTTTCAAGATCCTTATAATAATCAGTTTCCTATATTCCAACCACAAAATCAAAATTCACAAATAACCCATTTTCCATTTTCATCCATATTTAACCCCTCTATCGGAAATGCTACTCCAACTTCCTTACCGTTTCCAACTCAATTCAGTGCATCAAGACATAACTCATCTGGTGTTGGTGGCTCTTCTAACCCATCATCTCAGACTCTTATACAATCTAGTCCAAATTCGCAATATTCAGATTTTGCCAACTCTCGTGGATTAGATGTTATCGACCTTAATGATGATGATATTGAAGATCGGAGGCAAGATAGTATTCAACACTGGCATTGGAAAGAAGATGAGATGCTGATCAGTGGATGGTTAAATGTTTCAACTGACCCTGTAGTTGGTACCGATCAAAAGGGGGAAACATTTTGGAGTCGAATTCATAGCTACTGTGTAGAATTTTGCTTCGACATGACAAGGGGGTAGTTGCATATAAGAAACGATGGTGTAAGATCAACAAGGCTGTTGCACAATTTGCTGGTTGCTACGATCAAGCTAGTCGAAACATAAGGAGTGATTCGAACATTGATGATATAAAGGAGTTGGCTTATAAAACTTTATTCCACAGATTATGGTCAAAAGTTCACTTTTGAGAGGCATTGGAACATGCTTCGGTTGGAGCAAAAATGGAGAAGCCAACTACCTACACAGAGTAGCGGCTCAAAGAGAACCAAGGTTAGTACAACTGGAGCATACTCATCCTCATCAAACCCAGAAACACCGTTGGCTGACGAATCCAGTGTGGACTCTCCCGTTCGCCCACAATGATCAAAGAAGAGCAAGCGAAAAGGTAAGGAAAAAACACAGATGTTTGAAGATTTTAGCGAAAAAAATCATCGGTTGTCAAAAAATTATCTCTCATGGAAGATATTAAGAATGTTAGAGAAAAGAAACTAATGAATAGGGAAAAAGAAAGAGAAGAGGAGAAGGAACATAGAGCAAAGATTATGACAATCAAAGAGAAGGAGTTACAAATTCAAGCGGTAATGAAAAGAACAAGAATTACAAGCTCAAGCAGCAATGAAAGAAAAAGAATTACAAACTCAGAGGTATATTAAAGAAATGGAAATAAAAGCAAAAGAAAGGAAAATGGAAAGGATGGCCAAGAAAAGGGAAAGGGAAATGGATATGCAAATATATACTTAATGTTGACACGTCTACAATGAGTGAAAAATGATTGCATGTGAGAAAATAATCGTCAAGTGGTTTACTTAGTGGTTCCTTGTATTCGTAGAGTTATGTAGTATGTTCTTATTTTTATTGCGTATTACTGGTTTATGATGTAGTTTGTTTTATTTATTTCTGATGTAAGTTTTTAATTTAGTCAATATTATTGTGCCTTTATTGTTCATGAAAGTGACCGTTGCAAAAGTAGCCGTTGCAAAGTAGCCGTTGCAAAAGTAGCCGTTGCAAAACTAGCTGTTGCAAAACTAGCCGTTGCAAAACTAGCCGTTAAGGTAGTTATTGCAGACACACTTATAAATATCAACTATCCATGACTCTGCAACTCCACTTTAATTCTCGTTTCTCACCTCGAAAGAGAACTAAAAATTACATTTCTAAATATGGCTAGAAATTTTGATGATATATTTAATGAGGCTTTGTATGGCAAAAGAAGACGACAAGATAACACAGTCATAGATAATTGGATCGATGAGTGTTTACTCAAAGATTCAGAAGAATAAGATATCGATAGAAGCTCTATCCCAATTACTCGTAGATGGATCAACAGAGATCGAGAAGTAGGACATGATCGCCTTTTTCAAGATTACTTTGCAGATGAACCGGTGTATAATGCTGACATTTTTCGACGGAGATTTCGAATGAGAAGACATGTGTTCCTTCGGATAGTAGACGCTCTCTCAAACGTCTATCCGTATTTCCAACAGAAGGTTGATGCAACTGAAAGAAGAGGCTTGTCATCACTCCAGAAATGTACCACTGCGATACGCATGTTAGCATATGGCGTAGGAGTTGATGCTGTTGATGATTATGTGCACATAGGCGAGAGCACTACAATTGAATGCTTGGAAAAATTTATTGAATGTGTCATTTCGGTGTTCGAGGATGAATACTTGCGAAAACCCAAACCAAATGACGTACAACGCCTGCTACAAATGGCGGATGGTCGTGGCTTCCCTGGCATGTTGGGTAGTATTGACTGCATGCATTGGCAATGGAAAAATTGTCCAAAGGCGTGGAAAGGTATGTACATGAGTGGTTATCGTGGGGGTTGCAACCATAGTACTTGAGGTTGTAGCATCTTCAGACCTTTGGATATGGCATGCGTTTTTTGGAGTTTCTGGTTCAAATAACGATATCAACGTGTTAGATCGTTCTCCAGTGTTCGATGATATTCTAAACGACCGTGCTCCGGAGGCAAATTACACTATTAATGGTAATAATTATACTATGTGATACTATTTAGCAGATGGTATTTATTCTGAATGGGCCACATTTGTCAAATCAATCTCAAAGCCACAAGGGGAGAAACGCAAGTTATTTGTACAATACCAAGAAGGGCAAAGAAAAGATGTGGAGCGAGCATTCGGAGTGTTGCAAGCACGCTTTGCAATTATACGTGGTCCAGCTCGTTTTTGGGAAAATAAGAAGCTTGCCAACATAATGAGATCTTATATTATATTGCATAATATGATTGTTGAGGATGAAAGAGACACTTATGCAGGAAATTTTGCTCAGGGCTTAGAGTATGATGATGTCGAAAATGGCTTATCACAACCTCAGCTGGGAAAATAAGATTTCGCACCATACCATCAATTTCTCCAAAGAAATGCCCAACTTCGAAATAGGCAGCAACATAGACAATTGAAAGAGGACTTGACTGAACACATATGGCAATTTCACAATGCTTGTCGTCAACTATAAAGCTTAATTATGTTTTTCTTTGTATTAAGTAATTTTACAAATCAGTATAACTCCAAATTATATATTGTGTATTATTATTATATATGAATTTATTTAATATTAATATCTTTTAATAGTAAATTATTTTTAAATTTATAAGTTTAAATTACATTATTGAAAAAAATTAATTACATTAATTTTAAGTATTTTAATTAATTAATTAAATGGGACCATTATAGGGACCCAAGTTAGTTCCTTCTAATAGAAAAGAGAGAAATATTTTGAGTTCTTATTGATGTGGAGTTACTTTTTATGACAAGTGAGTAGAAATTGGGAGATGAGTTCCTACCGGAGATGGTCTTATTACCCCTCCCTCTCTCCTCTATCATTCTTCACTCTTCACATTCTCTTCTTCGTCTTCTTCTCTCTCATAGCGTCTTCTTCAACCCAACCAGGTTCCATGCTTTTTAACATCTCACTTTAACACTCACTATCTCGCTATTACTTATCTTCTATTTTTATCTTTTTCTTTATTTACACTTTGTTTTTCCTTTTTGGATTGTTGATTTTTCAAGTGTGTGCTTTTGTTATTATTTTCAAGTCTGGTATAGGTTTAACTGTAATGAACTGTTTCTGATTTTGAATCTGGTTTTTTCTTTCATGCTTCACCAAGCACCTTTAATCTTCGAGATTCATCACTCACAAAGCTTTGAGT
The DNA here is from genome assembly GCF_014773155.1 of Arachis stenosperma. Taxonomy (NCBI): domain Eukaryota; kingdom Viridiplantae; phylum Streptophyta; class Magnoliopsida; order Fabales; family Fabaceae; genus Arachis; species Arachis stenosperma. The sequence goes on along the minus strand of NC_080380.1, from coordinate 7,223,621 downwards.
TGTAAATGATTTTATTGTATAAATAAGGAAAAAATAAGAAATTTTAGTTGTGCATTATTTATTTGTATTTTTGTCTATGGTATAGATGTGTGATATAACTGGAAAATGTTTTGCATCATGGAGCAGTTGAGGGATGAATGGGACACGGTAATTTCAAAGTCAGCGACTTTATGGAAGTTCAAGCGTGTGGGGATGGAGTATTGGTAATGCAGGAGTGGTTTTGTGGTGAATAGGTCTTATCATTTGAATGGATAGAAGAGTTTCTGATTAGGGATCAGTTCTCAGTAGTTCCTGAAAGTGTAGCATTCCTCCAAATTAGGAAGTAATATAAATGCACATGAAGTCAACATAGGTGGGTTGGGGATTTGGTTTCAATTTCTGAATTTATGTTATGCAAATGTGAATATGCGATGGATATCATACATTGACGAACAGTCTCTGGGTGATAGCTGTATTCATGTACTTGTACTACAATACTAGTATCTTCAATTGAGCCTCCATTTTTGAATTCAGATTCAGTCATCAACCATGCACATTAATCAATTTAACAGATGATGTCTATTGAAGTAGGATTAAGTCTCCTAGGTTTCTCACACGAGACAAGCCTTTGACTCCATTAAACTGATTTCTCATGGAGCTTTGATCAGATTGAGTTGCCTTTTTGGATTGCTTGTGGTCAAAACTATGGAGGGCAAATGTTCTGCAAAATGGATTATCAAGGAGCATCATTCCTATAAGGTATAAGTTGGCGATAGGGTGGTTTTGGGGTTGTGGGGTGAAGAGAGCTTGTTTAGAGTGTAGTGCAAGAGGGATTTACTTTTGATATCCACAAGAATTCAAATAGAGTCCTTTTAGGGTAGGCTGACTGCAAAGGCAGCGTGAAATCTCTAAAGGCTAAAAGCCTTCCATGGCTCATCAGTATGGGTAGTTCCCGGTATAGGTTTCTCCATAGTGGCAGACATTCCTTGGCCGAGGGTCATCCCTGACACCCAGCATCTCCCAATGGCTAACCTCTCCCCTCCTATATGATTATTAGGGCCTCTAGTGATGCCCTATTTAACCATTCTAATACATGATTAACTTTTTGTGTAGCATCTCTGAGCTTTTGTGAATGAAATAAAAAAGTGTTAAATTGAGTTTTCTGTGGTTGATGACACCTTTTGTATCTCTCTCTCTCTCTATATAAAAAAAAGGCATATCAGGCATTTTGTATTAAATTCTGTTTTATAGTCCACTAAGTTAGGGAAGTTGTATCAGATATCTAGTTGATAAGAAGGGATGACTGATCATGATTATAAACTTTTTTTTAAGTGAAATTCAATATTTCACACCAAATAAAGTGGCTAAATTAATGGGAAATAATCAAGTTCCTTGGCAGATTATGTAGGTGTACTAATGGAGAAGAAGTACATGATAATGATAGTGACAACAAGAGAGTTGATGTAATACGTAAATAGCAAATGAGATCAAATACCAAATATTAAGGCTCTTTTGCAGAATTTAATTTTGTTCAACGGGAATCACTGATTCAGTTCACTTGAATTTTCTTTTACCCCCTGATATTTTGTTAGGTGATAGGACATAGTGTGATAAGCGTATTGAGTTGTTTGCTTCATATGTATAGAGAAGTATATTTTATGTTATTTACTTTGCAGGTGTCATCTTCTGGCTACACATGTGATTTTCACATTGTCTTCCAATCAGGTGAAATCTTATTGAAGAGCTATGCAGAAGGATACAAGTCCATGTTAATTCGTGCATACTCATCCATTTGGATGATTGGTGGCTTTGCATTAATCATCTGTGAATATTAATAAAGCACTCCTGCATAGCCAAGTTTACTATGTCTTCTTGTTTGCAGCATCTAAGGTAGATCCTCTGCATCTAAAGTACTTCAGTTTTGCTGGTCGTGTTATTGCATTAGCTTTAATGCATAAGGTGCAAGTGGGTATTGTTTTTGACCGTTTGTTTTTCAAGCAATTGGCTGGAAAGTCTGTTACTTTAGAAGATATACAGGCGGCAGATCCTTACTTGTACAGTAGCTGCAAGCAAATATTGGAGATGGATGCTGATTTCATTGATTCAGATGCTTTAGGACTGACGTTTGTGAGAGAGGTGAATGAATTAGGACACAGGAAAGTGGTTGAACTTTGCTCTGGTGGGAAAAACCTTGTAGTGAATAGTTCGAACAGGGAGAAGTATGTTTCTGTTCTCATTCAAAATTATTGGGACATCGATATCTGAGCAGGTATCACATTTTGCCAAGGGCTTTGGTGATATCCTTTCTAACTCAAGGCAACTACCATTCTTCTTTAAAAGTTTAGAGCTTGAAGACCTTGATTGGATGCTCCATGGGAGCGAAAGTACTATTTCTGTGGAAGATTGGAAGGCTCATACTGAGTATAATGGCTATAAAGAGACTGACTGTCAAATATCTTTGTTTTGGGAGGTATTAATGATACTGGTTTTCTGGAACTAACATGTCTTTACATCCTTTCTGCTCCACTCTCTCCTCTCCCTTTTTGTTAACTTTTTCTTTTGCGAATGTAATTTTACTTCCCCATTTTGAAGAACTTGGCGCAACAGTTGAGTTGTTTCCGAATGACCCACGGTTTTGGGTTCAAGCCATGAAATCAGCCACTGATACAATTATGAATTTATGATACAACTTCTTCTATTTTGTTAGCTAACTCTCTTCCTTTAGTCCTGATATCTTCAATTTTTTAGGTGCTACCTAACTCCCTCCTTGAATCTCTCAGATTAACATATACATTCTTCCGAAATTTCTAATGCTCAGCGCATGCTGAGAACACCTCTTTCTACACACTACTCTTTTACATAATAGCCACTTACTGGTACCAGTTCTATAGTACATATCACACTCACACAGATGTCTCCCTTCAGTTCATTTGCCCCCAAAATACTATGATTTTAAAATATTTAACTTTAATCATAATTGGTGATGCTTTGTTTAAAGAAAAAAGAAAAAAAAAGTACTTGTATAGTTTGGCCTCTGTACTTTTGTGAAGCCATATGCTAATGAGTTGCATTTTTTTCATATTCTTTCCAGTTTGAGATATACTGTATTATTATCTAATATTATAAATTTTTCTATTTGGATCATGAATTGCAGAAATACAATAAATCTAACATTATATTCCGTCCAAAAAAATTTGGCAGATTGTTGGTAGAATGCCAGTAGAACAAAGGAAGATTCTTCTGTTCTTTTGGACATCCGTGAAATATCTGCCAGTTGAAGGTTTCCGTGGTTTAGCTTCCCGTCTATACATTTACAGGTCTATGGAAACTGAAGACCGCCTTCCTTCATCGCACACATGCTTTTACAGGCTGTGTTTCCCACCATATTCATCCAAGGCTGTCATGCAAGATCGCCTTAGAATCATCACTCAAGAACACATCGGTTGCAGTTTCGGTACTTGGTGAGAATACATTTGCAATTTGGGGGCTACAAGTGGTTTTCGTTTTGACTGCATAGAGAAGTATCACTGCTCTGCTTTGCATAGTTATAGCATCATTGTTCCATCTATCCTTGAATTGGATAATGTGAGAAGGTTCTGTAGTTCTGTTTCCCGAATCAATTCAGGGTTGGAATGTCATTGCTGCTCTGTCAAATGTTTATATCGGGGTCTAGTGTCAAAAATAAAAACAGGATTAAAAAAGAAAATTTCATTATATTGGTGGTGATGTGGTCATTGTTCTGGTAAATAGGTGTTGGTCTTGGTTCATCTTCCCCGGTGACATGTAAGTTTGGACAAAATCATGTTCAAGGGGCAACTCTTCCTCCTTTTAATCTATTAAGAGTTTGAGAATTTCTAACATTCTCACTATTTAACCTATTTATGGGTTTATGCATTCTCGTCTACTCCAGCCAAGGCAACCCACAGGAGAGAAACTGCACTTGTTTCAGTGACAGAAAATCATTAGATGTCAAGGGCTTAAATATGGGTTTACATTAGATTTTAGATATTCCTATCTGGTTGGTGATGAGCGGATAATTTGTATACTTTTTGGCATTGTTTTTAGTATGTTTTTAGTATGATCTAGTTAGTTTTTAGTATATTTTTATTAGTTTTTAGTTAAAATTCACTTTTCTGGACTTTACTATGAGTTTGTGTGTTTTTCTGAGATTTCAGGTATTTTCTGGCTGAAATTGAGGGACCTGAGCAAAAATCTGATCCAGAGACTCAAAAGGACTGCAGATGCTGTTGGATTCTGACCTCCCTGCACTCGAAGCGGATTTTCTGGAGCTACAGAAGCCCAATTGGCGCGCTCTCAACGGCGTTGGAAATTAGACATCCTGGGCTTTCCAGCAATATATAATAGTCCATACTTTGCCCAAGATTTGATAGCCCAAACCGGCGTTCAAAGTCACCTCAAGAAATCCCAGCGTTAAACGCTGGAACTGGCACCCAAATGGGAGTTAAACGCCCAAACTGGCACCAAAGCTGGCGTTTAACTCCAAGAAGAGTCTCTACACGAAATTGCTTCATTGCTCAGCCCAAGCACACACCAAGTGGGCCCGGAAGAGGATTTTTATGTCATTTACCCATTTCTGTACACCCTAGGCTACTAGTTTCTTATAAGTAGGACCTTTTACTATTGTATAGAAATCTTTTGATCACTTTTAGATCTCTAGATCATCTTTGGACATTTTAGTTCTTAGATCATTGGGAGGCTGGCCATTCGGCCATGCCTAGACCTTATGCTTATGTATTTTCAACGGTGGAGTTTCTACACACCATAGATTAAGGTGTGGAGCTCTGCTGTACCTCGAGTATTAATGCAATTACTATTGTTCTTTCATTCAAATTCCGCTTGTTCTTTTACCAAGATATCACTTGATCTTCAACATGATGAAGGTGATGATTGACGCCCATCACCATTCTCACCCATGAACAAGGTGACTGACAACCATTCTTGTTCTACAAGCATCTGAGGCTTAGTGAATATCTCTTGGATTCCTGATTGCACGATGCATGGTTGATCGCCTGACAACCGAGTGCTCGCCTGACAAACGAGCCAGCCATTCCGTGAGATCAGAGTCTTCGTGGTATAGGCAAGAACTGATGGCGGCATTCAAGAGAATCCGGAAGGTCTAACCTTGTCTGTGGTATTCTGAGTAGGATTCAATGATTGAATGACTGTGACGTGCTTCAAACCTGTAACCTACTGGGCGTTCGTGACAGACGCAAAAGAGTTATTCTATTCCGGTAGGGGAGGGAACCACACCGGTGATTGGCAGCACTGTGACAGAGTGTGTGCATTAGCTTTCACTGCGAGGATGGGAGGTAGCTGCTGACAACAGTGAGACCCTATACGAGCTTGCCATGGAAAGGAGTAAGAAGGGTTGGATGAAGACAGTAGGAAAGCAGAGAGACGGAAGGGAAGGCATCTTCATGCGCTTATCTGAAGTTCCTACCAATGAATTACATAAGTATCACTATCTTTATCTTTTATGTTATTTTCGTTCATCATATACAATTGAGTTTGCCTGACTAAGATTTACAAGATGACCATAGCTTGCTTCAATACTAACAATCTCCGTGGGATCGACCCTTACTCACGTAAGGTTTATTACTTGGACGACCCAGTGCACTTGCTGGTTAGTTGTGCGAAGTTGTGTAATGCCATGGTATTGAGCGCACCAAGTTTTTGGAGCCATTACCAGGGATTATGAGAGTTGTGAAAAAGTATAGTTCACAATTTCGCGCACCAGTTGGTATGAATACTTCTAGATGAGTTTAGGGAAAAAGAAGAAAGAATGGAAATTCAGTTATTTTCTTCATACTTTTATGTAGCAGTTTATAATACTTGGGAGTTGGGAGTCTTTTGGCTACTTTCTTCTAATTTATTTATTGGTAATTTTGCTAAATAGTTACATTCGGTTTTTCGCCAACTTTTCAAGAATGTTTTGTTGAGTAAACATGAGGTAAAACTTCTATGGATGGATGATTTTGACGTGCCTATGAAAATTTTTTACCCCTTATGATCACTTAACTAAGGAAAATGTTACTTGTGCTTCAGTCTTTGGTCAGCTTTTAATATTATCTAATTTTTCTAATTAATATTTTTTAGAATATACATTTATAATTTAAATTAATTTAAATTTTAAAAACAAAAATTTTTCTAACTTCTTATCCACTTCATAGTTAGTTATTATTTTTTTCTTTTACGTTTTTTCTCTCTGTGTAATACGGTTTTCTTTTTTTCTTATATTCTGCTACAATATTTCAATTTATATCTGCAGAAGAAAAAGAATTAAAAGTCAGTACATTTTGAATAAAATTAATTCCTTACTTATTGTACCATTGATAAAATGCAAGATCTGTTTTATGATTTTCTAGTGATGAATGGTCGAATATAATTATATATACAAACTAATAGTTTCTTTTTCAATTGTAACACATCTAAAATTATTAAGTTATACAGAAAATATTTTTAAAACACATCCAAAATCATAAATCTAAAATTTAAATTTAAACATTAAAAAATAATTGTAACACATCTAAAATTAAGAAGTTATATAGAAAATATTCTTGAAACACTTCCAAAATTCAGAAATTGCACATGCAAAAATAATTTAAGGGCAAAAAACCCAAATGAACCAAGCACAGCTCAATATAACCCAAATCAGCCAAATCAAACATTTATACCTGAATCCGCCAGGACCAATTTTAATATAATTCGAATCAATAAGATTCGAATTAATTAAACACGTAATTCGAATTGAATCAATTCGAACTACTCTCAAAAATAACTTCAAGCTAATTCGAATCAATTCAGATCGAATTAAGCATGCAATCCACCTTAGTAATTCGAAACAAATAATTTCGAATTATGAAAGTGTAATTCGAGTGATATTAATTCGAATTACATGGAGAAGAACACATGAGAGAGGTTCGAATCTAGTTGATTCGAATTAGGTGAAATACGTTTTGCATAGTAATTCGAATCAAGTTGATTCGAATTACAAGGGGTTCGGCTATATAAGGAGTTCGGATCAAGTTCATTCGAATCACTTTTTCATTCTCCAACCCCACCAAATCCCAGAGAAAATGACCAACATTCGGTCCGAGTAAGACCAGAGCGGCATTTTTAGTCGATGGGGGACGATCCAGGCAGGCTTTATCGTTTGGATGGAGTTGCGCATATCGCCGGTGTGATCAACGACGAGGTTAGTGATTTATGATGTTGCACTGTTGATTGTGTTTTTTATTAGTGGTTGATGAAAGCAGTTTATGATAATGGTATTTGTTAATGATTTTTGATAATGGTTTATGGTACTGTTAGTGGTTTAGGATAGTGGTTTAGGATAGTGGTGTAGGCTAGTGGTTTTTGTTAATGGTTTCTTATAGTGGTTTATGTTAGTGTTAGCGGTTTAAGCAAGTGGTTTAGGCCAGTGGTTTTTGTTAGGAGATTTTGTAATGGCTTTTTGTAAGCGATTTTTGTGAATGGTTTTGGATAGTGGTTTTAGTGAATGGTTTTGGATAGTGGTTTTAGTGAATGGTCTTGTATAGTGGTTTTAGTGAAATTGTTTTTTGTAAGCGGTTTTTGAAAATGGTTTTGGATAGTGGTTTTAGTCATGGGTTTAGGTTTAGGGTAGTTGTTGTTTTTGATAATTGTTTTTTATAATGGTTTTTGTGTATAATATGTTGGTCGCTTGTTTCATATATGTTATGTTGAAGGATTTATTTACTGCATCCCTATGAAATATATTGTAAATGTTACTGGTTTGTGCATCTGTTCTAATTATGCGGTTTATGTGCTGGCCAGCCTCGTCGTTGCATATCCAGCGTTAGGCGGCAGCAGGGGATGCGTCTTGATGAGAGGTACGTTCCGTACTTGCAGATGGCCGGATTGTACCATCTTGCGAGACTGAACGACAGATGGTTCCGACTAGACGAGCCCCTAGTCAGTGCATTCGTCGAGAGGTGGCGGCCTGAGACGCACACCTTCCACATGCCGTTCGGAGAGTGCACCATCACGCTTCAGGATGTCGCATACCAGCTGGGGTTGCCAGTGGACGGAGATTACGTCAGTGGTTGCCTGACGGACTTCCACCTTTACATTGAGGGTGGGAGGCCAGCTTGGCAGTGGTTCCATGAGTTGCTCGGTGTTGTACCTCCCGAGAACCAGGTGCAGAAATTCGCAGTTAACTGCACCTGGTTTCAGGAGACCTTTGGAGAGTGTCCAGACGGGGCTGATGAGGAGACAGTTAGGCGCTTTGTCCGTGCCTATATCATGATGTTATTGGGCACGCAGCTGTTTGCCGACAATTCCGGCAATCGTATACACATCAGATGGCTGCCCTATGTTGCTCGGCTTGAGAAGATGGGTCAATATAGTTGGGGGTCGGCGGCACTAGCATGGTTGTACCGGTGCATGTGCCGAGTGGCCAATAGACATGTCGTGAAGTTAGCTGGCCCTTTACAATTACTGCAGTCTTGGATCTTCTGGAGGTTTCCTACTTTTAGACCATCTGGGTATGATGAGATTAGCTGGCCTCTTGCGTCGAGGTACTGTTATTGTTTTGTACTATGTATTCTTGTTGTATTTGTTTTCGATTATGCAAGCAATTTAATGCATTGTATAGTTAGTGATGAACGCAACAGAATTTTTTAATTCTCTTACACAGATGGTCTGGTTACAATCCTGGGATTAGCAACAAGGGACCTCGGGTACAGATGGCTCGCCTGAAGATAGACTTGTTACAGCCTCGGGATGTAAGTACGCTGAACATATGTGTATCTGAAGTTGTTGTTTCAGTTTATATTGTCCAACAGAAGTGTGAAAATGTTTTTATTTTGTTTTTTTCAGTTCATATGGATGCCCTATAGCGCACTCGACGTCATCCAGGTTGTCCATCCAAGGGTCTTGGAGCCTCGGCATACGATGTTATGGCGGTGTAGGACCTCCCTGATTTATTTTGCGGTGGTCGAGTGGCATCAGGTTGATAGAGTTTTACCTCAGTTTGGGGGGGGGGGGGGTTCAGCCCACACCGTCTCCCGCCCTGAACATCGACTTCTTGATGTCGAAGGACGGGAGAGGAGGTGACCGTTGGTTCCCGGCACATTTACCTGAGTGGCATCTTCACTGGCAGGAGCGTGCGGAGCACATTCTACAGTTCGACATCGTGCCCGACCCCGGTCCGTCGCATGATTTCTTGACATGGTGGTATCAGCACGGAAAGAGGTTCTTGTCGCCAGAGATGTTATTGGAGGATCCGAGAGGTATTCCTATTCCGGATGAGGCGACGCAAAGGGGTGCAGGCCGACTTCCAGATATGGACAGGGTCGATGATGTTCCTGACAGACGTCGTATTGATAGGAGAGCACGAGTCGGCACACGTCGTAGCCAGCGTGAGTGGAATTGGGTGGATCGTGCTATGGATGACGTCGACCACACAATTGGAGGTGGAGGGAGAGTACGTGGCCGTGGAGGCAGGAGGAGGGTGGCTGCTGCTAGAGAGGGTGCCCATCAGCCTGGGGGCAGTGCAGCTGGAGGAGGTGATGTTGCGGGGGTTGATAGGGCCCATCAGGGCGGGCATGATGGTGAGTGGCATGGATCTGGTATGGGAGATCCCACGAGTCACACTGGTTCTGGGCTTGGGGGTGGAGCTTTTGGAGATTATTTCGTAGGTGTTCCCGGTGATGATCAGACCCTTCAGGAGAGTACTCCATGGGTGAGTCCTGGCTCGATGTTTTCCGACTTCCTTGCTAGTGATGGCATTGTGGCGGAGTTCGGTGGACCGCATTTCCTTGATGATATCCGGACCATCATGCAGGAGGATGAGGTTGCAGCAGGACGGGTTCACACGACAGGGACACAGGCACCGCTAGATGTAGATCTGAACGAGCCTGCCACGGTGCCTCCTGCGCATGCTTTTGCCATGGGTGGGACGCCAGCATTGGCCCAGACTCTTGGGTCACATTCAGTTGCCGGCCCGTCATCATCCAGGCCCATGCATGTTCCTCCCATGACCCCGAGACACCCAGATCCGGATGACAGCGACGACTCGATTGAGGATGAGGAGCCACTTATACGACGGGGTTACAGGACACGGGTGCCACACCGTTGTGGCACGGGATCGCACCTATTTAGATGATTTATGGATAGTGGTGTATGTCATGTTGTTATATTTATATTATGTACCTTCTTTGTTGGTTATCAGTGTTATGTTATGTACTTTGTTGTTTTTTACTTTGATGTTATGTTATGTACTTTGATGTTATGGTATGTTATGTATCTTGACGTTATTTACTCTGATGTTATGATATGTACTTTGATCTTATGTTATGTATTATCGGTCATCCCATCAGATAGTGTTGTTTATTTTAATTATTAGATTCCTTATTTAGAAAGACATTCAACATACATATGTGGTTCGAATAACAAGATTCATGACTTATATAATTCAACTTAGTTCCAAGGAGTACAATGGTTGCTAACTGAAGTAAAATACATATGCTGATAAATTAAGAAATAAAAACAGACAAACTCTGATCCCCTATTAATTCCCAGCAGTCCCGCTAGGGCCTGCGGCTTGTGGACAACTACGACGGGTGTGTCCTGGCTGCCTGCAGAGGCCACATCTCTTTGGGCGGTTCGGATCTGCATCATCCATGTTATTGCGAATTCGTGTGGACCTAGGACGACCTTCCCTCGCACGCCTCATATTCGGATCTGGTATAATGGAAGGCCCGGCATAAGGTGGCCAGAAACCCTCCGGAATGGGAGGTGTAAATCCCATCTGATAGACACCGAAAACGGAACTAAGCTGATAGACCTGGTGGACATAAGGCTGCCATGTAAGACGTGAATAAGCACAGCAAGCCAGGGCATGAGGACACGGGAAATGAAGTGCTTGGAAGTATCCACAATCACAAGTCTTTGACCCTAATGAGACCCTGTACGTACCAAGTGAGAATGAACCTGTCGGAGTCGTCTCAGCCACGGTGTACTCCGAGTTATCCCTGTCATAAACAGTCACCGTGAAGCACCTGGCTGTCTTCAGGTTGGCCTCGATACACTTTACTAGGTATTGACTGAATTGTTGTCCAGTACCCATCTGAGCCTCGGCCTCCCTACCCTTACGGACGAATAGCTCAGCCAGCCTTCCGTATGTGGCCTTAACCAGCGAGCAAATAGGGAGGTTCCTTACCCCCTTCAGGATTGAATTGACACACTCTGATATATTGGTCGTCATGTGCCCGAATCTCCGGCCCTCATCACAGTACTGTGTCAACAACTTATAATCAATTCGGTTCGCCCAGTCACACATTGCCGGATTTTCAGAGCGCAGGATGTCGAACCAGTAGTCAAACTCCACCTCGGTCTTTGCATATGCGGCGTTGACAAGAAGCCTCTGGGCATATTTGCCCTTGAAGGTGAGGGCGAAATTCGCTGCAACGTGTCGAATGCAGAATGCCCGGTATGCAGACGGAGGTAGCCATCCCCCATCAGGTGCTTCAAGTGCCGCCTTGATGCCGTTATGCCTATCTGAAATAACTAACAGACCTGGCTGAGGTATCACGTGCTGACGGAGGTGGGAGAGAAAGAAGGACCATGACTCAGCATTCTCACCCTCAACTAGTGCGAATGCCACAGGAAGTATGTTGGAATTCCCGTCCTGTGCAATCGCCACGAGCAACGTTCCCCCATACTTGCCATATAGATGGGTGCCGTCAATACTCACCAACGGCTTGCAATGACGAAATGCTTCGATACAAGGGGGAAAAGTCCAGAACATCCTATGAAAATAAGACTGAGACTCGTTCACCTGTCCACCAACTCGAACCGGGCAGGTCCTGAAGACTGCTACAGTGCCAGGCATAGTCAACTGAACTCCTAAGACCCACCGAGGGAGCTCGTTGTACGACTCATCCCAGTCCCCGTAGATGATTGCTACCGCCTTCTGCTTGGCCATCCACACCCTCTGGTATGTAGGCCTGAAGCCAAAGTGTGCTGCCGTTGCATTTAGAAGCACCTTGATGTTGACCGATGCGTCAGCCCTAACCATTGGCATGATGAATGTCGTTATCACGTGGTAGTCCAAGCTCCTATGGTCGCTGGAGACGGAGGTGGCGAGACAGGTATGCGGCCCGTTGTACCGCTTCACTTCCCAGATGCCCTTGCGCTGTCGGAGGCTAAGCCTAATCAACCATGTGCACCCATTCCCAAACTCAGAACACTTTCCCACGTACCGGCGATAGTCAGACTCAACCACCTTGTACTGTACCCCTCGGCAGATGCTGTACGTCTTGACACTCAACAGCGCCTCATCTTTATCCTGGAATTGTTGACCAACCTGGAACTCTGTTATACCGGCAGACCCGTCGGTATCTCTAGCGCCAAATCCAGCTAGCTGCCCAAGATGTCCGTCCTGCCTCATGGCATCCAGATCCAAAGATGAAAAATGGGGTGGGTACTGATTTGTGCCAGAACTAGAACCACCAGTAGGCCTTATCGGATCACTCGCTCCAACATCATCGCCGCTTTCATCAGTGATAATATCCGGCTCGACTTCATCATCATCGGGATCATCAAACGATCCCTCGCCAACACCAGCCGGAGGAGGACACCGTACTTCAGTCGGATGATGTTCATCATATCCAACCTCGTCTCCAACATTGCCGGCGAGATCAACAGCAAACAATGGGGAGGCGACATGCTAGACCGCTGGAGCGGAGGAAGAAGCAACCGCAGGTCTCGAGCTCGAACCGGCCGCCGTTGCTATAGTGTTGGCGTTCCGGTTCGACCCACCAGAGCTAGATACTACGTCGACGAACTTTGCCAATAGCTCCGGTGTCCTCACCTCCGGAAACTGCCTACGAGAAAGAAACATGACCTGCAAGTCCTCATCACTCCCGATCGTGAAACAATCATACTTCACCGTATCGTGGAGCACCGTGATTGGAATTCGATAGAAAAACTTCTTAACTCTCTTCACTCCTTCCAGACCAAGTTTGCCAAGCACAGAGCACACGAGACCATCGTAACTAGTCGCGGGGCTCATGATAATACATAGAGGATCCTTATCCGTGAACTTCATCCCAGACCGAGTTTTTCTCTTAATCGATCCTCTGTGGTGTACTAGCACTAGAAAACTATCCTCACTAGCCATCTCACCTCTTTGTTCACAGCAACATGAGTTCACAACATATATATAGAAAAAGGATCCTTACTAATTCGAATCAATTAGATTCGAATTACCAGGTGTGAGTAATTCGAATCTATATGATTCAAAATATGTACTTCTTCACCTAAGCCTACTAATTCGAATTAATATGCTTCGATTTATGGTTTGGTAATTCGAATCATCTTGATTCGAATTACTCGTGATTTTTCATCTTAATTCGTGACAAATCAATTCGAATTACGTGTGAGTGTGCATGCATGATTCGGGACAAATCAATTCGAACTACGTTCTTACATTGTCATATAGTAATTCGAGTTCTATCAATTCGAATTATGTGTTAGGCTAATTCGAATCTTATTGATTCGAATTATATAAATATTTGATCTGGTGGATTGTCGTAGCAAAGTTTTATTTGGCGGATTTGCGTAAATTTGAGCTAGCCTTGGCTCATTTGCGTTTTTTGCCCATAATTTAACATTGCAATATATATGAAAATCTCTTCAAACCATTTAATTCGATTTTTTATTTAAAAAAATAAAAAATTTATACAGAATAATAAAAAAATAATGGTGTCGGAGACCCATCCAAACCTTAAGTAAGTTTTCGGCGTGGACGAACGGCGACGTTGATGCGGACGAACAGCGAGAGGAGGAGGAAGGCGGCGACAAGGAGGAGGAAGGCGGCGACGAAGATGAGTGTTAACGGAGGGGAATGTGGCGTTGTGAATAAGCACCGAGAATGAAAAAAGCAGCGTCGAAGATGAGCGTGGAAGAGAAAGGTAGCGCGGATGAACGACGGCGGATGATGACTTCTCGATGTGAGCCTCTGAGTTTTCCATGTGCGTCTCTGGTTTTCGATGAACGTGACTTTTCTGATTCTTTGAGTGTTTTGTACGGATTTGGTTAATAATTAAATGGTTTAAGGTTTATTTTATAATTTTAAAATCAAAATTTTAAATTTAAATAATTTGATTTTTAGATATGTAATTAAATTATAATATATTAATAATTAAATATATCAAATCTGAAATTAAAATTTAAATTTAAATTTTATTTAGTTTGTATTTTAAATGCATATTTAATTTTTAAAAAAACACTAAATTTATTCATAATTTTTAGATGTGTTTATTTTAATTTTTTTTAAATTATTATAATAAAAAATTAAATATTATACATTTTTAAAGTTTTAAAAAATACCTAGTTGAATTGCTTAACTAAACATGCTCTTAAAGGTAGATCTATTTCTGCTTTAAAAACTGTGATCAAAATAGTAGTGCTTAGTTAAATATTCAAATCCATTATGCATGTTTAACCAAATTGATTCTTTTGTTTAATATCCTCTTGCTGCACTTAATTTGTGGAAGTTCAGCGTCTTTGATTTAGAAAAGTCCTTTCTTTCACCCAATGACACACGAAATTATTATATAGATCGGTGTATTCTAATGTGACTATAAAAGTGTCAGCATGACTGTATTTGAAAAGAAGACTGAGATTAAAAGAGAAACCTGTGTCTAAGAGTGGATAAAAAATTCCAAATTTTGAATTTTAAACCAAATTTAAATCAAACCATTAAAAAAAATTAATTTTAAATAAAAAATTCAAACTAAATTATATTTATTTTATAATTTAGATCCAAATTAAGATTCAAATCTCAAAAAAACCCTAATTCTGAATTTCCGGTTCCTCTTCTCCTTCGCCTGGGCACTGGGCAGTCTCCGCCGCACCCGGCACCGGAGCAAGCAACTGGCACCGGTACCCTATTGTCTCATTCAACGTTGAACGGGCCTCACTTCTGTTTCTCTTCTTCTGCCTTTGGTCTTCTTCGCCGTCGTCTTCACCGTCGCCGATCGCCGTCACAGGTGTGGGCTTCCGGTTCTTTTGCTTTCCATTCGCCTCTGCTCGTGCTTCTTGCCTCTGGGTCACAGCCTCATACGGTTAGTACCACCCATTTCTCCTTCTTCTTACTATAAATGCCTTTCCCGTTCACAACTATAAAGTTGCAGTTCCAACAAAGTGAGTTCACTGAGTTGTGTTGGTTTTCTAAAATATTCTTATTGTGTGTGAAATACTTTCTTTACCTGTCTAAATTTTCCGATTCTACTTTCATTCATTTTCAAGAGGGTTGGACAGTCAGTTCACCCTTGAGTGAATTTGAGATCACCATGTTTGTTTTTTTTTTTTTAAATCATAGGTGGCTATGAATCTTGGAACAGGCAGAAAAGAACATGCCACAATGATGCTTCTGAATCTAACTTTTCCTGAAGTTTAAAATTGATATGCTAAATATTTAGTTATTTACTGATGCAAATTTTTTAATGCTCACAGGGATTGCTCAGCAGGGTTGGGATCCTCTTCGGGTGCTGCTGAGGTAGATATCTCTGGTTATCCTTCTGTTCTGTTCATCATTATTTGAGTAATGAAGCAGCTATTAATTGGTAATATTGTGATGTGATTGCTTGCTTCTACTCTTTGTTGTTAGTTTCAAGATTTAATAGTGGTTCTTAATGTATATTATTGCCTCTAAGTAGCACCATTATGGCCTGGTATCAATACCAAGAATCTTGCTATATACTTTATAGATGGGAAGCTAATGATATTTTATATTGAATTCTGTATTTTTGGCTTGCATTTCCATGAACATGAGTGGTATTGGTCTTCCAACATAATATCTCTTTGGCTTTATAAATTAGCCATGATTTGTGAGTCTTTACATTGAGATCATAAAATGTCATAGGCAATCATACATGGCATATATACTGCAAATGTATAATGTTATCCCTATGGTGATCCCCCTAAACAGTCCCTTTTGATAGCAAATGTATAATGTATAATGTTATCCCTAAACGGTCCCTTTTGATAGCAAAATCCACTTAGAACCTATAATAGTCTTATTGCTTGGGAACTTAACTAAATCTCATGTCTTACATCTATAACAGTCTTATTGCTTGAAATTAGCAATTATGTAACATAAATAGTAGTGGGGGACAGATTCATATCTGGTGTGGTGTTTTCAGTTGAAGTAGGAGTTGTGAATATAAAAGTCTGCAGTTTACTTGAAAATTTACCAAATAGCACTTCAAATGGTGACTTAAATTCTAAAGCATAACTGGCTATAACAAAACTACTCTAACTATTGATTTGTGATTTAGAAAGCTTCCTTCTTGATGTGCTACATTCTTCTCTGATTAAATATGGATAGTGACATTGTTTTTTCTGTATGCTTTTAGATTTTAGAATACTTTAATGTGATTTTTTTCTATCAAAAGGGAATGAATTGCTTCCACCAATCCTACCCTTCATAGTTTGAACATTGTTTGCTTGTGTGAAAATTTACTAAGTTATTGCAAAATTGCTGAAATTGTTGCTGGAACTGGGCTGTTTTGATGAGAAACTGGGCTGGGATGTTTTACTTTTATGTGGTTGCTAATTTGTGCCGTCCGATGATGTTTTCGGAGAGATCCAACGGCTGTTGGGTGTCTTGGTTAAGATGGGTGGAAAAGAATGTGGAGGCAGTTAATTCTGTTGACCTTATTTCTTGTACTTTAGGACTATGATTCTTCGATTTTACGAATTTCATTTATAAGTATTTCTCTAATATCAGAGTTAATAGCTAGTTGGGATTTTAGCTATTTCCTTCAGAGTTTGATCCCTTTTGGCTTGAATTTTACGCTCAGGAATTTATGTTTCTAGAGAAGCTTTGCATCGATCCAAGAAAATAGTCACTTTCTTTTATTAGTTGTGGATATTTTGGGAAAATATTGTAAATATCAATTAGTAAGTATGCCAAATTTTTCTTCGAACCTAGTAGCCAGTTTGTAAAACAGAATTAATTTTGCAGAGGTTATTAACTATTATGCTTTTCGTTAGCCCTGGTTATTTGTAACACTTTTTTTTTATTTGTTTCTATGTTTTCACTTAGCAAACGGATTCAAGAAGGCAGGGTATTAGAGAGGTGGGGTCCACGTACAAGTGGCTTTATGATTTGTGTGATGATAGTAGAATGGAGCAAAACTAGCTTACTAACTAGATTGGCTCTTGACTTGAATGGCTAGCAAAATTTTTTAGTATTTTTTGTTTAGACTGTTTAAGTTTATGTGAAATAGCCTCATAATCCATGTACATATATCTCTTTGCAAATATAATGTTATTTTCATAAAATGCAAGACACTAAGTTGGTACAATCAGTTGTTTGTCTCTCTTTGGGCTGTGTATAGTTTATGAATCGTGCTGAAATCATTCTTAATATGAAGTTTTAATTTCATAATCTTTGGGCCGTGTTTTCTTTGCGAGATATATGAACATGGATTAGTTTATGAATCATGCTGAAGTTTTATTGGCTGCTGTTTCTTTGGATTAGTTTGTGTTAATTTTAGCATGTTTGGCACCAAATTTTGAGTTATGTACACCTTGCTTTATATGCAGAGCAAGATGACTGAAAACAGTAATATTGAAGCAGCAGGGATGTCCGCTAGTACTCAACCATCTTCTCCACCGTCAGGTGTTCGTAAGAATCGGTCAGCTGTCTGTGATCATTTTGATGTAGAGAATGCTATCGAGAAGATGAAGTTGCAAGATTTTCTCTCGGTAAATTGTGGTAGAGTATGTCTAACCACTGACACTTGGACTTCAATTCAAAATTTTACTTATATGAGTTTGACAGCACACTTTGTTGATTTGGATTGGAAATTACATAAAAAAAAATACTTAATTTTTGTCAAATATTTTTTAACGGATTTTTGAAATGTATTGTCAAATATTTTTTTTCCGGTTCTTGGATTACAAGAGGCACTTAGGATTACTACTATCGAACTTTCTTTGTTATCTTATTGACTCAGGAACAAAAGTCATCCGGTAAAGATGTACACGGGACTGCTTCTAAAAGTAATGCATCAGCAAAAGGTTCGGCCCCACCACTGCCATCATCATCATCGTCAAAAGCTGGGACTTCCACTGCAGCTTCTGGACCTGTGAGTGAAGAAGAAATCAGAGCTGTGTTAAAGCAAAAGACTCGAGTGACCACACAGCATCTTGTAGCTAAATTTAAGGCAAGACTAAGATGTAAAGAGGTAAGCTCTGCTTCTGCTAATATGCCTTTACCCTCGTTTTAAACTGATATATTTGCTTGATTATTCCTATAATACATCTGTGAAGTTATATTGGACTGTTGGTATTCTCCCCGGTTCAGTTTTTGAAGGTTTCTGCCTCTTCTATGTGCAGGATAAGTATGCATTTGCAAAGATCCTGAAAAGAATATCTAAAATACAGAGAAATCCAACTTCAAATAGAGCCAGTTATGTTATCCTGAGAGATAAGTGAAAATCAACTGCCCCACCTATTGAATGTGGTTGATGATGTAGCATTCAAACGGAAAAAATGGATCCAGTTCTGTTGTCCTGAGAGATGGCTGTAAATGTATTAGCCCAATAATTGGCTGCGACTGATGATGCAGCTTCATATAGAAAACAAAAGAACAGTTGATACTTAATATGCCTTGTAAATTCTTCACTTTTTGGACATCATTATGACTGGTTTTCTATCAATTAAGTTTTTTCTAATCTATTTTTGGTCATAACACAAGCACACGCACCATTCACTGTCACACGCTGCACAAGGGTTCTCTCCAGGCACTGCTACGAAGTTTTAAAAAAATAATAAATCAGAAAACAATTTTTTTTTATTAGAATTGCCTCCATACCCATTTACCAGGTTTCCATTCTTCTCTTCATATGAAGTTGAAGAAGCAGGTGAATTTGCTAGCAAAATAGGGACAAAGAAAAAATCAGAAATTATTTACTCACTGGACTGCCTTATTCTGCTATATAATTCCATTGGGTTTTCGAATCCGAACTCTGCATTCTTTAGGTTTAGGAGTATTAGCGCCAAAATAACAACGGATATATAATTCCCTTTCTCGTCACACCAACTTTTAATTGGTCAACAGTTTAAAATTTTTTATGTCGCAAATGTATCAAAGTTAAATTCATTATAAAATGAGAAAAGCATTTGTATTTTTTTTACATAATATTTAGTAGAACAATGTTAGAGGGCCAGCAACTTTTGTGATTAGTAGCCATCAAATAGTCATCAATGATGAGTTAATGGTGTGAGATTGATGTGAAATTTCATCCATAGTAAAATTCACAAATTAGAGAACACACAAATTCTGTAAGCACAGGTAACCAATTTAATCATTCATACAACAATAATATGTTCCTTTTAAAAAAAAAATAGATACATAAGAGGAAAGATCTGAAAATATTCTGTATTATTGTTCTCCTCTCATACATGTAAATATATGTGCTTGCTTGTACCATGCATGAAGAAGCTAAGCAAGGAGCATGGTGACAAAGAACATAAGCACAAGCGCAAGAATCGTTCCATGACAATAACGATAAGAGAGAGAATAAGCAGAAGAAGGGGTAGAGGGTGCAACAGCCTCAACTATTTTGGTGACTGGGGGTGCATTATCATGATGATCATGATCCTTGGGAAGAACATGAAGGTGTAGCTTAAGACCAGTCTTGCAGTTTTGAGGGTCTGTGCTGGCGAAGTACCTGATCCCTTCCCTCTCAAGTGGTACGGTATGGAGTCCCTCGTTGTACATCCTGATAGGGTTCCTCACATCACATGCTTCATATTCTTCTCTGCTTTCCACCTCAGCTATTAGTCCCTGCGCCACTGAGTATGTGAACCCTGCCCATTTTGGCACGTGCCACGTACCCCCACAAAAAAATTAACCATATTAATGTATTCAATTAAGTCTAGTCATTTTTATAAGTATAAGATCATTTTTAATTTTTTCTCATTCTTTCTCATATAAGTTAAAAGACACAAAGTAGAGGTCCCAGTGTCTCCAGGTCCCAAGCCATATGACAAACGAATAGGAAGCTTCGAACAGATTGAGAATCATCAAAACCATAATGAAAAAGAACAAAATCAAGGGCAATACCCACAGGTAATAATACAAAAGAGATTTTTAAACTAGCAAGTTAAAGTATCACATTTTTTCTCAGTTATTTTCTTTCCTTAGAAGAGTTGTTTAGATACTTAGACATTAAAAGAGGTGTCTATGAACATCCAAACAAATCTAACAATGGAAAACTTTTATGTCATGTTTTAACTTTTAATATGCTTTTTTTTAGCAAATAAGGGACTAACATATATATGAGAAATTATACAGATTATAAATATTTTATTATTAGAGAGAGTGTGAGGTCGAGTTATCCATGGTATATAAACTCAACAAATATTTAATGATAAAAATTTATATCCATACAGTTATATTTACGTGAAAGTGTTATTCGAAGATAGTTAGATAATTTAATTTATTTAATTAAATTATTATTTAATATCTCTTATTTATCAACTTCATATAAAATAAGTACAGATGAGTATTCATGGTATTTAATAGTGTTAAATAAGAAAGCAAGAAAAATAATGTAAAGAAATGGAAGAAGAAGAAATAGATAGAAGCTTACAGATTTGGTCTCCGACCCTAAAGACCCTGTGATTAGACCATGAAAGGAGGTCAGAATCGGAATCCCAGCCACGATCACCACCAACGACATGGTGCAGCTCCGCCACCACGCGCCATTTGCTGGTTGCAACCACAACAAAAGCAAGAAGAAGAAGAGCACCAGACATTCCCCGACTCATTTTCCGTTGAGCGAAGGGGAGAAAGTGAAGAGTATATATATATTTATATAGATGTGATGAGTTTAATTTGAGCGTAGCTGAAGATAGAAGAATGGTAGTTACGAAATGTAGTGAGGAAAATGTTGATGGATGGTACCTTCACTTCACATGATCACACGCTCACACTCAATAATCGTCTATATTGAGTATATTCCCTCCCACGCTCTCTTTGCTATTATATATGCCTATCTTCCATTTCTCTTTTATTTATTTATTTATTTACTATCATCATCATTGTTATTGTGGAAAATTATATTTTTATTATTTTTTAGTACATTATTAAGTGTACTTTTTTACTGTATAATTTTTTTCCTCATTACACACAACGTATATAATAATAAAGAAGCCATTTAAATAAAGACGCTTAAAATGTCTTTTTTAAAGATTTTTTATGTTATGTTTTAATTGATTTCTGTATAATTTATTCGGTGTTCCTTATCACATATTATTAAATTTTTCAAAAGATTTTCTTTCTAAAAACAATAAAAAATATTTAATTTGGACTAAAACAAAAAAGGTAATAGATTAACTATTAGATTTTTTTAAAAAAATTATTTACATAAAAAGATATATCACATTCATCAATATATATATATATGCTCAAGCCTCTTAAAATTTTTATAAATAAAAAAATAATTAATTTATATTCGTACAATATATAAAATAATTACTATATTATTATTATATTATAAATTAAGATTCACTAATTTAATTTTTTTTATTTATAAGCATTAAAAATAAATAAATTTTTTATAACTAAATGTAGTGTAAAAAAAAATATAATATTAATTAGTTCTTAAAAAATTCTAAAAAAATAGTTTCTTTCATTTTAGTAAAATAACTATTTATTAAAGTAGACAAATTAATTATTTTCTTCTCATATACAATTTTTTTAAGACATAAAAGTAATTAATTAGGACATTGGTTAAGATAATTAAAGTCACTATTTCATTAAATTTTTAATTTAAAAAAATCCTAGTTAATTTTGGTATAGAAATTTCGAATTTAAAAACATTGATAAAAATGATGTTGAATTTTGATTTATTTGATTCTCATTTAAATTAATCACTACATAAGTTAAAGTTCTATTTTGAAGTTCGAGTTTTAATTTGATTTTTAAAGTTTCAATTAACTTAGTTTGATTTTTTAACTTAGGTATCCGTGACTCATATTAAGGTTTTAAGTATTTAGTTGAAAAAAATAAGGTAAAAAAAAAATTTCAATTGCCACATCAAATAGTCGCTAGAATGTATAATGTAGCAGTCGTTAGTCCATCTCAGCATGTCGTTGACGATTTTGTGAGACAGTGACAAAAATAATATTAGGAACCAATGTGAGTCATAACTATTAAGTTGGGAGACTAAATTGAGTAAATCGAAATTTTTGAAATTAGATTGAAACATAGTTGTTCGAACCGAACCAGTGATCGAACCGGTCAAACTACTGGTTCACTGGTTTATTGGTTC
The DNA here is from genome assembly GCF_014773155.1 of Arachis stenosperma. Taxonomy (NCBI): domain Eukaryota; kingdom Viridiplantae; phylum Streptophyta; class Magnoliopsida; order Fabales; family Fabaceae; genus Arachis; species Arachis stenosperma. The sequence goes on along the minus strand of NC_080380.1, from coordinate 7,201,302 downwards.
AACCGATAAATCACTGGTTGAACCGATAAAATCGGTCTCACCTAAATATAAAATATAAAATAGTTAAAAACTTAAAATTAAAATTTGAAATACATATCTTCACTAACATTTTATGAAAAATCAAGTCTTAACTTCTAAAAATAACTAATATAAAAAAGAGAAAATTATTCTAAAGGACTGTTAAGAAGATTTAATTATTAAAAATGACCTTTAATACCAAAATTAGTAAGAAGGACTAAATCTTTTTATAATATTTAAGAAAAATAATCAAATCTTTTTATAAGGAGATAAATATATCCTTAATTATTTTTTATAATCTTTAATATATGTTGTTTGATTCTCAACGTTATATACATATGTATGAATATTCACTTGAAATTAATTAGTTAATTAATTAAAAAAAATTACTCTAAAAGATCGTTAGGAAGATTTAATTATTAAAATATTAATTTTTAACTATTTATTTATTTATTTTTTATAATTTTTATATTAACAATTTTTATTTTTTCTAAAATTTTAATCATTTTTATTATTTATTTATTTTTTACTCTTATAATCTTTTGTCTTTTTTTTTTCTCGTTAACTAAAGATCACAAAAACAAAAAAATAAATAAGTAATTAATAAAAAATAATCAAATAATAAATGTCTACCATTCAATTATTAGCAAGAGTATGAATGAATATTCAAATATCTTAATATTTTTTTATTAATTTTGTCCAAAATTGTTTCATGTATGTATATGCTATTGTTGTGCACAGTGCACCTATATATAAACATGTTTAATATGTGCAAAATTCACCTGAAACAAAAATTACCTATATATAAACATGTTTAATATGTGCAAGATTCACCTGAAACAAAAATTAGAGCACTACTGCCTCTAAAATTACATTGTTTAAATGGTTCTTAGATGGCTTGTTCACTCAGCTTGCCATATTTTGGGTATTACCCTATTGACAAAACTGTTGAAGAAGGATTGACCCAACAAGAGTATCCTACTACTTGTTGAGAGTTTCAAATGCCTCTTCACTATCCACACTACACCAAAGGGGACTATGAAATCATGGAGGAGTGGAAGGTAGATTTGCTTCTTCAGCAGTATGGGCTAAGTTTCAAGGGCACCTTTCATGACAAGAGGGCTTTTTATAAAAAGATTTATCTCTTTGTTATAAAAAAGATTTGGTTCGTCTTCTTAAATATTATAAAAAGATTTGGTCCTTCTTACTAATTTTTGTATTAAAGGTCATTTTTAATAATTAAATCTCTCTAACGGTCTTTTAGAAAATTTTCCTATAAAAAACCATAAAATTTTAATACTACAATAGTATCTTATTTTGACACAATAAAAAAATAATTAATTCACGAAGCTTATCATCTAACTATAATATCAGTAGATTTTAATACTAACATCAAAACAAACAACCTTAATCACAATACTAGCAATAAAATAAATCAAGTAAATTAATAAATTTTTAGTGAAATTTATATTTATATTAATAATGGTATATAATTAAAATATAATTAATTTTAAAAATAGAAAAAAACAAAAATTAAATTAAATTAAATATTTATGTATACTATATAATTAGTATTTGTCAAATATGACACTTAGAAGTGCAATGGTTAAGTGGCAAGTAAATGTTACTTTTGCTTTAAGGTTCTTGGTTCGAGACCTTGTGAAAACATTTTAAAAATTTTTTCAAGCAGATCAGTTTGGTTAGACCGGTTTGCACAGGTTCTTAATGGTTCACACCGGTTTTATTCCTTAAACGGTCCAAGGAGTAAATCGATCTAGTCCAGTTCATTAGTTTTGCGGTCGAACCAGTCGATCCAGTTCGGTTTTTACAACTATGGATTGAAATACGAACAAAATTTCAGAGACCAATCTTCGTCGACAATTAAGTTGTTTTAATGATAATTAAGATCTAATAATGGTTTATAATAAAAGAAGCATTCTTTTGCAATAATGAACCTATAGTAGTAGTTATGGGTGTTCATAGATTAGATCATATCCATATAAATCCACAGTATTTATCCGTATCTGATATGTAATTTGAGGATATGATATGATCAGTAAGATGATTGGATTGGATCGAATCGGATCCACACTTTAATCAGATAGAAGTAAATATGTTTAAAAAAGTAAACAAAAAAATTATTGACTTTTTTTATAAAAATAAATTTTTTTAATATTTTTATTTTATGGATATATTTGATATCTGACCCAAACATAAAAAGTGCAAATATCGAATTTGATCTAATGAATTTAGTGTGCATTGGATCGAAATTTCAGCCATATTCCATCTGTAAACACCCCTAGTAATAATAACTAAAATATAATGATTATATTTTTAACTAAGAGGAAGTGCCAAAAAAAGTACTAAATACAAGAATATTTAATCAAATATTGAAAGAAAATTTTACTTTAAAACAGTTGGACTTTTTTTGCTCATATAACATATATATATATATATATATATATATATATATATATATATATATAATGTGATAATAATAATAATATGATAATTATTTTATATATCACACAAATATAAACGTTTTTTTCTATGATCTTAAGAAAGGTTTTGTAAGTCCCTAACCTTGTTATCGATTTTTTTAGTGTTAGCCATCATATTATCAATTTGATTCATATATAATTCGAATGATAAATTATTTGGTGACGTGCTTCCTTTTTTACTGTGATATACTTGTTTATTATTATTATTATTATTATTATTATTATTATTATTATTATTATTATTATTATTATGTACATTAAAAAATAACAGGCCATATTATTGCCATAACATAATAGAAGTATGGAAGTTTATCATTCTTCTCTAATGGAGGAAACAAAATTCTTTTCAATAGTTTGTTTAACGTTTAGTAGAATAAAAATAAATTTTATTAGAATAAATTTTAGTACGAGTTTAATATTTTTATTCATCATAAAATATTTATAGAATTACTCGTAGATAAATTTTGGAAAAAAGAAAAAAAATCATGATTTTTAATTTTATTTTTAAATAAACTTTATTTTTAATTTTAAAATAAATTTTATTTTTATTTTTTTAATAATATTAATTTTTTTTCCGTATATAATTATTCAATTATTTTTTAATCATATATAAATAAATTACTCTTAATAAGACTTTTTTGTGTTATTCAATTATCTTTTTAAAAAATAATTAAACTTTTCACAACAAAAATAATAAAAAAATTATGAACGAAAAAATTAACCATCCTGATAATTTTTTGTATTTTTATTCATATTTTAATTATAAATATAAATATAATTTAATTATATTATTTATGAAATGTGACTATAGATGTAGATAAAATTTAGTTATATCACTTATATATAGTTTCATTGTATTGTATTGCTTATAAAGTTAGATTATAAACATGACAATAGAATTGTTCTTGTATTTTTATATGTGTGACTAATTGGTAGTGTTAAAACATTACTCTTAATTATAGATAAGGTTTATAATTTAAAAAATCAAAGACTCAATTAAAAAGTTACGAAAAAAATGATGTTAAAATATTCTAACTCTTTAAAATAAAAATATTCAAAATTCAATTAAAAATTATTTAAAATTTAAACTCAATAAAAATTTATATTCAATGTGTTTTGTATTAAATATATTTAATAACCTATTATATCATATTGGTTGAAATTAGTTTTTATAATGTTAATTTTTTAATAACACTTTATTAAAAAAATTATTTTTTCAGAATTTTTTATAAACTAATTAATATTATATATATTTTGTTACATTACATCTTGTTATAAAAAAATTATTTATTTCTAATACTTATATTAAAAATAAAAATAAAATTTAAATTAGTAAACTTTAATCTATAATATAATAATAATATAGTAATTGTTTTATATATTATACGAATAAAAATTAATTATTTTTTTATTTATAAAAATTTTAAGAGCTTGTTTTATATATATATATATATATATATATATATATATATTGATGAATGTGATATATTTTTTTATGTAAATAATCTTTTAAAAAAAATCTAATAGTTAATGTATTACTTTTTTTGTTTTAGTCCAAATTAAATATTTTTTATTATTTTTGAAAAGAAAATCTTTTGAGAAATTTAATAATATGTGATGAGGAATACCGAATAAATTATACAGAAACCAATTAAAACACAACATAAAAACATCTTTAAAAAAAAGATATTTTAAGCGTCTTTATCTGAGTGGCCTCCATACAATAATACATATAACATTTTTCTATTATTTTAAGCTAAGCAATATCAATTCTACTCTTTGTCTCTTTCATATATAAAAGTGTAAAAAGTTATATATATTTATTCTCTCTTCATTAATTACATCAGGATTTTTTAACTGTTTTCAGAATTTTATTTGTCAATTATGTTACATGTGTACTAAAACTTAATCATCAACTAATTAATGTATATCAAAATAAATTTAATTTTAATATACTATCAGTATAAATAATTTTATATATACATTTAATTATATAATATTACATTAGTAAATATAACTTAATGGTCATCCAAAAAAAAAAAATAAATACAATTGTACGACTATGTAAAATACTTTACACTATCAGTACATTAAAATTAAATTCTATGAAAATATATATTTAATATTTCATAATTTTTTATTATAATATTATAAATAAAATTTATTATTATATTGATATCAGATTTAATTATTTTTTTAATATGTTTAATTATTCTCTTTATTTATAATTTAGTCAAAAAAATTATGTAAATTAATATAAAAGTAATTCTACGTTTAAGTCATTTATCTAACAAAATCCAATCAAGTTATTATAATATATTTTTTATTGACGCGTTTCTTCTTCTTGTACATCGCTACTACTATTGCTTTTTCCTGTTCTCCTCATTCTTCCTTATTTTTTTCTTTTTGTTATCGACTTATCATCGTCATCGTCACCACCATCATCTCCTTCTCTTTCTTTTCTCATTTTAATTTATTTTTCTCCTTCCTTTTCCTTCTCCTCCATCATCATCATCGTCGTTGTTGCTATTGTCTCTTTTTATTTTCCTCTTTTTTTTCTCATATTTCTATTTCATTTTTGTCTTCGTCGTCACCACCACCCCCTTCTCCTCTTCCTCCTCCTCCTTTCTTTCTCATTTGAATTTATTTTCCTTCTTCCTTTTCCTTCTCCTCATCGTCTTTATCAATTTCGTTTCCTTCTTATACATAAATTACAATGATTCTTTTTCTTCTTCATTCTCTTTCAAATTTTTGCACACGTAAGATTTCAATTCAATAAATGTGCATTCAAGTCTAATTGAGAAATAATATTCTTAAAAGAAATAAGAGCAACAGGAAAAAAAGAAGAATAAGAAACGAAAAATACAACAGTAAGGAAGAGATTTCTATATTTTTGTAGCAACATTTCAATGTCAAAATTAAAAAATTTTGGTATTTTTTTGTTTATGGTAAGAATTCAATCCAATAAATGTGAACCTATATTCATTTAATTAAATAAGATTCTAATATAATACAAACATATTCATTCAAGTAATTTTGATGTTATCTAGTGATCTTTTAGTACATAATTTACTTTTTTACATTAATTCAATTAAATAAGATTGTAATACATATTTATTCAAGTCTAATATGAGAAGTAATACTTCTAAAAAAAAAAAAAACAACTCCTCCTCCTCCTATTCTTAGTTATCTTGTTCATCATAAAGACTAGAACATCAAATTTAAATATTCCTTCTCATTATCTTTAGTTAGTAAGTAGAGAAAAAAAATGCTCTCATTTAAGCATAAGAAGACATTAAGAAGACATTTATGTGTTTGTAGTAAAATTTTGGTATCAAAATTAAGAAATTTTTTTAGTTTTTGTAGTAACATTTCAGTGTCAAAATTAAAAAAATTTCTGCGTTTTTTAATTTATTTTTGCCAAAAATTCAATTCATTAAGTGTGAAACTACATTCATTCAACTAAATAAGATTGTAATATAGTATAAACATGTTCATTTAAGTAATTTTGATGCTATCTTGTGATCTTTTAGTATGCAATTTATTTTTTATATTTATTCACTTAAATAAAATTGTAATACATATTTTTTCAAGTTTAATATGAGAAACAATACTCGTAAAAAATGTAAGAATAACAATTCAAAACTACTACTACTACTCATCATCATCACCATCATAAGAAGCAAAAAAAAAAAAGAAGAATACAGTCATTAAAGAAGTTATGTTTTGTAGTTAAATTCGGTGGCAAAATTAAGAAATTTTGGTGTTATTATTAAGATATTTCGATGTTATTTTTTAACAAATTTTGTATAATTTAAAACTCTTCTTCTTCTTCTTAGGGTAAAGTATTAAATTGGTCCCTTATGTTTAGGCGTAATCCTGTTTTGGTCCTTAAGGTTTAAAGTGTCCTATTTGAATCCAAAAAAGTTTCATTTTGCTTCAATCTAGTCCTACCATGAGGTCAAAGTTAAATAATTAACGGAATGTCCTATATAACAGTAGTACAAGAACAAGATCGATAATTTGGAGAACAAGTACAAGCTCCAGAGACACAAAATCAACTGTGGATGCATCAATACATTTATTTATCATTCTCATTAGTTCTATAGACGCGATTCAACCATCTTTTCCACAATGGGTGCTACTCCAACTCTCTCCCTTATATCTTCGTTCCTTATTTTATCCAATTGCGTATGACCACTTATCCATCTCAACATCTTCATCTCTGCCACACTCAACTTATGTTCGTGCTCTCCTTTAGCCGCCCAACATTCCGGACCATAAAGCATAGCCGGTCTTATAGTGGTGCGATAGAATTTACCTTTAAGTTTTAAAGGCACTTTTTTGTCGCATATAAAATCAGATGCACTCCGCCATTTTGACCAACCTGCTTGGATCCTATGATTTACATCATGTTCAATCTCTCCATTATCTTGTATGATGCACCTAAGATACTTAAAATTTTTAACTTTTTGTAGGATGTTTCTCCAATCTTCACCTCTATATTAGGGTTTTTTCTTCTCAGACTTAACTTACATTCCATATATTCCGTCTTGCTACGGCTTATGCGCAGACCATACACTTTTAGAGCTTCTCTCTATAACTCTAACTTCTTATTTAGGTCTTCCCTTGACTCTCTCATAAGGACGATATCATCGACAAAAAGCATGCACCATGGCACAGGCTCTTGGATGTGCTCTGTGAGTACTTCCAAGGCTAATATGAAAAGGTATGGATTTAAAGATGATCCCTGGTGTAATCCTATACCAATAGAAAATTCCTCTGTCACACCACCTTGAGTCTTCACACTAGTTGTGGCCCCATTATACATGTCTTTAATTGCACGAATATATGCAATTCTTACTCTCCTCTTTTCTAAAACCTTCCATAAGAACTCCCTTGATACCCTATCATATGCTTTTTCCAAATCAATAAACACCATATGTAGATCCCTTTTATTACTACGATACATCTCCATCATCCTTCTTAATAGGTATATCGCTTCAGTGGTAGATCTACCTGGCATAAATCCAAATTGATTCTCTGTTACTTGTGTCTTTTTTCTCAACCTCCGTTCTATCACCCTTTCCCATAACTTCATGGTATGACTCATAAGTCAAGGAGATAAAAGAAGATTTTTCTTCATTCAGAACCAAGGAGAGAAAATCAGTGTTCTTGAGGTGTATATTTTGAGAAAAGGTCTTTGAAGAAGTTTATCTAATTGGACAGTGTTTCCTAGTCAAAGGTGCATTCCGCCAGTATGAAGAACTGAATCAGAGGCTTGCTAATATGGTTTTTCACATAGCAAAGAGGCTATTGAAGAAATCAATCTCCTTCATGTTTTACAGATTGTAATTCTCTTTTTTATGTTTATCTTTCTGTAATTTCTAAAGTGAAAAGGCATAATGAAAGAATTCAAGTAAAAGCCAAGAGTGAAAAGAGGCTGAGTGATACACTTAAGAGAAAAGTCTAGAGTTATTTTCAGATTTCTTTAGGTATGTTTGTGTCTTGTATCTAGTACCAGTGAGGTACCCCTTTCTTAGTTGGGTGAGCACTAAAAGTGAAGAGTTAGGTATTAACATAGCCAATGTCAAGTTAAGTTAGAACTTGAGAGTGAAAGAATTGTGTCAATCCTGTGGAATTGATGTATGTAATACTTTTAACTATAGTGGAAATTCTTCCATTGTTGTGGAGGAGACTGGACATATGTTGCATAGCACAAGCAACCGAATCAGGATACATGGAGGTGTTAACTTTTTTCTTCTCTACTTTGTCCTGTTTTTTTATATTCATGAGACAAAATGAAATTGTCTCATAAATTTTTCGCTGCTTAGTTTAAACAAATTTAGACCGCAAGTTCATTTCAAAAGGGTTAATTCATTAAGTTAAATGAAAGTCATAAATTCAACTCCCCCTTTCTCTAAGTCCTTTATATACCTTCAAAAAGTCAAATATTTTTTCTTAATACAATGAAAAAACACATTTTAAATAATAATGTAAATATATATTATAAAAAAATATTAAAGATCATGACAATTTATTTATTTGTTATCATAAATTAATTATTAATATTTAAAAATATAGATTAAAATATATTTTTAGATTATTAAACTAAAAAAACTAAGTTAATAATTAAAAATAATTAACAAAAATAATATATTATAATAATTTTTAATATTTTTGTATATTATATAATAAAAAATAATAAATATAATCTAATTTATCATCAAATATAAAAATATTAATTTTTATATTTATATTATTTATGTCTTATTCTAATATTTTATCTTATTCTATTCTTGGAACCAAATGCAGCATAATAAATTGCATAATAATTCTTGGAACCAAATGCTGCACTTAACTTGTGGAAGTTCCGCGTCTTTGATTTAGAAAAGTCCTTTCTTTCACCTAATGACACACGAAATTATTATATAAATCGGTGTATTCTACTGTGACTATAATATCTCTAAGGGACCATTAAATAATTTTATAATAAAACATGTTTTTTAAATTTTTTTAATAACTGTTAAATAATTATTTTTTAAATTTAATTACAAATTAACTCCATATACTTTATTTAATTATAAAAATTATTTTTTATTTTATAAATAATTATTTTATCATAAATCTATTATATTTATTAACAATCAAGAACAAAAATAATAACGAATTAGATCTTCTATTGATCCTAATAATTTTTTTTGCCATTTCAATCGATTAAAAGATTATATTTGATCCGTGACGTTTGTGATGAACCATAAAATCGTGTTTGATTGAAAACCAATCGATTGGATTACAGTTTACCACTAAACAATCGATTAAAAATTGCAAGGAAGCATAGTTTTCGCATAAATCAATCGATTGGTCATATTAACCAATCGATTGAACGATGAAGAAATAGTGGATATTAAATAGACGGATAAAAAAATAAAAAAATTTGGATATTGAGTAGATGGATGTTCCAAAGAAAAACAATGAAATTTTTTATAATAAAAAAAAATTATACACAATTTCAATGGTGGGATTGAATAATTGGTGATGGATTATTCACCAATTTATAATGTTAATATTAAGGAAAAGATAAGATTAGAGTATCTAAATCAAAATAAAATCGCAAAAGTTGAAGATAGAATTTTAAAGATAAGATAGATGAATAACAAGATAATTTCTAAAAACGATAACAAGATTGAAATAGGCATAGTACACATTTCAATAGATTGGGTAGCACACTTCAATTGATTGAATTTGTCAAATCCATATTGTTTTGGTGAATTCAATCGATTGAGTAACAAAAGCAATCGATTGAATTGTGAGACCTCAGGTTGTTTTGAAGCATTCAATCGATTGAAAATTCTAAACAATCGATTGAATTATACAAAATTCACATTTAACTCATCGTTCAATCGATTGGTTAATATGACCAATCGATTCCTTACAATTTTTAATCGATTGTTTAGTGGTAAACTGTAATCCAATCGATTGATTTTCAATCAAACATGATTTTATGGTTCATCACGAACGTCACGGATCAAATATAATCTTTTAATTGATTGGAATGGCAAAAAAAAATTATTAGCATCAATGGAAGATCTAATTCGTTATTGTTTTTGTTCCTGATTGTTAATAAACATGATAGATTTATGATAAGATAATTATTTATAAAATAAAAAATAGTTTTTATAATTAAATAAAGTATATGAGATTAATTTGTAATTAAATTTAAAAAAGAACTATTTAGCAGTTATTAAAAAAATTTAAAAAATATGTTTTGTTATGGGATTATTTAATGGTCCAAACGATCTGGGACCACTGAATCTGGTGCCGAAACTAAGATTAAAAGAAAAATATATGTCTAGGAATGGACAAAAAAAAAATCAAAATTTTAGATTTTAAACCAAATTTAAACCAAATCATTAAAAAAAAAACAGAAAAGCTCTACATACAAGCCATTAGGGCTTGTATGCTTTACAAGTTCATTAAGCAATAAACCCACAAAACGCGCTGCATGCCCTACGTCCAATACACGCGCTATATAAAGATCCCGCGTATATGTAACTACCAAATTTAAAAGATTTGTTTCCTTCTTCGTTCTCCTTATCGTTCTTCTTTTTCTCGTTCTTCTTCTTCTCGTTCTTCTCTCTTTATTTCTAGATTTGTTTTCTTCTTCGTTCTTCTTCTCGTTCGTTCTTCTTCTTGTTCTTCTCTCTTTCTAACTCTAGCTTCGTTTTCTATCGATTTTTGTTTACTGAAATCAAAGTTTGGATTCGTTTTGAAGATAATGAATGATTCAACCTCAGATTCTCAGCTGAATCAGGGGGAAGTGGATTATGAATTTGAATCTAACGAAGTTTCTGAGGTTTGATTTACATACGTTTACTCTGAATTTTGTTGCAGTAATTTGTATAGCATTGTGTAGCTGAATAATTCGTGAACATTGACTGTGAGACTAACGCGTCAACATAAATCTGTGGATTGAATGTAATGTATTTGATTGATTATCTGGAATTTATAGCAGACGCTCGGGTGTAGATCAGAGCTTTCTTTGGGTGTATTTGTTTTGGTAGTGTGGGTGTATTTACATTTATGGCTTTTTCTGTTATTTTAGCTGAGTTGTTGTCGTTCGGGTGTATTATATGAGACATGATTGGGTGTATTTTTAGTTTTCATCATGGTGTATTCTGCAGCCTGTGTATTTACAGCTTATGGCTTTTATTGTCATTTTGGTTGAGTTGGTGCCGTTCGGGTGTATTATATTACCAATGATTGGGTGTATTTATAGTTTTTGACATGGTGTATTCTGCAGCCACTCTCTGTTGTTGATGACCAGTTTATTCCGAAGGTTGGAATGACCTTTACCACCCTTGAAGATGCTAGAAAATTTTACAAGAACTAGTATTTCGGAGATGTTATTTCATTTGACACCACATACAATACAAACAGGTAATAAACTGTCCCTTTTTATGATTCTAAATTAATGTGTTTTATGAATCTGCCACAGAGGTGTATATTGGGTGTTTTTTGGGTGTATACAAAGCATTTGTTGGGTGTACGTAATGATTTTCCATTCTGCACTATGGTAATTTGTTTCAGGTATAATTTGGTTTGTGGTTTTTTTGTCGGGGTGAATCACCACGGTCAGTCAACACTTCTTGGATGCTCTTTGATGAAAAATAAAGAAATTGAATCATTCAAATGGTTATTTCAATGTTGGCTTCGTTGCATGGGAGAAAATGCTCCGAAAGGATTTTTCGCCGATCAATGCGCATCAATGAAAAGGGCTTTAGAGGCCTGTATGCCAACAACAATTCACCGTTGGTGTATTTGGCACTTCATGAAGAAGATTCCAAGCAAATTAAACGGGTACAAGGGACATGCAGAAATTGAACAAGAAATGAGCGAAGTTGTTTGGAATTCTCATAGTAAAGACTCATTTGATAGGAATTGGAATGAATTTCTGCTGAATTTTGGTCTTGTGGACAACAAGTAGCTTTTAGGTAATGTTTGTTTAAAATCTGCAGCAGAGGTGTAAATTTAATTTTCTTCGGGTGTATTCTGCAGATCTCTATGAAGACCGTCATATATGGGTTCCAATCTATCTGGATCACCACTTTTAGACAAGGATGAGAAGCACGCAAAGGATCTCTATGTTATAAAATACTGTTTATTTTTTTACAATGGTTTAAGGGTTTTGGGTATTAGGGTTTATGGTTTTATGGTTTGCGGGGTACGGGTTAGGGTTTAGGTTTTAAGTGTTTCGTGTTTAGGGTTTTAGGGATAAAGCATCAGGGAGATAGATTTTTTGGTGTATATTCAACGTTCTTTGGGTGTAAAAAATGGCAAGTTATGGATGTATATTTGGTTTGATTTTTTCCTTCATATTATAGTACCTGTAATTCATACATTTTGAATACAGCAGAGAGATTTTAATTATTGAAAGAAATTTTACAATAAACAGAACTATAATTGAAAATTTTTTACAGTATGTGTTCAATTTGTTACAGGACTATATAACATTTACATTAAACAGTGTCAATATCCTCAGAATCTATCTGACAATATGGACTCAATAAAAACGAGGATGGCTTGGACAGTCTTATTGCATTACTTTTCCTAATAGCTTCAGCTTTGTCTAAATTCATGTCATGGAATAGAATCCTGGAAGCATATTCCACTCTAAAGTGGTCCACCTCGTCCTACAGTTAAAAAGAATATTCTGTTTAATCAACCATGTTAATTGAGAAATGTAATACAGAGTTATTTACTTTTTAAACACATTTACCTAGCTGACATTTATTTCATCTAAGCACACTTACATTTCTTCCAACTTGGTTTCTGGCTGCCATTTTTTCTGAAATAAAAAATACACTCATATATATCAGCAGGATACATCCAAGGATATAAATAAGATACACCCATAGATATGAGTCAGATACACCCATAGATATCAGTCAGATATCACTCAAACATGCATTAATATACAAGGGCAAGCAACATTACAAGGTCAGGCAATATACACCCATGGACAATCAAATATTAGAACAGTGAAACTGTTGAATATATATTACAGTATATCAGTTCAGAAAAATACACCCATAGATATCAGCAAGATACACCCAAGGATATAAATAAGATACACCCATAGTCCATAGATATGAGTCAGATACACACATAGATATCAGTCAGATATCACTCAAACATGCATTAATATACAAGGGCAAGCAACATTACAAGGTCAAGTAATATACACCCATGGACAATCAAATATTAGAACAGTGCAACTATATTAGTTCAGAAAAATACACCCATAGATATCAGCAAGATACACCAAGGATATAAATAAGATACACCGATAGATATGAGTCAGATACACCCATAGATATCAGTCAGATATCACTCAAACAAGCATTAATATACAAGGACAAGCAACATTACAAGGTCAAGTAATATACACCCATGGACAATCAAATATTAGAATAGTGCAACTGTTGAATATATTACAGTATATCAGTTCAGAAATATACATCCAACAAAGTATGTGATATACACCCAACAAGTTACTCCATATACACCCAGCAAATTACGCATTATATTCCAAACAATCAATTACCAGAAGAACTAGAAAAACAACTACAGTAATACCTAGAACAACTAAGAAGAACACTATAACCTAGAACCAAGAATAACAGTAAAACGTAGAACAAGTAGAATATTAAAAACTGTAAAATGAGACTTAAAACAAGAACAGTAAAATCTAGAAGAATGTAGAAGAACAGTAAAACCTAGTTCTTCGTTTTCGAAATCTGGAAAATATAGAATATGAGTGAAATAGTAACATAAGGTACCTTGAGTATTATAACTTCGTTTTTTCTTGAGATTCTTGATCGAGAATTCTACGTTGTGTTGATGGAGAGTTCTAATCTTCGCGACAAGTGCTATCTCTGCAGTTTGGAATGTTGCTCGAAAATGGATGGTTTGTGTTTTCTTTGAACGGGTTGGAGAAGTGGAAGAGTGCGCCATTAAGGAGTGCTATTTGCGAAGAGAAACCGTTTGAGTGGCACGCGTGTAATTTACGCTCCATTCAAAGTGAGATGAGTGCGCGTGTGAATGATATGTGGGTTGGAAACTTATAAAACTTGTAGGGCCTTTTTGCTTGTATGTGTAGCAGACCCGTAAAAAAAAATCAATTTTAAACCAAAATAAATTCAAATCAAATTATATTTATTTTATAATTTAGTTTTTAATCCGATCCATTCAAATGATTTTAAATTCAGATCCAAATTAAGATTTCAAAAAAACCCTAATTCTGAATTTCTGATTCGGGAACCAGTTCTACCTTAACTCACACAAATTCTGAAATCCAGTTCCTCTTCTCCTTCGCCTATTCTCCTTCGACCGGGTAGTCTCCGCCGCAGCCGGCACCGGAGCAAGCAACTGGCACCGGCACCCTATTGTCTCATTCAAGATTCAACGTTGAACGGGCCTCACCTCTGTTTCTCTTCTTCTGCCTTTGGTCTTCTCCGCCGTCGTCTTCACCGTCGCCGATCGCCGTCACAGGTGTGGGCTTCCGGTTCTTTTGCCTTCCATTCGCCTCTGCTCGTGCTTCTTGCCTATGGGTCACAGCCTCACACGGTTAGTACCACCCATTTCTCCTCCTTCTTACTATAAAGTTGTAGTTCCAACAAAGTGAGTTCACTGGGTTGTGTTGGTTTTCTAAAATATTCTTATTGTGTGTGAAAGACTTACCCGTGTAAATTTTCGGATTCTACTTTCATTCATTTTCAAGAGGGTTGGACAGTCAGTTCACCCTTGAGTGAAATTGAGATCACCATGTTTGTTTTTTTTCTAAAAATCATAGGTGGCTATGAATCTTGAAACAGGCAGAAAAAGAACATGCGACAATGATGCTTCTGAATCTAACTTTTCCTGAAGTTTAAAATTGATATGCTAAATATTTAGTTATTTACTGATGCAAATTTTTTAATGCTCACAGGGATTGCTCAGCAGGGTTGGGATCCTCTTCGGGTGCCGCTGAGGTAGATATCTCTGGTTATCCTTCTGTTCTGCTCATCATTATTTGAGTAATGAAGCAGCTATTAATTGGTAATATTGTGATGTGATTGCTTGCTTCTACTCTTTGTTGTTAGTTTCAAGATTTAATAGTGGTTCTTAATGTATATTATTGCCTCTAAGTAGCCCCATTATGGCCTGGTATCAATACCAAGAATCTTGCTACATACTTTATAGATGGGAAGCTAATGATATTTTATATTGAATTCTGTATTTTTGGCTTGCATTTCCATGAACATGAGTGGTATTGGTCTTCCAACATAATATCTCTTTGGCTTTATAAATTAGCCATGATTTGTGAGTCTTTACATTGAGATCATAAAATGTCATAGGCAATCATACATGGCATATATACTGCAAATGTATAATGTTATCCCTATGGTGATGCTCCTAAACAGTCCCTTTTGATAGCAAATGTATAATGTATAATGTTATCCCTAAACGGTCTCTTTTGATAGCAAAATCCACTTAGAACCTATAATAGTCTTATTGCTTGGGAACTTAACTAAATCTCATGTCTTACATCTATAACAGTCTTATTGCTTGAAATTAGCAATTATGTAACATAAATAGTAGTGGGGGACAGATTCATATCTGGTGGTGTTTTCATTTGAAGTAGGAGTTGTGAATATAAAAGTCTGCAGTTTACTTGAAAATTTACCAAATAGCACTTCAAATGGTGACTTAAACTCTAAAGCATAACTAGCTATAACAAAACTACTCTAACTATTGATTTGTGATTTAGAAAGCTTCCTTCTTGATGTGCTACATTCTTCTCTGATTAAATATGGATAGTGACATTGTTTTTTCTGTATGCTTTTAGATTTTAGAATACTTTAATGTGATTTTTTTCTATTAAGAGGGAATGAATTGCTTCCACCAATCCTACCCTTCATAGTTTGAACATTGTTTGCTTGTGTGAAAATTTACTACGTTATTGTAAAATTGCTGAAATTGTTGCTGGAACTGGGCTGTTTTGATGAGAAACTGGGCTGGAATGTTTTACTTTTATGTGGTTGCTAATTTGTGCCGTCCGATGATGTTTTCGGAGAGATCCAACGGCTGTTGGGTGTCTTGGTTAAGATGGGTTGAAAAGAATGTGGAGGCGGTTAATTCTGTTGACCTTATTTCTTGTAGTTTAGGACTATGATTCTTCGATTTTACGAATTTCATTTATAAGTATTTCTCTAATATCAGAGTTAATAGCTAGTTGGGATTTTAGCTATTTCCTTCAGAGTTTGATCCCTTTTGGCTTGAATTTTACGCTCAGGAATTTGTTTCCAGAGAAGCTTTGCATCGATCCAAGAAAATAGTCACTTTCTTTTACTAGTTGTGGATATTTTGGGAAAATATTGTAAATATCAATTAGTAAGTATGCCAAATTTTTCTTCGAACCTAGTAGCCAGTTTGTAAAACAGAATTAATTTTGCAGAGGGTATTAACTATTATGCTTTTCGTTAGCCCTGGTTATTTGTAACACTTTTTTTTATTTGTTTCTATGTTTTCACTTAGCAAACGGATTCAAGAAGGCAGGGTATTAGAGAGGTGGGGTCCACGTACAAGTGGCTTTATGATTTGTGTGATGATAGTAGAATGGAGCAAAACTAGCTTACTAACTAGATTGGCTCTTGACTTGAATGGCTAGCAAAATATTTTAGTATTTTTTGCTTAGACTGTTTAAGTTTATGTGAAATAGCCTCATAAGCCATGTACATATATCTCTTTGCAAATATAATGTTATTTTCATAAAATGCAAGACACTAAGTTGGTACAATCAGTTGTTTGTCTCTCTTTGGGCTGTGTATAGTTTATGAATTGTGCTGAAATCATTCTTAATATGAAGTTTTAATTTCATAATCTTTGGGCCGTATTTTTCTTTGCGAGATATATGAACATGGATTAGTTTATGAATCATGCTGAAGTTTATTGGCGGCTGTTTCTTTGGATTAGTTTGTGTTAATTTTAGCATGTTTGGCACCAAATTTTTAGTTATGTACACCTTGTTTTATATGCAGAGCAAGATGACTGAAAACAGTAATATTGAAGCAGCAGGGATGTCCGCTAGCACTCAACCATCTTCTCCACTGTCAGGTGTTTGTAAGGATCGGTTAGCTGTCTGGGATCATTTTGATGTAGAGAATGCTACCGAGAAGAAGGCTAAATGCAAATATTGTGGTAGCTTAATACAATATTGGAATGGAACCAGCTCAATGGGTGATCATTTGAGAAGATGCAAGCAAAATCGTAATAATGATTCGAACAAAAGAAAAACAACGACCACACTGACTATAGATGAGCGTGGTGCTTTAAATTCACCCAGTGCTTCCAAATTTGACCAAGAGGAGGCTCAAAGGGCACTTGTGGAAATGTTTATTGGGGAAGAGCTACCATTTCGCTTCGTTGAAAGCCCGAAATTCCGAAGATTTGTGCATGCCCTACAAGCAACATTCAAAGTTCCTTCACAGACTACATTAGCACGTGACATTGGAGCTCTTAATGCTGAAGAGAAGATGAAGTTGCAAGATTTTCTCTCGGCAAATTGTGTTAGAGTATGTCTAACCACTAACACTTGGACTTCAATTCAAAATTTTACTTATATGAGTTTGACAGCACACTTTGTTGATTTGGATTGGAAATTACATAAAAAAATAGTTAATATTTGTCAAATATTTTTTTCCGGATTTTTGAAATGTATTGTCAAATATTTTTTTCCGGTTCTTGGATTACAAGAGGAACTTAGGATTACTACTATCGAACTTTCTTTGTTATCTTATTGACTCAGGAACAAAAGTCATCCGGTAAAGATGTACACGGGACTGCTTCTAAAAGTAATGCATCTGCAAAAGGTTCGGCCCCACCACCGCCATCATCATCATCGTCAAAAGCTGGGACTTCCACTGCAGCTTCTGGACCTGTGAGTGAAGAAGAAATCAGAGCTGTGTTTAAGCAAAAGACTCGAGTGACCACACAGGATCTTGTAGCTAAATTTAAGGCAAGACTAAGATGTAAAGAGGTAAGCTCTGCTTCTGCTAATATGCCTTTAACCTCGTTTTAAACTGATATATTTGCTTGATTATTCCTATAATACATCTGTGAAGTTATATTGGACTGTTGGTATTCTCCCCGGTTCAGTTTTTGAAGGTTTCTGCCTCTTCTATGTGCAGGATAAGGATGCATTTGCAGAGATCCTGAAAAGAATATCTAAAATACAGAGAAATCCAACTTCAAATAGACCCAGTTATGTTATCCTGAGAGATAAGTGAAAATCAACTGCCCCACCTATTGAATGTGGTTGATGATGTAGCATTCAAACGGAAAAAATGGATCCAGTTCTGTTGTCCTGAGAGATGGCTGTAAATGTTTTATCCCAATAATTGGCTGCGACTGATGATGCAGCTTCATATAGAAAACAAAAGAACAGTTGATACTTAATATGCCTTGCATATTCTTCACATTTTGGACATCATTATGACTGGTTTTCTATCAATTATGTTTTTTCTAATCTATTTTTGGTCATAACACAAGCACACGCACCATTCACTGTCACACGCTGCACAAGGGTTCTCTCCAGGCACTGCTACGAAGTTTTAAAAAAATAATAAATCAGAAAACATAATTTTTTTTATTAGAATTGCCTCCATACCCATTTTCCAGGTTTCCATTCTTCTCTTCATATATAGTTGATGAAGCAGGAGAATTTGCTAGCAAAATAGGGACAAAGAAAAAATCAGAAATTATTTACTCACTGGACTGCCTTATTCTGCTATATAATTCCATTGGGTTTTCGAATCCGAAGTCTGCATTCTTTAGGTTTAGGAGTATTAGCGCCAAAATAACAACGGATATATAATTCCCTTTCTCGTCACACCAACTTTTAATTGGTCAACAGTTTAAAATTTTTTTATGTTGCAAATGTATCAAAGTTAAATTCATTATAAAATGAGAAAAGCATTTGTATTTTTTTTTTACATAATATTTACTATTTGAAACAAAAGTAGAACAAACAGAATCAGCGGACTTCGTAAAATTCACAAATTAGAGAACACACAGAAATTCTGTAAGCACAGGTAACCAATTTAATCATTCATACAACAATAATATGTTCCTTTTTTAAAAAAAAATAGATACATAAGAGGAAAGATCTGAAAATATTCTGTATTATTGTTCTCCTCTCATACATGTAAATATATGTGCTTGCTTGTACCATGCATGAAGAAGCTAAGCAAGGAGCATGGTGACAAAGAACATAAGCACAAGCGCAAGAATTGTTCCAGGACAATAATGATAAGAGAGAGAATAAGCAGAAGAAGGGGTAGAGGGTGCAACAGCCTCAACTATTTTGCTGACTGGGGGTGCATTATCATGATGATCATGATCCTTGGGAAGAACATGAAGGTGTAGCTTAAGACCAGTCTTGCAGTTTTGAGGGTCTGTGCTGGCGAAGTACCTGATCCCTTCCCTCTCAAGTGGTACGGTATGGAGTCCCTCGTTGTATATCCTGATAGGGTTCCTCACATCACATGCTTCATATTCTTCTCTGCTTTCTATTAAAAATAAATTTGATGGTTAGAATTTAAGAATGAATAGAAACCACAGTTTGAATAAATTATCTATATTTAGTTTTAATTTAAATCATTTGTTTATTAGGATGTATTAAATTTAAATGTCAAAGAAAAATATAAATACATATGTAACAATCATTTCAAAATAACAACATATAAATACATTCAATACATATATTCCTCTTCATTTTATATTCTTCGTGAGTGTGTGTGCCTTGTTTTTTATTTTCCAACAAAGTGGTATCAGAGCCACTTATAAAATGTTTTTGTCAAAAGCAACTACTTTATCTTTTCAATACCCACAATTATCTAAGCTCAACTATGACAATTGGGCAGCTCGAATGAAAGCAATTCTCGATGCTCAAGGAGTGTGGGAGATGGTTGAGAAAGGTTATGTAGAACCAGAAAATGTGGAGAAACTAACAGAAGCTCAGAAGGAAGAATTAGAAAATAAAAGAAAGAAAGATCAATGTGCACTTACTATCATTCATCAAGGCTTGGATGATGATATGTTTGAGAAGATTGCTGATATAACCAACGCAAAGAAAGCTTGGGATACTCTTCAAAATTCCGTCATAGGAGTTGAAAAGGTGAAGAAGGTTCGTCTTCAAACTCTAAGGGCGGAGTTTGAGTCTCTAATGATGGAGACTGAATCCATTTCGGATTATTTCACCAAAATTTTGACGGTAGTGCACCAAATGAAAAGGCTTGGAGAAAAATTAGAAGATGTTCGTGTTGTTGAGAAAATCCTTCGTTCTCTCAACTCAAAATTTTACCATGTGGTGGTAGCCATTGAGGAGTCCAAAGACTTGGATACGATGTCCATTGATTGGTTGAATGGTTCCTTACGGGCCCATGAAGAAAGAATGGATAAAGACAAGCAAGAACGCGTGGAGTATGTGTTGCAGGCAAAACTTTCGTGGAATGGTAGAGGAGAAACCAACGAAAGTGGAAAACAAGGACGAGGTCGAGGCCATGGACTAGGACGAGGATGTGGTTACGAAAGAGGAAGAGATGAGAAAAATTATTCTCAAGAGAAAAGAAATCAAAATTTTGTTCGAGGTCGTAGAAGAGGAAGAACAGTTGACAAAAGACACGTTGAATGATATTCATGTGAAAAGAATGGACATTATTCTTGGGAGTGTTAGACATCCAAAGAAGAAGAAAATAAACTTGTTGTGCATAGTGAAGATATTGAAGAACCAACATTATTCCTTACGCTCAAAGAAGATCAAAATTTTGAAGATAGTACATGGTATCTTGACAATGGAGCTAGCAACCATATGACAGGTGATAGGAGTAAATTTGTAGCACTCGACACCAACGTAAAAGGACACGTGCGTTTTGGTGATGAATCAAAAGTAGAGATAGATGGCAAAGGGACGATTCTATTCAAGCTGAAGAATGGAAGTCATAAGGTTCTTTCCAATGTTTATTACATCCCAAAGATGAAGAAGTATTGGACAACTTATGAAGAATGGTTGCAAGATAGTCATGGAAGATCGCTATCTTTGGCTTAGAGATAAAAATGAAAATCTTATTGCTAAGGTTTCTATGACAAGAAATCGTATGTTCTTGTTAAACATGAGAAGCGGTGGAGCTATATGTTTGAAGTCATGTATTGAAGATCCACCATGGATTTGGCATATGAGATATGGACATTTAAATTTTGGTGGACTCAAAGAATTATGAACAAAGAAGATGGTAAAAGAAATTCCAACAATTGATCATCCTCATCAGTTATGTGAAGCTTGTTTACTTGGAAAACATTCAAGAAAGAGTTTTCCAAAGCAGTCCAAATCAAGAGCTACCAAGCCACTTCAGCTTATTCACGCAGATGTTTGTGGACCTATCAAGCCTTTGTCACTTGGTAAGAGCGCCTATTTTTTGCTTTTTATTGATGATTATTCAAGAAAAATATGGGTTTATTTCTTGAAGCAAAAGAGTGAAGCATTTGAAGCATTCAAGAAGTTTAAAGCCCTCGTTGAAAAAGAAGGTGGCTATGAGATAAAAGCTCTCAGAACTGACAGAGGTGGAGAATTCACTTCAAATGAATTCAAGATGTTTTGTGAAAATCATGGTATTCGACGTCCCTTAACTGTTTCTAGATGGCCTCAACAAAATGGAGTTGCTGAAAGAAAGAATAGGACAATTTTAAATATGGCAAGAACGATGTTAAAAAGTAAGTCATTACCAAAAGAGTTATGGGAAGAAACAGTTGCATGTGCAATTTATCTCTCAAACCGCTCACATACCAAGAGTTTGAGAAATATAACACCTCAAGAAGCATGGAGTGGTTTAAAGCCTAATGTATCACATTTAAGGGTATTTGGATCTATTGCATATGTCCAAATTCCTGAGCAAGAAAGATCGAAGCTTGATGATAGGAGCCAAAAGCTTGTATTTATTGGTTATAAAGAGAATACTAAAGGCTACAAATTCTTCAATCCCATAAATAATAAAGTAATAATAAGCAGAGATGTTGAGTTTGAAGAAAATGCAAAGTGAGACTGGAGTACAAAAAATGAAGTCACTTATGATTTTCTGCCTTACTTTGAGGAAAAAGAAGCCCCGATGCAAGAAGTGTAAGGCGAAATCGATCCTTCAACACCAGCATTAACCCCACTAGCATTATCATCGTCATCTCCATCCTCTAGTTCAAGCGAAGGCCCTCACAGATATCGAAGTCTCACTGATCTCTATAAGCAAACAGAAATGTTAGAGGATGAAAATTTATTGTGTTTACTCTCCAATGATGAGCCTTTAAGTTTTAAAGAATCTGTCAAATATGAGAAATGGATATGAGCTATGGAGAAAGAAATTCAAGTAATTGAGAAGAACAACACTTGGGAACTTGCATCACTTCCAAGTGGTCATCAGGCTATTGGAGTCAAATGGGTTTACAGAGTTAAGAAGAACTCTAAAGGAGATGTAAAAAGATATAAGGCAAGACTCGTTGCAAAAGGGTACAAGCAGAAGCAAGGAATAGATTATGATGAGGTGTTTGCTCCAGTTGCTCGCTTGGAGACGATAAGGCTATTGTTGTCACTTGCAGCACAGAACAACTGGAAAATCCACCAAATGGATGTGAAGTATGCTTTTCTAAACGGTAATCTTCTGGAAGAAGTTTATATTGAACAACCTTTGGATTTTGTTGTTGAGGGTTGCAAAAATAAAGTGTTAAGGCTTAAAATGGCCTTATATGGACTAAAGCAAGATCCAAGAACTTGGAATGATCATCTTGATACGTATTTTTAAGATAATGGTTTCACTATGTGCATTCATGAATATGCACTCTATGTAAAAGAGGAAAGAGAAAATTTGTTATTTGTTTGTGTCTATGTGAATGACCTTATATTCACAGGAATCAATCAAATAATGTTTGAAGAATTTAAGAAAGTAATGGCTCAAGAATTTGAGATGAGTGATATAGGACTAATGTCTTATTATCTGAGAATTGAAGTGAAACAAATGGAGGATGGAATTTTCATCTCACAAGAGGCTTATGCAAGAGAGCTATTGAAGAAACTCAACATGCTAAACTGCAATCCTACCAATACACCTATGGAGTGTGGAGTCAAACTTTCCAAAGAGGAAGAAGGAGTAAGAAAAGTTGATCAAACATTATTCAAAAGTCTCGTTGGGAGTTTAAGGTATTTGACCTGTACCAGACCTGACATTTTATTTTCAGTTGGGTTAGTTAGTCGTTACATGGAAAATCCAACAGAAACCCACATGAAGGCAGCCAAGAGAATTCTTCGCTATCTTAGAGGCACTCTTGAGTATGGCATGTTTTATTCAGCTTCAGATGAATTCAAATTAATGGGCTATTGTGATAGTGATTATGCTGGGGATATTGACGACAGGAAGAGTACTACTGGCTTTGTTTTCTTTTTAGGAAATAATGCAATTTCTTGATATTCAAAGAAACAACCTATAGTCACTCTTTTAACTTGTGAAGCTGAATATGTTACTGCCACTGTCTGTGCATGTCATGCAATTTGGCTAAAGATACTACTGAAGGAACTTCATTTTGAGTAAGCTGAATCCACCAAGATCATGATGGACAATAAGTCAGCGATTGCCATAGCAAAAAATTCAGTGTTTCACGACAGAAGCAAGCATATAAAAACAAAGTATCATTTCATTCGACAATGTATTGAGAACATGCATGTGGAGGTTGAGTATGTGAAACCACTTGATCAAGTTGCTGACATTTTCACAAAACCTCTGAAATATGATGCTTTTCAAAAGTTAAGGATTATGATTGGAGTCAAAAAAAATTATCAAGTTTAAGGGAGGATGTTAAAAATAAACTTGATGGTTAGAATTCAAGAATAAATAGAAACCACAGTTTGAATAAATTATTTATATTTAGTTTTAATTTAAACCATTTATTTATTAGAATGTATTAAATTTAGATGTCAAAAAAAGATATAAATATATATATGTAACAATCATTTCAAAATAACAACATACAAATACATTTAATATATACATTCCTCTTTATTTTATATTCTTCGTGAGTGTGTGAGTGCCTTGTTCTTTTATTTTCTAACACTTTCCACCTCAGCTATTAGTCCCTGCGCCACAGAGTATGTGAACCCTGCCCATTTTGGCACGTGCCACGTACCCACAAAAAATTTAACCATATTAATGTATTCAATTAAGACTAGTCATTTTTATAAGTATAAGATCATTTTTAATTTTTTCTCATTCTTTCTGATATAAGTTAAAAGACACAAAGTAGAGGTCCCAGTGTCTCCAGGTCCCAAGCCATATGACAAACGAATAGGAAGCTTCGAACAGATTGAGAATCATCAAAACCATAATGAAAAAGAACAAAATCAAGGGCAATACCCACAGGTAATAATACAAAAGAGATTTTTAAACAAGCAAGTAAAAGTATCACATTTTTTCTCAGTTATTTTCTTTCCTTAGAAGAGTTGTTTAGATACTTAGACATTAAAAGAGGTGTCTATGAACATCCAACCAAATCCAACAATGGAAAACTTTTATGTCATGTTTTAACTTTTAATATGCCTTTTTTTTTTTACAAATAAGGGACTGACATATATATGAGAAATTATACAGATTATAAATATTTTATTATTAGAGAGAGTGTGAGGTCGAGTTATCCATGGTATATAAACTCAACAAATATTTAATAATAAATTTTTTTATATATTTGTATTTACAAAAAATTATTAATTAAAAATAATTAAATGATTTAATATACTTGATTAAATTATTATTTAACATCTCTTAACTATCAATTTCAAATAAGATAACTGCATATGTGTATTCATCGTATTTAATAGTGTTAAATATAGAAAGCAAAAAAAATAATGTAAAGAAATAGAAGAAGAAGAAATAAATAGAAGCTTACAGATTTGGTCTCCGACCCTAAAGACCCCG
Source organism: Arachis stenosperma (assembly GCF_014773155.1). NCBI lineage: Eukaryota > Viridiplantae > Streptophyta > Magnoliopsida > Fabales > Fabaceae > Arachis > Arachis stenosperma. The sequence goes on along the minus strand of NC_080380.1, from coordinate 7,176,236 downwards.
TGATTAGACCATGAAAGGAGGTCAGAATCGGGATCCCAGCCACGATCACCACCAACGACATGGTGCAGCTCCGCCACCACACGCCATTTGCTGGTTGCAACCACAACAAAAGCAAGAAGAAGAAGAGCACCAGACATTCCCCGACTCATTTTCCGTCGAGCGAAAGGGGAGAAAGTGAAGAGTATATATATGATGAGTTTAATTTGCGCGTAGCTGAAGATGGAAGAATGGTAGTTACGAAATATAGTGAGGAAAATGTTGATGGATGATACCTTCACTTCACATGATGACACGCTCACACTGTCAATAATCGTCTATATTCCCTCCCACGCTCTCTTTGCTTTTAAACATGCCTATCTTCCATTTCTCTTTTTTTTTTTCTTCTTACTATCATGTGGAAAATTATATTTTTATTATTTTTTAGTACATTATTAAGTGTATATTTTTACTGTATAATTTTTTAGTAGATTATTTTTCATTGCACACAACGTATATAATAATACATATAATATTTTTCTATTATTTTAAGCTAAGCAATATTAATTCTACTCTTTTATATATAAAACTGTAAAAAGTTATATATATATATATATATATATATATATATATATATTCATTAATTGCATCAGGCTGTTTAATTTTAACTGTTTTCAGAATTTTATTTGTCAATTATGTTACATGTTTACTAAAAATTAATCATCAACTAATTATTGTATATAAAAATAAATTTAATTTTGATATTTTATTAATATAAAATAATTATATATATTTAATTAAATAATATCACATCAATAAAAATAACTATTTTTTATATTAATTGTGTGAATAATCATCTAAAAGAATGATTACGATTATACGATTATGTAAAATTTTTTACAATACACAAAATTAAATTCTATAAAAGTATATATATTTAATATTTCATATTTTTTATTATAATATTATAAATAAATTTGATTATTATATTGATATGAGATTTAATTATTTTTATAATATATTTAGTTATTCTCTCTGTTTATTATTTAGTTAAAAAAATTATGTAAATCAATATCAGAAAAACTCTATGTCCAAGTCATTTATTTAATTAAATCTAACTAAATTATTATAATGTATTTTTTGTTCACGCGCTTCTTCTTTTCATACATTGTTGTTGCTATTGCCTCTTCGTATTCTCCTCCTTTTTCTCATATTTCTCTTTTGTTATCGTCGTGATCGCCACCATCAGTACTTCCTTCTCCTCCTTTTTTTCTTATTTGAATTTATTTTTCTTCTTTTTTTTTCTTTCTCCTCCATCATCATCATCATCATCATCATCATCATCATCATCATCATCATCATCATCATCATAAATGCCGTTCATAAATTACAGTATTTTTTTTTCCTTTACTTTCTTTCAAATTTTTACACATGTGAGATTTCAATCCAATAAGTGTGTATTAAAGTCTATTTGAGAAACAATGCTTTTAAAAGAAGTAAGAAGAACAAAAAAAAAAAGAATAAAAAATAAAAATGCAGTATTAAAGAAGAAATTTCTATTTTTATAGCAACATTTCGATATCAAAATTAAGAAATTTTGATATTTTATTTCTTACAAAAATTCAATCCAATAAATGTAAACCTAAATTCATTCAACTAAATAAGATTTTAATATAGTAAAAACATATTCATTCGAGTAATTTCAATGTTAGATATCTTGTGATCTTTTAAAATACAATTTACTTTTTACATTCATTCAATTAAATAATATTGTAATACATGTTCATTCAAGTCTAGTATGAGAAGGAATACTCCTAAAAAAATAAAAATAACAATTCAAAACAACAACAACTCCTCCTCCTCCTCTTATTCTTAGTTATCTTGATCATCATATGATTACTTAGAAAGATTAGAACACTAAATTAGAATATTTTTTCTCATTATCTTTAGTTAGTAAGTAGAGGAAAAAAAGAATCTCTCATTGAAGCATAAAAAAACACTAAGAAGACATTTATGTGTTTGTAGTAAAATTTTGGTGTCAAAATTAAGACATTTTTAGTTTTTGTAGCAACATTTTGATATCAAAATAAAAAATTTCGGTATTTTTTGTTTCTATCAAGAATTCAATCCAATAAGTATAAAACTATATTCATTCAACCAAATAAGATTGCAATATAGTATAAACATGTTCATTCAAGTAAATTCGATACTATCTTGTGATCTTTAATATGCAATTTATTTGTTACATTCCTTCGATTAAATAAGATTGTAATACATGTTTATTCAAGTCTAATATGAAAAGTAATACTCCTAAAAAATTCAGAATAACAATTCAAAACTACTACTCCTTCTCTTTATCATCATCATCATCATTATTATCATCACCATCATCATCATAAGAAGCAAAAAAAATGCAGCATTAAAAAAACTATATTTTTGTAGTTCAATTTTGGTATCAAAATTAAAAAGTTTCGGTATTATTATTAAGATATTTTGGTGTTATTTTCTAATAAATTTTGCATAATTCAAAACTCCTCATCATCTCTTTTTTCATTATCATCATCTTCTTCTTTTTTACCTTTTTAAAAAATTAAAAAAATTAAAAAAATAAAATAAAAAAAGAAGACATATATAATACTGTAAAAAATCACCAGAAAGATGAAGAGAAAAAAGAAAAAAAATACAGTAATTGCATGTAGAGAAAGAAAATGAAAAAGAAAAAAAATACGAAAAAGATAAGGAAGTGCAAGATGCCGCTGAAAGTTAGAGTGTGTTTATACACTTTCACTAATTAAATTAGTTTTTGTTAAATTTAAACCAACTTAGTTAAATTTAGTTGTTATAAAAATTTGGATATATATATATATATATATATATATATAAAATGATTGATTTGATGATTGATAAATTTTTAATATATCCGTAGTATTTTTATTTGATAAATTCTATTTTTAGGACTCTTATTAAAAACTAAAAAGAGAAAGATTTGTAAACTCAAAAAAATGGGAAGGTTTTTTTTGATGAAGTTAATTTATAAACATTTATTATTATTGAAAATTTTATCTTTCTAATAAAATAATTTTATTTTTAATTTTTTATAGAAACCCTCAACCAAACCTTTTATTCTCTTGTATTCATTAATGTAGAAGTACCTGAAAAAGTAAAAATGTTAGATTAATTTACTAAGTGAATATTTATTGTCGAAAAATAAAATTTCAAAAGAATACTAATTAATAATGGAATGAGTTTCATAGTGTGTAATCTTTTGATATAGTAAATTAGTAATATAAAATGATTAATTTAAGGGAAATTCCATTATTCAATACATTAGTTTTATGTTGAGAGTTAGACAAAGCGTAATAATGGCCGAGTGGCCAACTAAAATTAGGAAAACAAATAATTGCTGTTTTTCCTTTTCTTTTTTTTTTTTTTTTTGGGACTGGGTTTCTTTCACTTTCTTTCTTCTTTTGGACTGGAGTTTTTGTTTCTCTTTCCTGTTTTTGGATAGTGAGATTATAACCTATGATTCAAACGGGTTGGTTGTATGAAACTTTTTTTTTGTCTGGGTATAAAACTTGTTTGGACCACATAGTAAGTAAGCTTCAGGCCCAACAAAACAACAACTCAAGGAAGCAATTCATGGCTTTTTCTATGGACCCCAAAATATTAACAAGATACGCATCATTTTGTTGAGAGAGAAGAAATTAGTCATACATCAAAAATAACATAAGAAAAGTAAATCATATATAAAATGAAAGATTCGTAAATTTATTATCTTAAGATTTTAAATTAAATGTAATATTTTTTTATTTTATAATTGATATACTTTTTTTAAATATGCTTTTGGTAATTATTTTTTTATTTTTACAAAAAATAGGAAGATTCGAACTCATGACCTTTTAAGTGAGTATAAAAAAAATATGTCATTCGAACTATAATTCAATGACTTTTGATAATTATTTTACTTTATGACAAAATGTGCATGTACATAACTAAAATTGTGACATAACTAATATATTTTGTATTCGTTTAAAAACTTTACAACCTAAATAGCTATGTTCGTCATGCAACTGAAGAACTTTGACAAATTGAAATCAGTTATAATTAGGATTTGATTATTAGTTAAATATCTACTTTAAAGCTGCTGAGTTGTGATTCCTACATAAAATCTACACTAACAATAATTTATCGCATTTTTAAAGGGGTAACGTTCTTTGAGAGTTATATTAAAACCAGTGAACTGAGATATTGCAGAAGCCACAATTAGTTGGAATGAAGCATTTTGACTTTTGATTTTAGACCAACTGAAAAGCAGAGCATCTTAGAATAAAGAGCCACTTTTCAGAATTGAACTTATGCTTTTCAATCTTCGAATTAATTAATCTTCAGCTCCAAAACATATAATGTAGCATTTCTAAATATACTAAACACTGAATATATTAAAATCATTTTGAAAATCTTAGACTATTTTGTTTTTTGCGTTGTCACTTTCTGCTACAATTTGAAAATTGATTGTTATTATGTATGTGTCTTCTGTTACTTCAAAGGTGGTTAAGGTTGTGCTTAACATGTGATTCATTATAGAAAATACAAAATTATTGCACATAATAGGGATAAAGATAAAATTAGAAAACAATTGTACTGTGTTCTTATTCTTGCTTTATTCTCTTCAATATATTTTGATAGATAAAAGAATTAGACAAATTATAAGTATCTTTTTTATATATGTCTGTTTGAATGGTTTTTTTCCCTCTAATAATTAACAATTGCCAAACATGTTTTACTTACAGATTTGAGGGTTTACCTTGAGAGCATAGAATGGGAAATTTCCTAAATTGGCTTCAATTCCGTGCTATTATTCATGTAATTTAATTATAAAACTTTGGACCATTAAATCTCCATGTGCAATATAGTAGTATTTCTGAAGCGTATTTATATTGTGCCCAAAATTCTTCCTTGTTCTTATCGCTTCTTCCATTTTGGATTCCCAAAACTTCGTTGCTTCCAATAATTACCAATTATCTAAAATATTCTTAAATTTTTTTAATATTATATAAACTAAAAAAAAATCAAATATTTCCAATATTTTAAGAGTTTAAAGAATAATAGTTTTATTTAGCAAATATGGATTTTAACTTTTCTTCTGAAAAAAAAACTTAGTAATACTGGTTTTTCTTTTTATATTGAAGTAATACTAAACTTTGAATTTGCAAAATATATTATCACTTATATATTTTCTTAACAAATATAATGAAATAAATTGCTTTGAGATATTTTTTTTAATGAAAAAAGATATTAATTTCGCGGGTGTACAAAACTACAAATATTATTTAAAGGGCAAAATACTAAAATAAGCCAAGGAGAGAAAATTTTTACGCAAATCCGCCAAACCAAAATTTGGTTCATGAATCAACCAATGCATGTTTATATGTAGTTCGAATCAACTAGATTCGAACTCGATCTACACATAATTCGAATCATGTTGATTCGAATTATACACAAAACTCACACACACACTAATTCGAATCAACCTGATTCGAATTACAAATATACAATAATTCGAATCAGGTTGATTCGAATTACACCCTAATTATTAAAAAAAATAATTTATTAAAAAATTTATTAAAAAAAATAATAATTTAAAATTAAAAATATATATTTTATTTCATGCATTAAAAAAAAGCTAACAAAATATTTAATTACAAGATTTCTTTAAAATATTAATGAGCTATCAATTTGAATTTCATACGATACTCCTTTCTCCATTTTTAATAGTTCATGAATATTTTTTAATAAATTTTTTTAAATTATATGATGAGATATTACATGAATCGAATTACGCATGGGAAGTTCAATCACTCTGATTCGAATTATATGGTGAGCAATTCGAATTCTATATAATACTCTTCTGCCCATTCTTGATAGCTCATGAATATTTTTTAATAAATTTATTTTAATTATACCACAAAAAAATATTTTATTCTATGCAAAATAATTTAAAAAATGGCTTAAAAGATGTTAGGAGTACTATAAGAATTTGTAATGACTTAGGACATTAAAAAAATACTCTACATACTCGATAATAATTTAAAAATTAAAGAAAATATATTTTTATCATGTATTTACCTAAATCACTGGAATATTACAAACTTTTATAATACTCATAACATTTTTTAAGCCATTTTTTAAATTATTTTATATAGAATAAAATATATTTTTTAATTATTTTGGATGGAATAAAATATTTTCTTTAATTTTAAATTATTATTGACTATGTAGAGTATTTTATTTAAAATTTATATACATGCATATATTTACCTAAGTCATTAGAACATTATAAATTTTTATAGTACTCCTAATATTTTTAAGCCATTTTTTAAATTATTTTGCATATAATAAAATATTTTTTTGTGGTATAACTCAAATAAATTTATTAAAAAATATTCATGAGCTCTCAAGAATGGCCAGAAGAGTATTGTATAGAATTCGAATTGCTCACCATATAATTCGAATCAGAGTGATTGAACTTCCCATGCGTAATTCGAATCATATAATATCTCATCATATAATTTAAAAAATTTTATTAAAAAATATTCATGAGCTATTAAAAATGGACAAAAGAGTATCGTATGGAATTCAAATTGATAGCTCATTAATATTTTAAAGAAGTCTTGTAATTAAAAAGTTTGTTAGCTTTTTTTTAATGCATGAAATAAAATATATATTTTTTAATTTTAAATTATTATTTTTTTAATAAATTTTTTAATAAATTTATTATTTTTTTTAATAATTAGGGTGTAATTCGAATCAACTTGATTCGAATTATTGTATGTGTGTAATTCGAATCAGGTTGATTCGAATTAATGTGTGTGTGAGTTTTGTGTATAATTCGAAGCAAGATGATTCGAATTATGTGTAGATCAAGTTCGAATCTAGTTAATTCGAACTACATATAAATATGTATTGGTTGATTCATGAACTAGATTTTGGTTTGGCGGATTTGCGTAAAAATTTCCTCTCCTTGGCTTATTTTAGTGTTTTGCCCTTATTTAAACTTTATGCTATCAAGTATAAAGATTTAGAATAGAAAAAGTCTAGGAACAGTGGTTTTATCAAAATTTGGTCAATATTTAACTAATAATAGAAAAATAAACAATCTCACAAGTTATACTATTGAACAGAATCTTACACCTTTAAAAATATTAATGATAACTAATTAATGTCTACAAATCATAAAACTTACAGCGCTAACACTCCTCTTTAAAATAATGCTTATAGCCAATGTTCTGAAAACCGGTTCGAACCGGCCGGTCGAACCGGTCGAACCGTGAACCGGACACTGAAGCGGTTCGGTCAACAAAGAAAACCGCAGAATTTGATAATCGACATTAAACCGACGAATCGGCCGGTTATCGGTCGGTCGAACCGAACCGGGACCCGGCCGGTTTTTTAAGCTGGCAGCAAAACGTCGTCGTTTTGCAATGTGGGAACCCTAATTCCCTTTTCTCCTTCGTCACTTCGTGCTTCGCCTTCACTCCAGCCTCCAGCCTCCAGCGTCCCACTCCCACACTACCACTCCCACAGCATAACACCGACGAGGTCACGAGGCCACGACCCACCGGCCACCACTGTGAGAGACAGAACGCCTGAATCCTAAATCACGAAAACTCCCAAGGCTGAGACTGAGATCCCTAATTGGCTTCGCTGCTCTCTCTGCTTCAGTGGTTCCCATTGTTGATGATTCTTCTTCGAGCAAGCTTGCTTCATTGAAGTTACTAGCGTCACCGCGTCACACGGGTCGAGGACTCGCCGTCGAGACACCGCCGTCGCGCCACCTAGAGCCATCGAGAACTGAGAAGTGAGAACGCCTCACTCTCACACGGGTCGAGCCACCGCTGTCGAGCCACCGCAACAGCCGTGGAGAACTGAGAAGGTGCCTTCGCTGTCTCCCACCACCTCACTCTCACTCTCTCTTCCCCCATCTCTGCTTCTTCTCTGTCTTCCAGGTCTCTGCCCTTCCCCTGTTCTATTCATTTTGTTGCTATAGCTAGTTAATTTTGATTAGCTTAGTTAGTTAGAAATGCATGTTAGTTGATAAGGTGGTTAGCGAATCTGAGCTGGATAGTGGATTTAGGTTTGTTTTGAATAATGATGATGACTGAAAGTGTTGCTGTTCTATTGGTTTTTCTTGCTTTGTTTGTGCCGTATGGTTTGCTCCTGTGCCAATTTGGCTTGATTGATGCTGCTGCATACTGATTTATTGCTGCCTTGTCCTGCCTGTTGATGCTGAGTCTTGTTTTAATTTGAGCCTAATCACTGGATTCAGTTAGGAGCATTTGTGTGGATTCATGTTGCTTGCTTGTGCAGTAAGGATTTTTGCTGAATTCCTGTTTCATTTTGTTCTGATGCTGTGTTGTAAGCTAGTATTTCTGTACATAGTTTAAATATTTACAACTTTTTTTTGCTAAAAATTTATGGCTGATTTGGATTTGCTGAGGAAGATTCAATATTTATTATCCCTCTCTTGAGTTGAATGAAGTTTTTGTCAAAGTTAAAAGAATGTATCTGAGCAATTGCAACATGCATTGTTACTATTACACACAGCAATTTGATGATTTGTTTGATCTTTGTTGCCTGTATTGGTGTGTGTTGATGGCCTGAAGTTTTGAGCTATTTGTTAGATATGAGTTTAGATTGTGAGCTTAATTGCAGAAGAGGTCTTGTTACTTTGTTGAATTCTGCAGTTTAATCACCAAATTAAACTCTTAGTCTACTCTCTACATCTCTTTCTACCTACTCTATCTGTGTATATGCACATTTTAATTTCTTGCAAGCAACTCATCGTGAATAAACATTGTTTCCATTGTTTACATGAGGGGTTTTTTGAAGTATACATACTTGCTTCTCTCGGTGTCTTTGTCTCTGTCTGTCGGTGTCTCTGTCCCCTTTTGCAACCATTGTCTCTTTTATAGTGATATCTGATATGTGGTTTATTGATATAGTGAAGTTTGTGAACTCTGATTCAAGTCATTCAACTGTGAACTGATATAGTGATATAGTGATTGAATAATTGTTTTTATGTGAACTGTGAAGTGTGAACTGATATAGTGATTGAATAATTGATTGAATAATTGTTTGCTTGTTTCAACTGATTTTTCAACTGAATAATTGAAATTGAAATTGAAATTCTGCAACTAATTGATAGGTAGGTTTTGTTTGTTTATTTCTCTTGAATTGAAATTGAAATTCTGCAACTAATTTTCTGATTTGAGTGAGTAAGAGTCAGCTTTTTCTGCTATTTAACTTCATGTTGTTGTATGCTTATGTGTTTGTTCATTCTTGGGGTGTTACACTAATATTTTTGTTTTGAGTCTTCTGAAAATACCAGGGTGTTATATTTTGGTTTATGTAATACTTTTAATTTGGATGATATTTCAAGATTTATATTAGATTATAATTATATTTTAATGTGTTTATTTATATTTTATTTATTATTTTATTATAAAACGGTTTTTTCGGTTCAATTACGGTTGAACCGGTTGAATCTATAAACCAGTGAACCAGTAGCTAGAGCGGTTCGATGACCGGTTCGGTTTTCAGAACCTTGCTTATAGCACGTTGAACGGTGCACGCACACAAAAATTTAAACTAAATCCTATAAAAAAAAAACATGAAAGATTTTGATATAACAAGTAATGAAATTTAATATAACAATTTTCAAATTAATAAGTCATTTCTATTTTTTGTTTTATTCCTTAGAAAAATAAATAATTTATTCTCAAATAGTATAACCAAATTTTGAAGGTAAATCCTAATATCTCACGTTGGTTAATTAATTGGGATGAATTGATTATAGTGGGAAGAATCTCAATGTTAAAATATAATGCAAATATGCAATGTCTTTTAGTAGGGGTGTAAGTTATCGAACCGGACTGAATTTTACCGTAAAATCGAACCGAAATTTACAACAACCGAAAGAAAAACCGAAAAATCGGTTTTTTTTTGTTTTTTTCGAATTAAACCGATCGGTTTGGTTCGGTTTTCGGTTGGCTCAGTAAAAACCGAACCGAATCGAACCGAACCGAAATATTGGTTAAGAAACCTTGTTTTCACATTTACCCTTTAACCTTGTTATTTTGCTAAACATTTTTAATTGTCTTTGTTTTATGTTTAATTAAGTTGAATTTGTATTGGATTTGGATGTGATAAATTCTTGTTTTTCTAGTTTATTGAAGGTTTTAAATTTTATTTTATGGCATTTTAAATTCAGATAAGTAGGTGTAAAAAAACCGAAAAAACCGACCGAACCAAACCGCTATTGGTTCGATTCGGTTCGGTTCGGTTGCTCAAACTGCAGCCAACCAAACAATTGATCTCTTTGAAGAACCGATCAGGTCGGTTCGGTTAGTTTTCGGTCCAAAACCGAACCGAACCGAGCCGCACCCCTATCTTTTAGAATTGTAAAAGAAAGGAACCATATCAACCCTGCATTGGAATTTTGAGCAACTTGCGATCCTAGAAACGAATGTCCTCAGCAACAAATCTCAACCATATATCTCCTCAATTTATTTTTTCTTTTTCTAAAGCTGGACAAGAATTTTTTTTTTGTATTAATACAATAATAATTTGTAATAAGAATAAAATAAAAAGTAAAACCCCATTAAAATTCGTTATATATCTAATTATCTACCATTCTACCCTTACTATCTCTGCACGTTATAAAGAAAATGGTGAATACGCATTTCGGCTATTTATAGAGGATATACGCTGTACATATTAATTAAGAAAATATTACTTTTATAAATTATATATGATGAAAGACATTTTGAAAAGAAAATTTACCTATTATATATAAAAGTATAGACACACATAAGATTTTAAAGTAACAAATGCAAGAGTCAAATATTTTTTCTTAATACAAGGAAAAAAGTCAAAAACACATTTAAATAATAATGTAAATATATATTATAAAAAAATTATTAAAAGTCATCAAAATTTATTTATTTTTTATCATAAATTAATTATTAATATTTAAAAATATAAATTAAAATATGTTACTAAATTATTAAACTAAACAAATTAAGTTGATAATTAAAAATAATTAACAAAAATAATAAATTATGACAATTTTTTAATATTTTTGTATATTATATAATAAAAAATAGTAAATACAATTTAATTTATTATTAAACAAAATATAAAAATATTAATTTTTGTATTTTTATTATTTGTGTCTTATTTTTATATCTTTTCTTATACTGTTCTCATAATTAAATGCGAATTTTTTATTTTTAATATTGGAGTGGTAGTTGTGTTTTTTTAAAATGTGGATTGTTGGGGTGTTATACTCAAATGTGGAATCATTTGACTAGAAAAGTAGAAAACGGACTGTCTGATTTATTAGAGGTACAAAAATCGGACCGTCCGATTTTTAGAAATATACAAATCGGACCGTCCAATTTATAGAAGTACAGAAATCGAATGATCCAATTTGTGTTAAAAAAATAAAAAATTTGGAATACAGAAATCAGACCCTCCGATTTGTGTACTTCTACAATTTTAAAAAAATAAAAAATTACAATATTAAAATATATCAACACTTCTATTTTCATAAAAAAAAAAAATAGACCAAATGCAGCATAATAAATTGCATAAAAATGATTTAGTTTGATTAAAAGGAGTCTCAAATAATTTGATGTTGGTGGTGTTGATGAGTTTGACAACAAAGAAATTCTGGTCTACACTTTCTCGTTAACAAAAAGCTTCACCGTTTTTGCGTGCTTTCGTCTATATTCTCTGATTCTCTTCTCTTCTCTTCTCTTATTACCCCTCCCTCCCTCCTCTATTATTCTTCACTCTTCACGTTCTCTTCTTCTTCTTCTTCTCTCTCATAGCGTCTTCTTCAACCCAACCAGGTTCCATGCTTCTTAACATCTCACTTTAACACTCACTATCTCGCTATTACTTATCTTCTATTTTTATCTTTTTCTTTATTTACACTTTGTTTTTCCTTTTTGGATTGTTGATTTTTCAAGTGTGTGCTTCTGTTATTATTTTCAAGTCTGGTATAGGTTTAACTGTAATGAACTGTTTCTGATTTTGAATCTGGTTTTTTCTTTCATGCTTCACCAAGCACCTTTAATCTTCGAGATTCGTCACTCGCAAAGCTTTGAGTTTATTGTAAATGATTTTATTATATAAATAAGGAAAAAGTAAGAAATTTTAGTTGTGCATTATTTATTTGTATTTTTGTATGTGGTATAGATGTGTGATATAACTGGAAAATCTTTTGCATCATGGAGCAGTTGAGGGATGAATGGGATACGGAAATTTCAAAGTCAGCGACTTTATGGAAGTTCAAGCGTGTGGGGATGGAGTATTGGTAATGCAGGAGTGGTTTTGTGGTGAATAGGTCTTATCATTTGAATGGATAGAGGAGTTTCTGATTAGGGATCAGTACTCATTAGTTCCTGAAAGTGTAGCATTCCTCCAAATTAGGAAGTTATATAGATGCACATGAAGTCAACATAGGTGGGTCGGGGATTTGGTTTCAATTTCTGAATTTATCTTATGCAAATGTGAATATGCGATGGATATCATACATTGACGAACAGTATCTGGGTGATAGCTGTATTCATGTACTTGTACTACAATACTAGTATCTTCAATTGAGTCTCCATTTTTGAATTCAGATTCAGTCATCAACCATGCACATTAATCAATTTAACAGATGATGTCTATTGAAGTAGGATTAAGTCTCCTAGGTTTCTCACACGAGACAAGCCTTTGACTCCATTAAACTGATTTCTCATGGAGCTTTGATCAGATTGAGTTGCCTTTTTGGATTGCTTGTGATCAAAACTATGGAGGGAAAATGTTCTGCAAAATGGATTATCAAGGAGCATCATTCCTAAAAGGTATAAGTTGGCGATAGGGTGGTTTTGGGGTTGTGGGGTGAAGAGAGCTTGTTTAGAGCGTAGTGCAAGAGGGATTTACTTTTGATATCCATAAGAATTCAAATAGAGTCCTTTTAGGGTAGGCTGACTGCAAAGGCAGTGTGAAATCTCTAAAGGCTAAAAGCCTTCCATGGCTCATCAGTATGGGTAGTTCCCCGTATAGGTTTCTCCATATTGGCAGACATTCCTTGGCCGAGGGTCATCCCTGACACCCAGCATCTCCCAATGGCTAACCTCTCCCCTCCTATATGACTATTAGGGCCTCTAGTGATGCCCTATTTAACCATTTTAATACATGATTAACTTTTTGTGTAGCATCTCTGAGCTTTAGTGAATGAAATAAAAAAGTGTTAAATTGAGTTTTCTGTCGTTGATGACACCTTTTGTATCTCTCTCTCTCTATATATATATAAAAAAGGCATATCAGGCATTTTGTATTAAATTCTGTTTTATAGTCCACTAAGTTAGGGAAGTTGTATCAGATATCTAGTTGATAAGAAGGGATGACTGATCATGATTATAAACTTCTTTTAGGTGAAATTCAATATTTCACACCAAATAAAGTGGCTAAATTAATGGGAAATAATCAAGTTCCTTGGCAGATTCTGTAGGTGTACTAATGGAGAAGTACATGATAATGATAGTGACAACAAGAGAGTTGATGTAATAAGTAAATAGCAAATGAGATCAAATACCAAAATATTTAAGGCTCTTTTGCAGAATTTAATTTCGTTCAACGGGAATCACCGATTCAGTTCACTTGAATTTTCTTTTACCCCCTGTATTTTGTTAGGTGATAGAACATAGTGTGATAAGCGTATTGAGTTGTATGCTTTATATGTATAGAGAAGTATATTTTATGTCATTTACTTTGCAGGTGTCATCTTCTGGCTACACATGTGATTTTCACATTGTCTTCCAATCAGGTGAAATCTTATTGAAGAGCTATGCAGAAGGATACTAGTACCAGTGCCCCGTCATCTACTGGTGCCAAGATTAGGCACCGAAAACGCTCAACTGAGGTTAGTTGTTTAAACCTTGATTTCTCACTGTAAACCATATTTTGCATAAAATATTGAATGAAAAATTGTCAAGATACTAATTGAGAAAAACCAAATGATTGGAAGCAATATTTGACTTCTTTTCAATCCCAGTGGTATCTTTCTGGCAAATTTTTCTCTGCTATTTGAGGTGATTTGGTTTTCATTGTCTTTTATCTCAGGCTGTTCTGGAAGTTACCAAAGCAAATGGAGGCCAGTTGCTTGTTGATGACAAAAGCAAATACAAGTCCATGTTAATTCGTGCATACTCATCCATTTGGATGATTGGTGGCTTTGCATTAATCATCTATATGGGTCACCTTTATATTACAGCAATGGTGGTTGTTATCCAAATCTTCATGGCAAAAGAGCTTTTCAATCTACTCAGGAGAGCACATGAAGATAGGCAACTTCCAGGATTTAGGCTATTAAATTGGTACTAGTGACAAAATTGTTTCTTCAAACCATTACTATTTGTTATTTTCAAGATAAGCTTGTCAACAAATGGCCAGAAACAAGTCTTGTTCTTAGTTATTTAATAGCTTGTCTATGTTTCATTTTTCATTGGCATTTACCATTTCAGGCATTTTTTCTTCACCGCGATGTTATTTGTTTATGGACGTATTCTTAGTCCACGCCTCGTTAACACAGTAACTTCAGACATGGTATTATATCGGCTAGTGAGCAGTCTTATAAAGTATCATATGGTTATCTGCTATGCCCTTTATATTTCAGGTGATTTTATACATATAATTTTATTGTCCATTTGGTTGTGCTTGTGGAATATGTCTACCAGATGCCTGAATTTCATGCTAATTTTATTGGGTTGTGATGCTGCTTGCTGTGGGAATACTAATACTTTGGTTAAATGTATTATTTTATTGTTTGGTCTCAGGATTTATGTGGTTCATTCTCACATTAAAGAAGAAGATGTACAAGTACCAATTTGGCCAGTATGCTTGGACTCACATGATTCTAATTGTTGTATTTGGGCAGTCCTCCTTCACTGTGGCAAGCATTTTCGAAGGGATTTTCTGGTACGATCTATAAAAGGAATTTATTATTCACATTTACATTTTCATCATAGAGGACTATTGGAGAATTGTCATTCTAAAACCAAGATTATTTGCCTACTTTCCAGAGATAAGGGAACTGGCTATATAATGTACTTTTCTTTGATTATGCAGTTCGTAAAACAAATAGGCTTGCAAGGCTGTCGAGCTTCCATGCGAATTCATAGTTACATGAACAAAGTAAAATTGAGATGGGCAAATTATGTTAATATAGTCATATCCATACCTATCGTTTTTGCTGTATGAATAAATTCCTATCCTTAGTGCCTTTCTCATAGGTTAAACATATGCCCGTTAACTTATCTTTGGTTCATTGTTGAGTATATTCTTTTTCTTTGTGAAGTTGTAGGTTAAGGTGATTTTTATATGTTGACCTATATCGTTGATATAATTGTTTCATTCATGTATTTAGTGTTCCTATGCCACCCGTTACTTTAATTCAAATAAAATGTCCTTGCTACCATTAATCTCTTTTGGCTTCAAGACTTACGCACATGGTTTGACAATTGAGTTGATTAATGCTATTTTTATGCTTGAACTTACTATACAGGTTTCTTCTTCCTGCAACACTTATCGTCATTAATGACATTGCTGCTTATATTTTTGGTTTCTTCTTTGGAAGAACTCCTTTGATCAAGTTATCTCCAAAGAAAACTTGGGAGGGGTTTATTGGGGCTTCAATTTCAACTATCATCTCTGCATTTCTGGTGAGCAAAAATTCAGGGTTTCCTTTTATAAAAAAAAAAAAAAGAAAAAGGGGGGGGGGGGGGGGTGTTGAAGATGCAACCATTGGAGTGGTTTGGGTGGGGGCTGGGGCCATTGCCAATCAACCAGAATCTTTAAGGATGCTTTGTGTTCCTGTGTCATTAAATGACCCAACATCCTGAATAAACTCTCTGCTCTTGGAAAACTTGATTAGTTTTTTGGTGAAATTCTTCGCAGTTACATGCTTTCTGAAGTGTTATTATAAATCAATAAAGCTGTGTGCTGAATTGAATGTTAATATGATTGTATAAAACTCTCTTGTAGCTTGCTAACGTCATGGGTCGATCTAAGTGGCTAACATGTCCAAGGAAGGTACCTCTTGCCTACCTTAACTAATTGATATATTGTGAAGTTTTATTTGACAACTGATTTACTTATGTTCATGTTGCTGGGAATAACATGCAGGACTTGACAACTGGTTGGCTTGATTGTGATCCTGGCCCACTGTTTAAGCCAGAACCTTACTCCTTATCGGGATGGATTCCACACTGGGTAAGCACTTAACATTCGGCTGAATTCATAATCCTTAAACTCACTGTGCAATATTTTGACCAGTTGATGCAGGTTTCATTCTTCTAAGATCAAGTCACAATTAAAGAAAGAATGTTGTGGGATTCGAAAATAAAACATTCAGCTTATAAAATATGACAATACTGTAATCATGAAGTGCCAATCCAGATTCCTATAATATATGACATTATAACGAGTGACATTCTATCTTTTAATATGCAGTTTCCTTGGCAAGAGATAACAATCCTGCCAGTTCAAGGGCATGCTCTATGTCTTGGTTTGTTTGCTTCGATTATTGCACCTTTTGGAGGCTTCTTTGCAAGTGGCTTCAAAAGGGCTTTTAAAATAAAGGTATCCTCTCTTTAGTTCTGCTTTTATGATATACAAATGAGCAAATGCATATCATCCATCTAGGTCAAAGGTATGAACAGATTAGCTGAATTTTCCACGTTCTGCAGGACTTTGGTGACAGTATTCCGGGACACGGGGGAATTACTGACAGAATGGACTGCCAGGTAGACTCTTATTTATCACAAATTGCTAATATTTTTACAACTTTTAGAATTATATAGAATATCATACATCCAAAATCATGGTTTCTCGTGCTCGGATACACCGTTAATACCACCAAAAAGACAAAAAAAAAAAAGAATAAGAAGAAAGGTGTGTCTTTGATGATAAATGGAGATAGTAGTAGTCATATTTGTTTTCCAATCTAAGAGTATACCCTCCTTTGAATTGTAAGTATAATATTATATAGTTGTGAATTATTGACAAATTTATTTATTTATCCTTGGTGCAGATGGTAATGGCCGTGTTTGCCTATATATATCATCAGTCATTTGTTGTGCCGCAAAATTTATCAGTTGAAATGATCCTGGATCAGGTACTCTGTTGATGTTATTTTGTATTTTACTTTGTATGTCAATTAATGAATATATTGAGAAATGGTTTAACCATGGTTTATTCCAGATATTCATGAACCTATCATTCGATGAACAACAAGCTCTATACAGGAGGCTGGGGGAAATATTGCAACAAGGGTTTCAAAGCCATTCTTAGTTCCAATGCCAAAGGTGTAATTTGTTCTCTCTTATTGCAAAGTTTATTTAGAAGCGGAAATGGAAAAAGATACTTTGTACATTTTGTATTCTACCATTTGAGTGAAAAAAGAATCAATGGATTCAGGAAGCTATCAAGATGTGTATATATATATATCTTGACCGTTGATGTTTCATTCCCAATTTCCTGAATATTATTTACTCAGGTTTTTGCCTACACATTTATCTGTAAATGAGAGGCTGTATTTGTATAAATTCCTTGAGATCATTTAGCATGTTTCAATTACCTAAAAATTCTCATTTGCAACATTGTTTTCAAAGCGGCAACCAACATAGCTATATCTATCCGTTTACAGTCTGGGACTTAATGATCAGAAATTCAACACAAATTAGATTAATACCTACATATTTTCAATTTTTCATATGGAATAATCTTGGTTATACCCGATTATGCTTAGTATATTAATAGGCAATAGTGTACCTATAAATTCACTTTTATAAATTAAAATGTGAACTAATAATATAAATTTAATCGAAATGATCAGGTATCTACATTTAAACTAAGTGAAGAGTTCAAGTATTGAAAATAATATTCTTTTAATAGATTATGAGCTTGTTTATATGTTAAGTTGTTAAAAAAAATTTAATTTTTTTATTGTTTAATATGTTTAGCAAAATTTTAGTAATAAAAATACACTAGAAGAATAAAAAAATATATTTTTTTAGAAATTACAATTTATTTTTTAAAGATTTTTTTAACTTAAAAAATATTTTTTACATAATAAGTAAACAAAAAGTATTTTTATATTATTGTAGCCAAACATAATTATTAAATAAAAAGATATTTTTATATAAGATATCCAAATATGAAATTGTTTTTACTTTTTTAAAAGATCTTTTAAAAAAATTAGAGTAAAGACCTAAGTCAGCCATTTTCACAAAGGACAAGGCGCTCATTGTCAAAAAAAAAGGACAATTCAGCCTTCAACGTTTTTATTTTAGGACAATATGACCCCTCTCTTAAATAGTAAGAAAAATTAGTTTTTTGAGAGTTTTATTTATAATTTGTGGGAGTTTTATATAACCAACTATGATCCTTACTATCACCATCTTTTTCATCCTCATCATTATCACTTCTTAGTGTGTGTTTGGATAAAATTGATTTTGCAAACTTGATTTTGATCAAAAGTAAGTTAATGTTAAAGTGATTTATGTTTGGTAATTTTTGTATCAAAATAGAATATAGTAAAATAAATGTTGTTTGGCTTATACTATTCAAAATCACTTTTAAATAAAAAATTACTAAAATAGACATCAACTTAAATTTTTTTTATATTATCCTATTATTTTAATTTAGATATTTAAATATATTTTATTAGTTAATTTTATAATAAAATTAATATTTACTTACTAAAATAAAAATAACATATAAAAATAGATAAAATATATTTTTAAATAAAAATAAAAAATATAAATTATATATATATAAAAGAATATTTAATTAAATATGTTACATTTTCTAAGTATTAAATGTTACTTTAGTATTTTTTACATCGTACTCTTATTCTAGTACTCTCAATAATCTTATTCTTAATATTAATTTGGAATCCAACGTTTATGATTTTATTATTATCTATGATTAATTTTTTTTTAATTTATCTTTTTTAATGAAATCATAATCTATATTATAAAAAATTACACTAAAACATAGTATATGAGAATTACAATTATAAAAGAGAATATTGAAAATAATAAAAAAAAATTAAATATTTACTTTGTAGTGATTGAAACAAATCTAAAAGTTCATGGTGATCTTTTTATATAATATATTTTTAGTATTTTTGATACTCATTTTTTAGTATGTTATAATTTTTTACTATTATTATTATTTACAGTTAATTTTTTGTTTAATTTACTTTACCTAATAGAATTAATAAATTATATTATAAAAAGATAATAACAAATATAATACACAAAAATCATAATTATAAAAATGTATAATGTCAAACAAATAGTTGAAAAAAATAAAAATAATAAATAATAGAAAATAGAACTCATATAAATAGAAATAACAAGAATTTTATAAATAATACAATAATATATATAAAGGATAAAGTTGGTAAAAGATAAATAAATTGTTAGTATTTATGGCTAAAAGCCAGTTAAGAAAACGCAGAAGCTACAAATAGTTGCTTCTTGTAAACGTGATTTTGGCAGCAAAATCACTTTTGTGTTCATGAGAAAAAAATTTGCCAAACCAAAAGTTGAAGCTTTCAAAAAATTTAAACATGTTTCTTCCCTTCCAACGGGTTTCCAAACACACCCTTCCTCTACTATTTTTATCTTTATCCTCGTCATTATCACTTCTACCTCTACTATTTTTATTGTGTAACTATACTTTATCACCATCGTTAATTCCTCTACTGTCATCATCAACATTAACGTTATGTTCCACTTTTTATTTAATGCTATTTTTTTTCCTTTAAAAGGTCTTCATACTGCAGTTACTTTTTTTTTCCTCGGATATTATTTCTACCAATGGTCTTTCTCCAATTAACCACCACCAATCAAAAAATTTTAAAAAATAAACTTACTAATAGTTTGTGGGAATTTAAAACTCCCACAAATTACAAATAAAACTCACACAAAACTAATTTTCATTATTATTTAACAATTTTTTTAAAAAAACGTATTGTCTTAAAATGAAAAGATTGAGGGTCGAAGTATCTTCTTCTTTTTTTTGACAAGGGATGTCTTTTCCTTTGTAAAAATAGACAAGAGTCGAGTCTTTACTCAAAAAATCACTTGAAAAATAATTTTTTCGTAAAAATTCATCCAAACAAATTCTATACATGATAAACATTTTAAAAAAAGAATACATCAAATTGCTCTCTTTTTTTCATTATTTATATATATTGGATAGAAATTCTGATATAATGTCTTCAACAAAACCAAAATTCTAAAATGTAAAAAAAAATCATTATTTGTTACTCAGTTTCTTTAAACAAAGATTAACTATATCTTAAAAGAGATACTCGCATATTGGAAGATATCCAAAAGCATGTACAACTTCTCATTCTTAATGTTATATATTTCTAATTTCTAAACATATACAAAAATGTGCTGTGAAGAATATTTTAGCCTAAATCACGCATGTTAGTATTACGATTTACGATAGCATATAAGGTCTTACAGAATAATAATCATAAGATAGCTCTGCTGATCTGCTCTAACCAAAAGGTAGGGATCCATGAACGTCAACAAATGTTAACACACAAGGAATATTTCTCAATGAAAGAAAAATGAAACTGAACATCTAAAGAGGAACACGTTTTGAATATACTCAAACTAACCTAGAAAGGGTTTACACAAGACATTACAATTAAATGTTGGGTGATTTTTCCAACTGAAAATCCAGAAAAAAAAAACCGATCAGTAGAGCAAAACTTTTTGGTAGTCATAACTTTTGAGCTAAGGAATGCCCAGGCTCCAAATGGCACCCATATAAGTGATAAATATGGTACATGTCCTACCTCTACAACAAAATATGTAAATAATCAGTAGTCATTTAAGCCAATCTAAACCCAAAAACCAAAAAACTGAAAACATGACATGACTTGCTAACAATTTCTCTTTACCAAAATGTATCATGACAAACTATCATCTTCTATGATTTTCTGTGTTACTTCCTTTTCAGTTTCTCAATCTTCACATATGGTAAAACACCCATTAAACAAACAATCTTCGGTTTCCAACCACGCTGTTGAGCCCGGCAGAACATCAAGAATGTGTTAGCAAAGTAGGAATTGAAACCCATGAAGAAGTGCCACAAAGCATGACCCTGTGGATTAATTGGCCAAGTGGATATCTCCTTGCAGAAAAACCGATCACCTAACCAACATAAAGATCCTAATACAAGGGTGGCTACATATAGCTTTGCAATCCTCTTTGCAGACAAATCTTCAGTATAAATGTAATATTTGTATGTTCTTGGAATGCAGAGGAGACAGAGAATGACATAATGCGCTTTGAAGCCGATGCCGAAACGGAAGAAAGAATGGAAAACTGCAAAAACAACACCATACAAAAATAGGAAGATGGGCATCGTAGTACGG
Source organism: Arachis stenosperma (assembly GCF_014773155.1). NCBI lineage: Eukaryota > Viridiplantae > Streptophyta > Magnoliopsida > Fabales > Fabaceae > Arachis > Arachis stenosperma. The sequence goes on along the minus strand of NC_080380.1, from coordinate 7,154,740 downwards.
TAATGCCAATCTGGAGAGTACAGGATGTACAAGTACAGCAGCATCTCCCATACCATGGGAGTTTCATCACTCTGTTGTTGCCTATATTAAATTGTAAGAAATAAGGAATCAGCATTCATACAACTAGCAACTTCCACAAAATAAGAAAAAGGTCACGGAAGAAGTTTCGTCGTAGAAGTGTGCGGTCAAGCATTGATGACAAACACTACTCATCGATACCTAAATCAGAAGACTAGTGATACCATAGGTGCCCACTCCGTCAAAAAATTAGAAAATTGGTACTATTGCAGGTGCAAACTCCATTAAAAGCTATATATCAATATCACTAGTATACTCCTTAAGAAATAACTCAATGCAGTCTTCATGAATCCTTTCCCTCAAACATGTACAGTATCTTATAAGTTCCGACAAAACAGGACAAGCTGACTTAAACCCCCTGTTATAAACTTCAAACCTTTTCCGATCTGAACTAAGGTAAGCAAATTAAGAAAATAATTATGCATGCTACTTTCCAGAATATAATGCCATACATAAAAGCAAATTCCAACCCATAATGAGGATAACTAAATCTTGTTACCAAAGTGGTTCAATAATCTACAATGAAACATAAACCATACAGTCATTTTATATATGCATTATCGTACTGGCCTCTCTGAACCTGACCAAAAGCATAGCCTTTCTCCAAGTGGCAAAAGAAAGGTTAAAAGATGTTGCCCCAACTTATAGAAAGACACAAGTTATAGAAGGTAGCCTCCTAATTCAAATTCAAAGGTAACTTAAATTATCATTACAACTAGATTGCATCAGATAGAGTAATGTGCAGTAAGACAGAATAAACATAATTCAATCATCATGAAGTTAGAGAAAGCAATTCTAATTATTTATAAATTCGAAAAACAACCACACTATATGCATCTAAATGGTTACTAATGCACAGATTAGTAAACAAATATCCCCCGTTCAATATATTTCCAACACAGCTCGAGGCATTGCAGACACCCTAAATCGGAATTTTCCAACTTTTCAACCCCCAGTAGAAAAATATATAAAATTATCCATTTTATATTATACAAAAACAAAAATTAAATGGAAACAGTCAAAGGTAAATTTATATAAATTACTGCAAGAAATGAAGACATCAGTACTTACACATGTTGCAGTGTGGCATGGTACAACATGCTTCCAATGGCAAGTGCCATATTCGATAGATGAAGAACACTAAATCTTTTCTCAAACCGCTGTCGTAAAGCATTTATAAGACCAAGGAGAGCCAAAAGAATGCATGGAATGTTGGATATTGTGTTAAAAAACTCTGCTATATATGATGAATGAGCATAATTATTTTCACAACACTCTGTAGTTGATGTAACCGGACCCCAAAAGCTGGCTATGGTGTCTGCCATTCTCCTCTACAGCCTGATGTTTGTTGATCTGTATTTAAAGCTGCAGAGTTCACAAATTCCTGCAAATCATGTGCCAACGAGCCAGAATACAATCAATCCCACAACTTATTTATTAAGATGCACAAATCCAGGCAAGCGGTAGTCACGGATCATGTACGTCAACGTGTTAATCCATACAGAAAGTGCGACACCCATATTAAATCAATGCAACATGAAAAACAACCAAAAAACTCTAATGCGTGGTATAAATTAACATAGGTATTGAAACTAACGTCAGGGAACCTTCAAGGATCTACATTGGGTCACTACCTAAAATAAAAAATAATGTAGATAAAACTAAATAGATATATCAAAATCCTCTTAATTAAACCTATCAAAATAGACTAATAATGTTCAAATTCTAAAACATACAAAATCCATGTCTCTGAATTCTGCATTGTCCAATACACTCTAAGAGGCAATATATCGAACAGAAAGAAATCAAAATTCCATAACCACAACATTCACTTCATTTGCATCAACACCCAAACCAACATTATCCCCCCTATCAAATAACAACTTCAAACAAAAAAAAATCAATGTAACGTGATAAAAAAAAAATGGTATTTGATTAATTCCTTATAGCCCAAGATAAAAATTTAAAAATAAAAAAAAAACCCAGATCCTAAATAGGCAAAGAGAAGGAAGCATTACACAGAAAATTAACATTGAATAAAACGATCATTAAATAATCAAATTATACCAAACTTACAGAGACGATCAAATCTGAGGAGTTTTAGAATTTCAAATTCCCATAAACAAAAAAGGGGTCAACCCAAACAAACAAAAAAAATATAGCATTACAGGCAATTTCCATCGGAGTTCATGCGACAAAGTAAAAGTACCGTAAATGCTTGACACATTAAAAAAATAAAAATAAAAAAGGGAAAAAAGATTCAGATATTAAGTATGAAAACAAAAACGGTAAAAAGAAATGCATAGAATAAAATTAGAAGAGAGAGAGAGAGACGTACTTGAGAAGATTAACGAAGAAAAAGAAAGGGATTGGAAGGAATTTACGTAGATCTCATTCTGGGTTGGGTTGGTGTTCCAATCTGCGTTTCTAATAATAAATATTCGGTCGAGAATCTCTTTTCGTTTTCGTTATACGAGGCAACCTCTACCTTCCAGACTCTCTTCTCTCTTTCCTTTTTTTTTTTTTCCTTTCCCCTTTTATATTTAACAAAAAGCGGATTATCTTAATTATCTTAATTTTCATTATCTACTCACTAGTGATCATAATAACTGATTAAATAGGATTTTCGTAGTATGCTTCAAAATTCAATAGTTTTTCTTTTAAAATAAATATACATTATATTATTTAATATGAATTTAATTTTGATATAGACATCCGTTTTTTATGATTATTTACATATTTAATATAAAAAATAATTATTTTTACTGACGTAATATAGATGTACATGTAAAATTAATATTATATTAAAACTAAATTTTATTTAATATTAAAAAAATTTTAAAATTCAGAATTTAAATCTAAAATTTAGAATTTAAGATAAAAAAAAATAATTTAAAAAATCCGGTAGATATTGATCGAGAAAATTAACTCTTCAATTAAACTAGCTACTCTTTTTAAAAATTGGATCATCGATGGCTATGAAATTTAAATTTATAACATATTTGGTAGTGTTGAATTTATTTAAGCCATAAATTTAGGCGTGATACTAAATATTTAGGCTAATTTTAGAGTATATACTCAGATAGATTTTTAAAAAATTTTGCATAAGACGTTTTTATTTTTAAAAAAAATTTAATAATTATCGTTAATGAACATACAATGTTTAAATTTTTCTTATCTTAGGTAGAAAATTATTTAATAAAAATGATGTTGTGGATGGCATTATTTTCAGAACTTGTTTAAGATATACAAACTTAGATGACACTAAACAACTAATTATATAATAAATGAACAAATAATACATAAATGTATGAAGGTCATTTTAATTTAATATCAATGTATTTTACTATAAAATGATTGAGGTCGAAATGTACTTGTAAAGGGGCGTTTACATAAAAGAAATTAATCACTTTTTTTCAATAAATCATTTTTAAGAGTCTTATAGACAGATCATCTAAGTGGATATATAGCAGTTGCATAATAAATCAAGACTGATTAGTAATTACAGTACATAGTATATAAACATTTTACACTAAATAAGTGATAAAGACTTCAAAACTCAAAAGAATCAAATAGAAACTAACTGATAAGTCAATGTTATAAAAACCAAAAAGCAAAAAACAAAAGAGAATAATAGCACTAATTAGTCCATTCAATAGACTTATAGGTAGAGAAGTTATGAAAGAAGATAAGATGAACGGTCATACATTTTCAAATTAGAACAAAATAAATTTCATATAATTGGATAGCCTTTCTTTTCTCTTTTTGAGTTTCATTTTGCTGCTGGGAGATGGGGGGTCACAAATATAATAGAGTAGGAAAGGTTTTTTATTGAAAAGTAATAATTATAGGAAAATGCTAGGGTTCAACAATGTTAATTTAATATAAAAAGTTAATTAATGTTGGTTTAAATGTAAGTTAAAAACAAGAAAAAATGAATTGTTTGAAGATAAAGAAAACAGATATAATTTCAAAAATTAAAATAAATTAAGTACATTCTAACAAAAAAATTCATATAATTTCTCCTACTTTATTCTTAATTGGTTTTTCTTAACTTCTTTCTATTTTATCTTTTTGTAATATTTTTTTTAATTGTTTACAGTATTTTCTAAACCAAAGATTAATTCGTCTTTTTGTAATATTTTATTTGTGGGACAATACTTTTTTTTTGGGGTCAAATTTAATACTCTTACTTAAAGACCTGGTGTATGTTTTTTCTAAGAAAGGCCTATTAAATAATTGAAGGCTGAAAGGCCATAACACGTTCGAGCCCACCACCAGAGCACCTTGCCGCCTTAATATAATTTATAATTAATGACAAAAAAAATATAATTTAAAATATATTAACAAAAAAAATAAGTATTAATTAAATATGCATCGCATGTGTGAAAAAAAAAGAGCGTCCCATGCTGAACACACAAATATGTCCCGACCAAAAACTAAAAGGACAAAGACCCAACAAAAGTATATATACAAAGTTATTACTTATTAGGAGTAGCTTTTGAAGATTATAATTTAGCAACATTGTTCAAATATTACTAATCTAAGCTGTTATAATAAAAGTAGAGAATCTGATTAATTGTTCCTAATAAAAAAACATTGACTATTTTATTCACGGAATAATTGTGATATTTATTTATTTATCTCAAAATTTTTTTTACTCAGTCGCAGTACTATTTAATTTTATTCTATGCAAACTATATCAAATTTATATTACTTCTATTAAACAAATATTTTCATTGCTAATTTACTTCTAACAACTCGATCATTACTTCATTAGACTATCAAATTTGAGGGCTTAGTATCATTAGAATTTTTAATCAAATAACGGCATTAATTTGTATACTGTACTTTTTTATTATATATACTCAATTAGTTTGATTATTAATAAAAATGTTTCTTTCACAACAAAAATCCTTACCATTATGTAATAAGTAAAAGTGGACTAATAATTATTAGGAAATTTTTATTAGTTAATAAAATTTTATAAATAAAAATAAGAGTAATGTAATAATCAATCAAGTATAAATTTAGTGATTGGTATTCTTTTTCTCTTGGAATTTCTCTTCAATAGAATTATTTTTTCCTTCTCTCCTTTTGATTTGATTATTCCCTAATTTACTCTTATTCTTTCCTATTTAATATTTTTCTTTTGAATTAGAGTAAGAGAAAAAATAATGAATAAGAAAGAATATATAAGAGTGAATTAGAAAAGAGTCAAATCAAATAAGAAGGATATAAGAATTAGAAGATGATTTCATTAAAAAGAAATTCTAAGAGAAAAATAATACTAATTACTAAATTTATGCTTAATGGATTATATTACTATTATTATTATTTATAGAATTCTACTGACTAATAAAAATTACCTAATTAGACTATTATTTGAGTAATGATAGAGAATCAATTTTTTTTATAATTATTTTATTTATCTTAAATTTTAAATTATAAATCCTAAACATTGATGTTAATTAAATTAGTTAACTAAATATTGATTTCTAATCATTTCTCTTATTGTTTTGATCCCTTCATGCATGTCCTATTATTGACATGTGTAGTAAAATATAACTATTACTGGAAATAAGAATATGTTACTACTAACAGCATGCTAGCGACCAAATGTAATCTCAGTGGCTAGCTAGTAATACGGAGGAAATGATACGCGCAATAATAGCAAAAGACAAATTAAAGGATAATTTATACTAATAGATACTACCATTTATTATTGCTTAAAACTTTATATGTCATGATTTCGTGACAAGCAAAATTTCTCACAAACTCAGTAGTGGTAAAAGCCACGAGACTTTGACCAAAAAGGGCACGCTACAAAATGTGAATTTGGTTCATTGCATTGAGACACTTTAAATTGAGATTCATTGAACCTGGTCTTAACCAAAAACAGATAGCAATTAATCCAATTATACACTCTCACTCTCACTTTAACTCACAGCAGCGCCCAATTTCCACATCACCGCAATCTAAAACTGGAAACGCCAGATGACGTGGATTTGGATTTGGATTGTAGTATAGCAATGAACCATTCCTTATTTTGTGTCGTAATTTTGGGGAATACTTCAATAAACTTTTCTATACTTAATCTTGTACTGAGTTTAATGTTTAAGCGGTCAATGAGTATTGTGATATATATATATTTTAATTTGATCTCCAATTTTTGTTGTTTTTTTACTTTCGTTTTAAAAATGTTCTGTGAGTTAGATTTTTATAGTCATACAATTTTTAAATGTATTACGTAGTTTTTTGATTGAATGAGTTAGTAAGTTTTGTATTTTATCTATAATTTAATTTTAATGTAGTATACGAGGTTTGTATGGATAATTAATTGTATATCACTATATTGTCATATTAATAAAAAATATTGTTTTTTAATTTTTTTTTAAATTATTTAAATGTATAAATGTAACTAAATGAATGATAGTATAAAAATTTTTATATTACTTTTTTTTTTTTGAATACAAAGCTCAACACAGTAAAGTGGAGCAAACATGGTTATCCAACAAGACAAATAGAATAAAAAAATAAAACTAAAAATTAGACAGCTGGGAACTAGAGCAATTCTACAAGGCCGATCCCCAAGTCATCTCCGGCATAGCCATCAACAACACAAAGGATCCACACAACTCCACTCATTAGCGCTAAGGAACGTCATGTTGATAACTTCTTCATCTGTTACGATTCAACCTTTAGTATAGGTCTAAGTGCGCACAAGTGATCGTTAAAGGGTCGTAGTCGACTTCACGTGAAGTTGATATTTGAGAATCATTAGATAATTTGATTGATTTGACTAAATTTTCATCTAACAATTTTGACATATCAACTTTACGTAAATTCAACTTTACCTGAATTTTCACCTTCAAATTAATATCATATTTCATAAACCGGGACAGAATGGTCATTAAGACTATGTGTGTTTAAATTACGTTCATAGATAAAGATTTGTATAAAATTAATTTTATAAGTTGATTTTGATCAAAAGTAAATTGATATTAGTGTGGTTTATATTTAGTAATTTTTATTTAAAATAAATGATAGTAAATTAAATATTGTTTAAGATTACATTATTTAAAATTATTTTTGGATAAAAAATTACAGAAAAAGTCATAAATTTAAATAATTATTTTATGTTATCTTATAATTTTATTTTAAATATTTAAATAAATTTTAACATTCATTTTTTAGTACTCTAATGAGATTAATAAAATTATAATACAAAGTAAAAAAATATTCCATACAAAAAAAATAACAATAACAATAAAAAATTTATAAACAAAAAATAACATAAGTTTTATAAAAAAAATAATAATATGTATAAAAGAATATTAGAAAAAAAATTATAAAAAAATAAACATATAAATAATGAAAAATATAATTGGTACATAAAAAATAAATTTTAGAATGACATAAAAAAGTGAACACAAAAATTAAAATTTGTAATTTTGATAAAAATGGGTTGAAGGGTAAAAATCACTGCTACATTCAAAAAATAAAAAAATTACAAAAAATAAATGAAGTGTTTAAAAAAGTCAAACACATTTCTCTTTTCTTCTGTGCAAAACCAAACGCACCCTAAAGACCATAAGTATTGGTTTTCGAGTATTTTATGAGCTTATTAGTATAATTTTTTAGACCAAAAATATTATTTGTACATTCAAATTAGCTATTAAAATTAGACATTAATATATTTGTGTATAAATATATATGTAATTTAATTTATTCTTAATGTATATTTATATTACAACATGTATTTTATATTTATAGCTAATTTTAATAGCTGATTTTGATGTAAACTTAGCATTACTTTTTTTTAGACCCACTTGATTGTGGAAATTCTCCTAGGTGCACTACCCCATTGAAGCCACCACGGATTGGAGACTTTTTTTTTACTCCCTCTTTTGTCACTGTAAATAGTTGTAGACCAAAATAAGGATAAAATTTTTTTTGCTTCCATATAGTGTACACAAAATAACGAAATGTGTTAAAGAACATGACTATAAGAAGTTAAGAGCGAACCTAGACGGTTTTGCAAGCAAGGTTCATGAAAAACTGAAGGAGGTGTCATAATTTGGGCTACATTCATTATCATATGAATACCATGGTGCAAAGTGCAAATTACTAACCAAAATTAAAACTCAGAAAATCGTCGTTAAAGTGCCAGCAGTCAATCATACTCTACCTGCATCATGCTTGGGCAGTTATGTATAAATTAATGCCCATCCGCCTCCCTCTTCCATCATTCTCAAACCACGTCCACGTGATGATGGCCACGGCGCCGCCAAGGATTCCGGTGAGGTTTCACAGGGTGGCTGCGGCCTTTGATGCTGAAGTGGCACGGGTGAGGCTCTGCGAGAGCAGCGGCAGCGAGCATTCCCCGGCGGAGACTTCGAAAGATCTGTTTGATCTGGTGAACTCCTTCATGGAGAGCAGCGATAAGGCACGTGAAATAACGGAAGAAGAGGAACAGAGTGTTAATGGCGAGGAAGGAGTGGTTGAAGAAAGAACAGATTGCTTTGATTCCGAGAAGAGGGAAATGCTGCAAGATCTATTTGCCTGTGGCGATGGTGATGATATCGAAAGGGACTTGATTAGAAGAGAGGTTGAAGCTGCGGTTGCTTGTGGAGTTGTTTCGAAAACTAATTTTCCTGAATTCAAACGTAAATTGATGTCTCACTTGAGAGAGAAAGGTTTTGATGCTGGTGAGTACAAGTTACTAATTGCTTTAATTATTCAAAAATCAATCACTTGTTTTGAGAGTTAGTTATTTAATTTGAATCTGCACTAAACTGCAGGGCTTTGCAAATCGAAGTGGGAGAAAAATGGAAGATTAATAGCTGGTGGCTATGAGTACATTGATGTGAATTCCTTAGGAAAGCGATACATTGTTGAAGTCTCCCTGGCTTCAGAGTTCGAAATAGCGCGCCCTACAATTCAATATTCTTCATTGCTACAAGTTTTCCCACTCATATTTGTTGGCAGAGTGGAAGAACTGAAACAAGTTGTGAAGCTTATGTGCAGTGCCATAAAGGGATCCATGAAAACAAGGGACCTGCATGTTGCTCCATGGAGGAGAAACGTGTACATGGAAGCCAAGTGGTTTAGCTCTTACAAGAGAACAACTAATGCAGTTTCAACCAAAAATGCATCATCATCATCAGATTCTTTGTTTCTTGAAAGGTTCATTGGATTTGAACCTCGGCCTATTATAAAAGCGCACAATTGCAGGGATTATCATGCCGATAAAACTAGGTTGAGGATCGGCCATTTGACATCCACATTCGAATAGCTCCATCCCTATCTCCATAAAAGTACTTTCTTTTAATTTATTAGAGTTGATGAGTGATCGATTTTGTGAAATATATTAGTCCGGAGCACAAAATACGCTTGAGAAAGAATTTCTCAAATGCGTGTGTCTTATGGCTCATTTTATTATGTATGTATATATTTTGTAAAGGAATTAGGGGTTCATTATCCTTAGCATTGTTTTTATTTGTTGGAGAAATAAATATTGTGAAAAGAATTGAATAATGGTTGTTGGCAAGGAGCATCCCTATTAAAAGTATAGCGATCTACTATTATAGCATGAAGTTGAGCTGCAATTTCTTGCAATAGTTTACCCCAAACATGATACCATGTATATTCTTATCTGTATTACTAGGTCCACCATTTATCCTCGTTGGATAGAAAGAAAAACAAGTCTCTTTTTTCTTTTTCCATTGGACTTGAAGGATATCATTTCTCAATCGAATCAAATGTAAATTTGAATAAAGTATCATAGGACTACAACTATGTATATCCCACTAAAGGAATATTCTTTTTTTTCGAGTATAGCGTGTGTACCAATTCTTTTGCATTATGTACACAAAAAATATAAGTTATTACATATATATAGAAATATAGAAATATGTATTTGATATTGCATAAAATTGTTTTACTATATTATTGTAAATAGTTTTTAGGTAAAATTTAGAGGTGCAATTCCAATATAAGCCAACTAAGTCAATCTTCTTTTATTTTTTATTTAAAATTTAAAAAATTAGGATAATAATTTTTTTTATAACGAAATTATTTTTTAACTAATTAATTGGAGTTGATTTCACTCCTATTTTAATTTGTAATATTACAACCCTTGTTTCTCCAACCCTTTGCCAAAGGTGTGAAGTAGTTTATAGTCTCTACTCTTTTTGGTTCTTTTGTTTTCATGTTTTTCAGATAATACTGTAATTATATGGCATATAGACATATAGTCATTGTGCTAACTACAATATTACAACACCTAATTCGTCAAAGATACTTCTCTCTCTAATCTCATTTTCGCTAAATTCTTCTTTTTCTCCTCTAAACCACGTTAAAATCAGTTACTTTAATTTAATTACCGTATATTTTATGTATCTATGAATGTTATATAGATTTTAAGTTAGATGATATCATTTTGGATGTTTAAATAAAGTCAACCTTATTAGAAAAAGGATGTTGACTTAGTCTCCTATAATTACATGAAGAGGGTACCAAAGTCACCTGAAGTGTCCTTAGCTATGATCATTCCATTAATGTGAAAGTGGCTTTATTTGTCGTCTTCTTTGGTTCTGGCTATGCACCTTTTTTTACCTTTTTATTGCTTTTGTTTCATGATTCGCCAAGTGAAATTAACAAGCACGTCAAATTAAATGCATGCGTGTATGTGAGACTTGAATGTATTAGAGAGAAAGAGAGGATATTTAGAGGGAAAATTGTAAAGATGAAATTATATATTCATATATTAACTTTGTACATGATATAATTAATGCTTATATGAAACTAATTAAAGAAACTCAACTAAACTAAAGATGAACTTTATTCATCTATATATTAACTATGTACATGATAATGCTTATATAGCTTAAAGAAACTAAAGATGCATGGAATTCTATTAACTATGTACAAACTATAAACTAATTAAACTAATACCCATATACCAATCTTAATTATTACAATCATATATTGTCTTGTGTAAAAGTTAGCATGCAACACATGCAGCTTTAGCATCATGTGGCACTTTGCTTATCACTTTTCATGCTTTAGAAATAAATTTCAAGGCTTGGCATATTGTTTTGTTGTTTCCACTAGAAGAATCACTCTTGTTTTTCTTTAAAGATGATGATTTATTATTATCGTGGTTGTTTTTTGAACTTTTAAAACTCATTATTATAAATAGTATAAAGAAAAGAAGTAAAAGATAGAAGTAGTAGATCAGATGTTGCAAATTTTTTTCTTAAGCTAATGAAATCTATTTATAATGTCCAATAATTTAGTTAACAAGGTAAAATTTTTTTTATTTAACCATTGAAATTGTTATTATAATAATAACTGTCCACTATATACAATGTCACAGTGACATACGCAAATATAGTAGGATAACACGTGATGAATTAAAATTTCAATACAAAGAGTTATTATTCATTTTTAATTTTAATAAAATTGAGAGAGTACGTAAAAAAAATTTGTATATTTCTATTGAATTGAAAATTAAAAAAAAATAACTAACTATATATAATACATGATTCGCCAAGTGAAATTAACAAGTACGTCAAATTAAAAGCATGCATGCCTGCATGTCCATGAGACTTGAATGTATTAGAGAGAAAGAGAGGATGTTTAGAGGGAAAGAGTAGTAATAGTAAAGATGAAATTATATATTCATATATTAACTTTTTACATGATAATTAATGCTTATAGGAAACTAATCAAAGAAACTAAACTAAATATGAAATTTATTCATCTATATATTAGCTATGTACATGATAATGCTTATATAGCTTAAAGAAACTAAAGATGCATAGAATTCAACTACGTACAAACTATAAACTAATTAAACTAATATCCATATACTAATTTTAATTATTATAATCGCATATTGCCTTGTGTAAAAGTTGACATGCAATACATGCAGCTACCTTAGCACCATCTGCCACTTTGTGGGTCACTTTACATGCTTTAGAAGCAAATTTCAAAGCTTGGCATATTACTTTGTTGTTGCCACTAGAAGAGTTACTATTATTTTTTTTGAAGATCATTTATTATCATCATTGTTAGTTTTTGAACTTTTAGAATTCATTATTATAACTAGTATAAAGAAAAGAAGTAGAAAATAAGAATAAATCAGATGGGGCGAATTTTTTTCTTAAACTATGGAAGTCTATTTATAATTTTCAATAATTTAGTTAATAAAGTAAATTTTTTTGTTTGACTGTTGAAATCGTTAATATGATCACGTATATACAATATCACTGTAACATGCACAAATGTAGTGGGATGACATGTGATAAATTAAAATTCAATAGAAAGAGTTATTATTTATTTTTATTTTTGATAAAATTAAGAGAATACACGAGAGTACGTAAGAAAAATTTGTATATTTTTATTCAATTGAAAATAAGAAAGAATAATTAATTATATATATAGACATATACAAAACAAATTAATAGAATTTTAAATTTTAAATTACATAAATAAACTAATAGAATTTTAAATTTTAAATTTATTCATGAACGTGTAGATGATTCAAACAGTACTTTACCCATTTTGTCACATGCTTTAGAAGCAAATTTCAAGGCTTGGCATATTGTTTTATTGTTGCCACTAGGGGAGTTACCATTATTTTTCTTTGAAAATGATAATTTATTATCATCATGGTTATTTTTTGAACTTTTACAACTCATTATTATAACTAGTATAAAAAAGAAGTAGAAGATAAGAGTAGATAAGATGGTGCAAGTATTTTTTTTAAGCCACTGAAGTCTATTTATAATGCCCAATAGCTTAGTTAACAAGGTAATTTCTTTTTATTTGACGGTTTTAGTTGTTAATACGATAATAAACCGTGCACGTATATACAATGTCATTGTTACATGTAGACGTGATAAATTAAAATTTAATACGAAAGGTTATTATTCAATTTTTTAATAGAATTGAGAGAGTATATGAGAGAGTACATATAAAAAATTGTATATTTCTATTTAATTGAAAATAAAAAAATAACTAATTATATATATATACAAATATAAAATAAATTAATAGAATTTTAAATTTTAAATTACACAAACAAACTAACAGAATTTTAAAATTTAACTTTTTTTTTATGAATTTCTAAAGATAGTTTATTCAATATTATTATTATTATTATTATTATTATTATTATTGATTCAAATAAAAAATTATTATAGATTAATTAAAAATACATTACCCTTTCTTGGTAGGATCTTTGCATAATATTCAAATAATATTAATTTTCCTAATTTTTGGTATAATTGATAGCAGTGACGGATCCAGAAAATTTTGATAGTGGGGGCAAAATTTATATAACATCATAATTATTTTTATAATAAAAATAATATATGTATATAAAAAATTAAATATTAAATTATTTATTAATTATTATATATCTGTGTATAAATATATGTATTGTTTAACTTATTTTTAATATGTATTTTATATTTTAATATATATTTTATACAAATAATTATTTTTTATGTACATATAACATAATTATTGTTATGATTATATTTTATTATTGTAAAATATGGTTTTCAAAATATCTAATATATAAATTACAATACTAAAATAGTAATTTAAATAATAATATATAATTTAAATTTCTATTATTTTAGGTTTTATATTTTAAAAAATTAAATAATTTTTCTGTTAACTGCCATCAAAATTTCTCTCTTTTTATATATATTACTAAATAATTATTTAAAAATTTACTTCCTAACACAATTAGAAGTCGACTCTTATTTATATTTATAGTTAAAAAAGTCTATGCAAAAATTAAAGCTAATTTAAAAAGAAGATAAATAATATCCTTTTGAGTTGATTTTAAAAAAAAATACTAATTTCGTTTAAATTTGAGAATTGATCATTCTAAATTTTAACAAATTTCTAATATAAAATTTTTAAATTAACGATTAAGTACCAAAAATTGAGTAAAAATTTATTGTGGGGTCAAATTTAATAATCTAATGGAGACAAATAAATATTATTATCATGTACTACTCAAAAAAATTTCAAATTGTAGTGGGGGCGCTTGCCCCTACAACAATGTATGTAGAACCGTCCCTAAGTTGATAGATATAGTTTTTTCTTTTTTTGTTTAGTTACTGCAAATAATAATTTTGTAAAAATAAACTAAATAAAAAAATTATCAAATTAAAAAAATCAAAAGTTGCAAGTGCTCAATGTTGACAACCAATTAACAAACATAGTTTTATCATCTCATCAGTCATCACTAAATAGAATCAGCTAGTAATGTGAACATGGACATGCATGATGTCTAGTGTCTTATTTCTTTTATTGCTTCTGTAGTTGAAGTGGGTCATTAATTAATTAACTAATTAATTAATATAATTAAAATGCATGATTTCTTCTACTGCTTTTATAGCTAAAGTGATTCATTAATTAATTAACTGATTAAATTAATGTAATTAAAATGCATGAATGATGATTGATAGAACAAATTTTTTTAGACCCGATTATGGCAAATAATTAGATTCTTTAATATAATATATTTTTATTTTTAATATTATTTTTCATATATAACTACTATTCAAATAATTTTTATCAAAGCAGTTTTTTTTAATTTTTTTATTGGCCAGTTTCTCTTTTTTCTTTAGTATAGACTTTTTTTTTTTTTTCAACACATGTACTCTTAACACAAAATGGTACTTTGCCCGTTTTGTCACATGCTTTGGAAGGAAATTTGAAGGCTTTGACATATTATTTTATGAAAAAATATAGATAGACAATGAAAATATTAAACAATATGAATAATGAATATATCGAATATTCATTTTATTAGGTGTTGAAATAGTTATTCTAATATTAAGATTTAAATGAATAATTTAGAGATATAATATGTTTTAATTTAATTAGTAATTATTTATGTTATTCAAAAAAATTATTGGTTATGTAGCATTATTCTTATTTTATTATTATCCTCGGAGGAGTCACATTATTTTTCTTTGAAGATAATGATTTATTATCATCATCGTTGTTTTTTGAACTTTTGGAAATCATTATTATAAGTAGTACGAAGAAAAGAAGTAGAAGATAGGAGCAGATGGTATTTCTAATAGCTTAGTTAATAAAGTAAAACTTTTTTGTTTGATGGTTATAATTGTTTTTTTATTAAAGATATCAAATCTGCAATTTCTAAATATGTATGGAAAGACTATACCAGTTGAATTATAACTTGTTGGACAGTTATAATTGTTAACATGATAATAACCTTTCACGTTGTTAGTCGAAAAATATTCTCGATCAGGACAAGCCAATTCGAAATGATGTTAAGATGGAAACAAAGGTCAAGATAACGCACGTGCAGGCATTTATTATAAGTTACTTAACACGGACTCGACTTAGACATCTTGAGAAATCGAATAAGTATTCAATTGAAGAATCGAATAAGTGTTCAATTGAAGAATCGAATAAGTGTTCGAATGAATTGAAGAATCGGATGGTTACACTAAGTAGGGAAGTTGAAGGCTTTCTCTAAGGAGTGCGCATACAAGACATCACCATGCAATTAATAGTCAGTTATAAAAGTAGATTATAAATATTAGCAAGTTTTAGGAAAGGAAATAAGGGTTAGAACTTTTCTTTAGAAATATACTCAATCACAATCACATCCCAGCAAATTCCTGAATCTGCATTCGAGTTCAATTTCTGTAAAGTTTCTTCCACGGTCTTAAAAACATTTTTTTTAAAGACATTTTTTAAAAATTAAAATTTAATACATATAATTAATTAAATTTTGTTATTTTTATTAAAATTAGACCAAACAAATTAGTTTTGTCAAAAAATTAATAAATTAAATTTAAACCGGTCTAAATTAATATTTTTTTATAAAAAATGACTATAATATCCATATTATTATGAAAAATAATTAAAATATTCCTATTATATATATTGAAAACTCTAAATCCTAATCTTACGACAGAGGAGAAAAGAGCTAGAATTTAGGATTCTCAAAATTAATATATATAATAAGAGTATTTTAGTCATTTTCTATAATAGGGGTATTGTATTCATTTTTTATAAAAAATAATATTAATTTAGACCGTTTTAAAATTTGATTGATTATTTTTCGGTCAAATTAATTTGTATGACTTAATTTTGATAAAAATAATACGATTTAATTGATTATATGTGTTAAATTTTAATTATTAAAAAATATCTTTAAATTATTAAAAAATATCTTTAAAAAAAAGACGTTTTAGACGTCTGTATCGGAGTAACTACTTTTATATTTTATATATTATAATATTATTTATTGTCTTTTTGTTTTCGAAATAAATACAAAATATTGGTTAGTTGACTTAGATTCAATATTTCAAATTTCTTTGGGCCGTGTGTAGTTGTTGGGTTGTATTTTTATTTTTTGGTCATGAAAGACTAATAATGAAAGTAGAGTAATTACCCAAATCAATCCATAAGGATTTTAAAATTGGATATTTTAATCTTTAAAAAAAATTAATATATAGATCAATTTTTAAGGTTTTATTTCGACAGATAAATTAGTCCCTAGTTTATTTTTTGGCAAAGTAATTACTCAAATCAGTCCCCAAAGATTTTAAAAATGGACATTTTAGTCCCAAAAAAACTAATGTACAAATCAATCCTCAACGTTTCTCTCTTAGACATAGCAGTCCTCCGTCTAAAAATAAAATAAAATAAAATTGTTATTATTATTGTTATTATTATTATTATTATTAATTGTACAATAATATTGTACTATTTTTTTTATATTTTTTGGACAAAAATAATGATAAATTTATTCATTAGATTCTTATATATGTACAGTCACTCAATAATAATAATAATAATAATAATAATAATAATAATAATAATAATAAAATTATTAGAGATTATTCTACAAGAAATTTAAAGTTAAAATCGTTTGATATTTTTATATTTAATATAATTAAAAGATGTGTTATGTTAAAAATAAAATATGTTTGTAATAAAAAATATGTATTAAAAGAAAATATTTTAATTTAAATTTATATTAAATACATATTTTTTCAATACAAACATATTTTTTAAAATAGTAGATTTTTTGATTATATTAAATACAAAAATATAAAATAATTTCAACTTTGAATTTTTTATAAAATAATCTCTAATCATTTTATTTATTTATTTATTTATTATTATTATTATTATTATTATTATTATTGAGTGACTATATATATATATATATATATATATAAGAATCTAATGAATAAATTTATCATTATTTTTATCTAAAAAATATAAAAAATTATGGTACAATATTATTATGTAATTAATAATAATAATAATAATAATAATAATAATAATAAATAAATAAATAAATAAATAAAATTATTAGAGATTATTTTATAAGAAATTTAAGGTTAAAACCATTTGATATTTTTGTATTTAATATAATAAAAAGATGTACTAATTTAAAAAATATGTTTGTATTAAAAAAATATGTATTTAATATAAATCTAAATTAAAATATTTTCTTTTAATACATATTTTTTAATACAAACATATATTTTTTTATATAGGACATCTTTTTTGATTAAATTAAATATAAAAATATCAAATAGTTTTAATTTTAAATTTTTTGTAAAATAATCTCTAATAATTTTATTATTATTATTATTATTATTATTATTATTATTATTATTATTGATTGACTATATATATATATATATAGTACAATGTTATTGTGTAATTAATAATAATAATTATTTTATTTTATTTTATTTTTGGACGGAGGACTATTATGTCTAACAAAGAAAAACGTTGGGATTGATTTGTACATTAGTTTTTCTTGGGGACTAAAATGTCCGTTTTTAAAAATTTTGGGGACTGATCTGGGTAATTACTCTGCCAGAAAATGAACTGGGGACTAATTTGTTTGCCGAGTAAAACCTTGGGAATTGATTTGTGTATTAATTTTCTTTGGGGACTAAAATGTCCGATTCTAAAATCTTTGGGGACTGATTTGGGTAATGTTACGGCCTGGCCCAAACACCACGCGGACCGGCCCGACCCGTAGGTCACCCGACCCGAACGATTGGGTATCAGACGCTCAACCATCGACCCGGACACGCGTGAATGACAGCTCTCTACTACAGCTGTACGGAGAAACTTCGAGGAAGGTGGGTCTGTCCTTGCGGGACCCACTTCTGACACGGTATATAAGGGGAGAACCTTGCCCCTCCCCCAAGGTACGTCACACATATCACTTTACCCATATTGCTCGCCTGCACCACGACTGACTAGAGCGTCGGAGTGTCTTTGCAGGTGACACCCCCTCCTCGCGAAGAGCACGGAACGTCGGCTACTCCAATACCCAGCCCTACAACCTGGAACCAGGCCGTGCCTCACCTTACCCGCCCGAAGATCCCTCCGAACCGTCTGGCATCCGACCATCCGAACATTGGTGCCGTCTGTGGGAATTTGCCTGAATGGACATCGTAGCAGATGCTGCGGACCCGGGCGACAGGGCGAACCTAAGGGGAGCAGCCCCCGTGGCTTCCTCCCGGGCACGTACGAGGTCCCCTCCTCGACGACCCGAGCCACCTTTACGGTCCCAAGAGAGACGCCCCTTCGGGGGAACCGACAGTGACAGCGCTAGGATAATGCAGGAACTGCGCCATAGGGTGCAGAATCTGGAGCGCTAGCTAGCAGATCAGGAGCACCGTCAACAAACCTCTGACCTAAGCTATTTTCCATCCCTCGAGAGCGGGGAAGAACTTCTCAAAGAAGTCACTCCCGGCGCACGCCAACCTCGAGGTCTGAATCTGGAAGTAGCCGGGAAGACCGAGAACGCCCAAGGAGACGACATGACCCCGTGATATACGGCCGATCTGGAGGGACAAAAGCCGTCGGACGAGATCGGAAAGACGGAGGAGAAAGGACAAGGAGAACGCGATGACCCGGGATCATGGGAGCAACCCCATTCCACCATTCCATCCTCCAGGTCCAGCTACCAAAGCATTTTGATAAGCCGACGGACATGAGATACGATGGAACTCAAGACCCACAGGAGCATCTGACGGCCTTTGAGGCCATAATGAATTTGGAGGGAGTAGGCGACGAAGTCAGGTGTCGCGCTTTCTCGGTCACCCTGGCGGGACCTGCAATACGTTGGTTTAATAGCCTCCCGCAAGGTTCTATCTCCAGGTTCTTGGATATCAGCCGCACCTTCTTGGCCCAATTCACCACCCGAATCGCAAAGGCAAAACACCCGATCAACTTACTCGGGGTGACACAAAGGGCCAGCGAGCGGACCAGAAAATACTTGGATCGCTTCAACGATGAGTGTTTGGAGATTGATGGCCTAACCGACTCGGTGGCCAGTTTGTGTTTGACGAACGGACTTCTAAATGAGAATTTCAGGAAGCATCTCACCACAAAGCCGGTGTGGACGATGCAGGAGATCCAAACCTTAGCTAAGGAATATATCAACGATGAAGAAGTCAGTCAAGTCGTGGCTGCTAACAAGCGGCATCCCTACTACCACCAACCTCAGCAGCACGGTGGCGGAGAAAGACAGAAGGAGCGCGCCAGGGACGGCGGTTGGTGCACGAAATTGCAATCACACTTTTGCAATCCCGCACAACTAACCAGCAAGTGCACTGGGTCGTCCAAGTAATACCTTGCGTGAGCAAGGGTCGATCCCACGGAGATTGTCGGCTTGAAGCAAGCTATGGTTATCTTGTAAATCTTAGTCAGGATATCAGAAATTATCAGGATTGATTGTAAAAAGCAAAAGAACATGAAATGGTTACTTGTATTGCAGTAATGGGGAATAGGTTGAGGTTTTGGAGATGCTCCATCTTCTGAATCTCTGCTTTCCTACTGTCTCCTTCTTCGAGCACGCAAGGCTCCTTCCATGGCAAGCTGTATGTAGGGTTTCACCGTTGTCAATGGCTACCTCCCATCCTCTCAGTGAAAACGATTGCATATGCTCTGTCACAGCACGCGGAATTCAGCTGTCGGTTCTCGGTCAGGCCGGAATAGAATCCAGTGATTCTTTTGCGTCTGTCACTAACGCCCCGCCTGCTAGGAGTTTGAAGCACGTCGCAGTCATTCAGTCATTGAATCCTACTCAGAATACCACAGACAAGGTTTAGACCTTCCGGATTCTCTTGAATACCGCCATCAGTTCTAGCTTATACCACGAAGATTCCGATTAAAGAATCCAAGAGATACCTACTCAATCTAAGGTAGAACGGAGGTGGTTGTCAGGCACACGTTCATAGTTGAGAATGATGATGATTGTCACAGATCATCACATTCATCCGGGTTAAGAACAAGTATTATCTTAGAATGGAAGCAAGCATGATTGAATGAGAAACAGTAGTAATTGCATTAATCCATCAAGACACAGCAGAGCTCCTCACCCCCAACCATGGGTTTTAGAGACTCATGCTGTGGAAGATACACAAAGAAAACGTGTAAAGTGTCATGAGGTCTGATACAATGTCAAAAGATCCTATTAATAGTAAACTAGTATCCTAAGGTTTACAGAAATGAGTAAATGACATAAAAATCCACTTTCGGGCCCACTTGGTGTGTGCTTGGGCTGAGCAATGAAGCATTTTCGTGTAGAGACCTTTTCTGGAGTTAAAAGCCAGCTTTCATGCCAGTTTGGGCGTTTAACTCCAAGTTTTATGCCAGTTTCAGCGTTTAACGCTGGAATTCCTGAGGGTGACTTTGAACGCCGGTTTGGGCCATCAAATCTTGGGCAAAGTATGGACTATCATATATTGCTGGAAAGCCCAGGATGTCTACTTTCCAATGCCGTTGAGAGCGCGCCAATTGGGTTTTTGTAGCTCCAGAAAATCTACTTCAAGTGCAGGGAGGTCAGAATCCAACAGCATCTGCAGTCCTTTTTGGTCTCTGGATCAGATTTTTGCTCAGGACCCTCAATTTCAGCCAGAAAATACCTGAAATCACAGAAAAACACACAAACTCATAGTAAAGTCCAGAAAAGTGAATTTTAGCTAAAAACTACTAAAAATATACTAAAAACTAACTAAATCATATTAAAAACATACTAAAAACAATGCCAAAAAGCGTATAAATTATCCGCTCATCACAACACCAAACTTAAATTGTTGCTTGTCCCCAAGCAACTGAAAATCAAATAAGATAAAAAGAAGAGAATATACTATAGACTCCAAAATATCAATGAAACTTAGCTCCAAATTAGATGAGCGGGACAGTAGCTTTTTGCCTCCGAACAGTTTTGGCATCTCACTCTATCCTTTGAAGTTCAGAATGATTGGCATCTATAGGAACTCAGAACTCAGATAGTGTTATTGATTCTCTTAGTTGAGCATAATGATTCTTGAACATAGCTAGTGTATGAGTCTTGGCTGTGGCCCAAAGCACTCTGTCTTCCAGTATTACCACCGGATACATACATGCCACAGACACATAATTGGGTGAACCTTTTTTTATTGTGACTCAGCTTTGCTAGAGTCCCCAATTAGAGGTGTCCAGGGTTCTTAAGCACACTCTTTTTGCCTTGGTACACAACTTTATTTTTTTCGAAATTTTTTTTTCACTGCTTTTTCTTGCTTCAAGAATCACTTTGATGATTTTTTCAGATCCTCAATAACAGTTCTCCTTTTCCCTCATTCTTTCAAGAGCCAACAATTTTAACATTCTTAAAACAACAAATTCAAAAGACATATGCACTGTTCAATCATTCATTCAGAAAACAAAAAGTATTGTCACCACATCAAACTAATTCAACTAGTTTCAAGGATAAATTTCGAAATCCTGTACTTCTTGTTCTTTTGTGATTAAAGCATTTTTCATTTAAGAGAGGTGATGGATTCATAGGACATTCATAACTTTAAGGCATAAATTTTATTAATTATGAATTAAGAACAAGACTCAAATATAGATATAATATGAGACTAAAAAAATAAAAATAGGAATAGAAAACAAAAGAAAAACGCAAAAATAGGCTCCTAATGATAGAGGTTTTCACAGAGTTAGGACTCAACAACCTTGATTTTGAGAAGTGGATGCTCCCTCAACTTGAGAGGAGAGCTTTTGGCGTTTCATCTCTTGGAGTTCATGCCCCTGCTTCTCTTGTTCCTTCAGCAATTTGCAGAGCATGCAGTTCTGATTCTGCTGTTCTTCCTTCAGTTGCTCCATAGTTTCTTGCAACTTGGTGATAGATGCTTCTAGGCTGGCCCAGTAGCCAATTTCAGGGAATTCAGGGAGGAACTCCTGCGCCCTCCTTTTGATAGAGTTGTCTTGCATTTGTCCTTCCATTGACTTCTTGGTGATTGGGTGTTCAATGGGTATGAACTCATCTACTCCCATCTTCACCCCAGCCTCTTTACAGAGCAAGGAGATCAAGCTTGGGTAAGCCAGTTTGGCTTCAGTGGAATTCTTATTTGCAATTGTGTAGATCTCACAAGCAATCACATGATGGACCTCCACTTCTTTTCCAAGCATAATGCAATGAATCATCACTGCTCTCTTGATGGTGACCTCAGAACGGTTGCTGGTGGGCAATATGGAACACCCAATAAAGTCTAGCCAACCTCTTGCAATTGGCTTGAGGTCTCCCCTCTTGAGTTGATTCGGGACACCCTTTGAGTTGGTTATCTACTTAGTTCCAGGGAGGCATATGTCCTCTAGAACTTGATCCAACCCTTTATCTGCTCTCACCATCCTCCTATTGAAGGAATCAGGATCATCTTGCAGTTGAGGTAGTTTGAAAATTTCTCTTATTTTGTCCAGATGAAAGTACATAACTTTCCCTCTGACCATGGTTCTGTAGGTATGGTAAGCAGTTCCAGTCATTCTCTGCTTATCTGTTAGCCACAGATTTGAGTAGAATTCCTGAACCATGTTCCTTCCAACCTTTATTTCAGGATTGGTTAGAACTTCCCATCCTCTGTTTCGAATTTGCTCTTGGATCCCCGGATATTCATCTTCTTTCAGATCAAATTTAACTTCCGAGATCACTGACCTCAGACCCATTATTTTGTGATAATGGTCTTCATGTTCTTTGGTTAAGAACTTCTCTTGATTCCAAGGATTCTTTGGATTAGTCTCTTTCTTGCCTCTTAAATTGGTTTGTTTTCCCTTAGGAGCCATGATATTGATGAATCTTGGCTTAGTGATCACGGAAAAGCACACCAAACTTATAGGTTTGCTTGTCCTCAAGCAAAAGAAAGAAGAGAAGAGAGAGAGAGGAAGAGGAAATTCGAATGGTGTGGTGGAATGAGGGGGAACAAACGTGTATTTATAAGGTGGAGAGGGGAGATTTCGAAAAGAAAAGAAAAATTTGAAAGGAGATTTGAGAAGATATGGAAAGAATTTGAGAGAAAGGTGAGTTTTTGAACAATATTTGGAATTGATTTGAAATAGATTTGAAGAATGGTTTTGATTTTTGAAGATTTGAAAGTGAATGATGAATGGTTGAAGTGTGATTTTGTAGAAAAGTATGGGTGAGAAAAGGAAAGTTTGAAAAAATTTGAGTTGAAAACAAAATTGTGGTCCCCCCACCTGTCTGGCGTTAAACGCCCAGAATGGCACCCATTCTGGCGTTTAACGCCCATTTGATGCCCCTTTTGGGCGTTTAACGCCCAGCCAGGTGCCCTGGCTGGCGTTAAACGCCAGAGTTCCTTTGTCACTGGGCGTTTTTCCAAAACGCCCAGGATGCTGCACACCTGGCGTTAAACGCCCAGAATGGTGCCCATTCTGGCGTTTAACGCCCAAAATGGCACCATTCCTGGCGTTAAACGCCCAGAATGGTACCCATTCTGGCGTTTAACGCCCAAAATGCCCCTTACTGGCGTTTTTTCGCCAGTAAGCTCATTTCCTCTGCTTTTTGAGCTGAATCCTTCTGTAACTCTGTGAATTCCTTCATTTTTGATACTTGCCTCTGTAATAACAAATCATATAATCCCCCTAATGACTGGGTTGCCTCCCAGCAAGCGCTTCTTTACTGTCTTTAGCTGGACCTTTACTGAGAATCACTCAAGTCTCAGTTTTGAGCATTCCTGCTCAAAATTGCCTTCAAGATAATGCTTGATTCTCTGTCCATTAACAATGAACTTTTTGTCAGAATCAATATCCTGAAGCTCAACATATCCATATGGTGACACTCCTGTAATCACATACGGACCCCTCCACCGGGATTTGAGTTTTCCTGGAAACAATTTGAGCCTGGAGTTGAAGAGCAAAACTTTTTGTCCTGGCTCAAAGACTCTGGTTGACAATTTCTTGTCATGCCATTTCTTTGCCTTTTCCTTATAAATTTTTGCATTTTCAAAGGCATTGAGTCTGAACTCCTCTAGCTCATTTAGCTGGAGCAATCTCTTTTCACCAGCTAACTGTGCATCCATGTTTAGGAACCTGGTTGCCCAGTAGGCTTTATGTTCCAATTCCACGGGCAGATGACAGGCCTTCCCATACACCAATTGGTATGGAGAGGTTCCTATAGGAGTCTTGAATGCTGTTCTGTATGCCCACAGAGCATCATCCAAGCTCTTTGCCCAATCCTTTCTCCGGGCTATCACAGTCCGTTCTAGGATTCTTTTTAGCTCTCTGTTAGAGACTTCAGCTTGCCCATTTGTCTGTGGATGATACGGAGTTGCTACTTTATGGCTGATTCCATATCTAACCATAGCAGAGTATAGCTGTTTATTGCAGAAATGGGTGCCCCCATCACTGATTAGTACTCTGGGAACACCAAACCTGCTGAAGATGTGTTTCTGGAGGAATTTTAGCACGGTCTTGGTATCATTAGTGGGTGTAGCAATTGCTTCTACCCACTTAGATACGTAGTCCACTGCTACCAGAATGTAAGTGTTTGAGTATGATGGTGGGAATGGACCCATGAAGTCAATTCCCCATACATCAAACAATTCTATCTCTAATATCCCTTGTTGAGGCATGGCATATCCATGAGGCAGGTTACCAGCTCTTTGGCAACTGTCACAGTTACGCACAAACTCTCGGGAATCTTTATAGAGAGTAGGCCAGTAGAAGCCACATTGGAGGACTTTAGTGGCTGTTCGCTCACTTCCAAAATGTCCTCCATACTGTGATCCATGGCAGTGCCATAGGATCCTTTGTGCTTCTTCTCTGGGTACACATCTGCGGATCACTCTGTCAGCACATCTCTTAAAGAGATATGGTTCATCCCAGAGGTAGTACTTGGCATCTGAAATTAATTTCTTTCTCTGCACGTAGCTGTACTCTTTGGGTATGAACCTCACAGCTTTATAATTTGCAATATCTGCAAACCATGGAGCTTCCTGAATGGCAAAGAGTTGCTCATCTGGGAAAGTCTCAGAAATCTCAGTAGAAGGGAGGGACGCCCCAGCTACTGGTTCTATTCGGGACAGATGATCAGCTACTTGGTTCTCTGTCCCTTTTCTGTCTCTTATTTCTATATCAAACTCTTGCAGAAGTAACACCCATCTTATAAGCCTGGGTTTTGAATCCTGCTTTGTGAGTAAGTATTTTAGAGCAGCATGGTCAGTGTACACAACTACTTTGGATCCCACTAGATAGGATCTAAACTTGTCAATGGCATAGACCACTGCAAGTAACTCTTTTTCTGTTGTTGTGTAGTTTTTCTGTGCGTCATTTAGAACACGGCTGGCATAGTAAATGACGTGCAGAAGCTTGTTATGCCTCTGTCCCAACACTGCACCAATGGCATGGTCACTGGCATCACACATTAGTTCAAATGGCAATGTCCAATCTGGTGCAGAGATAACTGGTGCTGTGACCAACTTAGCTTTCAGGGTCTCAAATGCCTGCAGACACTGTGTGTCAAACACAAATGGTGTGTCAGCAGCTAACAGGTTACTCAAAGGTTTTGCAATTTTCGAAAAATCCTTTATAAACCTTCTGTAGAATCCTGCATGCCCCAGAAAGCTTCTGATTGCCTTAACATTGGCAGGTGGTGGTAACTTTTCAATTACCTCTACCTTTGCCTTATCCACCTCTATTCCCTTGCTTGAAATTTTGTGCCCAAGGACAATTCCTTCAGTCACCATAAAGTGACATTTCTCCCAGTTTAAAACCAGGTTAGTCTCTTGGCACCTTTTCAGGACAAGTGCTAGGTGATTAAGACAGGAGCTAAATGAGTCTCCATATACTGAAAAGTCATCCATGAAGACTTCCAAAAATTTCTCTACCATATCTGAGAAGGTAGAGAGCATGCACCTTTGAAAGGTTGCAGGTGCATTGCACAGACCAAAAGGCATCCTCCTGTAGGCAAACACGCCAGAAGGGCAAGTGAATGCTGTTTTCTCTTGGTCCTGAGGATCTACTACAATTTGGTTGTAGCCTGAATAGCCATCCAAAAAGCAGTAATAATCATGGCCAGCTAGTCTTTCTAGCATTTGGTCTATGAATGGTAAAGGGAAATGATCCTTTCTGGTGGCTGTGTTGAGCCTTCTGTAATCAATACACATGCGCCACCCTGTGACTGTCCTTGTAGGAACCAGTTCATTTTTTTCATTATGAACCACTGTCATGCCTCCCTTTTTGGGAACAACTTGGACAGGGCTCACCCAGGGGCTATCAGAAATAGGATAAATAATCCCAGCCTCTAGTAATTTAGTGACCTCTTTCTGCACCACCTCCTTCATGGCAGGATTTAGCCTCCTCTGTGGTTGGATCACTGGTTTGGCATTATCCTCCAATAGGATCTTGTGCATGCATCTAGCTGGGCTAATGCCCTTAAGATCACTTATGGACCACCCAAGAGCTGTCTTGTGTGTCCTTAGCACTTGAATCAGTGCTTCCTCTTCCTGTGAATTTAAAGCAAAGCTTATAATCACTGGAAAAGTGTCACCCTCTCCCAGAAATGCATATTTCAGGGATGGTGGTAGTGGTTTGAGTTCAGGCTTAGGAGGCTTATCCTCCTCCTGAGGAATTTTCGAAAATTCCTTTGCCTCCTCTGGTTCTTCTTGATCAGGTTGAGCATCTTTGAAGATGTCCTCAAGCTCTGATTCTAGACTTTCAGCCATATTGATCTCTTCTACCAGAGAGTCAATAATGTCAGCGCCCATGCAGTCATTTGGTGTGTCTGGATGCTGCATAGCTTTTACAGCATTCAACTTGAACTCATCCTCATTGACTCTCAAGGTTACTTCTCCTTTTTGTACATCAATAAGAGTTCGTCCAGTTGCTAGGAAAGGTCTTTCTAGAATGAGAGTTGCACTCTTGTGCTCCTCCATTTCCAGCACTACAAAGTCAGTGGGAAAGGCAAATGGCCCAACCTTGACAATCATGTCCTCAATTATGCCTGATGGGTATTTAATGGAGCCATCAGCAAGTTGGAGGCATATCCGGGTTGGTTTGACTTCTCCAGTCAACCCAAGCCTTCTGATAGTGGATGCAGGTATTAGATTGATGCTTGCTCCAAGATCACATAGGGCTGTCTTGGTGCAGGCACCTTCTAATGTGCATGGTATCACAAAGCTCCCTGGATCTTGAAGCTTTTCTGGTAAGCTTTTCAAAATGACTGTACTGCATTCTTCAGTGAGAAACACTTTTTCAGTTTCTCTCCAATCCTTCTTATGACTTAAGATCTCTTTCATGAACTTAGCATAAGAAGGTATTTGCTCAAGTGCCTCTGCAAACGGAATCTTTATTTCAAGAGTCCTTAAATAGTCTACAAAGCGGGCAAATTGCTTATCCTGCTCCGCTTGGCGGAGTTTTTGAGGATAAGGCATTTTGGCTTTATATTCTTCAACCTTAGATGCTGCAGGTTTATTCCTTACAGAAGTGGTTGAAGAAGCCTTGTTAGAGGGATTACTGTCAGCACTCTCAGGTGTCTGATTCTCTCTAGGCGTCTGAACGCCAGGAATGGGTGAAGTTTGGGCGTTAAACGCCAACTTCTCTCCCTTTTCTGGCGTTTGAACGCCAGAACTGGGCAAGGAATGGGCGTTTAACGCCAACTTTCCTTCCCTTTCTGGCGTTTGAACGCCAATAACATTCCTCTCTGGGCTCTTACTGTCCTCAGAGGGATTTTGAACAGTGGTTTGGTTATCCTCTGTCAATTGTTCCCTGTTTGGCTTTTTATTCTTTTGAGCAGTGGTATTCAGTGTCTTCCCACTCCTTAGTTGAACTGCTTGACACTCCTCTGTTATCTGTTTAGATATTTGCTGTTTTGCCTGATTCAACTGTAGTTCTATGCTCTTGTTAGCAACTTTAGTTTCATAGAGCATCTCTTTAAATTCTGCTAACTGTTCTGTCATCAAGAGCAATTGTTGATTAAGCTCAATTATCTATTCTTGAGGATTAGGGTCAGTGACTACTGTCATGACTTCCTCTTCTGGAGAGAACTCATTGCTAGAATACAAATATTGGTTTCTAGCAACAGTGTCTATAAGCTCTTGAGCTTCTTCAATTGTCTTCCTCATGTGTATAGATCCACCAGCTGAGTGGTCTAAAGACATCTGAGCTTTTTCTGTAAGCCCATAGTAGAAAATGTCTAACTGTACCCACTCTGAAAACATTTCAGAGGGGCATTTTCTTAGCATACCTCTATACCTCTCCCAGGCATTATAAAGGGATTCATTATCCTCTTGTTTAAAGCCTTGGATGTCCAGCCTTAGCTGTGTCATCCTCTTTGGAGGGTAAAAATAATTCAGGAATTTGTCTGATAACTGTTTCCATGTCTTTATGCTTGCTGTAGGTTGGTTATTCAACCACCTTTTAGCTTGATCTTTTACAGCAAATGGAAACAGTAATAGTCTGTAGACATCCTGATCTACCTCTTTATCATGTACTGTGTCAGCAATTTGTAAGAACTGTGCCAGAAACTCAGTAGGTTCTTCCTGTGGAAGACCGGAATACTGGCAATTTTGCTGCACTATGATAATGAGTTGAGAATTTAGCTCAAAGCTGCTTGCTTTGATGGGAGGTGTGTAGATGCTACTCCCATATGCAGCTGTAATGGGGTTAGCATATGACCCCAGAGTCCTTTTGGACTGATTAATCCCACTTAAGTCCATAATGGACAAAAGGGAAATGATAATGATTGCAAAGAGATAAATTTTGTTTTTTTTTTTTTGAAGTAACCGAAAATAAAATAAAATAAAATAAAATAAAACAAAAGAAAACTAAAATAAAAATTCGAAAATTAAAAATAAAATAAGATCAAAGCAAATTGAGAACTGAATCAATTAGTTAATTAAAAAGATTTTGAAAACAGCAATTAAAAAGATATGATTGAAAAATTTTTTTTGAAAAAGATTTGATTTTTGAAAAGAGGAAAGAGAAAAACAACAAAAAGACACCAAACTTAAAATTTTTAGAAAATTAAGCACTAATTTTCGAAAATTTTAAAAGAAAAACACAAAGAGGACACCAAACTTAGAATTTTTATGAATCAAAAAGGGACTAAGAACATGCAAAATTCGAAAATCAAAAGAAAAACAAAAGCATGCAATTGACACCAAACTTAAAATATGAAACTAGACTCAACTAAAAGACTCTAAACCAACAGAAATAAAACAGTCCTAATCTAAGCAACAAGATAAGCCGTCAGTTGTCCAAACTCGAACAATCCCCGGCAACGGCGCCAAAAACTTGGTGCACGAAATTGCAATCACACTTTTGCAATCCCGCACAACTAACCAACAAGTGCACTGGGTCGTCCAAGTAATACCTTGCGTGAGCAAGGGTCGATCCCACGGAGATTGTCGGCTTGAAGCAAGCTATGGTTATCTTGTAAATCTTAGTCAGGATATCAGAAATTATCAGGATTGATTGTAAAAAGCAAAAGAACATGAAATGGTTACTTGTATTGCAGTAATGGGGAATAGGTTGAGGTTTTGGAGATGCTCCATCTTCTGAATCTCTGCTTTCCTACTGTCTCCTTCTTCGAGCACGCAAGGCTCCTTCCATGGCAAGCTGTATGTAGGGTTTCACCGTTGTCAATGGCTACCTCCCATCCTCTCAGTGAAAACGATTGCATATGCTCTGTCACAGCACGCGGAATTCAGCTGTCGGTTCTCGGTCAGGCCGGAATAGAATCCAATGATTCTTTTGCGTCTGTCACTAACGCCCCGCCTGCTAGGAGTTTGAAGCACGTCACAGTCATTCAGTCATTGAATCCTACTCAGAATACCACAGACAAGGTTTAGACCTTCCGGATTCTCTTGAATACCGCCATCAGTTCTAGCTTATACCACGAAGATTCCGATTAAAGAATCCAAGAGATAACTACTCAATCTAAGGTAGAACGGAGGTGGTTGTCAGGCACACGTTCATAGTTGAGAATGATGATGATTGTCACGGATCATCACATTCATCCGGGTTAAGAACAAGTATTATCTTAGAATGGAAGCAAGCATGATTGAATGAGAAACAGTAGTAATTGCATTAATCCATCAAGACACAGCAGAGCTCCTCACCCCCAACCATGGGGTTTAGAGACTCATGCTGTGGAAGATACACAAAGAAAACGTGTAAAGTGTCATGAGGTCTGATACAATGTCAAAAGATCCTATTAATAGTAAACTAGTATCCTAAGGTTTACAGAAATGAGTAAATGACATAAAAATCCACTTTCGGGCCCACTTGGTGTGTGCTTGGGCTGAGCAATGAAGCATTTTCGTGTAGAGACCTTTTCTGGAGTTAAACGCCAGCTTTCATGCCAGTTTGGGCATTTAACTCCAAGTTTTATGCCAGTTCCAGCGTTTAACGCTGGAATTCCTGAGGGTGACTTTGAACGCCGGTTTGGGCCATCAAATCTTGGGCAAAGTATGGACTATCATATATTGATGGAAAGCCCAGGATGTCTACTTTCCAATGCCGTTGAGAGCGCGCCAATTGGGTTTCTGTAGCTCCAGAAAATCCACTTCGAGTGCAGGGAGGTCAGAATCCAACAGCATCTGCAGTCCTTTTTGGTCTCTGGATCAGATTTTTGCTCAGGACCCTCAATTTCAGCCAGAAAATACCTGAAATCACAGAAAAACACACAAACTCATAGTAAAGTCCAGAAAAGTGAATTTTAGCTAAAAACTACTAAAAATATACTAAAAACTAACTAAATCATATTAAAAACATACTAAAAACAATGCCAAAAAGCGTATAAATTATCCGCTCATCAGCGGTCCAGGCAAGACGTCCGGGCCGTTTACTCGAGTCGGGAAGTTCACCAATTATACCCCCTCGCCATCCCCATTATAGAAGTTTATCAGCAGATAGTCGAGAAGGGAATCTTGTCGAAGCCCTGACCTCTAAAGGACCGAACTGGGGGGAACAAGAGCTTCTATTGTGATTATCATAAGGGCTATAGGCATAAGACGCAGGATTGCTTCGACCTGAAGGACGCGCTAGAGCAGACAATCCGGGATGGAAAGCTAGCCGAGTTCTCCCACCTCATCAGGGAGCCGAAGAGACGCGAACGAGACCGAGATGGAGAGGACAAAAGCCGCGCGGTAAGACGACGCCAAGAGCCTGAGGACAATGAATGCGATCTCACCATAGTAAATGTGGTAATCGGGAGAAACGCGGCTCCAAGGTCGAAGTCGGCACATAAAACAGACGCCAAAGTCCTAGCGGTCTCGTCATCTAGCCCCACGCCAAGTTCTAAGAGAACCCCACCCATATCATTCAGCCCGGATGACCAATGGTTTGATGAGATCACGAAAAACCCTCCAATGGTCATCACGGCCCGGGTAGGACCGGCTTGGTCAAAAGGATCCTTGTAGACACCGGCGCTGACTCGAATATTATGTTCCACAACGTGTTCGATGCCTTAGGCCTTCGAGATGCCGATTTAAAAACCCACCAACACAGTGTAGTAGGCTTGAGCGACCACTTCATCAAGCCTGATGGAATAATCTCCCTTCCCATATCCATAGGGTCGAGACAGGGGAAAAGGTCGGTAATGGCAGAGTTCGTGGTTCTCCGAGACTCCACAGCCTACAACATCATCCTTGGGAGAAAGACCATCAACGATCTTGGAGCAGTGATTAGCACAAAGATGTTGGTAATAAAGTTCATCACTGATAATGGATCTGTGGGATCCATAAAAGAGGATTTGGAAACGGCAGTCGCTTGCGACAACGCCAGTCTCTCCTTGAGAAAGAAATCCAAAGAGGCGTCGGGAGTCTTCCTCGCCAACCTGGATGCCAGAGTCGAGGACAAGCCTAGACCCAAGCCGGAAGGAGACCTAGAGAAGTTCAGGGTTGGCGACTCCGAGGAGAAGTTTACCTTCGTCAATAGAAACCTTCCACACCAATTGAAAGAACCCTTAATGTAAATGATCAGGGCTAATGGCGTTCTCTTTGCCTGGACGCCAGCTGACATGCCTGGGATAGACCCCCAGACCATGTCTCATCGCTTGGCAGTCAGGGCGGAGGTCAAACTAGTAGCCCAAAGGAGAAGGATTGTCACAAGAAAGAGTAGAGGAGGTGGCAAGGCAGACGGCCAGCCTCCTTGAAGCGGGGTTCATACGAGAGCTCGACTACTCGACCTGGCTGTCGAATGTAGTCCTAGTCAGAAAGCACAATGGGAAATGGAGGATGTGTGTGTACTACTCCGACCTTAACAGGGCATGCCCCAAGGACTCCTACCCCCTACTCAACATAGATGCGCTCGTCGACGCGGCGGCAGGATACTAGTATCTGAGCTTCATGGACACTTACTCTGACTACAATCAGATACCAATGCACCGGCCTGACGAGGAAAAAACGGCGTTCATAACGCCAGGGGGGACATACTGCTACAAGGTAATGCCGTTCGGACTGAAGAACGCAGGAGCCACCTACCAAAGGTTGATGAACAAGATATTCAGCAACCTTATAGGTAAAATGGTGGAGGTATACGTAGATGATATCTTGGTAAAAATCACCCGGCCTGATGACCTCACAAGTGACCTTGAGAGCGTGTTCACCTCGCTTCGACAGCACGGCATGAGGCTCAACCCGCTCAAATATGCCTTTGCCATGGAAGCAGAAAAATTCTTGGGGTTTATGATAACCCAGAGATGAGTAGAGGCTAACCCAAAAAAATGCCAAGCAGTACTCCAGATGAAGAGCCCGGGTGTATCAAGGACGTTCAGAGGTTGGCGGGAAGGCTCACAGCAATTTCCCGTTTCCTCGGGGTGTCGGCTGCCAAGGCGTTACCATTCTTCAATTCGATGAAGAAAAGGGTACCTTTCGAGTGGACCCCGGCGTGTGAAGAGGCTTTTGAACACTTCAAGAAAATACTAGCATCACCACCTGTCCTCGGGAAGCCCAAGAACAGTGAACCATTATACCTATACTTGGCCATAACGGATGAAGCGATAGCAGCGGTATTGGTGCGGGAAGAAGGGAAGGCCCAACAACCAATCTACTTTGTGAGCAGAGCATTGCAAGGAGCGAAGCTTAGATATAGCAAATTGGAGAGGCTAGCACTTGCGCTTCTACACTCTTCCCATAGGTTATGACAATACTTTCAAAGTCACAAAGTGGTCGTGAGGACGGACCAGGCAATTCGCCAGGTCCTCCAAAAGCCTGACTTAGCGGGAAGAATGATGACCTGGGCGGTTGAACTATCCCAGTACGACCTACAATACGAGCCCAGGCACGCGATCAAAGCACAAGCCATGGCCGACTTCTTGGTGGAGATGACGGGAGATCCAACCGAGGCACCGAACACACGGTGGAAACTCCACGTAGACAGAGCTTCCAACTAGATGTTCGGCAGAGCCGGGATAATCTTAGAAAGCCCCACTGGGGTAGTTTACGAGCAGTCAATTAAGTTTGAATTCCTGGTGTCAAACAACCAAGTGGAATACGAAACCCTTCTTGGCGGATTAGTCTTGGCTAAGGAAGTTGGAGCCACAAGACTTGAAGCGTGTAGCGATTCACAGGTTGTGACTTCGCAGATAAATAGAGCACATCAGGCCAGAGACTCGTTGCTACAAAAATACATGGAGAAAGTTAAGGAGCTAGCTGCGCAATTTGAGGAAGTCTCAGTGCAGCACGTTCCGAGAGAGAGGAACATGCGAGCAGATCTCTTGTCGAAGCTGGCAAGTACCAAGCCAGGAGCGGGAAACCGATCTCTCATCCAAGGCCTAGCAAGAGAGCCGACAGTTACTCTCCATATAATGAGGGTAAGACCCTCTTGGATGGACCTGATTACCGAGTTCTTGGAAAGCGGCAAACTCTCCGACGACGAGAAGACGGCCAGAGCATTGAGAAGGGAGATGACCAAGTATGCAATCATACAAGGCCAGTTGTTTAAGAAAGGTCTCAGCCAACCCTTACTGAAGTGCTTACATCTCAACCAAACGAAATATGTGCTTAAGGAAGTCCACAAAGGATGCTACGACCACCACATCGGGGGCAAAGCCCTAGCAAGAAAGCTCATCAGAGCCGGCTACTACTGGTCATCGATGATGAAGGACTCTAAAGACTTCGTGAGAAAGTGCGTCAGATGCCAGGAGAACGCCAATTTCCATAGAGCGCCGGTAGCCGAGCTAAGTCTGTTGACGTCTTCCTGTCCTTTCTCACAATGGGGAGTCGACCTCTTAGGACCTTTTCCGGTTGGCCCGAGGAAGTCAGGTATCTCATAGTTGCTATCGACTACTACACCAAGTGGATAGAGGCCGAGCCACTTGCCAGTATATCCTCATCCAATTGTCGATACTTTATGTGGAGACAGGTGATAACTCGATTCGGCATCCCAGAAGCTGTTATCTCTGACAACGGGACACAGTTTACTGACAAGAGGTTCGTGGAGTTCCTCGCCGGTTTGGGCATAAAGCAAAAATTCTCATCCGTGGAGCACCCTCAGACGAACGGCCAAGTTGAGGCCGCAAATAAGGCTATTTTGCTAGGCCTAAAAAAGCAGCTTGATAAGAAAAGGGTGCATGGGTTGACGAACTCGCCTCAGCTCTCTGGTCTTACCGAACGACCGAGCAATTGTCCACGAGGGAAACCCCTTTTCGACTGACATACGGAGTGGATGCCATGATACCCGTAGAAGTCGGCGAGCCGAGCCCACGAGTACTGCTGAAGGGAGTAGAGGGAGCGGTAGAGAATGACTTGGTAGACGAGGCCAGAGAGATGGCCCATTTGTCAGAGGTAGCACTAAAGCAAAGAACGGCCCTGCGCTACAACGCCAAAGTACTCCAGAGAGAGTTTGAACAAAATGGCCTCGTCTTACGGCGCAATGACATCGGGCTACCAACTCAATGGGAAGGCAAGCTGGCGGCAAATTGGGAAGGCCCCTACAGAGTCAAAGAAGTGATAGGCAAGGGCACCTACAAGTTGGAGAGGCTTAACGGCAGGGAAGTCCCGAGAACCTGGAATGCAGGTAACTTAAGAAGATTTTATTCTTAGCTCAAAGTCGCCGAGCAGGTGTTTTGACGAGCTCAGTAAGACACGGGTTCCCCTTTACCATAAAATAATTTACTTTTGTTAAGTACTTATCATTGCAATAGACTTGTCCAACTGTCGATTAATATTCACTTGTTAAATTTACTTTTCACCATTTATGCATCCCACGACAACAAATTTTTTATAATACATGTTAAACAGGACAACGACACGGTGTTCTGGGATTGATCACCCCGGAAACCAACCAAGCTAACGCCATAACAAACGGATACAGCAATAGTGAAACCACAACATGGCTTCGTCAAAATTGCCAACACAACGGTAAACAAACACAGACGACAAGCCAATACCAACAAATCGGTAATAAAATAGAGCAAAAATGCGCTGCCATATAACCGACAAAAGACGGTGACTATAAGCCGACCAACCGACTATCAAGATAGTTCAAAATCAGTTCTACAAGTTCAATAAAATCGCACGGCAAGTTCTACATCAAAATCACAAATAAAATGCAAAGGTACAAGAGATCATTTCTTCGGCATATCGACTATCTTGCCATCTTTGATCATTTTAAAAACCCCGATAGCCAATGTGTCGAAGTCAGGAGTCACGATCTTCACTTGGGCTTTAAGGGCCTCTTCAATCATTAGGATGACGCTCTTCCCCTGTTTCATGGTTTCTCTGTACTTTTCTTAAGTTCCTCAACTTCGGTTTGAGCAGCCTTAGTCGACGAGACGGTCTCATTACGTTCCTTCTCCAAGGCGGCCACTCGACCCTGCACCGCATTAAGTTGCCTCTCAAGGGCCAACTCCCGCTCGGTTAGCCGGAAAATGGCCGCATCAGAAGTCTTCAACTTCTCCTTAGCAGTTTTGGCCTTCTCCTCGACGGCCTTGAGCCTCTCTTCCACTTCGAACACCTACCCCCGAAGTGTTTCAACTTGCGCTTTAAACTGATTGTTAGCTTT
This sequence comes from Arachis stenosperma, assembly GCF_014773155.1. Classification (NCBI taxonomy): domain Eukaryota; kingdom Viridiplantae; phylum Streptophyta; class Magnoliopsida; order Fabales; family Fabaceae; genus Arachis; species Arachis stenosperma. The sequence continues at coordinate 7,118,326 of NC_080380.1, read as the reverse complement.
AATAGAAGACTCGAGCTTTTTCTGCATCGACTGCATCCCCGACAGCTCAAACTCGGCCTTCCTGGCTATGGCGGCACCACGAAGGAGAGAGCGGTACATCCACCTCGCCTGCCCGGGAAGGTCTGAGCCATGAAAATAATCATCCGTACCGGGAAGCAGTTGAGAGTCTATAAAGTTCCCGGCGTCAAAATTCCTCTCCATCACAGTGAGAGCCCCCTCAGGACTGGAGGACGGCTTCTTCCTTTTGGGGTTGTGGATAACCTTCACGTCATCCTCCTCGGCTTGTGGATTGGAGGTCGAGCCCCCAGTGCCGACCATATCCTCATGAATAGGAGAGACGTGTGCCTCGTCAGCATTATGGTCCGACATCTCGACATCATGGAGAGGGGGCACCGCCTGGCTGTCGTTATCCCAGGGTGGGGCCACCTGCTTCCCGTCAGCCGTCTCCTCATCGCTGTTGCCGGCCAGAAAGGTGTCGTACAAGCTCTCGAGGCCCGTCAGTTCGGCAGACATTCCCACTACAACAAACCAGTAAGAAGGGTTAGTCGTGAAATCGGCCTGACAAATCAAAGCAACAATAATACAAGAAATACAAGTTAAAGCTACTCACAAACATAATTTCTAGCAACCTTCCGGGTCACCCATAAGGAAATGGGAATTCACATGGTTCTTCCCAAAAACAGCCAATAACACATTGGCAATCTTTTTATCCACGGAGGACATTCCTTTGTATGTTACTTTTATAACCCCGAAACTCCAATACGTCGGGATAAGGCGTTGTCCCTCCAGCGATAGCCAGAAGGGGTGACGACTTTTGACTTGGCGCACTTTGAAGTACTTGTCCTTGAACCCATGGTAAGAGTCCTCAAACAAGCCAAAAATTCTCCGACCCTGAGCAGATTGGAAGGACATAAACCCTTTCCTCGCTTTCCCCTCTTTGGAAGGGTTCATAAGGTTAAAGAGAAAAAGGAAAACGTCGACAGACACCAGCAAATCTAAGTATTCACACACCATCTCGAAACTGCGGATGGAAGCCAAACTGATCAGATGCAGCTGAGATGGCGCCACGAAAATTCGATTAAGAAGCGCCATTTGGAAAGCGGAGAAGGGGATGCGAACTCCCAATTGGGTAAACATTGCCTTGTAGAACCAAATCCAGTCGGTAACTCGGGAGGCGTGGAGGTTGAGTTCGTATAACCGTTCATGGGGAGCAGGAACGAAAATATCATAATTAGACTCCTCGTCAGTTCCTCCGCACAAGTACTCGGCTTGACGGAATTCAGTCAACTCCTCCTCGCCCATTTGATTTGGGTAATCCTTCACGTCGGAGGTCACCCATGCGTACCGGTCGTAACCCACGCCTGATGTGAAAGCTCGTGAGACGATACAAGGCATACCTACAGTGGGGGCACCACTCGGTTAGTCTATAAGGTCGGGAGTTCAGAAAAGGCCCAAAAACTACTTTTAGCCTATTCAAGGACTAAAACCAATCATGGCCAAAGTGAATCCTAAGTAAAGTCTAAAACCAAATCCCTGGAATGGTAACCCCCCTAATGCACCTATCTAACACTAACGTCACTTAACCTATGAGTAAAATAAAAAAACTAGCATGCATACTGAAAACAAACAGTAAAGGTAAAACAAATATAGAGCAAAAGGTAGAAGATGAGTGCTTACCAAGACAATTGCAGAGATTCGGAAGGAAGCAAGAAGGGGCGAACGCACAAGGGCGCAGGAATGGCAGTAGGAGATTCGGAGAGAAGAAGACAGAAGTGGGAAGAACAAGAGAATGAAGTGAAAATGAAATGGAAAACTGATGGGGGGATTAGGAAACTGACTCAAGAAGCGCGAATGGCCAGGGGGCAAAATGGTCTTTGCATGCAGGGTTTTGAAATAACCCATTATGAGCATTAAATGCTTGATGCGAGGAATGAGGCAACGAACGACTATATCCAGCAACGAACAGACACGCACTCAAGGGGCACGTCCTCTCCACGAGCGGCCGACCTAGCGACAACATGCATGAAAGGATTTAACGCGCCACCAACAGCCCTCACGATCCTTGTTGACGCGTTGGGGGCACTGTTACGGCCTGGCCCAAACACCACGCGGGCCGGCCCGACCCGTAAGTCACCAAACCCGAACGATCGGATACGAGGCACTCAACCGCCGATCTGGACACGCGTCAATGATAGCTCTCTACTACAGTTGTATGGGAAAACTTTGAGGAAGGTGGGTCTGTCCTTGCGGGACCCACTTCTGACACGGTATATAAGGGGAGGGCCCTGCCCCTCCCCCAAGGTACGTCACACATATCACTTTACCCATATTGCTCGCCTGCACCACGACTGACTAGAGTGTCGGAGTGTCTTTACAGGTGCAACCCCCTCCTCGCGAAGAGCATGGAATGTCGGCTACTCCAATACCCAGCCCTGCAACCCGGAACCAAACCGCGCCTCACCTTACCCGCTCGAAGATCCCTCCGAACCGTCCGGCATCTGATCATCCGAACAGGTAATTACTCATGAAAGTAGTACTAGGCTTTGAAAATCCAGATAAGGACAATTGGAGTTGGCAAAGTACAATTCATAACTCATTATAGCTTAGAAAAGTACACACAAGACAAAACACCCCACTAAATTCAGTAGCTACCATGAGCTGCGCAGTAAACTAGCTCGCATGTTCGGCCTTGAAGGTGAGCTGGAGGACCCTTTCAGATCAGGCTGGCAGCTTGAATTTGTAGACCGTGAGAACGACGTTCTTCTCCTCGGCGATGGCCCCTGGCCGTAAGTACTAATTACTAATTACCCCACACCTCACACCTCATGCTTCTTTCTATTATGCACAGGCGCATGATCTTTGTTTGTTTGACTGGGAATTCGAAAATAGTGTATGGTGCATCAAGATACTTTTCCCGCAAGAAGTGCAGCAAATGGGCAACTCCGGCCTGGAGCTCTTGAACTCGGTTCCGGTCCAAAGGCGTATCTGCGACGACTATGGGAGCTGAGACTCAAGAAGTTTAAGCACGGGCGGGATAACAACGGTGGGATCATTAGACTACTAAATCAAAGTTACTAGGCATTTCTTCCATATTTCAATTTGTAATATTATAACCCTTATTTCTTCAACTCTTTGCCAAAGGTGTGAAGTAGTTTATAGTCTCTACTCTCTTTGGTTCTTTTGTTTTCATGTTTTTCAGGTAATACTGTAATTATATATGGCTTATAGTCATTGTGCTAGCTACAATATTACAACACCTAATTCGTCAAAGATACTTCTCTCTCTAAGTCTCATTTTCCCTAAATTCTTCTTTTTCTCCTTTAAATCACGTTAAAATCAGTTACTTTAATTTTAATTACCGTATATTTTATGTATCTATGAATGTTATATAGATTTTATGTTAGATGACATCATTTTGGATGTTTAAATAAAGTCAACCTTAGAAAAAGGAGGGTGATTTAGTCTCCTATAATTACATGAAGAGGGTGCCAAAGCCACGTGAAGTGTCCCTAACTATGATCATTCCAAAAAATGTGTAAGTGGCCTTATTTGTCGTCGTCTTCTCGGTTCTGGCCATGCACTTTTTTACTTTGTTATTGCTTTTGTTTCATGATTTGCCGTGAGACTTGAATGTATTAGAGAGAAAGAGAGAATGTTTAGAGGGGAAGAGGGAAATAAGCCTCAAAATTATTTCTAAAGTTACATTCAAATTTTATAGTAGTCTTTGAATTTAAAAGTTACCTATATTTATCCTTAAAATTGTACTTTAGGATTCATATTCGTCTTTCCGGCATATTTTATCCACCTGACACCATCAAAAAGTTGATCTGGACTCCTACGTAACACGCTGATCAGGTAACGGTTAGTGGATTAGTAAATTTTTATGGTACAATTTGGTCTTTAAATCAAAATTAAAAATTTTAATCCCCAAATTTAATCATCATTCTCTTCTCTACAGTAATCCCTCTTTTCTTTACAGGCATAGATCTTCTCATCTTCATATCCCAAATTCATAAGATTTTTCTTTTTGTTTATTTTTATTTGAAGTATCTTATAACAATAACAACAACTAGAGTCTTTTTAACAATCATTATTTGAACAAATTTAACCGTTTTTATCCCTTTTTTCCGTAAGAAAGATAGTGAGATTATAATATAGAAAAAGTTATGTAATATATATAATTAAAGAAATAATGCAAAGTTTAGTTTTTAAAATTGTGAACGTTCATAAAAATCTGTTCACTTTTAAAAATGATTAAATTGATTCCTAAATTCATAAATTGTGAATCTCAACTCATCTCTAATACTAATATAAAATGTTAAAATGTTAGCATGACATTTGTAAATAAAAAGATGATATGATTAATATTTTAATATAATCAAATTAGTGTCTTAAATTAGTTAATTATATTTATTTTGCATAATTAATTTTTTATTAATTAGAGACTAAAATAATAAATATTAAATTAGGTAAATTTTTGCTATTTTTTGTTTCTCTAATATTATCTTTAATTAATTTGAAATACCTATTTAATTATAATAAAATCTTAGACACGTTATTTTAATGGAGATGTCATACAATTTAAAATGTCATAATATAATACTTTATATTAATACTATGTGAATGACACTTAAATTAGGATAATGGATATGGTTATTTTAAAATAGGATTCGAAAGGAAATGTAATGTCCGCTGTGTTTGGTTTAGCTGTTTGGTTTAGCGTTAGAAAGAAGAAAAGCACGTTTAAGTGCATTGAACGCTTCCTCTTTATGTTTGGGTATTTTTTTCCTCTAACTGCCAACTACTTAACGTGCGTTTACATAAAACTAGAAATTGTAACTTCTGCCTTTATAAAATAACGTTAGGATTGAATTTTTTTTTTTATCAATTCTACCCTTTATTTTTTTGCTTGTAGTCTCTTTAGTATTCAAATATTTTAAATATATAATTATATTTTTTATTAAATTTTTACTTTTTATTTTTTATAAAAAATTATTTTTTGTTTGACTCTATTAAAATTTGTAAGTATAATTCTTGTATATTAATTTATTATTATAATTTTGTTATAATATAAATTATTAATCCCATTAAAAAAATAAAAAATAAATAAAAAACTAATTATAACTAAGAATAAAGTCATAAATAATTAAAATTTATAGTTTACAATAATATTAAATAAAAGAGTATCGAGAATATTAAAAAATTATAAGTAATATAATATAATAAAATATATTTTGATATATTTTTCATATATTATTTTTATTTTAGTAAATAAATATTAATTTAATTATAAAATTAATTAATAATATCTATTAAATATCTAAATTAAAATGATAGAGTAATATAAAAAATTTATTTAAATTGATGTTTATTTTAGTAATTTTTTATCTAAAAGTAATTTTGAGTTGCATAATCTAAATAATATTTACTTTACTATAATTCATTTTGATATAAAAATTACCAAATATAAATCACTTTAACACAAACTTACTTCTCATCAAAATCAAGTTTACAAAATCAATTTTATGTAAACTCCCGTTTACAAACTGAAGTCCAAACACACACGTAGTATATAATAATAACTATGTAACTTTTTAATTTCGTAAATACAAGAGATAGATTTTTGTAAAATCATATAAAAATATAAAATTGAATTTTGTAAAACATTTTAATTAAACTAGAGTTAAATGAGTGCATAAAATGTTAAATACAAAGACATAGTATGTGACTTTTAATTAACAAAACATATGCATGCATTCAATGAAGTTGTAATTTGTAGTCTCTTTTATATCTATATGGAGAAAAGAAGAGAAGAAAAGAAAAGAGAGGAATTACTACTATAGAGTAGAGAATGATGATTAAATTTGGAGATTAAAATTTTTAATTTTGATTTAGGGACCAAATTACACTATAAAAGTTTACTAATCCACGTCATCTAGCCGTTACCTGGCCAGCGTGTCACGGAGAAGTCCAAATCAGCTTTCCGGTAGTGCCTGGTGGACGGATGTGACGGAAGGACAAATATGAGTAACTTTTAAGTTCATGAATTATTATGAAGCTCGAGTGTAACTTCAGGGACCACTTTGAGGCTTATCTCTGGAGAAGAGGAGTAGTAATAGTAAAGATGAAATTATATATTCATATATTAACTTTGTATATGATAATTAATATTTATACGACGGCAGAAACTCACATGCAATTGACTTCACATGAAATTATTTTTGGATGACTGACACGTGGTACCAAATATTTGATTTTAAAAAAATTGGTTTATTTTTTACAAATAGTTTAATTAAAAAACTAATTTAAATTGGACTCTTGAAATTCGTTCTCACCCAATTTTTTAGAACTAATATCAAACTTTCAATTGAGCATGTTCGTCTTATTTATATTTTTTAATCAAATTTATTATTTTAAATATATTTTTTAATTTATGTTTTTATTCACTTCTCTATAAATGATGAAAATTATTTAATAAATACATAACTGTTAATGTGATCACACCATTTGATGTTCAAGATAAAATTTGATTGGATGTTAGATAATAATTTTAAAAATTTTACTGTTCATATCTTTGTCTAAAGTCAACATAGAGATTAATTGGGTTGTTATTAGTCATTACTTCCCATATTTAAGTCATTATAGGTAAAGCAAGTACTTTTATCTTGAAAGTATTGATTAAGAGTTATGTTTTTTTACAAACTCGATTTTTTCCTTTCATATGAATTTTATTTTTTTTTCTTTATCCTTTTCAATTCCTAAATTTTTTTTTGCCATTTTTATACAAACAAATAAATTTTTTTTTTTAGAAATTAAATAAATAAAAATAAAAGATAAATTTAAAGAAAAATTGGTCAAGAAAAATGAAAAAGAAGAACTACTAAATTTATCATTTAAGAATCTAAAGATAAGACGCAGAAAAAATTAATTTTTTAAAAAGTAGTTATTTGATTTATCCAAACTAATTTTTTTAATTAAACCATTCATATAAAATAAATCGATTTTTTAAATCAAATGATAACACACAGGTGAGTTTCCACCTTATATGAAACTAATTAAACAAATTAAACTAAACTAAAAATGGAATTTATTCATCTATATATTAACCATGTACATGATAATGCTTATATTATAGCGTAAAAAAACTAAAGATGCATGGAATCCTATTAACTATGTACAAAGTACAAACTATAAACTAATTAAACTAATACCCATATACCAATCTTAATTGTTACAATCATATATTGCCTTGTGTAAAAGTTGACATGCAACACATGCAGGTTAGCACCGTTGTTTTTCTCTGAAGATGATGATTTATTATCATCATTGTTTGAACTTTTAGAACTCATTATTATAACTAGTACTAAGAAAAGAAGTAGAAGATAGTAGTAGATCAGATGGTGAAATTTTTCTTAACTCTATTTATAATGTCCAAATAGCTTAGTTAACAAGGTAAATTGTTAATATAATCTATCAAACAATAGATAGCCGTGGTTTCATCTCCGAGTTGGCCTTCTCTCTGCATTTCACGCCGGTATCCATCCCAGGTGGCGCCTCTCCTCCACGGTGGACTCCCTTCCACGGTGACTTCGGATCTTCAGGGAGTGCATGTGCTCCTCTGTCAACTCGCTGTCATTCGTGCGTTTCGCCTCCTCGCTTACGTAAGGTACTTGCCCTTTTTTCCATTTTTTCACGCAAGCTGCGTTCTCAATCGATTTGTTTGAAGAAGTAATGATTACCTCAAACCCTAGGAGCTTTGCTTTCTTCTCCTTACTCTGCCCTACGAAGCTCTGTTCAGGAACCCTATTTTCCTGAGACTTTGGTTCGTCGCCGTTCATCCAGCTTAACCATCTTCCAGTGGACGCACAAATGGAAGATCTTCCATCCATCAATCAGGTGCATTCAAACGTTTTTTTCATCTTCATCCTTTTTCGTTCGCTTGATTGTGTACTTTTTTCTGATCAATCTTGGTTTCTGTTGCAGGGTTAACCCAGATTCAACTTTCTAGGGTTTGAGAAATTTCAGATTGTGCAAAATGTGGTCAATTTTTGTTTCCTGTTCCATGGTTATCCGAAATTCTATTGTCTAGGGTTTCTGAAATTTATAATTGTGCAAATTCAAAATCATGTTTGGTATCTGTTCGATGGTTAGGCGAGATTTTATTGTGTATGATTTTCCGAGATTTCTTTGATTGCAAATTTGGTTCCTTTTTTGTTATCTGTTTCAATGTAATTCCAGATATTATTGTGTAGGGTTTCTGAAAATTGTAATTTGGAAGTTGTGTATGTGACTTGGTTTGTGTGTGGGTTCATGTTTTTGGTTAGAATATCATGTGATTATCAATTCTGCTATTCGTAATCCCTCTGTATGTTCTATTGGTAGTGACTTTATTGCAAGAATTGATGTATAGGTTGCTGGTTGTACCTAACTAAAACATTTACCAACTCTAAATGTCATCGGTACAATGATTGTTTGGAGTAGTTGATCACTGCCTTCCCTATGGTGAAATGAGATATAGGTTCACTGCCACAGGTATGGTATTTTTTCGTTCCTATTTCTTGATTTCTTGGAATTTTCAGTTGTTCTTGCTGTTTTTGTCTTTGTTCATGTTTTTCCGTTCTCATTAGTTGTCTCTATGGTATTTAATGGAGATGGATAAGAAGTGATATTTTGTTTTCCGTGCATTTTCTGTATATTCAACAAATCCATGAAGTTTACATCAGCTGAATTGGTGGTTGCATGTGGGTTCTGTGAATCATGATGAGGGAATGGGTTTTGTACCTAATATTTTCTATTGGTAGTCATGTCATTCACATAAGTTGATGTATAGCTGGCTGGTAGTTCCTTTATACAATTTGCTTTGATTTTAGGTCAATTTCATTCCATTCTTTTCTTGTTTCTATAAAAGAACATTTTTGACTAACAAGAAATTCCCTGCTCCAAGTAGTTATAGGTTGATTAGGTTATCTTCCCTTGAAGTCTGTTTTGCACAGAAAATTATGTTCTGCCATACATTGTTCACTGAAAATGTGTGTATCTGTATCAAGGTATGGGGTTTCTATCTTTTTGGTCAGTGGTGATGTGATTGATAAGAAGGAAGAGGCTTTCTCACAATCAGATGCGATTGCTCCATTGTTTGTGTTACTAGGAAATTCTGTTCTAGGTAGTGTATTTGATGAGTGGTGATGTGATTGATACCAATTGATTCATGGCTTCTTAGTGATTTATTTGGATTTTGAAAAAACCCTTTGTTTGTGATGTCATTTGCATTTGAATCCTTTATTGGTTATGCAAAGAGTGCTGTATATTTCCCCTGTTGTATAGAAGTAGAGCTGATTGTTTTGAATTATTGTTCTTCTTTGATAAAGGAAAATGTTTTTGCCACTCTCATTAAATTTTTGCATTCGGAATTCCATTCTCTCCTATTCAGGTCTTGAGAGAAATTGATGTATAACTTTGTGGTCATTTATTTATTTATTCAGTTCAGTTGAATTGGATTACATTATTTGGTGTTTGTGAAAAAACAAATTTAGATATGAGCTGGTTTTCCTATGAAAATCTTTACTGCACACACAATAAAGTTGTTGTATATATTTTTAATTGGAAATGTCTGAATCATTACTAACCTATGAGGATTTCAATCTCACCCATTTCCCCAATGTTGATGTGATTGATAGATTTTTGTTGATGGTTGTGTATACTTTCTTTTTCCCTTGATTTGCTGTTTCCAATGTATCCCTACCTAGGACATTTACCAACTCTCATTGCCATGAGTAGAATCATTCTTTGGGGTAGTTGATGATTGTTTTCCCTATGGTGTAATGATACTTAGGTGCACTGTAGTAGGTATGGTGTCATGTCTCATTTTTTGCTCCCTATTTCTTGATTTCTTGAAACTTTCACTTGTTTTTTCTTTTTTTTTTTCTGTTGGTTCAGGTTTTGCTCCTATCATCAGTTGTCTCTATGCCATTGAATGGTGATTCATGTGGACTCAGATTTCGTTTTCCCTCCATTTCCATCCTCAACTTGAATTCAAAAAAGTGAGCTTGTGTCTTGGTTTTTTCTATAAAAGGATTGTTGGTTGATCACATTCATTGCACAAACATTCTCCTCTGTTCTATTTCCTCCTAAGCTCTATCTATTTTAGAATTTTTCTGTTTCCATTTTGATCTATTCCATCAACTGTGTTTATCTGCTTTTTTTTTATTGCAATGCCTCCTCCATTTGATATGATTTCTAAGATGCATCCTCCTAGAGAGGCTTGGAGGTTGAAAGTTAGGATTCTAAGGCTTTGGGTTGTACCTTCTTTTGGTAACAATGAGGTTCCTAACTCAATGGAGATGATTCTCCTTGATGAGCATGTTAGTCCCTATTAAGTTCTCTTTTAAATATGGTGTTACTTGTTTTTTAAATTTACAAGTTTAAATTATGTGTTTCACTAATCTGATTTTGTTTTTTTGTTGGATTTCTAGTGTGGAAAAATACAAGCTACAGTTAAGAAACCACTCCTTAATAGGTTTAGGGATCTTATAGTTGAGGGTCAGGTTTATAGAATGGCATACTTTACTGTTGTTTCAAATCATGGTAGTTATAGAGCAACTTCTCATGAATTCAAATTGGTTTTCCTTCACCGAACCACTGTTGTAGCTGTTGATGAAGACGTTATCCCTAAGACTTGTTTCAACATGTTTCCTTTTTCTGATTTGCTGAATATGACTGAAGATTATGATTTTTTAGTTGGTGAGTCTATCTTTTTTGTTTGCTATTATTTATGTTTTTTTAACAGTTGCTTTGAATATTTAATAGGTTTTGTTTGTTTGGAATAGATGTTATTGGTCTTTTAACTTCAGTGGGAGAAGAGAAAGAATATGCAAAAGAGGGCAAAATTGTGAAAATGATTGTGCTGGAATTAACTTCCAAAGAGTATGTTGATTGAGTCATTCCTGCTGGTTTATCTTTATGTTTTAATCACTTTCTCTCATTATTTTCTGTTTCATTGTTTGTTATGTTTTGAGTTTCAGTCTTACCTTGCGATATGCATTGTTTGGGGACTATGTTAATCAAGTAAATCATTTCCTTGCGTCTGGCTATGTGGAGCAGCCTGTTGTAGTCATTCAACTTGCAAAAGTCAAGTTCTTTAGGGGTACATTGTTTGTTTTTTGTACATCTCATTGCTGCTCTAGGTGTTGTCTCCAATAAACTTTTGCTTGACTCTTTCTGTGTTTCTGTGTAGGTCAAGTAGGCCTTCAAAATGTGATGTATGCCACTCAAATGTTATTTAATCCTGATCTTCCTGAGGTTGTTGAGTTCAGGCAGAGGTTAGGATGGTTTATTTTGTTGATTTTTTATTCTATTCTTTATTTAAAGCCAATCTGTGTCAATAAGTACAAGTATTATCAAAATTTTGTTTCTTTTAGTATGATTGAGCAAGGGGTGAATGGTACTCAGCCACTGTTTATTGCAAATGAGGGTACAGTTGTGTCCTTGGAAGATGATTTCATGCGTTTAACTAGAAAATGCACCATTGAAGAACTTCAAGATAAGAATCAGGTTGTTTTCATCTGAGTTAGTTTTGTTTATGTTTATTTTATGTACAAATGAACTAAAAAATAGAATCAAAGAACAATTTCGAGATCTGATTTTTCATTCATATTGTTAACAAATTCTGAAATGCTCTTTGGATAGGAGGGTTCTTTTATCATTTTTGGTACAATCCAAGGTATTGTTGAGGATGAAGGTTGGTGGTATTCTGCTTGTGTGTGTGGAAAGGGTATCTATCCTCAAAATGGTGTATATTACTGTGATTTCTGTTTGAAGCACATAACCAATGTCACTCCAAGGTCAGAAATTTTGTTGAAAGTGTATTTTTATTTTGTGTTCTGGATTGTTTGTAAGAATGATATTTCTTGGTATTTTTTTTCTGAATGATTGTGTTCCTTTTTTTTCCCTCTCTTTAGATTTAAAGTTAAAATAACAGTTGAGGATCATAGTGGGGAGGGTATTTTCCTTCTCTTTGATCGTGAGGCATCATATTTGCTTAAGAAATCATGTGCTGACTTGTTTAGTGAGGTTCAAAGAGATGCAAGTGTATGTACTTACTTTGTGTTTTCTGTTTTGTTCAGTTTATGGGATGTAATATTTGTTACTTAAACTCTCTATTTCCTATGTATTACTTTCAAAACAGCTTGTATGTGGGGATACTTATCCTCCCATTTTCCAAGGGCTCATTGGAAAGAAGTTACTGCTTAAGGTTGATACCAAAGGTGTCCCACATGATACCTTTTATGGCACTTTCCGAGTTAGGAGAATATGTGATGATCCTACGATTATTACCATGTTTGAACTTCCCAATTATGATGCTGATGATGAGTCTACTCCAAAAAAGGTTACATATTCCTATAATTATCCTTAGATTGTGTAAATTCATGTTTTGTTCTTTCTTTCTTTTTATATTCTGTTTTGGTGAATTTTTCTTATGGTGTAATGTGTCTTTAAAATCTTATGCCATGTGAATAGGAGCCTGATTTACACAAATCTGTCCTGTTTGGAAAAGGGGATATTGGTGTTAAGGAGGAGTCTTCAAAGAGTTGTATCAAAAGTGAAAAAGTTGATGGTGAGTGTTGTGGGATTTTATGTAAGTCTCCAGTTCTTATAGATTTTCTTGCTGAAAAACAGTCTGCTGTTTCTAGAGGGTCTGAGTTTTCTGCGTTAGTTACTGGTGAAGATGGGAAAGATGAGAAAACACCCACCAATGATACTGTTAGTGATGATCTTTCTTCTGAACTGGATATATTGCTTAGCTCACCAGAAAAGGAAACTCAGGTTCTGTTATATACATTTTTTTCCTCCTTCCTATGTGTGCTGTTTCTAAATGGATTTTCCAATCTTGACTCACTTTCATAGGTTTTATTATTTTTGTTTTGTCATAGGATGCGCTGTCCCATGTTCTCCATGCACGTTGCCAATATGGAGGAAAGGTTACTCATGACAATGATGTTGTCATCTCCAAGGGCAAGAGGAATTTGAATCCCCAATTTGAAGAAGTGGCTACTGTTGCAGATGAGCGTGGGTCCAAGGTTGCCAAGGTTAATGGGGTGTGATTGAAGTTGTTGTATTGAGCTGCTGTGTGTAGGTGTAGGTATTTTAGATAGTATATTTACAAGTGATTAAGAAGGCTTGTGATTCCAAATATTTTGAAATGTAATCGTGATGGCTGGATGGTGTTTTGGTTTGACTTTTTTGGATTGTGTCCAACAAATAGGATTGTCAGATATGGGGTTTTCCTTTTGTGTTGGATCTGGTTATGTTTCAAGTATCTGTATTTTCAACCCCTTTTTTTGTAATAGTGACTTTGCTAGGGATTGGACACATTTTCAATGTTGTAGCCTGTTTAGGTTACATACTAGGATAGGTTGTCAGATGTTGGGATCCTCCTTATCATAGGAGTGATAGGCATATGTAATTGTTCATGTCACTATCAACATTTTCATGAAATGCAGCAGTTTTTTATTTTTATTTGTTCATTTTTGTACAAATTTATCTTTTCATGTTATTTACTTATTGGTGTTTTTTAGAATACTTTATTTTGTTTGCTTTTCTCCCTTATCAAAACTCTGTATGGTTATGTAAGTTCTTTTTTGGTTTGTTTAGCTTTTATAAAGTTAGCTCCAACACTTACTTGCCCAAGAAAAGATAGAAAATTTGTTGGTTAATAGATTGACAATTTGTTTTCCTATTGACCCGTCCTTTTTTAATACATGTTTTTTTATGGGTACTTAACAATGTCAATGCCGTTTTTGCAATGAATTAGGGGTAGTTTTCGTGGTTTGTGTTTCAAACTCTTTTTTTTTTAGTACGTGTAACAAAGATGTCTCAGAATTCTATTCTTGCTAGAGAATATAGGAGAAATTCTTTGAAAAGAAAACGAACACAAGGTCACAATCGAAATGCAAGAGGTTGGTACTGATTTTAATTTTGTGATATTTTTATTATTTTGGTTCAATTTTCAATGATTTTATATCCATTGGAGTCTTTTTAATTTTGTTCCTTTTCTAATGTTTTAGAGGTGCTCCATTCCTCGACGCCTGTTGTTTCTTTGAATGATTATTCTGGTAATTTTTGTTGCTCTATTTATATTTTTGCGGTTAATCCTTATGTTTGTAATAATTTCCATGTTTATTTTCTATGTTTCCAATGTTTTGTGCTCATTTTTTTCTTTTAGAAAATTTAGTTGATGTGTCCCAAAATGTTTATCAGAGTTCAACTTTTATTCTGTCAGGTACAATAATATGTTTAAGTATTTTATTCCTGTTCAATTTTGTTTTTGTTAGATTATGTTTTAAGGTCTTTTGATTTATATGTAATAACGCATTCGTTTGTTGATTTACTATTGTTTTTTTGCAGTTTTATACCTAAAAGGTTTGATTTAACTAATAGTAACCCATACAATTCCAAATTAAATATATTAGGAGATTTCTGTACTTTATATTTTTTTAATTTAATATCTCACTTATTACCGTATGAATAAATTCATTTAGTACCATCTCAATAATTGCATATTAAAAAAATTAATTACTCCATTGGTCCTCTAAATCTTGAAATTTCCTGTTAGGTTTATATAATATCTTTTTTGTTTCAATCATATTTCCTCAAACAAACTTCATTTTTTTATTAGGGTTATTATTGGTATTGATTTGGTCAATTGTATTAGGATGTATTTAAAAAAAAATATCTCCATGAATTCAATTAAAAGAAAAACAAAGCCTTTAAAACTATTTAAGGAAAAAAATGGTGTAATGACTCAATTAAAATAAGAAAGAAAAAAGGGAGTTCTTTAAAAAATTTGGAAAATGCTATTTATCAATAAAGTCATTAAAGTATAAAAAAATACAACAATATTTCTAATTGTGATTTGGATTATATAATATAAACTTACATAATTAGTATGAATAATTTAAATAATGAAGCAAAGTCTATTCTAACATTAAAAAAGAAAATAAACTCTTCTTGAATATGCTTTATATTTTATCTATATTTTGTTTTTTAATAAATCAATGTTTCTTTATATTGATTTTTGTAGTTTATTATATTTTTTATGTTCAATTTTTTGTTGATTATTAAGTAATCAATTCATTCCTTATTTGATCATGAATTTTTTTTATATTTGGTTGTTAAATATATATTTACATAAATTTCTATTAATTTAAATTAAAATGGATGATATAGACCAATCAGAAATATATGATCCTTCGATAAATTCATTAAGTCAAGTTGCTTCTCTTATTGATCATCCGCTATTCTTGCAAAGTGAGATACAAGGTACGCTCTCTTTCTTAAATTATTTATTATTCAATAATACTCAAATTAAAATCTTATTTAGTTAGTTTTAATAGATTCCATTCTGCTTCTGTGATGAGATATTATTCAGGCAGTATAAAATAGAAATAGTGTTTTCCTATATATTCTTTTCACAAAATTTAAACGAGTCAATTATTTATTATATATTATATCAATAAGCTAATGGTTTATTCATTTTATGTTCAATCTCTTTCATGGCATCTAACTCAGATAAAAAAAAATTTATTCTTATGCATGTTTTTTTCTTGTTTATTTTTTATTAGGTTGTCTTGATGTTGGTGATCCTAACTATGAATGCTCAATCTGTGGGGCGTGTTTCTGGTTATCAGAACGTGTTGAAAGAGATTTACAATTAGTCGACCTGTTTTTACTGTTTGTTGCTCAAAAGGGAAAATTCAATTACCTTATCTTCAAAAGCCCCCAGATCTGTTATATAATTTGATTAATGGACATGATAGGAAGAGTTTGTATTTCCAAAAAAATATTCGATCCTATAACAGTATGTTTGCCTTCACGTCTCTTGGTGGTAAGGTATTGGATTCAGTGAATGATGGGAGTGGTCCACCGCAGTTTATAATAACTGGTCAAAATTATCATCGGATTGGAAGTTTGCTCCCCGATCCTGGTCAGAAGCCTAAATTTGCGCAATTATATATATACGACACTCAGCATGAGATAATGCATAGGCGGGAAATCTTTCGGTATGTGTGTTTGAATTTTTGTTGTTAATCTTTTTTTATTTTATCTCCTTGATGTTTTAATGTTATTTGTGTTGAAAAACATGTTTATATCTGTCACTGGATAGTTATTTTGTGTTTTATTCCCGTTATAATGTGTTATTAATCATTTTTGGTTGATAATGATTTATCAAAACATATTGAAATTGTATCTTGTGTGGTTTTAAATATATTTTGTGGTTAATGTATATTTGTTTTAGGCAAACATCTGAGATGGATGAAGAATTGATAATTGAGTTATTGCAAATGATTGATACTCATAATGTCATAGCACAGTCATTTCGAAGAGTCAGAGAATTTTATCAGTGTCATCCATCCGAGATATTCTCTTTGAAGTTGTATTCGCATAGGAAGGTTGATCGAAGAAATTACAATCCTCCCTCTTGTGATGAAGTTGCTGCTCTGATTGTTGGAGATTTTGATTCGTCGGATCATGGTCGTGACATTATTGTTCGATCTACTACTGGTCAGTTGCAACGTATCTATGAAACTCATGCTCTGTATTGGCCTTTACAGTATCTGTTGTTGTTTCCATATGGCGAGGATGGTTACCAGTTGAATATTCCATATCGAGGTCAACAGGAGGGATATGTTCCTGGAAGAAGAACAAGGGTTTCTCTTAGGGAATTCATATGTTTTCGTTTGCAAATTAGGGAGAAAGAAGATGGAATTATTCACAAGTGTAGGCGATTATTTCAACAATTTGTTGTTGATTGTTTCACGATGATTGAGTCCCAGAGATTGTATGAGATTAGGATGAAGCAAAGTACAATTAGAGGAGAAGTGCTTCAAGGAATAGAAGAGGCTATGCGTCGTAGTGACGATGAAGCTTCTTCAATTGGGACACGAGTCATCTTGCCTTCTTCGTTCACTGGTGGTAGACGTTATATGTTTAATCGTTGTCAGGATGCGATGGCAATCTGTAAACATTTTGGCTATCCAGATTTATTTCTTACTATTACGTGTAATCCAAATTGGCCTGAATTTCAGCGGTTCACGGAGCGAGAGCGAATTCCCATCGCTGATCGTCCTGATATTTCTTGCCGGGTTTTTCATGCTAAGTTGAAATGCCTACTAAGCGATCTCAAGAAAGGTGTATTTTTTGGTCCACTTAATGCAGGTATGTTCCTTTCTTGCTTAGCATTTCAATTTCTGTCTGTTGTTTTTGTAGATGTAGTTGTCTGGCTTCTTTATGTTGTTTTTTGTGTTTTTTAGGCATGTATACTATTGAGTTCCAAAAAAGAGGTCTACCGCATGCACACATGTTACTATGGCTTAACGGGGAAAGCAACTTGCAAAGTGTTGAAATTGTTGATGAATTCATCTGTGCTGAACTACCCAATCCACAGAAGTTTCCATCTCTTTATAATGTTGTCACCAAGTACATGATCCATGGTCCTTGCGGTCTTCTTAGACCGAGTTCTCCTTGCATGAAAGATGGTAAGTGCTCAAAATTTTATCCGAAAAGATTTGTTGATCAGACGAGCTTTGATGAAGATGGCTATCCGATTTATAGACGTCGTAATATGGGTGTGACAGTGAAGATCAATGACGTTGATATTGACAATAGATTTGTTGTGCCTTATAATCCACTACTGTTAATGAAATATCAAGCTCACATAAATCTTGAGTTCTGTAACAAGTCAAACGTCATCAAGTATCTTTTTAAGTATATCAATAAGGGTCCGGATCGGGTGACTGCAACTGTTGGAGAAACACATTATGTTGGGGAATCTTCTCAGGTAGTTGATGAGATCAAGCAGTATTATGACTGTCGTTATTTATCACCGTCTGAATCCATGTGGAGAATTTTAGCTTATGATATTCATCATAGATGGCCGTCAGTACAGAGGTTGACTTTTCACTTGCCGAACCAGCAGCATGTTGTATTCGATGATGCTGATATCACCACTCATGTTTATTTGCACAACAAAGATTTGTTGACGATGTTTATAGGTTGGATGATGGAGAATAGACGGTTTCCAGATGGCCGGTCTTTAACATATGTTGAATATCCAGGAAAATTTGTCTATTGTTTGAACAGTAGGGAGTCGAAGCCGAGGCAGAGGGGATTTTCAATTGGAAGATTGAGTTTTGCTCATCCGTCATCTGGTGAACTTTTCTATATGCGGATGCTTTTGAATGTGCAGAGAGGTTGTACCAGTTTTCGGAGTATACGAACTGTGAATGGTGTTACTTATGATACATTTCAGGAGGCATGTTCTGCCATGGGATTCTTGATAGATGATAAGGAGTATGTTTCTGCGATTAAGGAAGTTGCCGAGGTAGCGTCCGCTGCCCAGCTAAGGAGGTTTTTTGTGATATTGTTGTTATCTGGTTCCATGGGAAGGCCTCTGTCAGTGTGGGAACAAACTTGGGCCTATTTGTCTGATGATATTCTCTATCGTAGAAGGCATGAGCTGCAATATCCTGGTAAGAATTTTGTTTATGGTGATTTTATTATGTGATAAGCAGACACACATGAACTTAGACAGTGCAGAAATTATGTTATCGTGCTAATATTTATTAATTATTGTTAAATGTAGATTTAATGATGAGTCAGGACGAATTGCAAACATTTTGTTTGTTAGAAATTGAGAGACTATTGCAGAGTAATGGAAAATCATTGAGAAATTATGCCGGTATGCCAGTTCCTAATAACTCTCTAGTGTCTCAATTTAGCAACTTGTTGTTGCTGCGTGAGTTGCAGTATGACACTGTTTCTTTGACTCGTGAGCATGATGCAAATGTCGTAAAGTTAAATGAAGAACAGAGGGTGGTCTATGATAAAATTATTGATTGCATTTTGAATAAGAGGCACGGATTCTTTTTTGTTTATGGCTTTGGTGGCACTGGAAAAACTTTTTTATACATGGTTTTGTCAGCTCGATTGCGATCTGAGAAAAGGATTGTTATAAATGTTGCTTCTAGTGGTATTGCTTCTCTGTTGTTACCTGGTGGTAAGACGGCTCACTCTATGTTCAATATTCCTATTGAGCTGACTGAAGAAACTGTTTGTCGGATTAAGAAGGATAGTGCAAAAGCTGAGGTAGTCCGATTGGCCGATTTGATTATTTGGGATAAGGCACCGATGACTAACAAGTTGGCTTTTGAAGCACTCGATAGGACATTACGTGATATAATGGTTTCGGTCTCTGATAGGAATAAAGATTTACCTTTTGGTGGGAAGGTGGTTGTTCTCGGTGGTGATTTCAGGCAAGTCTTGCCAGTTATTCCGAAAGGTTCTCGTGCTGAGATTGTGATGGCTTCGATAAATTCTTCTGTCCTCTGGAAATATTGTGAAGTTTGTTGTTTGACAAAAAATATGAGGTTAACAATGGGATTGGAACAATCAACTTCTCAGGAGTTAAGGTCATTTTCAGATTGGATACTTCAGATTGGTGAAGGTCGGTGTGGAACAGTGGTCAATGATAAACTTTTTGTTGAGATTCCTTCTGATTTAATAATTCCTGTGTTGGAAAATCCAGTGGAGGATATTGTAAATACAATTTATCCGAATTTGGTTCAGAATTTTCGTGATCCAAGTTTTTTCCAGGATAGGGCAATTTTGGCTCCGACTGTTGACAATGTTGAAGAGATAAATAATTATATTGTTGACTTGTTGCCCGGGGAGGAGAAAAATTATCTTAGTGCTGATTCGATATGTGGTAGTGATGTTTATTCTGATGTTGATGTTGATTGGATAAATGTTGAATTCTTGAATCAGATTAGGTGTTCTGGTCTACCTAATCATTCATTGAAGTTGAAAATAGGTGTGCCTATTATTTTGTTGAGGAATATTGATCCAGTTGGGGGTTTGTGTAATGGTACCCGACTTGTTTGCGAGATTTAGGGAGAAAGTGATCGGTGCGGATATGTTTCTGGTAGCAATGTTGGGGATAAAGTTTTTATCAGTAGATGAATATGATTAACAACAGTCGGTTTGTTCTTGCGTCGTCCTGTGTTTGTCACGGTCAACTTTATGTAGCTGTTTCCCGAGTTAGGAATGAAATGGTCTTAAGATTTTAGTTTGTGGTGATGCATTAGTTGATCCTGTTAGTGTCGTCCTGTGTTTTGTCACGGTCAACTTTATGTAGCTGTTTCCCGAGTTAGGAATAAATGGTCTTAAGATTTTAGTTTGTGGTGATGCATTAGTTGATCCTGTTAGTACTGAAAATTTGTATTTACGAAAGTTTTGATAAGATATAATGTAGTTTCTTTTAATACATTCAATCTTATCTCTGTAATTTATAGTTTTTATTTTGGTGTATGTTTTGTTTATTAGGACAGTTTCTCTATGGTATGTGTACAATAGTCTCAACCATTTTGTGTGCAGTAGGTGCACCATATTTTATGACTGTTATATTCTATTTCATGAAATCAAAGTATGTTATGAAAGAAGAGTATTCATACGATTTATAAATATAGGGTATATTACTATATATTAGCATGCGCGTGGGTTTCATCTCTGATATGGAAAGCTATCTTCATTTAGCCCCACACACATGCAAGTTGTAGGTTCTTTTCCAGCGTGGCTTTCTCCTCAGGAAGGGTGCATGTGCTGCTCTTTGCTTTCGTTGTCATTGTCTTTTTTTCGCGATTCCTTCGTGCAGGCCCCCTTTTCTTGTGGATTTAGTTGATCAAGTAATCATCAAATTGACCTAAGCCCCTTTGTTTTTATTTCCCGATTTAGTTCTAGCTGCCCTACCAAATCTTCTGTATAGTCTTTGTTTCTTTGGTGTTTGGTCCTTGTCATTCATTGCATGTTAGGGATTTTCTCATTGAGTCTCAAATAAGATTTGTTTCGTATAGCAAGAAAAGTTATATGATACCATGTAAGTTTCATTTTAGTGTTATAAAACAAAAAATTATTTTAATCGTAACTACACTCGTCTATACAATTTATTTTATTTTGTTATTTCTATGAAATATATTTTAGGTAACTTTTTTAAAATGTATGTATCAATTATTCTTGGTGGCTTCTGCTATCTATTTTTTTATTATTTTTATTTTAATATTTAGTAAAAATTCTAATTTGATATCTAATATTTTAAATATTTTGTTTTGGTTCAAAATAATTTTATACTATTTTAGATACTGTTATAGTATTTTTATTTAAACTATTAATTATGCAGCAAGATATTATGTCTGTTACAGTTTATCAATATTTTCTGATATTATTTTTCCTAAAAAAATGGAAGAAATTATATTAATTTATTAATAAAAAATATTTCCATCTATTAATCAAAATTATTATGTTTTTATAAAAGTTTATTTTATATAAATCTGATGAAAATTAAATGAATTATGTGAGAAGTGATTCTTTTTTAATTTTGTTTATAAGCTTTTAAATTGCTTCTTAAAAGGTTGCAAGTTGGTTTTTAAGATTGTATCATACATTAATATTACTACTTTACATAAGTTAAAAGTTAAAGAAAGTTACTCCTAAAGTTTTGTAAACGGACTCTATATCTTTATTAAAATATAAAATTTTATTAAAAACTTAATTATCTACTTCTTTAAATTTGATATTTTTTTTTCAACTAAAATATTTATAACTACTTTATATTATTCTTATGAATTTATCCAAATTTCAATTTATTTTGTTTTATTTTTTTTACCTTAAATATCTATTTAATAGATGAACAACTGTTATTTTTCAAAATTCAATTTAAAGTATTTTTTTAATACATTGATTTTTCATAATAATAAATGAAATATAACAATTATCGATTTAATTTTTTTTTCCTATGACTCAAAAAAGACTTGGTTGCATTTTTTTTTTATTAGTATAATTATCTCAATTAAAAGCTAAAGTTAATTAAAGTGAGGTCATTCTAATTTTATCATCAAGTTCATCAATTTGGGGTTATTAGGGATCCTAAAAGACGTTTCTGCCTCACGCGGTGTTCGTCTATCCCTAACCAAATCTCCATCCGTCGGATGATCACCGCCGCCATCCTCGACTGAGATTTCGGCTTCCCTCCTCGGTTCTGGTCACATGCAGAGAAGCTATGGCTATCTCTGCATTCGATTCCACCATGAGGTTGTTCTTCTAATCCGTTGTTTTCTGTTCCTTTCTCCCCAGGGTTGCTCTATCTCTCTCTGTCGAGGATGCCTCACTCTCCATGTCGACTTCTCGGATTTGGATAGCAGATATTGTCACCGCGATTCCAGAGGTATATGTGGGCTATGGTTCCATTCGCCCCTGTTCAATCTGTTTCTCGATTCATTCTCCAATTTGAATTTCTTTTTTGTGTTAATTGTTGGTGTTTTCTGGATCTATCATTTGATTTTTAGTTGTTTAGTTTCTGATTTATTCATGGTGATTGTTAATTGTTTTAGTAAATCAATGGTTCTCTCCTATGTTTGTGCTGTTGGAGTTTCTGTGAAATAATTTACTTCTTGGGGGAGGGGGGTTTGCTCATTATAAATTATATAATTTCCTTTTTACTGTTGGACTGAAGCTAACTGTAATGTTTGGTATAGTTGACTGATGAAATTCTCTTTTTGCTTTACTGTGAATTGTCTAATCAACTATATGTGGTATTTGGTAATTTGTATCAGACCTCTTCCCATATTGTTTTTGCTATTTTCCCATGAGTATTTGGTAACTTGTGATATCTTCCTAAATGATGTGTGTGGTTATATCAATCTTATATCCTATTAGTCTATCTCTGTCCTATATGTGAAGCTTACATTGTAATCTTGAGTGTTTGTTACATTGGGAGTTTATAACCCAACTTTTTTGTTTATCTGCTCATCTTAGTTCTGAGTTCTTTTGTTTATATTTCTACTTTTGGTGTTCTTATCTTTCATATTTTCGGAATGAATGACCGTGTTGATCTGGTGGACAAAATCACTCCGTGGAGAGAATCATGAAATTGCATGTTAAAGTTGTCAAGATGTGGTACCACAAGAATCCTGCTTTGGATTCTTCTCAAAATCTGTTGCATATCTTAATGGATGAGAAGGTAGTTTTATTTTATGTTAGCATTTCTTTAGGTTGTTGCAGTTTTTATTTTTTATTTTTATAATATCCATAAGGGAAGGTTCCAAACTGATATGTTTTGTTGTTTTATTTTTTTTTAATCAATTGTTGTTATGCTTTTTGTATACCTAAATAGTTATATATTCAAATATGAAGCATTTTTTTCAACTGCAGTTACACAAGATCCAGGCCACCATTAGAGATCAGCTAATATCAAATTTGCCTTGTCTCTCAATGAAGGAATTGTGTACTTGATGACCCATTTTACCGTTGTACCCAACACTGGTTTGAACAGGGTGACAAAACATCGGTTCAGACTTTTGTTCCAATACAACACGTCTGTGTTTTGGTATCTCCAAGGATACCTCATTCGGGTCTGTGTTTTTCATCATTAGATGAAATTGATCAAATGACAAAGGATCACAATTTCCTGATTGGTTCGTACAAGTTTCTTGCTCTTCCCTTTTACTATCATGTATTGTGTTTTAAAATGTGTGGCTTCTGATTCAAATTTGTATATGTTTCAATCTTATTATAGACTTTGTTGGGATTATTACTGGTGTTCGAAAAGAAAGAGATGTGGCATCATATGGGAAGCTGGTGAAAGTAGTGGTGCTAGAAGTCTTTTCTGATGGGTAATATCTCTCTCACTGTCTCCTATATCAGTAGCTATCTTCTATTGGTTCTGTTTTTTTTCTTCCAGTTTTTATGTTTATACGAATAATATATAGTTAGATCCTTTTGATCTTTTGAAACTTATCTGTTCAGCAAAAGGGTACAATGCATGTGTGGAAATGCTTGTGATTTGTTAGAATATGATAAATTACAAAAATATGGAAGATCTCCCCTGGTTGTTCTCGAGTCTTTTAAAATCAAAGCCATTGAAGGTTAGTTTTCACCCATATTCAGCTTATTTTTACTCTATATTTAGCTGTCTGTTTTCTTACTTTCTAATGTGGATATGGTTTCAGGCTAATAAAATAGGATTCTTGCATGCAGGTGGGGTAATCCTACAGAATATGATAGATGTCTCTAGGTTATTCATTAATCCTGACATTCCTGAGGCCGTTGAGTTCCTAAGCAGGTTAGTTGTGATCAAAATATTGAAAATGTAGAAGCTGCCATGGTTATTTTGTTTGTGTTGTATTTGTTTTGTGTTATGAAGATTAGTTATTGTATCTTGTGTGTAGATTTAGTGTAGCCAGTTATGGATTCTCAAGCCTTGTGACCAATGACCTTGGATACTTAGTTTCTAAAGTTGATGGTGATTATTTCAATTCCAAAGAGATCAGTAATATTCAAGATCTTCATTCAGATAATGGGGTACTACTTTAGATTGGCAAACTCTTTATTTAATAGTTAATCTTGAATTTCTTAAACATCTGTCTTGGGTTTTGTAAGCTGTTTTGTTAATGATTATTGTATAGTATATCATTTTTTTTTAAATTTTACAGGATTCTCATTACTTTGTTATTGGGACAATTAAGGAAGTTATGGATGAACCAGATTGGTGGTACTACACATGTGTGTGTGGTCAAGCTGTTGTTGAGCATGAGGATCTCTACTTTTGTGATTCTTGTGGTTCATGTGTTGAGCATGTTATGGTCAAGTGAGTTCATATGTAACCTTATTTTAGAATATATTAATTAAAATCTAATGGATTTTTGTTGCTTCTTTGTTATGCGCCACTCTATGTGTTGTTAAGCAGATTTTTTGGTTATAGTTATGATTCTTGGTTGTTAATTGTGTTAGATACGGGATTCGGGTAAAGATTCAGGATGCTAGTGTACTGTTTTGTTTGTTTTGTTTGATAATGCGGCAACAAAACTATTTGGAAGAACCTGTTCTGAAGCATTTCTTAGCATAGAAGATGAATTTCCAGTTGATCCTGGTGTGCTTGCAGTATGAACTCTTTCATACCGAAGCACATTTAATCTTTTTTATTGAATTTGTGTACAAGTTTATTGATTCCTTTATATTAACCTCCTAAGGTTTGTCGGTCATATTCTCCACAAATGTTTGATCATGTTGTTGGAGAGAAGAAAATTTTCAAGGTTGAAGTTGTTTCTACAGTTAATGCAGATTACTCCAGTTGCTTTAAAATTGTGAATGTCTTTAGTCATAATCAAGAACCAGTTGCAGTCGATGATTATATCAATGTATGATTCCTCACCTTATCTTACAACATGTTGATGCAATCGCTTTTTTTTTTTTTTTGAACCAATGGATTCGATGCTTATTTTAACCAACTTATCCCAGGCAATGTTTCAAGGTCCCATTTTTCCACCAATGTATGATAGCTACTTGCAGTATGCAACTGGCGAAGATTACAAGACTCAAGTAGTTTGTGATAATGCTATTCAATCAGAAACTATTGAAGATATTATCACTGATCTTATTTCACCGAACCGCTGTTATTCTGATTCTGAGAATGTATTTTTTTCCTCTCATTTGCAATAAAATCTCTTAAATCATTTTTTTGTTAGTCTTGTTATATCATAACTTGAACAATTAGAAAATAATAGTTTTGTAAATTATTTGAAATTTTAAATGCTGTAATCCTTTTTTCTTTGTTGCAGGGTGGTTTTGTTTTTATTCTGGGAACTATATCATCTGTCTTGAAGAATCATAAGTGGTGGTTCTCAACTTGTTTATGTGGTTCTGTTGTCAAGTAATAAAATATTTTATCATGTGATCTATGTCAGCTTCAATGCATTGATGCTGTCCGAAGGTGTTTTGTTCTTTCATTTTATTCTGTTTTTGTAACTATTTATTATTTCAATGTTAACTGAAGTTTTCGTTGTTTGCTCATGATTTGGAAGGTTCTGCTTGAAGGTTGTAGTGTCTCATTCAAATGGGAACAATATTTTTGTTCTTAAAGATCGTGAAGTTGTCCAAATAATAAAGACAACATGCTCGAGGTTTTTGGATAATCACCCAGAGTTGAGTCAGGTTGTCATCCAATTGTGGTTTTAATTAGTATATGAATATAGATATAGTAACTTTGTTTCTTTTGTAGTTCCTAGACAAAACATAAATTATTATTGACGTATTTGTTAAGTATTTTGTGTTTTTTTTTTCTTTAATTTTTGGTTTTTAGGGATCTTATTGCAAAGTTGTTCCATTGAAACTCATTTCAAGTGTTTTGCACAAAAAGTTGTGTTCATGGTTGATGCTAGGCCTGTGGGTTATGAGATTAATCGTTTTCTGTGTATATTGTTCAACAATCTGGGATGATACTCTGTTATTAATGTTTTGAGGCTGCTGCTGAGATGAATGACCATAAGGTTTGTTTTATATTTTTTATAATTTGTTCAATTATTAGTGTTTAAAAATATCAATAGCTAAGTGCATTTAAATTTTGTTCAGATTCATGTTCTGGTTGATTCTGTGCCTGAAGTTGAGGATGCTTTCAGCCAATGTGGAAGTGATCATGAAGCCGTGGAGGATCTGCATGCTTTTTAGTTTAATGTGTTGACATATTACTTGAAATTGTTGTTTGATTTTCTGGTTGTTCGATTCATGTTTGGTTGATTCTGTGCCTGAAGTTGAGGATGCTTTCAGCCAATGTGGAAGTGATCATGAAGCCGTGGAGGATCTGCATGTTTTTAGTTTAATGTGTTGACTATTACTTGAAATTGTTGTTTGATTTCTGGTACTTATAATTCTAATATGGATATAATTGATAGTTATGTATTTAATGAAAGTATTTTTTTAATTACAAGAAAGGAAAATTTTCATTTATTTTATCAATTTCAAATGAATTGGCTCAATAATTAATTAATTATTACTCTGTTTATAAATGTAAAAATAAATTAATTGCCCAAAAGATATAGATGCTGGTTAATAAATTGTTTTACATTACATTTTTAATGTATTTAAGCTAAAGTTAAATTTAATTCTTATTAACAAAAATAATATTTTGTCTTCATTTAAAAATTTATACATTTCAAATTGAAGTATAAGTAGAAACCGGGTTAATTCCAAATACCGAACTGATTTTGTAAAGAACTTTGGTCTTCATGAAAGGATTTTTTCCTTGACAATGCAGTCAAAAGACAAAATATATTGTAGTACAGTGTATTATTTTTTTTTTTCAAAATTATTCTCAAGATGTCGTGATAGTAGGGTATTTTTACATCAACTGTTTCATCAATAATTAAATCTATAACACAAAATAATATGTATTTTAAATATTCTTTTATATAACATAAAAATTTCTATCATTATAGTTAGATTAATTAATACTATAATTTTGTTTAGGAAAAAACAAATTTATTATTTTCATATTATACAACTAATATATATAATATTGATCAATTTTTTATTAAGATTCTAATATCTTTTTTTCTAATTTAGTACATGATTTTTAACTTTATTTCGTATATTATTTATTTATTTAAGTTTAGTAATTTCTTTGTTGTCCATATATGTTAATTTTAATATTTGAATAGTATTTTATTTTTGTTTTAGACTTCAACCTAATGTTTAAAATTTATAAAAGGATTTAAAATTAAAATACATTTATATTTAAAGAATTATTTGTATTTTTTTTCCTGTCAATTTATTAAAAAAATTAAGTTTAAATTATTGGTGTACTCTCTTCATGCTCATCTAAAAATATCATGTATAATGTTTATTGAATTGGGGTGTAAATTTATTTTTCAATGGTATTTGAATGGAAAAAATATAATTTATTTTATAGAAGATTCGTAATATATTTTGAAAACAGAATAATAAATTTTAAATTTTTTTATGATAATATATAAATTTAATTAATAACATATATATAAAATTTAGTTAGTTTGCTTAGTGAGGTGAACGTCATATCATTATCTATGGTAGCGGTGTCAGTGGCGTGGTTGTGATGGGTAGGGTTTTTGCATCAGTCGTCTCATCAATCACTAAAGCTATAATAAAAATGATATATATTTAAAATATTCTTTTATAACATAAAAATATTTATCATTGTATTTACATTAGTTAATAGTATAATTTGTTTTAGACAAAAAAAAATTATTTAAATTTCATATATACACCTTATATATATTTAAAATTGATTTTTTATTAAGATTCTAATATCTCTTTTTTCATAATTGTACATAAATTTTCAACTTTTCTTTATATATTGTTTATTTTATTTTAAAGATCAGTAATTTATTTTGTTCTGCAGATATGTTAATTTTAATATTTTATACTATTTTATTTTTGTTTACACTTGAAGCTAATATCTGAAATTTATAAAATAATTTAAAACATAAAAAAATAGTTTCTCTAATGGAATGGAACATCATCTTCCTCATAAGTTTCTCCTTCGTTACTGATTCCTCGGCCTACGTTTCTCTTTCCTGCTTCTGCCGGCTGTTGGCAATCTCCCGTTCCTGTTTGTTTCTTCTTTGTGTTGGTGTGACCCCGAATCGCGTCTCACCATTCTCAACCAGTTTCTTTATCCCTATACGGTTTGTGTTTATGGATCGTTTCTTGGATTATCCGATCTCTCTCTCTGTCGGAAAACTGTGCATCAATGTTATCCACTTCCGTCGACCTTCTCGGTCTCAACAATCCGTCGGAACGGTATTCCTATCATCATCGTGTTTTCTTTGATTTGTTTCCTTTTGTTAAAAATTCATTCTAATTTACTAATTTTTATACTCTAATCTCTTGGTAGAGGAAGATGTATGAGAAATCAATACAGATGGAGCTGGTTCTGGATCTGAAATTGCAACCGGGTTCCACTGAAAATCGAGAGTGGGTTTGAAAATTTTGAAGAAAGCTAACTACATAATTTCTCTTCTGAGCTATTTGTGTAGAAACTGTGTTCAATTTTGATGAGTTTTTTATTCTTCTTATCAGCTGTTTTGGGTCGATTGTTTTCTTTGTGAGTGCTTTGAGGTAGTGATTGAGAGAAGGGATTCAAGTGGGAAGCATGCAAGGGAGTATACTGTTTATACAGGGGGTATTGGTTCAGTATAATTGTTTTCATTTGTATGGGTTTTTTGCGTGTTTGGTCCCAGGAAAATGATGTGGTTAAAATCTATGCTCATAAGAATCAAACTAGGATGTCAACATTTCTTCAATTGAAATATCTCCAAGCGCTGTTGTTGTTGGGAACTCTACTATATTTCAAATATAACAATTTGAAAAAGGGATATTGTTTCTTATGTTCATTTCTGTTTCAGGTTTAAAACGAAATTATTGACCACAAAAGAAGTGATTTTTTGATTTTCAATTGGTCTGGGTTGGTTTGACATTTATCTTTTTTTTTTGGGTGTAATTTGTACTTTCTTTTTCAGCTCTCTTGGAGTTGTAGCTGAACTGTGGGGCATCATTGATAAGAGTTTATAGTTTTTTTTTAGTTTTATTTTTGTGAATCTTCCTGATGTGTTCTATCTCAGTACTCATATTGGTGGGGAATAGTATATGTACATAGTCAAAGATATCATGAATCAATAGGTATGGTTGCTTTATAAATAATAGATAGATAGATAGATGTATCTAGATTCATAGATAGGTTGATATTACATAGCTATATGTAGAAGTATGAGTATATGTTATTTAATTAGGTATGGGCACATTGAAAGTCATATGTCAATCAATCAATCAATCTATGGAAGGACTTCAACATAAACGTGTTCTGCAAGCTTTGCATTACAGGGTTGCCCCTTTCTCTACTATAAGTAGTGATGAGGTGATGGAGTATTGTGCTGATCTCTCAGAAGCTATCATTTGTTCCTTACTTGGTTCTCTTCTTTTGCATTCCCTTTCATTGAGATAAGACTCAGATCTAACACAGTTTTTTTCTTGTCAAACTTTTGCTTTCTATTTTTATCATCTACATTTTTTCATCTCTGGTATTTTTATAAGATGAGTGTTGCTATTGATGCTATTAGAAAAATCTCTCCATGGAAGGAAAGTTGGACTATTGAGGCTAAGATCTTGTCCATTTGGGAAGATGCTACGGTTGTTAATGAAAATATGCAGAAACTCTTACACATGGTCCTGATGGATAAGCAGGTGAATATGTGTGTTTGTGTGTCTCTCTGTGTGTATGCCTGCCTATGTTCTATCAAAACTTTTTTAGTTAACTAAATTCTGTTTTTTAAAATTCTATATGTGATGATTTTTAGCATCTAATGTCTCATGGTATAATATTATAAAGGCTAAGGTGTTTTTTTTTTCCTTGTTTTTTTTTTTTAAGCACCACAAAATCCAAGCAAGTGTTGAGGATGATTTGATTTCAACTTTTGTTGATCTGTTAGAAGAAGGAGAAGTATTCATTATTTCTGACTTCAAAGTGATACCCAATCTTGGATTGGTCAGGGTTAAAAGGCATCGTTTTCGCATCCTTTTCAAGTGTACTACCTCTGTTCTTGCTGCTTCAACTACAGTGATACCCAACCCTGGTTTAAGTGTAACTTCTATGGACCAGATTCTTCAAAAGTGCATTGATTATGAGTACTTAATAGGTAAATTTCAATTTTTGAAATATAAACCATTATAAAGGTGTGTTAAATTGTAATTAATAGAAAATCAAGCAAATGTCTCGTGGTATTCTATCTGAGGGTTTAATCCTCTCTTCTATAATTTGAGTAACAGATTTTATTGGGGTGCTTTGTGGATTGAAAAAGAGAAGGGATGTTGAGAGTAATGGAAAGATGTTGAAAGTTCTGACCCTCGAAGTTTTTGCTGATGGGTATGCATTGTGTTTCTGTTTCTGATCCTTATTTTTAAATAAGCTTGTGTTTGTTTTTCTTCTATTTTTTTTTTACTGCTCTTGAATTAGTCTATTCTTGTGCATTCTTTCTTATAATGATTACCCAGGAAGAAAATCTCCTGCAATTTTGTTGGTGATTGTCCTGCTCTTTTAGACATGAATACTTTGAAAAGGTACCAGAGACCACCTGTTGTAGTTCTGCAATCTTTCAAGGTCAAAGTCAATGGAGGTGAAGAGTTGTCCATGTTGCACATGTTTCAGTTTTGAATTGTTTAAATATTTTTTCTATACCGATGAATACTTTCTTTAAGTATTAATTTCTTCTTATTGTCTTTTGTGATTTGTAGATAAAGTCAGTCTCCAAAATGTCGTCAATATTTCCCGAGTTTTGGTCAACCCTGATATGCAGGAAACTGTGAATTTTCTGAATCAGTTAGTTTTATTCAGTTCTCTTTAAGTTTTGCCTCTCTAAAGTTGAAATTTGTTTCTCCCTCTCTATCACTCTCTCTCTCTATATCTCTTTCTGTTTTTCTCTTTCTTTTTGTAACTCTCTATAACTTTGTTATTGAAATTCTTTAATCCTAATTTTAATTTTTTATATTCGTTTTAAATAGATATGGTATTGGGAGCCACCATTTCAGTAGACTCTGTAGTAATGAGGTTGGGGATTTGGTATGTGTAATGGATGATGAATCTTTTGATTGGAAGCTAATACGCACTATTGATAATCTTAAGGCCAACAATGAGGTGCGCACTATTAGTTTTTTAACATGTTTTAGTGGTATGTAAGACATAGTCATGTTAATTGATTTTTTAAAATTGTAGACATCCCTTGCTTATTCAATTCATAGTTTTATTTTTTCTAATAGGATGGACAATACTTTGTGGTTGGAGAAATTAAGGAGATTGTTGAAGATCCGGAGTGGTGGTTTTTTTCTTGTGTTTGCGGTCATCCTATTGTAGGTGATGACAATGTGTTCTATTGTCAGCTGTGCAGCAGAGAGATTCAGCATTTTATGATAAGGTAAATATATGTTATGATTTACAAATTTACTTTCATGTGTTCTGATTCAATGTTATAAGTTGCCTTCATGTATCGGCCTCTTCTATGGCTGAAAAATAGGTGAATCTCATATTTACTTTCTTTGTTATAGTTACAGGATTAAGATACTTGTTGAAAACGGCACTTCTTGTGGAATGTTTGTCTTGTTAGACAGCCCAGCCACTAAGCTATTAGGGAGAACCTGTTCTGATGTTTTTTTGTTGTTAGAAGATGAAATCGATGTATGGTTTATTCACTTATATTTTATTGCTGCATACTCTATGGATAAGTATCTCTTATACTTTATTTTTGTCGAATAATTAGTGATCACTTTTCAATATCTATGACAGAAAATTGAGCACCCATACTGTCCACAGTTTTTTCATAAAATGCTTGGCAAAGAAATTATTTTCAAAGTTCAAGCAAAGAGGATTAGTGCTCATGGTTATTGTGGTACCTTTAAAGTCATCAATGTCATTAGTGATTCACGGTTTTTCAACAAAGTTCAGGCTGATCAGTGCATCAAGGTTAGTGCATCAAAGTTACTGCTCTTTGTTTATGTTAGATATGTATATGGATTAATTGGAGGAATCTTTTTTATATATAGTTTGTCAATCCCCATTTCCTAATTATTTGGCTGTTCTTTAAATTGGTTTGCTTTACATGCCAAGATGGTTTTGTCTCATACTTTATAAAATTGGTTGCCTTTAATGATTAATGTTTTGTTTCCAAATTTTAAGGATGTTAGTTCTGATTCAACCTTTAGCCCAATATTTGAAGACTTTTCTCGGTATGGACAGCTTAGATGTTATGAGAACCAAGTTATATCTGGTGTTCAAATGGAGCTGCATAACATTAAAGAGATTCTTGCTGACATTCTTTGTGCTAAGATGTATTCTTGTGCATCAAGAAATGTTAGTAATTTTTTTTTCAACCATCTGAATTCTGTTTCAACATGTGTGGTATTATAAGAGATGTATCATAATATACCAATTATTATTTTTCTACAGGATCATATTTGTATTTTGATTGGTGAGATTATAGATGTTCTTAAACATCAGAAGTGGTGGTACTACTGTTGTCTGTGTAATGCACCTGTTTCTCATGTTGGGAATGTATTTTATTGTTATCTGTGTAGAGTTGAGTGTGTTGATGCGATAAGAAGGTATCTATTCTCTCTCTCGGAGTTGTTGGTACCAGTTTTTTTTTGCTTTACTGAATCTTCTGCACATGTTTCCCAATGTACATATTTTTTATTTTTTATTTTTTTTACATTACTTAGGTATCGGATCAAAATTATTGTTTCCCACTCAAGTGGCAGCAATATTTTCATACTTGAGGATGATGAGGTGATGCAAATAGTCAAAAAGAGTTGTTCAGAGTTTTTGATGGATGAAAGGAAAAACTCCCAAGTACTCATTTTGGTTTTAATTTAATTTAGTTGTTCTTCTTTTCGGTTTAGTATTTATGGTTCAGGTGTGTGAATTTTGCTAATGTCCCTTCTTTTTTTTTTTCCCCTTAGTCAACCGATGAGTACACTCTTCCGAATGGGATAATTTCTCAGTTGATGAACAAGAAAATTCTGTTCATAGTGGATCCTAGATCTGTTGGATATGAATTGAACACATCTCTTCATGTTGTTCGTGCAGTATGTGATGATCTTGAAATTGTGAAGTTTTTGGAGGACTCTAGCAATGATAATGAACAGCAGGTGATAAGATTGTTAATTGAATCTGATGTTGAGTTAGTGGGATTTTTTTCTAATCAGGTCAACCTGACTTTGGTATATTGTTCTGTGTTTTTCATGTGTTATGTGTTAATGGTTTGTGATGTTATTCCTTTGTTGTTCAATTTAGAAATTTCATCTGGATCCCTTTGTTCCTCATTTTCCTTTCGAACTTAAGAATCCAGTTCAGTTTCACTCCAATGCAAGCATTCAGTGTTCATCGAGCTCAGGTGCTACAGTGGGACAGGCTTCACCCATTTCTGTTCTCAACTGGAATTGTTGGGTATTTGTTGAACTAATTCACTTTGATTTTTAATCTCTTTTTAAACTATATGAACAGTGATAGATACATACCTATATGTATTGGTTAGATTCTTTTACTTTATTTGTTTAATTTTTGTTTTGTTAGTCTTCAATGTTTCATTCTACCTGGTTTGTTTCTCATCTTGATTTATTTTATTTGTTTATTTATTTATTTAATTTTTTCTTCTTTTGTGGTCTCTTCATTCGATGTTCTTATATTTTGTTGTGTTATTTGTAGAATGTTAACCATGATTTTCATGCAAGAATCTCATCCTCACAAGGTTCGAATTTATTTGGTAGTCATCAGCCTCTCACTGTTAGGGAAGAGCTTCGGAGTGCTTTTGGACAACGTGAAAATTCTGCCGAGGCTGTTGAAAGGATGGATGAGTGTAGTGGCTAATATTTTGTTACATTAGAATATATATATATATATATATATATATATATATATAGTATAATTCCAACTCTTTGAAGAATTGCCAGAACTTTGTTTAGTTGTGTTAAGTAGTTGGGAAAATGGTAGGTATGTATTATCAAGATATTTCCGGAGTTGTGATGTTTATCAAACTTATTGTTCTATTTGATATATTTATATTTCTATGTGTTGTTATGTTTCTCTATGTTGTTGAATAAACCATGGTTATTATGTATATTTCTTTTTAATATATCTATAAATAATTAGTGAAAAAAATATTACTTTGTGCATTTATAAATAACAAAAAATAATTATATATATGTAAATTCATACATCTATCTATCTATCAAACAATAGATAGCTGTGGTTTCATGTCCGAGTTGGCCACCTCTCCGCGTTGCCGGTTCCAGACCCAGGTGGAGGCTCTCCTCCACCGTGGCAACCCCACCTCAACGCCCATGTGCTTCCCTCTGTTTCCGCCGATCAGCTGTCTCTTCTCCATTCACGCACGCAAGCCCCCTTTTTTCACGAATTTGGTTAAACAGGTAATGATCAATTCGAACCCTAGATCCCTTGCCTCCTTCTCCTAATTTTCTTTCCTCTGTCCTACGATACATTGTCAACAGGCTCTGTTTTTTGGGACTCTGCTTCCCCGCCGTTCATCGAAGGTTAGGGATTTCGCCATAGACTCTCAAATCGAAGCTCTCCAATCAATCAATCAGTTACATTCTTCTGGGCTCTTTACTTCCAAACCTGTTTTCCTCTTCATCCTTCTTCTTTTTCTTCGTTGTGTATCCTGTCTTACACAGTTATTGTAGGTTTTAATGTCTATGGTTTGTGGATCTGCTATTTTGAAAATTGTGTATCTATTTTGGTGGGTTTCTGAGTTCATGTTCTTCATTTCATTCTTTAAAAGTTGCTGTTAATTTGATTATGATTTATGATTTGGGTTCATCTTCTTCATTTTCTTTTTTATGTTTTTTTGATTATGATTTCTCCTTTTGATATATTATTAAATTTACTCTTTATTGTTTCATATATATATATATATATATATATATATATATATATATATATATATTAATAAGTCTTTGTTCTTTTTTTTTTCTTTCCTTCTTCTTCTTACTTTTAATTTTTTTTTTTACTCAAATATATCTTATACAAAAATTAAAAATAGAGATACAAATTTTTTTTCTCACATATAATCTTTTCATACTCATATTAATGGATTACATGCTCCTATGTAATCTTTTCACCCTTCTTAAATTTCATCAGGTTAAAAAGGTTAAATGATTTTTTATTTTATCCAAAAAAGTTCATGGGATATATATTGTTAAATTTACATTTTACTGTTTCATATATTTTTTTTAAAAAAACATGTTTGTTTTTTTTTTCTTCCTTCTTCTTCATTTTTTTTAATTTTTTTTCGTGTGACTATTTTCTTTAACATATAATTGACTCATTATTTTTTTATTTGTATGCAATTTGTTATATTTTTTTTTGTTATTTATAAACGGATAGATTTGTATTTCATGCACATTCCCTTTTCTTTTCCTTTTTTTTTTGTTTAATGTATTTTCCTTTTTTGGCACCCTGACGCTTTGCCTGCTCCATACTCTTCGGCCGGGGGATCAGTCTCCAGCTTCAATAATGTTGCCTCGATGTCACTGTGACTTCATTCTCTTTCTGTCTCTGTATCAAAAGCCTATCCTTTCTCTCTTGATGAATCTTTTATTATTCCCCTTTTTTCATGTCTGGTTTTTAATTTTCTTCGCAAATCTGTGGTTGATTTTCTCGCGTTCTGGGTTGGGGTCAATTTTGTCAGCTTCTCGAATTGTTTGTGTATCGTTTGGTGAATTTGGTTAGTGATTTTTAGATGCAATTGAACCACGCCTTCGATCTTCTGCGTTTTGGGGTTAAAATTGAGATTTACGAATGATTTTTGGTTATCGTCGCCGTTCATCCCTCTTGGCCATTTTCCACTCGAGCCTCATATCCAAGATCTCCGATCAATGAATCAGGTGTGTTCAATCCTATTTTGCTCTTCATCGTATGCCTTTACCTTCATTGTGGAGTTTCTTCTCATCAATCTTGGTTACTGCTTCAGGGTTTTGCGCATATTCAATTTTCTAGGGTTTCAGAAATATAAAATTGTGCTTCTCTCTGATCCAACATCACCTTTACTTAATTTCAATGCTCATAACTATACATAATATGGATCTTGATTAATTAGTGAAATTTTAATTTTTGTGTGGAGATTACTTAATTAAGAACGCCACCGACTATGTGTTTTCATATGTTTCACATTAACAGTACTGTCCACATGCAGTAGTACGAGTATATATGCTTTTACATTTCCTATTTCCTTATATATATGCTTTCTGTGTGTAACAAACTCTGCTTTATGCTTAATTAAATTTGATTAGCTTTCATATTCCTAATTAAGATAGTATTTTGTTGAACCAGATTGAGGTTGGGTGCTTATTAGAGAAGCTAATAAGGCTAATAGTTTGAATTTCCTCCTATAGAGCTAAATCTATATAGGCTAATAATATGAGTTATTTCTTGTTCTTTGATATTTGTTTTCTTTGATACTCAAGTTTCCTTTCAATTAACAGGATTTGTTTTTGTCCCTGTTTGGGTGTTCTTTTCTGATTCTGTTTTGAAAATTAGATTTTTTTGTTTTCATATAAGATGTTGTGTTCCAGTAACAGTAATTGTTTTTGGTCCTGATTATCCATTCCCTTCTGATTTGCTTCTGAAAATTGGGTGGTTTTGTTTGTATTGCTACTTGTGTGATAGATGAAACAAATGAGCTATGCTTAGTGGGAACTGATTCAAAAAAGTTCCTCTCTAATGTCGCCTCCTGGAAGGAATGTTGGAAGATAACACTCAGAATCATCAGAACGAGTAGTTTAATTGATCATAGGGAGGAGAATGAAAAACGTGCTTTTGTTTGGCTTCTGATAATGGTTAAAGAAGTTAGTTATTATAGCTATTTTGATAGTTTTGTTGAATATGTTTGTATACCCAAATTTTTGTAACTTTTAATTAGTCATTTGAATTGGATAATAACTATTCAATGCACAGATTTAATCATGCTGGTTCAGATGCTTTTTGAAGTTTTTTTTTGAGTAAAAGTTTTATATGATGTTGACTAGAAACATATATTGAGTTTACTACTACACATGTGTAATTTTTTTTCCAGTTTATATATATATACTTTTTTTTTTCAATCCATTTGCTGTTTCCAATGTAGGCCTAGCTAATATATTTACCAACTCTGAATGGCATCAGTACAATGATTTTTTTGGGTTACTTGATGACTGCCTTCCCTATGGGAAAATGACATGGAGGTGCACTGTACCAGGTATGGTTTCATTTGGTTCTTATCTGTTGATTTCTTGAAAGTTTCAGTTGTTGTTGCTATTTTTGTGTTTGTTAAAGTTTAGTCCCTCTTATTATTTGTGTCTATGGCATTTGATGGAGATGGATATGGACTCATATTTTGTTTTGCCTGGATTTTCATAGCCAATTTCAATTCAAAAAGATCAGCCTATTTGATATAAGTAGTACTAATTGTGATGCATTTATGTGCTTCGTTTAATTGTAACCAAAGTAGAACCCTTAAATCCTATATATCAACTGATGAATGTATTTTTAATCTTTTACTTTCTATATATTCACGAGAGGATGTAACTGTGAGAAGTCATTCTACCAAAAGACATAATGTAAATGCTTTCAGGTATTCATCCATCCCACTAATGGTAGTATGTTTTGTTTTTCAAATGCTGGTTTTGGATGTTCGATAAACTGTCGACGTGACATGTGTAAGAACACGTTTGGTAGAGAGGATGGTGAGTTGTACTTTCTTTTGCAAATTAAATACATGTCATAATTTAATGGTTTTATTGTTTCAGGTTCTAATTCTGTAGGAATAGAAACCCAACCAGAAGTAGAAATAGATGCATGTGGTAAAGAGTTTGTTGAAAATGCATCATGAAAAATTGAAATTCAGATTTCCCATGGAAAATTGAAATTGTAGCTTTTATTTTACTTTTGTCTGCGTTAATCTTGATAAATTTGGTACTTAAAGGGGTGTTTTCATTTACACTCGCTTTTGATTGTGGTCTACAGATTTTATTTGAATCATTAAGTAGTAAGTGTTGATTTTTTCAATCTAAAATTATAGTGAATATTAGTTGGTTCTAATTATCTTTGAGCTCATTAAAATTTGATAAAAAACTGTTAATCTTATTCCATTCAAGATTATGTCAAAGCAATATTTAATTAAAAAGGAGAGAGGTTGAGAATAGAAAGGGTCAGTTCTCTATTAATTGAAATCAAGATTATTAATTAAGTATTATTAAAAACGAATTTTAATACCAAAATTAGTAACAATAATTTTTTTCTTTTTACACATATATCGTATATTGTTACAGAGCAGTTTGCTATTAGTTCAAGATTGAGGCGTGATTAACTTTTTTAGGAAAGTTTTACATCAATAAAAGAATATATGTTCACAAGTGAAGAAAAAACTGATTGTTGGTGATTTTAGTCATTTTGTACTTGAAGATAATTTTTAAATTTCATATTTAATTTTCTTCTTCTTTTTTTCTTGGTTTGTTGGTTAATTAGAAACTTTATTTTATAGTACATATAAACAATTAATATCTACAGAAAGTTGTCTTTTTTTTATGTTATGAAAGTTATTTATGCTGTTGATATAAGAAAAAAGGAAATATTAGTTTAAAAAATTGGTTGGGATATTTTATTACTAAAAAAAAAATTACTCATAACATTATTAACAATAATTAACTTTTCTTTTAACAAGTTTCGTATTTAATGAGAAGAACCATATTTTTTTATTAAAAAAAATAGATTCTTACTTATTTTTTTACTTATATTTCTTAATTTGTATGTTAATCTGATTTATATTGCCTACACTTTTTGTTAAGTAATTATTTCTTTCTCTTTTTTCTGTGATTTTCCATATTTTTTTCTATAATTATCAATGGAAAATAAATAAACAAAAAATTTTGAAAATTAGTTAAACTTTGGGACACATAAAATTTATTGATTTAAAAAGTTCTTAAAT
Source organism: Arachis stenosperma (assembly GCF_014773155.1). Lineage (NCBI taxonomy): Eukaryota > Viridiplantae > Streptophyta > Magnoliopsida > Fabales > Fabaceae > Arachis > Arachis stenosperma. Next base: position 7,078,943 of record NC_080380.1, on the reverse strand, counting down.
GAATAGAAAAAATTATATTTACCACATATTTTTCTCAATATTTAGTTATTTTTAGCTATGTTAAGTATTAAAAAAATTTTTACTTATTAATTGTTAAATTAATTGCATTGTCTAATTATTCATTTCTCATAACCGTTCTTTTAGTGTCATTTATTTCTAATGAATTATCTAGATTATTTTAATTGTAATCTTATATCTTCTATTAATATTTTTACTTCTTTTACGTTAAGAAGGAGAGATGATAAGACCAAGGGTCTCTCTGGTTTCTCCCACCGCCCTCCCTACCCCCACACAGACACACAATAAAAAAAGAAAGTTCACAAACAAAAGAGACACGCGAAGAAAAAAAAAAAGCTCAGACAGAAGACCTAGCGTCGTCACTATGCATTCTCTCCGACATGGCCTCCTCTCCGTGTTTCATGCCGGTTCCAGTCTCGGGTGGCGCCTCTTCTCAACGATGGCATCCCCTCCATTGTAGCTTTTGATCTTCAGGGGATGCATGTGCTCTTCTGTCAAATCGCTGTCACTCATCCGTTTCATCTCCTCGCTCACGCAACTTATCTTCCCTTTCAGCGAGTGTTTCACGCAACCTGCCTTCTCCATCGATTTGTTTGAACAAGTAATGATTAGTTGAAACCCTACGAGCTTTGCTTTTTTCTCCTTACTCTGCCCTACAAAGCTCTGTTCAGGAGCCCTGTTTTTCTGGGACTTTGGTTCGTCGCCGTTCATCCAGCTTAGCCATTTTCCAGTGGATGCTCAAATGGAAGATCTCTGATCCTATCAATTAGGTGCGTTCAAACCTATTTTTCTCTTCATCCTATTTCTTTTCCTTCATTGTATACATTCTTCTAATCAATCTTGGTTATTGTTGCAGGGTTAACCTAGATTCAATTTCCTAGGGTTTGAGAAATTCCTAATTATGCAAAATGTGATCATTTTTTGTATCTGTTCCATGGTTAACTGAGATTCTATTGTGTAGGGTTTCTGAAATTTCTAATTGTGCGAATTGTGATCATATTTGCTATGTGTTCCATGGTTAGGCAAGATTTTATTGTGTAGGGTTTGTGAAATTTCTAAATTTGCAAATTCGGATCCTTTTTGGTATCTGTTTCACTGTTATTCCAGATCTTATTGTGTAGGGTTTCTGAAAATTGTAATTTGGAAATTGTGTATGTGATTTGGTTTTTGTGTGGGTTCATGTTGTTGGTTATATTCTTTTCCAGTTGTTGTTAGCGTTGAGTATGGTCTATAAATCTGTTTCATCTTCTTTATTTCCTTATTTAGAATTTAATGTGATTATCAATTCTCCTATTTCTACCTCTTGAATTGTTTGTTGCATGTGATTTGTCTATTTCATCAAAATTTGGCTATTTATAATCATTATAAAGATTGTCTTTTTACTTACCTTATGTTATATTCCTCTCTTATTCAATTTTTGCATTCCAATTTCCATTTTGATTCACTAATCTATTTGAATTTTTTTGGGCTGAATCTAGCAATTTCTAATTTTATTTTGCATTCAAAATCAAAATTTATAGACCCAGCTTCTCCTATTCAACTTTTGGATTCCCAATTTGATGTTACTATAATTAGAATTCGGTAGAACTTTAATTTACTGGAATAAATAATGATAGTTTTGTTCCTGTATTTCTTCTTTTGTTTATGAATGGTTGCTGTTCTTTCTTTATGTCTGTTCTTTAAGTTTCTTTATTCAATTTTATCACCTATTTTTCTTGAATTTGTTGAAATATGCTGTTAGGGTTTACTTTATTATAATGCTCTCTTTTGCAGTAGGAGATAACATCTTTTATTTCTTCTTGAATCTTTGTATCAAGTCTCTCTATTTGATAAGTCTGAATGGCCATGGATGCTAATAGAGAAGATCCAAACAGGTATGGTGCTGAGCATTAGAGAAGATGTCTTCTTTGCTGCATTTTCAATTCCATTGAAGTCTCATTCACTTTTTCCGTTCAATATATTTTCAGATTAACTTCTGAAAATTTTAATGTGAATTAAATATCGATGTAATGCCATCTATAGTTTTTTTTTTAATTCTTACTCTGATATTTTTCATGTTGTAATTTATTTTTATTGCCTTCTCATTTGTATGTGGGCTAGATTTCAGAAGTTGTTGTAATTTATACAATATGTTGTATAGTTGTTTTCTAACGTGGTCTCTTGGGTATTTTTCATTGATGTGCTTTTAGTTTGTTACTATTTTTTTTTGTATACTTAGTCAGTTGTTTTCTTGCTTCAAAGTCTCAGTCTTAAATTCTAATCGTGCCTTTATATGCTAATAGGAGGTTTTTAGCAACCCAGCTATATTGGCCCAGCGGAGAAGAACTGTTTTTCAGATTTTGCGATTTCAGTCAGCAGGTAACCAAATATAATGGCGAATGTGCAGTTTTGTCCAGTAGTATCAGTCTCAATTAATTAGATTACTGATTTGGGTTGATGTTCTTTAATTTGTTATTTTTTACTATTTTCTGCATGTGTGAGGCTGATTGCTTTGTCCCTTTGTTGCTTTTATATGGATATTTTTTTTAGATTCATTGAGCTGTTTACTGAACTAGAATCTTCTCAATTATCTATTCTAAATATTTCCTCTCATTATAATGTTAGTTCATTTACATGATTATTGTTCTCTTGTGTTACTCAGTTTGTAATAATAGTAGATTTAAAGTACCTCTATTTGCTAAATAATTAGGTGAAATTATGTGAAGCTTTTTTAGCATGTTTTGTTACACGACTTAACTTTGGAAAGAAATTTGAATATAGGATGACAAAGCTCTTCCCTCAAACTTTGTTTCAACTCATGGGGAAGGATTAGGGCCAATATTCTATGTCATTGACGAGTTAGATAATTGTTTATCGCTGGAAGTGATTAGAAAGAATGATCAATTGCTGATAACTGAGTACTCATTTGAACTCATTAGAACTTTCTATCTTATCGATAGACCGGCATCTATTCAATTTAGGTATGTTGGTTTTGGAATTTTTTTTATTTCATTGTTCAATAAGGACAAGCAACCCATCCAAGTTCACCTTGATCCTGACTGCTATGTTCCTGAGCTAATGGACCCAGAGACACTTGATAATGTGTCAAGAGTTTTCCACATAAAGTATACCAGGATGGAGGAGGACTCATCAGCTGATGTGATTGTTCTATCTAGGTCTGAACCAACGGATGAACGGTTTTCATCGGATGGTGATGAACACAATGATCAGGATGGGCCACTTGTGGGGGGTGATCCACATAATCCGATAGATTTGTGCAGTCGCAGCAGTTTATCATCGGAAGTTGATGAACACATTAACGCGTCAAATGAATTGGCTAATCCTAGGTAATGCTACATGTAACTATTTTCTTTGTCTTTTGTATTTTAATATCATTTGATAGCTTTATATTTTTTACTGTGATGACTCAGCTTCATATTATCTTGAATTAGATATGCTCCAGAGGTTTCTTATGAAAAGAAGATCACAACTTGGGATGTCGGACAATCTAGATTGGTAACCTGATCTTAAAGATTGTTTTCTTTCTTTTTTTTTTCTTCAAACTTATTAGATGTTCTTCCTAAATCTATTATTCATTGTGTATGAAAATATTATGTTTATGTTAAGTATGAATTTTTCGTTGCAGTATTTGGCTTCAAAATTTGCTGTGTATCTTAAACCATTTGGAGATGGTTCGATTTGGACAATCACTGGTCCAGATTCCAATGTTGAGAAGAATGTGTTCTATTTTCATTTACTGAATAGTGGAGGAAGACGCACAGAATGGAAATTTGGGGTCGGGTGGAGTGAATGCTGTAGAACATACAATTTAAAGGAGGGTGATACCATCACTTTGAAACTCAGCTCGATAGCTAACCGCCAAATAGAGTTATCGATTCAGCGCTGTTAGGATTCCTATGTATAACTCTATTTGATAGATATTTTGACTTATATGTTAAGTTGTGTTGGACATATTTTATTTTTTTGTTTAATGAACAAATTTATATATGTTGTATATATTTTGTTTTGCTAATAATAAGTATCCTGACGTTATGTGTTCTTAAGATAATACATAATAGTTAACTACATCTCGATTGTAGTTTTTTTTTCCTATTTTTTTTAGTGTTTAGCAATTATTTGAATATTTTATTAATTTTTATTATCTTACAAAATATGTTATATATTTATTGACATATTGAATAATTGTTGTAATCTATTTTTTTATTTTAGTCTAATGATAATTTTGTAATGATTCAAAATTAATACAATATATTTATTTTTATAGAATACATTTTAATTATATTCTTAGTAGGTTTCTTTTAAAAAGGTTTGAATTTCGTGAATCCCGTGCATTGCACGGGTTATCACGCTAGTAATAGCCGTTTCACGTATATACAAATAGAGTAGTGCTAGGGAGCCAATGGACTAAACGTACAATGTGTACAATGGGCTAAATCTTTAGTTTATGAATAAAATGAACAATGGGCTAAATCTTTAGTTTATGAATAAAATGAACATCACCTATACTATCCAGAATAACCATCCAGATACCAGGAATAATAAACATCTCACGTTATAAAAAGCTAATTTTGACCTTCTGGATCTGGAACTCTAATACCATTTCCTGAAACCACTCATCCCCAAAAGCGTAACCTGACAAGACAACGTAACACGAATGTTCATATCTCTAATACTTTCTAAACCTTCATTGTACACATTGTACGCTTAGGCCATTGGCTCCCTAGACTTTTTCATACAAATATCACTGTGACATGCACAAATGTAATGGAATGACACCTGATGAACTAAAATTTAATACAAAAACTTATTATTTATTTTTATTTTTAATAAAATTAAGAGAGTACATGAGAGTACATAAGAAAAATTTATATATTTTTATTCAATTGAAAACATGAAAGAATAACTAAATATATATACACAATACAAAACAAATTAATAAAATTTTAAATTTTAAACTACACAAATAAACTAAAAGAATTTTAAATTTTAAACTTTATAGTTGATTCAAATAGTACTTTACCCGTTTTATCACATGCTTTAGAAGTATATTTCAAGGCTTGACATATTATTTTGTTGTTGCCACTAGAGGAGTCACCATTTTTTTTCTTTGAAGACGATGATTTATTATGATTTTTTTTAAATTTTTAAAACTCATTATTATAATTAGTATGAAGAAAAAAATAGAAAATAAGAGTAGATTTGATGATGCAAATTTTTTCTTAAACTATTAAAGTTTATTTATAATGCCTAATAGCGCAGTTAATAACATAATTTTTTCTGGTTATATACAATGTCACTTCCATATGCATAAATGTGGTGGAATCACACCTGATGAATTAAAATTTAATACAAAAAGTTATTATTCATTTTCATTTTTAATAAAATTAAGAGAATACGCAAGAAAATAAATAGAGAAAACTTCTATATTTCTATTCAATTGAAAATAAAAAATAATAATTAGCTATTAATTATATATATATATATATAAAACAAATTAACAAAATTTTAAATTTTAAACTGTGCAAATAAAGTAATAAAATTTTAAATTTAAATTTTTTTATAAACTTTTAAAGGTTGTTGATTTAATAATTTTTAACAAGCACGTCAAATTAAAGGCATGCATGTCCGTGAGACTTGAATGTATTAAAGAGGAAGAGAAGATATGTTTAGAGGGGAAGATGAGTAGTAATAGTAGAGATGAAATTATAATTCATATATTAACTTTGTACATGATAATTAATGCTTATATGAAACTAATTAAAAAAACTAAACTAGACTAAAGATGGGATTTATTCATCTATATATTAACTATGTACATGATAATGCTTATATAGCTTAAAGAAACTAAAATGTATGGAATTCTATTAACTATGTACAAACTATAAACTAATTAAACTAATACCCATATACCAATCTTAATTATTACAATCACAGTCGCCTTGTGTAAGAGTTGACATGCAACACATGCCGCCTTGGCACCATATGGCACTTTGTCTATCACTTTACATGTTTTAGAAGCAAATTTCAAGGCTTTGTATATTGTTTTATTATTGCCACTAAAAAAAGTCATCATTGTTTTTCTTTATCATTGATGTTTTTTGAACTTTTAGAACTCATTATTATAACTAGTATTAATTATAAAAAAAGTAGAAAATAGAAATAGATCAAATGGTGTGAATTTTTTCTTAAGCTATTAAAGTCTATTTATAATGTCCAATAGCTTAATTAGTTAACAAAGTAAATTATTAATATAATAATAACCGATCACGTATATACAATGTCACTCTCACATGCACAAATATAATAGGATGACACGTGATGAATTAAAATTTAATACAAAGAGTTATTATTCATTTTTATTTTTAAAAAAATTAAGAGAGTATGCAAGAGTACGAAAAAAAAATTGGATATTTATATTCAATTAAAAATAAAAAAAATAACTAATTGTATATATACACCAATACAAAACAAATTAACATAACTTTAAATTATAAATTTTGTGGTTGATTCAAATAGTACTTTACCGGTTTTGTCACATGTTTTAGAAGTAAATTTCAAGATTTGGTATATTGTTTTGTTGTTGTCACTAGAGGAGCGTTGTTTTTCTTTGAAGATGATTATTTAATACTATCATTATTTTTTTTTTGTACTTTTAAAACTCATTATTATAATTAGTATGAAGAAAAGAAGTAGAAGATAGGAGTAGATAAGATTGTGTGAATTGTTTCTTAAGTTACTAAAGTCTATTTATAATGCCCAAAAACTTAGTTAATAAGGTAATTTTTTTTACGGTTGTAATTGTTAATATAATAATAACCGTATACGTATGTATAATGTCACTGTCATATATGCATAAATTTAGTGAGATGACACGTGATAAATTAAAATTCAATACAAATAGTTATTATTTATTTTTATTTTTTTATAAAATTAAAAGAGTACGAGTAAATAAAAAAACCTTGTATATTTCTATTCAATTGAAAATAAAGAAGAATAACTAACTAATTAACTAATTATATATATACAAAATAAATTGATAAAATTTTAAATTTTAAACATTTTCATAAACTTTTAAAAATAGTTGATTCAATAATTTTTATTATTATTATATTCAAATAAAAAAATATTATAGATTAATTAAAAATACAGTTACCTTTCTTAGTAGAATCTTTGCATAATATTTGAATAATATCAATTTTTCTAATTTTTGATATAGTTGTTAGGTATAGTTTTCTTTCTTTAGTTGTTGTAAATAATATTTTTGTAAAAATAAACTAAGATAAAGATGGTCAAATTAAAAATATCAAAATTTACACGCTCAATATTGACTACCAACTAAGAAACATAACTTCATTCTCTCAGTCATCACTAAATAGAATCAGCTAATAATGTGGACATAGACGTATATGCTGTCTAGTCTCTTGTTTCTCCTGTTTCTAGTACTTTTGTAGTTGAAATGAAGTGGGTTATTAATTAACTAACTAATTAATTAATATAATTAAAATGCATAAATGATGATTGATAGAACTAATTTTTTTTTAGACCCATTAATCTAAAAATAATTAGATTACTTAATATAATATATTTTTATTTTTAATATTATTTTCATATGTAACTACTATCCAAATAGTTTTTATCAAAGCAATCTCCTTTAATTTCTTTACTGGCTAGCTTCTCTTCTTTCTTTAGTACAGGCTTTCTTCAACGCATGTACTCTTATCACAAAGAGTCACCATTATTTTTTTTTTGTTAAGATGATGATTTATTTTCATTATTATTGTTTTTTAAAGTTTTAAAACTCATTATTATAACTAGTATGAAAAAAAGAAATAGAAGATAAGTGTATATCAGATAGTGCGAATTTTCTCTTAAGCTACTAAAGTTTATTTATAATGTCTAATAGCTTAGTTAACAAGGTAATTTTTTTTACGGTTGTAATTGTTAATACTATTTTATTTTTAATAAAATGAATTTTGAATTTTAAACTTTTTCATAAACTTCTACAGGTAGTTGATTCAAATGGTACTTTATCCGTTTTGCCCCGCGCTTTAGAAGTAAATTTCAAAGCTTGGCATATTGTTTTGTTATTGCCACTAGAGAAGTCACCATTATTTTTCTTTAAAGATGATGATTTATCATGGTCATAGTTGTTTTTTAAACTTTTAAAATTTATTATTATAACTAGTATGAAGAAAAAAAAAAGTAGAAGATAGGAGTAGATCAGATGGTGCGAGTTTTTTCTTAGGCTACTTGAATCTATTTATAACGTCTAATAGCTTAATTAATAAGCTCAATTTTGTTATTTGACGATTGTAATTGTTAATATGATAACGTATATACAACGTCACTGTTACATGCATAAATGTAAAGAAAAAACACGTGATGAATTAAAATTCAATACAAAGAGTTATTATTTGTTTTTATTTTTAATAAAATTGAGAGAGTACGCCAAGAAGTACGCAGAGAACTGAAGAGAGAATTTACATATTTTTATTCAATTCAAAATAAAAAGGAATAACTAACGGTACATGTAAAAAATGTAAAACAAATTAATAGAATTTTAAATTTTAAACTATGTAAATAAATTAATAGAATTTTAAATTTTAACATTTTTCATGAACTTCTAAATATAATTGATTCAATAATTTTTAATTATTATTATTATTATTATTATTATCATTATTATTATTATTATTATTATTATATTCAAATAAAAAAATTATTATAGATTAATTAAAAATACAATTACCCTTCCTTATTAGTATCTTTGCATAATATTCGAATATTATCAATTTTCCTAATTTTTGGTATAATTATTAGGTATGGTTTCTTCTTTTTGTTTTCTTAATTGTTGTAAATAATATTTTTGTAGAAATAAACTAAATATAAAAATTGTCAAATTAAAAAAAAATCAAAATTTGCAGCCCGTTACTGCTTACTATACCAATTAGAAACATAGCTTCATCCTCTCATCAATCACTAAATGAAATCAGCTAAATAAGAAAAAATAATCACTAAATGAAATCAGCTAAATAAGAAAAAATGCTAGTTTTTTTAGTCTTTAATCAATTTTTTTAAACATTTATTATTATTTAATAAAAAATAATAGTTATCTTCTAACTTTCAGCTTTTAGTCAATCTTTTTAAAAATTTATTATTATTTAATTAATTTAAATACACACTTTCACATATTAATTATTCAAAAACTTATAAAATTATTTGCTTTTTATTTTCTCTTTTTTCTGAAAACTAATCTATTACAAGTTTAATTATTCGGATAGCTAATTATCCAGTTAAAAAAGATTAAAATGATATGTTTAAGTATACACAAATACCCACTACCAGTGATTAATTTGTGCATATATAATATTTTTTATTTTCTAACTATTGGTATAACTAAATTTTATCCATCAAAATAAAGTTTTATTTCACTATACCAAGTATAAACTTTTTCATGGATTTGATTTAATAGTGAAAATTTAAACTTATCAAAGTCAATTTTCCTTTTTTTTAAGTGAGAATATTGGTTTCCATTCAATTGAAGACGTAAAAAATAACTTAATGACTCAGCATTTCCATCAATTTTATTCACAGTTTGATCTGATAATTATGGTTAAAATAATCTCTCACTTATTACTTATGTAACAAAGTGTCAAAGAGAGTTATAAGTGGTAAAAAATTGAATATCTAATGAATTGAACATTCAGTCATTGTTAATTGTATATGAGTAAATCAAATAAAAAAATAACTATCCAATTAAAAATATTTAACATAATTATCTACATACCTATTAAATTAAAAATTTAATATCTCTATTATTCACATTGTTTAATATTATATTATCTTCCTAACTAAAAATGTTGAAAAGACGTAATAGGAATGAATTCTTGTGTACAATAGCCAGCGGGGCAACAAAAAGAAAATATAGAAAATTATACATATCTGATATCTTCGTATAAAGTCATTAAATAATAATTTAGTCAAATTTATTAAATTATTTAACTATTCTTAATTATTAACTTTACAAGATAACTATACGTAAATTAAAAAAAAGGCGGCAAGCAAGAAAGAAACTCGTGCAAATTTTCCCTTTTATCATATAATATCACAAGTATGTACAACAGTTTTGAGTTTCAACTTATGATTATCATAATATTCTCTTACTATTAATCAAGTATTACTAGTAGTCTAGACATTTTTGAGGCAATGAATCCGGATGGAAATTTAAACTTATCAAAGTCAATTTTTCCTTTTTGTTTAAGTGAGAGGATTCGTTTCCATTCAATTGAAGACGTAAAAATAACTTAATGACTCAGTATTCCCATCAATTTTATTCACAGTTTGATCTGATAATTATGGTTAAAATAATCTATCACTTATTACTTATGTAACAAAGTGTCAAAGAGAGTTATAAGTGGTAAAAAATTGAAAAATATTTCAGAAAGAGGTGTATTTGAGTTTTTAGTGGATCCACTTTGTTGGTATGATTAATGCCAAATTTATTCAAAAATTTTATTACCAAAAAGCAAACAGCTTATTGTCATGAAGAGGTAAACAGCTTATTACCATGCAGAGTTAATTTTGCATACAGGTAAAATAAAAAATTTGAAATGATCAACAATTGAATATTAATTCATATTTTAAAATTTTAAAAAGATGAGTGCTAGGATCCAGTAATTTTTGTAATTTATAACCATCAATTAGTTATTAATAATATTTTTAATGGTGTGAGATTACATTTAATAATGTGGAATTATTTAATTTTTATTTGTTGGTTAAGTGTTGACCAAATTTTAATAAAAGTACTAATCTCTTAAATTTTTTCTTTTAAAAATATTACTATTTTAACATTAGAAGTTAATACTAATATTCTTCTTAATGCAATGAAATAATTAACTCAAAATGTTGAAAAGACGAAATAGGAATGAATTCGTGTGTACAATAGCCAGCGGACAACAGAAAAAATATGAAAGTTATAAATAGTTGTTTTCTTATAAAATTATTATATGATAATTTAGTTAAATTTATGTAATTATTTTTAATTATTAACTATAGGTAGATTAAAAAAAAGGGCAAGCAAGAAAGAAACTCGAGCAAATTTTCCCTTTTATCATATGCTATCATTCACAAGTATGTACAACAGTTTTGAATTTCAACTTATGATTATCATCATAATATTTCTCTTACTATTAATTAAGTATTACAAATAGTCTAGATTAATAGTAAAATTATTAATCTAGACATTTTTTACGCAATGAATCCGGACTCATTTGGTGGCCAGGTTCATCAAAATTAAAAACAAATTGTCACAATTCGGCCTACATTCATGCTTCAACTTGTTCCACACTTCCACCAGTCAACAATGGCGTTAGGTATAAATAATACGACGCCATTCCCCTTTTCTATCCAAATTCCCTTTCCTTTATCCTTTCAAGCAGTAATTTTTACACACCATTTCGCCATTCGAAAATCAATTATATATACAGATAGATGTATATGCACCACAATTAAGATTCAGTGTTCATTGTTTTCTCTAGGTTGGATATGGCTAGGATTCTGATTCCGGCGAGGTTTGAGAGAGTGGCTGCGGCCTTTGACGCTGACGTGGCGGCGCGCATGGGGCACTGCGAGAGCAGCGGGAGCGAGCACTCTCTGGTGAGTTCCATTGATTTGTCTGATATGGTGAAGTCCTTCTTGGAGAGGAATGGTGAAGAGAAGGATCATGACGAAATGGGTGATGAAGAAGAGAAGGTTCAAACATCATCGCAGCTCTCCTATTGTGAGAAAAGGGATATGTTGCAAGCTCTTCTTGCTTGTGGCGATTATGAAAGGGACATGATTAGAAGAGAGGCTGAGATTGCTTGTGCAGTTGTTGGGATCACTTCTTCCACGGATTTCAAACGCAAATTGATGTCTCGCTTGAGGAAAAATGGTTTGGATGCTGGTGAGTACTTCCTTATGTGAATTATTTTAAGAATTCGTGCTGATTATTAAAACTGACACATAATTGTGAAGTTAATAGTTAAAAGTCGTTAGAATTTAGATAATAACTAACAATTTAATTAAACATGTCAATCTTAACTATCAATGACCATGAGTACTTTTGGTGTGAATTAATCTTTATTTTCCAAATAGCATTTATTGAAACAATAGTTGCACTGTGTTATGGGACTAGTTTTGAATTTTTGATGAACCTTTTTGTATAATCATTGCAACAGGGCTTTGCAAATCCCGGTGGGAGAAAACTGGAAGATTAAAATCCGGTGACTATGAGTACATTGATGTCAATTTCTCAGGAGAGCGATACATAGTTGAAGTCTTCCTTGCATCTGAGTTCGAAATCGCTCGCCCAACCATTCAATATTCGTCCTTGCTACAAGTTTTCCCACGTATATTTGTTGGCAAAGTGGAAGAACTGAAGCAAGTTGTGAAGCTTATGTGCAGTGCCATAAAGGGATCCATGAAAACAAGGGACCTGCATATTCCTCCATGGAGAAGAAATGTGTACATGCAAGCCAAGTGGTTCAGCTCTTACAAGAGAACAACAAATGTTGTTTCAACTAGAAATGCATCATCAACTTTGTCTTCAGGGTCTCTTGTAACTCCTTTAAGACCCATTAGATTTGAAGCAAGGCCCATGAAAGCACAAAATTGTAAGGTAGATTATTATGTCAATAAAACTGGATTCAGAATCAGCCATTTGACAGCTGCACTTAATTCCGATGCCCTTGGGATGTAATCATAAATAAATCAACTTCTATGAATTTTTTTTTAATGTACTTATTTTAGGTAACCAGAGTTGATATCCATTGTTTTTTTTTTTTTTTAAAAATACTTTAGGCCAGGGCATAAAAAGTGCATAACAAACTTCTTATCCATTGCTCTTACATATTTTTGCCAACTAGCAAGGAATACAATAGCATTTAGTTTCCTTTAGATAATTTTTATTCTGAAATTCAATATCATTATATAGTATAGGACTGGATTCTTAGGAAAGGGAGAGGATCTGTATTATGTAGTGTCAAAAATCCATTTAGCATAGTTGATGAATTAAGTGGTCCAAAAAAGTTAAAGGGAGAGGATCTGTATTATGTGTTGTCAAAAATCCAGCTAGCATAGTTGACGAATTAAGTGGTCCATAAAAGTGAATTTTTTTTAAGGTAACAACTAACATGCGAATCACGAAAATAAATACAATCTTTCTTCATCTCCACTTTAGAGAGAACAAAGTTTTCAAAAGAAACAGAGTCCCCAACTATATAAGTGTAACTGAAATAAATTTGAACTCCATACATAAAATAAAATAATAAAAATTCAAATATAACAGGTAAACTTTTTAAACAATGCAACTTTCTTGAGACTCGAGATGCTTTCAATATTTCAATATTCTGGGAACAGAAATGAAAGAACACAGAAGCATATGTAGGCACCGTTAGACGCAACCAGCTGGAAAATTCGAAGCAGATTGCCTGGAAAGTGACCCTTTCGAGAAAACAAAAGTGTGTTCAATGTAAGAGAAGGGTCTTCAAGAAAATAAAGCCAAAATCCAAAGCTATCTCCTTCTTCTCCCCTTCTCATTTATCACAAATAAAAAAGGGTTAAAAGAAACCTAGAATTTGAAATGCAACACAAACAGAATGTGGGAAGCTCGGTAAGCAGATGTGTCGATGGAGATCCAAAAATTGGATCTAACAACAACCGGCCAGTTAGCTTCCCTAACCGAATTTCTTGATTTGGCTACAGCCACCATGGCACATTCAAGATTAAGGGTATTGAAACCATTTACCCTTCCCTTGGTACATGTAGCCTTCAACAACGAAATTGAAATTTGATTAACTCAATAATCATAATGTTAGAACTTAGACGTTAGAATAGATTTTGGATGCGAGCAATTGCAAAAACATGCAAACGAACATTGAGAAACCCTAACCCGAAAGTATTTGGGAAAAATGAGTGACTACGTTACCTATTTATACAGCTGTGCGCAAAGGAAAGATCTCCACCGTCCATACCAAATCTGATGGGCGGTGGATTTTAATTACTAAAGCTCTCAAAACCAGCCAGTTCGGCCCATTTAGATTCGGCTAATTTTAAGTTGGACCTGATTAGGGTATACCAATTTCAGCCCATCTTCTTACTACCCAACCCAATATGACCAGTTTAGGCCCATAACCAAAAAGAGATTTAGGCTAGTGTATCAAACTAATTTTAAAACCAAGTTGGATTGGTCTAATGGTTAGCTTATTAATCCGCTTAAGCAAGTGTCGGGGGTTCGAATTCCGCTTGTGCATGCAGCAACCCATTGGCCAGTGGCAAGTCCTTGACCTGTCGGGTTGGGGAATACCGTGGGAAACCAAAAAAAAAATCACTAATTTTAAAATCTTTTGAGGGTTATAAAATAAAAAAGGTCTAAGCTATAGTATATTTTCCAACTTACAATAATTAACTGATTAATAAAATTTAAATACATATGTACGACGTATATGGAGAGGTTTCATAGTCAGCCTTCTACTTATGAAAAAGTAAATTAACTAAATTTAGACAAAAATAGAAATTAGTCGTTGACTCTTGATCGACAAATTAAGTACTTAGTAAGTAATCCAGACAAATTTGGATCATCTTTGAGTCGAGTCAGTCATATAAGCACTTGTTTGGATGTTATTTTTAAGAAAATATTTTTTTAATTTTTTATAAAATAAAAATAATTTTATATTTGAATATTTTATGTAAAAAAAAATTTTTTATTTATCAACTATGTTTGGATAAAATAAGATAAAAATATTTTTTTGTTAATTTATTATATAAAAAATATTTTTTATAAGAAGAAAAAGATATAAATTGTAACTTCTCAAAAAAAATATTTTTTTGATTTTTTTTAGTGTTTTTATTTTTATTATTAGAAATTTGCCAAACACACTAAAAAATAAAAAATATCTTTTATTAAAAAAAGATTTTTTTTTATTAATTTAATAGCACCCAAACAAGCACTAAGACCAATTACATATATTTTTTTAAGGATTATTCAAATTACTTTTTCAAGCTTAACTCATTTATAAATTTTCTATCGGTTATAAAAATAAAATTGGTATATTTAATATTTGATTAATTCCTAAAATATTTGTGACATCTAACACAAGTTTTGTAAAAATTAAATTGACATCACAAATTATTAAATCGTTTGGGACCAAGATAATAAGAAGTTAAAGCGAAATAAGGGGCTTCTAACTTCTAAAGTTAAAAGTTCCAAAGTTCCAGTAGCACCGAAAGAGCATGATTTAACTGCACATTTGCAGCCTCCATCCGTAGCAATGCAAAAGACAGCATCCATGTCAACTCAATATAATAGCAAATTGTGATAGATTCATGCATATCATGTGTACCTTATTAATTGCGTCACATACAAAACTTCTACAAGCATAGGGGCTACCAACATAAATGTTGAATCAGGCTAAGATTGGCGGATAGGAATTAGGTGCATCAGGTTTGACGCATGGTGTGGTAAGAGTGAACCATTTCCCATATGGATAACAGGATAAGAGAAGATATTCAAATTAAAGTAAGGGTTGTCTCTAACTCTCTATGGACTGATTAGTCATTGAGTAATAATGTTATCTACAATAGAGGTGCAACAGTCCCTGCTTATTCCATATTTCCATGTTTTCTTGTCTTCTTATAACACGCCTTGTATTGTCAAATAATGAATAATAATGTGGTAGCCTACCCTGGAGGATTTATTATTACATATTTCCAAACATAACACCATACATGACCTGATCTGATTCTCAAGACTCATCACATCCATGATTTTAATTTGTATACAAAAGCATATATGTAAAACTCATTGCTCATTGGGACAGAGACACATTTACCTGTGAATGCATTAATTCTATAAGCAATAAATTTAAAAGCATGTTAATTGTTAATATAGGTTTTTTAATGTTGTTAGTTAATTATTTGCAAATAAATACATTGTTTTAAACAATATATTTTTAAAAATAATAGGAATAAAACAATCAAATATATACGACTAATAATATAAATAAAACAACCAAACCTAATTATCTAACATTTCAACAACAACAAACAACTACTTTTAAGATACTAACATTCTAAGAGCGGAACACAAATCGAAAACTAACTAAACCAAATTAAAAAGAGCACTTAAACACTATATTTTTCATTTGTTTATAATATTTTTATCATTTAATTAGATTTGTACATTAGATATGTGGATACATCTATAAAATTTAATGTCTGATTCTAACTATTTGTGGATCAAATCATATCCGTAAAATTTAGATCAAATATGAATAAATATTGTAAAAATTGCAAACATTATGAATTAAATCTTGTAATCGTTCGTTTCTAATTTTGGAGATTGAGTTTATTTTCAATAGAAACTCCAATAAGATTAGATAATATTATTTGCGTTTGATAATTTTTTGGATACTAGTGATGATTTAAACTTTCAATTAAAAATATTTCTAAAATTAATAATAGTCGAAAATAGTTCTCCTAATTTAAATAGAATATGGACTAGGTAGTAGACAACAAAAAATACTAAATAGAATATGGACTTAAGTTTTTTTATACCATCAATTAGTCCATTATTTTATATTATCACATAATTGAAATAATAATTTTAATAAAGACCTTATAAATAATAATATATATTATATTGAGTGTTTGATTGTATGAAAAATTTATATTATCATTCACCTGTGTTTATATATTTCTATGATTATTCAAATGATAAATTTTAAAAAATGAATTTCCCAATATAATATTTTAAATTAATAATGTATAAAAATTATATCATTATTATGCTAATCAATTAATAATATAAATTTTTTATGCCAATAATATATTAAAATAAATTCTAAAATTGAAACTAAAGTCTAAAGATTTTTCACAAAACCACCATAGTACAGTAAACCACTATCTCAATATAATAATAGTTTTTTTTTTCTATAAAAAAAAAAAAGAAAAAATATCTTTCCTTGATTAGATAAATCCCACCAAAAGAAGTTATTTAAAGTTGACTAAGGAGAGGAGCAACCAGTACACACAGCGAACGGCCACGATTTACTAGCTCAAAGGAAGTAGCTTTCTTGAGCCACACGATCCTTCCCTCAACCCCAAACCTGGAAACTAAACTGAAACTATAAAAAGGAATCATGGTCAATTGTGTTTACGAGAGACACTGAAAAAGAGTCCCTTTTTTCCCCACAGAGATAGAGGAGTCCCAAACTCTCTAACTCCAAAATCCAATTCCAATTTGTTTCCCCCTCAAAAATAATAAAATTTTAATAATTTTTAAATAAAATTTTGTTTTGGGGTTTAGATTGTGCGGATCGGGGTTCGGAGAGTTTAGATCTGCGACGATGGAGGGTGTCGGGGCCCGGCTGGGGCGGTCGTCCACCCGATACGGACCGGCGACTGTGTTTACCGGACCGGTTAGAAAGTGGAAGAAGAAGTGGGTCCACGTTTCACCCAATTCCTCCTCTGCTTCCGCAAATTCCAACAACAACAACAACAATAACAACGCCGCCAACAATAACAATCACAATCACACGCACCATTCTAACGGTAATAACGGTTCCCATCTGCTTCTTTACAAGTGGACCCCTATAACCCAATCTCAAAACGCCAACAACAACAATTCAAATGGAAACGCCGCTGCCAAGGATTCTGTGCCACCACCCTCTGACGCCCCCGAAGAGCCGCCACGCAGGAAATTCAAATATATTCCGGTATTTCACTTACAATGCGCCTCTCTTATCTGTATATTTAAATGGAAAAGAAAAAGTCTTGACCTTTGCACTTTGCTTTTGGTTTTTGGGTTTTGTGTGTGTTGAAATTAGGGTTTTTATTGGATTATAGTGATGAGGAGTTGGGGAGATTTGGGTCTGTTGTGAGTGTGGTGGAAGTGATTGTTTAGGCTATGGTATGTGATGGGAATGAGAGGAAAGATATGATGTAGAATGAGGTTGATGCTATTTCTATTTGAGCCGAATTTGTTTTTGTGTTTTGAAGTATGTTCTATAGTATGAATCCGCCAAGATGGAAATACTTACCCAAGTCTTGTGCTGAAGTTGTTGAGTGATAGCAAAATAAAGGTAATTGATGGCAATGCCACCCTATTAACAGGTGGTGGCAGTTTTATCTGAGGATAGAATTTGGAAAATCATGAATGCAAGTTTGCAGAAAGTGAGACTATTCAAGTATCAGAGCTAAAAGTTATGTGAAAAAAGAAAGTGAATGCCTTTGGGGGAACTACTCACCCATAACCAATTTAGTTTTCAGTAATTTGTTATCCTGTCCATTAGTGCAAAGATTTTGATACCTCTCTTCAACTTCTGTATTTATCCTTTCGGGGCAGGTAATTCAAATTTACATGTATATGGGATGACTGATCTCATGAATATGTCATTTGCTAAAAATGTTTTTTAGGTTGTTGATAGAACGTTCTGGTAAAGCTAAGCTTTTTGCACATGTTGATACTGATTTTTTATGTTTAAATGCTAATGAGGATTGGAAATCTGGGTTGTCTAATGATGTAGGTTGCTGTACCAGAGGAGCAAAGGAATGAGGCTGCAGAAATTGATGGTGCTGAAAAGATTGAAGAAGATAAGCCAGTTGATACCGATCCAATTGCAGCAGAACCAAGTCACAAAATTGAGACTATGGATGAAAAACCTGACATAAATGATGTCCCTGCAGATGAAAGTCAGGTAAACCTTTGCCTGTGATTGGGCTTCATGTCTCTGCACATTTTCTTCATTGTTTCCAGCGCGTCATATAGAACTATAGAGGGAAGCAAAACTGTATGCATAGTTAGCTTACATAAATTTATGAAAGGGGTCATTTTGGGTTAAAAAAATAGATGATGATCGTTATGGTTCGTTTGTCACTTTGGACTTTGGAGAATATTATTGGTTTAAACAAGCATTATGCAATTTGAAAAACCATGGATGTGCTTGATTATCATGTAATTAAAAATGTCTAATATTCCTGGCAAAGTCCATAAAGTGACTAATTAGCATTCTGATCTGACTTCCTTTTAATTTCATATATAATTTTGACTCTGGTATTATATTTCAGCCTCAGGACAAAAATCAAGTAGTACGCCAAGATCTAAATGAAAGCACATTGGATTTAAGTTTGGGGTTAACATCACATGACGATGAAAATGACTCTGATTCAAAAACTAATCAAACAAGAGATGGCCAGTAACACAAAGTGAACAGAAGTCCTCAGGATAGTGAGCATTAGTGCACCAATCTACACGTGTATTTGATCAACAAAAGTATATTTTCACCTGGTTTTGTGTTCACCCATTGATCATTTTAGATTGGATTGTTGTACTGGCATATGCCTATAATATTTTTCTTATTCAGTGTCCTTGGTGGGATGGTCATAGTATTCCTTTTCCCCAACCATTGGACATATTTATTTTTTTCCCCTAGATATCTATTGAGGCGGGATATTGTGGAATTGATGTGGATTTTTGTACTCAATATATTGATGAAATTGTGCTATTTCAAGTTGATTCAACTTTGCAATGTTGTGAGATAAATTCAGAGGTCTTTTGCTTGTAGTTGTAGGTTAATTCCCAAAATATATCAACCTAACGTGATAATAAGCATTCTATTTATCAGCTGTGTGAATATAGAAAACAGCACGATAATACTCCATTGTCTATGTGTCCGGGCAAATGCACGGGTCTTTTTAGAATTTTCATGTTTGAAGTATTGAGATAAAGACTTGGAAACTGAAATTCAATATCATATTTGTTGGCCCAAGATTATTACTAAAATTCCAGTCTCTCTCTTCAAAATTTTCCTTCCAAAAATTTTTTTGAGTGAAAAATAAAATTTTAATAACATTTTATACCTAAAATACTCGTATTTCAATTAATTAATTATAATTTTATCCTTTGTATAAATTAAATTAGAATTTTGTTCTTATTTCAATCTCTGTTTCCCACTTTATACCAAACAAAATATTAAGACGTATTTCAGTCTTTGTCTCTCAGCCTCAATCTCTCAATCTTTGTCTCTCTTCCAAATACTACCTTAGAGATCATGATATAATAATCAGGTATACTCTAGAATAGAAGGCTGCAAATTCTTAAGCTATCTATGAAAATATGAAATAACATAACTATCAAGTATAAAAGTGATGATGGGAAGGGAACCGGAAAACCGGTTCACTTTGAAAAATTAACTACACAGGCAAGGCTAGCAAAAAGAAATATCAAGGGGCTCATTCGGGACTTGTGACATTCATTTCACTACTTGTGTAAAATCCCTTATTCTACAACATTCAAATAAAAGAAAATACACAATAGAGGATGATCCAACAGTTCTTGCCCTGCCAAAGTACGAATGAAATTACTAGTTCAAAACCAAGAATTCAATTGTGTGTGGAAATTACAAACAGGCCATCCCCCTCCATAGACACAGTAACTAGGGATTTTCAAATGTTTTCGTCATCATTCTTTTGCAACAGCTGCCTCAGAGGAATAGTCATGCCTGGAAAGTAGTACAAGTTAATATATATGTATGATGGGTAAGGATGTTCACTGCTGATTATAATAACCATTGGCAAAACATAGCAAAAAATAGCATAACGAACACCTTACGGATTCTCAAGAAAATAATAACAACTATTGCCAAAAAACAATGGCCAAGTTTCATGAAGTTCCCACCACTTTGGGGTATTAACTCACCGCAATTTACGTGAGAGTTGGTACATGCCAGTTGCTGCCATTGCAAGATTTACACTGAATAGGTTCCAATTTTTCTGCATCATAAGAAATAATTACCATAAATGCATCTGGATCATGCAAAATGTATTCTACATTAACCAAAAAGAAACACTATAATCTTGATAATACGCAGGAAGTGATATACAAAGTAGTTTACATGTCTCTTATGGCTATTTTCATTACTAATACACAAATCTTGTATGCTCACACACACACGGAGACATGAAGGAAGCAACTTGGTTTGCAGAAAAAATATGCAAGGATAACAAATGTAGGGACAAAAGATGAGATACCAAATTCTATAGGGAAAAAATGAATACATCAGAGTGAGAAGGCTGTAGTATATACATCATGATCTAATGATTTAATTAATTATTTGATGAAAAACAGGAATTTTATGTCCTCCTAAATTGCACATTAGAAGTTAGAACTACCATGGGCATATCCTAATTGATGTTATAGAACCATTTAAGTCAAATTTGTATGTCACGCTCTTGCAACATTCAGAGAGGTATGCAACTGCAAAGCAGAATATAGCCAAATGATACATTTTGCTTGAAAAAAGAAGATCCATGTATTAGGCCACAAATACATGTCGAAGCAATCCTTCTTTTGAGGGGGAAAAAAGAAGCTTACTGGAGTGATAACAGTGCTGTAACGTGACCAGATAACTCCAGTAGCAGTAACAGCTGGGGAAGATAACAGGAATCAGCACAGATATAAATAAAATCTAATGCATGGTAAATTGGTAATGTATCTGCAAAAGCTGATTGCTGAACAGCAAAAAAAGAAAGAAAGAAAAATGGATATGATTACTCATAATTCTGTATAAATCTTAAACTTCTGCATGTTTGTGCCTTCTAGGGAATTCAGACATGCATGCAGCATGCTGCATATTTATGTCCATAATATATAACAGTAAATGATATTGTAAATATGTATCCCTTACCTATTTGCTGAGGATAGGAAATTTTCTCAGGTGGTTTTGCAAAATCGGCAATATTGGCAATGCTGATACCCCACTTAAATGTTGGTGCCCAGAAGTGAACTGCATAATAAGTGAAATGAGTTTTTAAGCATTGCAAAGAGTAGCCAATTTTCATTTTAACGCTCAATAGCAACAGTGGTTCAATGCAACCAAATGAGAGATAACAAGGTGGAAGAGCAGAAAGAATGACTTTCTACTGAAAATTATAATCCCTTTGGTGCTCTTTGTGAGTGATCTTTAAATTTCACTACAAGAACAGCAAGCCACCTCTGATCATATTATTTTAACCAATTCATGAATACACAGACGAATGTTGATCAATAAATTACAATACATTTTATCTCAATGGCTAAAGACCTGAATCTATCTATCCTCGGGTAGATTAGGAACATCCAGGTCACAACATTTGCATAAAAGTATAACATGAATAAATCTAAAATTAACTTGTTTCTCCATAATGCCTCATTATGCTACCTTCATCTGTCAAATCCCCAACAATTTTCTTCTACTTTTCTTCGCTTAACCACCAATTTCATGATGTAATAGAACTCCCAAGGAATGAAAACTTGAAATTCATCGCATTCAATTAGATTTGGACAAAATACCCAAAAAAAAGGCTGAAGTAAACTGAAATGGAACCTAAACAAATAAAATAAACGAATCCCAGCAATTCGAAAAATATATCCCCAAAAAAGGATTAATTTAAGACTATTGACCGTGAACACTTAGACATAATGTTTACCCTCTCAATAAAATAAAATAAAAGGTAAAAAATTGAGCATAAAACTCTGCGAGTCCATTTGACCTTCCAATAAATCAGGAATTTTCAGCTAGTCATATCCTATAGCTTCAAGAATAAAAATTGGAAACGGATTGCGATTTAGAAGTTTATGTGCTATGAAATGAAGATTCGAAGAACCGAATCGAATAGAAAACTCATCGATAGACAAAAATAAATAAGACAAAAAGAAAGTATAGAAAAAAATATCGAGTACGAAAGGAAAAACGAATGAGGTAACTCACTAGTTTTGGGACCAGCTGGGTGATTCCATAAAGCTTGAAGCTTTGAAGCCGCCATGATTTTTCTTCTTCGCTTTCGATTTTGCTAAATGGGGTTCACTTTCTGCGACCAAAGGAAACTATATAGTAGGCTCGAACAACTGCGGAGAGGATCCACTTCGCAGCGCCATTCAATCAGATCCTGACACGTGGCTCTAACATGGTTAAAAGTATACGCTTCTGACGTTGAGCTAAGTTTGGTTTGGGGCAAATCGGTAAATTCATCTGCAGAGTGCAGAGGGCAGTAACACTCGCGGCGTCACGGGAAAATCTCAGCGATTTTTGTTGCATGTGTTTTGGTGTTTGGCATTCGATTTTAGATTTATTTGTGTGTCTCCGTTATTTATTGCGTAAGTAGCTTAACAACCTAGGTAATTGCATATGCACTTATGCAGACTAAACAAATTTCATCCCACAAAGAGAAAGTATGGGAAAATAATGATATTAGTATATAATATATACAATAAATTTTAAAAAAATTAAAAATTAAATATTAGATTTCTAATTAATTATTTAATTTTAAAAATTAAAATTTAAAAATTTAGAATTAGTATTTTAATAAACAGTTATTTTTAATTTCATTATAATTTTTCAACTTTCAAGTCTCAGAGACTGTGCCGACGCTGCCGCATTCACTTCTGACGTCGTTGTGGGGTTCCTACCAACCGAAATCGCATCTTATTTTTCTGTAAGAAAGTCGGATACCTCCGCAGTCCCTTCCATACTTCTCTGTGGCTGCTGCATTATCATCAAAGAAACACCGAGCTTCTTCTTTTTCATCGTTCTTGAGGTGTTGGTATTCATGTTGATGATGATGATTCATGATTATGTTGATATTGCCTTTTCATGGTTCTATATTCTAATTCGTTCATTCTCATCAGCAGCTATCACAATAGGAGAAAAAGGTTGTATAAACACTGTTTGTGTGCTTCTTGTGTCCCTTTTAGCTATTGAATTTGTTAGTTTGCTAATAGCATAGTGTTGGCATTTTGTGATGTACTCCAATCTCTTTCTTCTCTTTGGATCAAACTGATGAAGGATTGAAGGTTGAAAATGAAAATAGAGTTTCAAAAAGCTGTTAAGGCTAGACTTCTCCATGACATTTTTGGACAGATTAATATTAATTCAATGACCTGTTTAGGATGGTCATTTTAGTAAGTATATAGATGATTATTTTAATTCTTATGTAGATGGTTATTTTGATTGAATTGAGTTTAGTTATATAATTAAAATATGTTGGATGTTCAATTCACTAGATATGCGAATGATTATTTTTATTCTTAAGTGGATTGTTATTTTGTTCGATTTGGTTTAAGTATATACAATTAAGAAAAATTGAATGGTAATTTCACTAAATAGGCGGATGATTGTTTCCAGTGAAAGAGAGAGTGGCGCCGGTGAATGGGATGGTTGGTGAAGCGGCGACGGCTTGATGAACCCAGGAGGCGACAATGATGTCCAGTGAGCGGGAGAATGACGCCGGTGAAGGGAGATGGTTGATGAATAGGCGGCAACAGAGATTTTGAGAAAGAAGACGTCGAATTGGTAAATTAGGGTATAAAAAATGGTTAAAATTTTAGAATAACTGAATACTTCCTTGCGGGTGAGAGAAGAATTCCTGTGCCAAGCCTAAGAGGCTTAGACCGCTACCTCCCTTCGACTATCATTATTCCCCCATTCACTGATTCTCTAGCACCGTCGTCTTCCTAGGCTAAAAGCCCTTACTCCTCCAACACCTAAATCGCTGGCACTTTGGATCTATCCTAAAAGAAAGAATTGACTTACCTTGCTTTGCTGCTTTGATTAGGACTTTGCTTCTCTAAAGAGATTTTCCCGGTGAGAACTCCCTTCTAGTAGCAATTCCGAAGCGGAAATAGCTACGGTTATTGCCATTCTTGCTTCTCCTGTTCTTCTTCTATCTAAGGACAAGGCGGAAGGTAGACATACTTATAGGCTTCTTTCTTCCTTCTAGTCGAGGTGAAAGCTTTCAAAGAGCTGAGTCGTACCCAAACTCTATCGAGTCAGCAAGTAAACTACCTCGCTGAACTAGCTTTAGACTAGGCTAATGAGTACGCAACTGAAGAGACAGCGCTAAGAGTGATGGCTTTTCTTTATATTGATTGAGACCTAGCCTCGGGGCACTTACTTTATTAGAGTAGGGAACCCGGTTCAAGCAGAGTGCAAGTGCCACGCTAATCCTAGTCCAAGCCAAAAAAAAGGCTACGCATGAAACTAAAAGCTACGCCTTTAAGCCACGCCATTATAGCAATCCTTGTGAACAGCTGGTTCACTGTAGGCTGTATTTTAGTTAGATGGGTCCGTTGGGATTCTATTATAAGTTCTTTTCTATTTTATTTTCTTTCTTCTCCCTTTGTTCTGTGAGAAACTTTCTCTAATTCACTCCATCCCTCATCTACTACTCGTGCGTACAATGATTTTTGTGGAGGATTGATAGCACTCAGTTCTCTTCCTTGAAAGTGGGTTGATACCTTGTTGTCGCTCTTCTCTCTTTCCTGTGCGCGGTCCTCTCTTAATAGACTTTATGACCGTACTCTTAAAGCACTCGTTCTAGCAGATATGTCTTTGTCACAGCCAGTGGAATAGATAAGAATGAGATTGGACGATAGGCAGCACTCTCAGGCCACTTTCCCAAGACAATAGGCTACGGAGCGGACAGCCTCAAAAGAGGAAGCAGTCCAATCTATTCCATACGATCACTGATCGAATCGGGAATAGGGGCTTTCCCATCCAAGTAAGAAAAGGGCCATACGGGTACTAGTTTCATGGTGATTAGTTTGAACCTCCTCCCCCTCCCACCTCTATGGCAGACTGCAAGCACAGAAGCTAAGGGCACGATTGCCCGCCAAGTTCAGATAAGGAAATTTTTAGTTTGGATAATTTGAGTGGTGTTTTTTTTTTTTTTTGTTATTGGGTCAAATTTTCAATCCATTATATATATTGTAAAGATTCCTCATTATTTTCCTAACAAAAATTTTCCACAAAATTTCATCCCTTACAAATTGCATAAGAGTATTCTTTTTTTTTTGTATAAAGTCTTTCTCCCAGAAAATTTCACCCCCTAAATAAATTGCAACCAAATTGAAATAGAAAGAAAAATATTATATACATGTTAAAGACTTTTTCAACAATTTAAAAAAAAAATAGTGTAATGGTTAAGAAGATAATCAAGTATTACGATAAATTTTAGAAGATTAACAGTATTTGTATTATTTTTTTATGTGTTTGAGAATGTTCTAGATGGTTCTGGAATATTCTAAAATATCTTAGAAAGTCTCAAAATATCTTAAAAGATTTTAGACATAGAGTATTCTAGAAGAGTGTGGATATATATAAAAGTATAAATAGTCATTTGTAATAAACACTTGAATAATAAAATATTCTTTCTACCAAAACTTCATTTCTCTTGTATTTTCTTATATTCTTAACTTTCTTATTAAATATTGAGAGTTAAACTGATTTAGTCTTAATTTAAGAAATTGAGTATGTCCGAATGTCTACATGATAGCGTTAGAGTTGTCCAAAATCATAAGACAAATCTCACAAAAAAATTATTGCATTATCTTAAACTATCAAATCATTTTAAAATAATACTCCCCATCTTATATTGATGATAGTTTTTATCTCTGAGTTTTGAGATATTTGTTCATAAATTAATGTATTTGGTTACAATCTATACAAAAATCAAAAATTAATTTATATATATATATTTTTATAATATCTCTTAATTTAACTGACTAAAGGACTAATCTAATTGCAATTTTGAGTTTTATTCAAAAGTTTATTATATTTACATATATACAAAAAGATTCAAATTTTAAAATATTTATTTAAGTAGATGATTGAACTGATATCAATTCAAATTAGTTAATAGTTATAGATAAAGGGCTTGTTTGGATGAGTTTTTAAGAAAATATCTTTTTTCGAGTTATCTTTTCTTAAAAGATCTTATTGAAAAGCAAAAGTAATTTTATGCTTGGATGTCTCATGTAAAAAGGTCTTTTTTTATCTATCAATTATGTTTGGGTATAACAATATAAAAGTACTTTTTGTTTATTTATTACATGAAAAATATCTTTTTTTTAAAGAAAAAAATCTTTTAAAAAAAGATGTAAATTACAGCTTCTCAAAAAAGATCTTTTTTTTATTTTACTAGTGCTTTTATTTTTACTACTAGAAATTTGCCAAACACGATAAAAAATAAAAAAAAATCTTTTTTCATTAAAAAAATTTTTTTTTAATAAAATAATGACGCCCAAACATGCACAAAAGGTTAAAAACACTTGTATTTTTTTTTTTTGGTCATGCTCTTATTAAGAGTTACGTGAGAAATCATAAAACATGTGGTGAAATTGGTTGGGCTGAGTTAATACTAGCCTGCAAACAATGCTCGTAAAAAAAAAAAAAAACCCATGGAACCATGAAAGTAAAAATGGGAAAAGAGAAGGGTAATTGATGTCTTTTGCGAGACGGAAGGAAAAATAGGAGGAGACCCGAAAATCCAACGGTGGAATCTGCGACGGACGGTGATGAAGTTTATGCTTTTGAATTTGATAAAAGCCATTCTTGTGTTGTTAGTCACACTTACCAGCGCAGTTTTCTTCGTGTTTCAGTCCCCACAAACCCAAAACCCTTCTTCATCTTTGTCTACCATGTCTTCTTCCTCCTCTTCAGTGGGTCGAAGCTTTGTTCTCTGGCTTCACGGTTTGGGTGACTCTGGCCCTGCCAACGAACCCATCAAGAACTTGTTCACTTCCCCTCAGTTCAGGAACACCAAGTGGCTCTTTCCCTCTGCGCCAAATGCCCCTGTCACTTGCAACTGTAATAAGCTCTTCTTTCCTTTCTCGTGATCTCTCTTTGCCCATTCAAATTATGCTTTTTCATGCTTTCTGTGGACAATGAATCATTCAATGTTTTTATACTACCTGTTTTGGATACTTGTTTTGGCTTCCATTTAGATGAAAAACAAATCACATGCCTGAATTTGCTGTTTTTTGCCATGTCCTTGTTGCTCTAGTGGTGGTGGCTCTTTCATTCTGTTGTCCTTATCCCATCAGAATCTTGTTCGTTACTATATGCTGAAGCTTGATTCCCTCATTCAATCTTTAGTGCTAAGGGTTGAGTCAAGAACAAAATAATTTCTAGCTACAATACCTTTTTTTCTTTCAATTTTTATCACAAAATTCCTTAGGATCATATTTCGTGTAAGGAGTTACACTTGTTAGACGGCGGAGTATCATTGGTTTAGACATATGGGGACAATGTCAGTAGATAATCGAGCCAGAAGGGTGGATCAAATGAAAAATAAACTAGTGGTTAGAGGAAGAGCTAAAAAGGCTCTGCAGGAAGTGATCAAGTGAGATTTATGTGTGAACGATCTCATTGTAGAGTGTAGACATGATAGGGTGCAATGTTGTCGCTTGATTCATGTAGTTGATTCCACCTGGTGGAATAAGATTTGTTGTTGTTTGTTGTTGTTGGTTACACTTGTTACTAGCGCCATGGGCTGGGATGTTAAGTGTGTTGCTTTTCGATCCCCCAACTAATACTGGAGAGAATAGTATTGGCAGCATTTGGCTAGCGTCAATTTTAGAATTTGATGAGCTTAGCATCATGTATGATGGTGAATTATTGACCAAAATGCAATTCCTAGAAATTTTAAGTACATAGAGTTGCACTCTTGTCATCAATTATTGCTTTTAGCCTGAACATATAGTGATCCAACATTTATAATTTTTGAGGAAAGGTTCTTTTAATCCATTTCTTATATATGTTCTCTTGTTTTTATTCCTTCAATGTCTTAAGTTTTTGCTTGATTGGCAAATTTTAACTATGCATCCATCGAAGTTTTAAAGCATATTCATTTCACCACTATATTAGATGAAATCACAATTCCTTGCAACATGATATAATGACAATCTGACTTTGTATATACTTTTAACGAATGAAGATATAATATGCTTTCCAGTCTGAGAGATAACGAGTATTTTGATTTGTTTCATCTTGTAGATGGTCATGTAATGCCCTCATGGTTTGACATTCATGAGATTCCTATAACTGCTGTAAGTTTAGCATTCCCTTATTTCTTTGATTTATTAAGTTTAATAGACTCTCTGCAGTTCCAGTCATGAAAGGAAACTAATACACAATTTTCATACCTCCATTTTCCTACTTATTCTTTGTTGCACAGTTCTTTTAGATTGTCTATTTGAGTATGCACTTTTTTCTTAAGTGATTTATAGGTCCCCTGGACGGTGATCATGATCTTGTTTAATTTGTCAGCTTCCTCCTTTTCTTTTTCCATTCAATTACTTTGTCTAAATAGAAAGCTTGGTCTACATGGTGAGCAATTTGAGGTCTTGCATTTTGTAAAAAATAATTAGTTGCACATCTCATCTTATAACTTCTTAGTTTTGCCATTCACTTCATTGAGAAGTCCAATTTAGTATTCTTCTATGATTGTTGTGTTTATGCTATATCTTGTTTAGGATGGAGTTGTTGGCATATCAATTTATATTTGAAAGAATTTTACTTATTGTCAGGACTCTCCACAAGATGAGAGTGGTTTGCTTAAAGCTGTTAAGAATGTGCATGCTACAATAGACAAGGAAATAGCTGATGGCACAAACCCTAATAATGTATTTATCTGTGGATTCAGTCAAGGAGGTTGCTTTCTTATTTCCTTTCTCTATATGTGTCTCTACATATCTCGGTGCTTTCATCATCTCCTTCATCACACTAATTCCTTTAAAGAAAAGCATATGTATAGATTTCCAATGAATTGCAGTAACGTTTTGCAGGTGCATTGACCTTGGCTAGCGTTCTGCTTTACCCAAAAACTTTAGGTGGAGGTGCAGTATTTAGTGGCTGGGTACCATTTAACTCATCTTCGTCCATCATAGGACAAATTTCACCCGAGGCAAAGCGGGTACAAATATTTAAGAATTTCATTATTCTCATTACTTGTTTGATGTAAGTGAAAAATATCAACATCATTATATCCCAACATAGAAATATATGAACCATGTGAGTTAAGTTAGACTAACTTAGTACCAATTGATAGAATATCCGAGTTTTCTAAGGCAATTATAACTTGTATACCTAGTCCCTGAATACTATTCAACTCAACTGAATTTTGGTATGTACTTATCACCTATTTTATTTATGTTGACATAGTTTATATAAATATCTGCAGACACCACTATTATGGTCCCATGGGATTATTGATAGAACAGTCTTGTTTGAGGCTGGACAAGCAGGTCCCCCTTTCCTTGAAAAAATTGGTGTTGGCTGTGAATTTAAGGTGAGATTTCAAGTTTTTAATGATTCATCTGTTGACCCCTCTTTTTTAATCTTCATCATGATGCTGACATTTGTTCTAATTGCAGGCTTATCCTGGTCTTGCTCACTCAATAAGCAATGAGGAACTCCGAAATCTGGAGTCGTGGATCAAGACACGCCTACAGAGTTCTTCGTAATCGTTTCTGGTCCCGCAAGATTTTTCTCTTTTTTTCATTTATTATTTTACCTTGGTGGTGGAATTTGGTATGGCCTGCAAGAAAGTAAATCACCTCAATGGCTGAAAGGGGGGAATGGTGGAATTTCGTATCTTGCATTGCAATATTTATGATAGATTTGATGGGGCAGCCTTCTGATCAATGCTTCATTGTCCATTTGTTAATGTTGAAAGTTAGAAACAGGAGTGTAAGTGTTATTACTCTCTCTGTCCCTGTTTTTCATACATTTTACCATTACCTTTTTCTTTTCTCTGGAAACCCATGAATGAAATAATTCACTTTTAGCTAAAAGAATATGCTTTTTCAGTTAATTATTCTTTATGAATTCATAAGTAATAATGCCTATAGGTCATAATATTAAGGACCATTAAACTTTAATATAGCCTTAATTATATTATATTCTTTAACCAAATGTTATTACATCTTTATGTAGGTGCATATGGATACAGACATACAGTAAATAAAAATAGTGACAATAAACAGAATGAATTAAGTAAACAAGTATCAATGTTACTCCCCTTAAAAATATAGGGAAAACTTCATGTAGGAAAAAAGAATGTAATTTTACCACAACAAGTGATGGTAGCCACTTGAAATTTTTTGCCTTTGTCTTACACTCTATTTGCAAGTTGTCACTGTAGCCATGCAGCATTGTTTCTGCTTCTTTTTGTTGGGACCATTTCAGAGGTGGGTTGAGATTGAGACCACTGTGTTGTTTTAGCTGAAAAGCTGGAAAAAGTTACTGTTTTTCTAGCATTATCAATTGAACCATGTTGGCACTTGTCTAATTAAATATACCTTAATCCATGATTTGCAGTTTAAAATATATCTTTTAGGGTTTTAGCCATATATTAATTAGACCATTATCCAAAACCTAAGGTAGCGTTTGTTTGAGGTACTGAAACAGAGACTAAGAGATTGAGACTCAGTATCATGTTTGTTGGTTCAGAGACTGGTATTAAAATTTCTGTCTGTCTCCAAAATTTCAGTATTTCAGTACCTCTAAAATGTGGAGACATAGGAGACTAAAATTTTTAGAGATAGAGACTGAAATTTTAATAACATTTTATACCTAAAATACTCTCATTTCAATTAATTAATTTCAATTTTACCCTTTGTACAAATTAAATTAGAGTTTCATTCTTATTTCAATTTCTGTTTTCCATTTTGCACCAAACAGAATATTGAGATTTATTTCAATCTCTTTCTCTTAGTCTTTGTCTCTCAATTTCAGTTTTTTTGTCTTTGTCTCTCCACCAAACGCTACCTAAGTGCCTAACTTTGCTATGCTATCAC
The DNA here is from genome assembly GCF_014773155.1 of Arachis stenosperma. Taxonomy (NCBI): domain Eukaryota; kingdom Viridiplantae; phylum Streptophyta; class Magnoliopsida; order Fabales; family Fabaceae; genus Arachis; species Arachis stenosperma. Next base: position 7,047,274 of record NC_080380.1, on the reverse strand, counting down.
TTGTCAGTGATGAATTCAATATTCGCAACTGTGTACAATTAGTTGAGAATTTTTGACATTATGAACTATGTACAATTTAAATTCAATTTTGTACAATTAGACTTGTAAATTCTGAATCTATATATTGCCTTTTTTGTTACCTTATGTAAGAAACTAAATGGATCTAATTCAATTTTAAAATCTAACTTAAAAGGGTAAAAGGGAATAACTCTCTTACACTTGCAAAAACTATTAGATTTTTATTTTTAAATCATGTGGGACTTAATAGTTAATACCTTGCTAATGTTTTCACTTGTCATATATAAATAACTTTTTTTTTTCTCTCTTTTGGCAAAACGCCAAAGGGTGAAACCAATGAATAGGGAGTGAGGCAGTGAGTGAGGGGTCATTGGTTTGGAAATAATGGGTAATGAAGACACAAGAAGTACTTGACAAATAGCAAGCATCTGAAAATCTTTAAATTCATTTCTGGCTATCATGTTGCAAGCATCTTCTGCCTTTTACTCACAGTGGCGCCACCACTCTCTCCTGTCTACTTCCTTCCATTCATTAATTAATACTGCTAATAATAGTAATCATTTTGTTAGAGTCGTTATCCAATTAATATAATTTCTTGTAGTAATTAATTATAAAAGAGCACTTTTTAGTAATTAACTATGTAACTGTGTTTCCCCCTCCCAAAACTTTTCTATTTTTTAATGTGGTAAAGTGCCAAATTGAATCATCGCCATGGAACACTTTGGAGGTATACAAGGGGGGAAAAATGGTAACAGCTAGCGTTGCATGCAATTCTTAATTTTTTTTTTATTTTCCACGTATCTCCCAACCCGACAGGTCAAGGACTTGCGGATCTAAACTCTATTTAAGGGTCTGTCGCTGGCCAATGGGTTGCTGTATGTACAAAGCAGCATTAACTATGAAACACATTATCTTCAACAATTGGGCTCTGCTAGTACAAACCCCTCTTTATGGTTATGTACACATATTTATTATTAATTGAGAAGAATACCTTTAATTATTCATAATATTATATTGTAGGGTCTATCCAAAAAATATTTATTTGCTAGACTCAGCAAACTAATTTTATTTTATTCTATTTCATTTTTCGAATTTCTCATTCAAAATAGAGATATCTGTTCCGTTTTTATTTCTTATTAACACACACACTGAGATACGGTCTTCAATTGAATAAGATTTAGCTCGGTTCAAAGTTTACCAGAATTATTAAATTTTCCGAATTCTCGTAGTTAGTAAGCATTTGAGTATATGGAATAATTATAGTCTCACATGTTGCGCTGTTGCATTTTTGGCGATGACACTTTCGTCTTTTTGTCATGTGAAGATAACTTTTCCATGTTAAAATTATTCATTGAAACGCATGCCACAAGCCACTATATTTGAATAGGAATATTATAAGGTGAAAACTCGTATCGAATTAAATTTCTTATGTGTGTTGATGATGGCAGTACATGAAATGAAAGTGCAATTACTTTTGACTAAAGGTAAATTTTTTGCAACCCTAAACACTAAACAGAAAAACAGGTTGAGGTTTTTTCAGAATTCGCAATATCTTTTATAAATAAATAGCCAATAGTCCTTAAAATTTAATTAGCTTTTGTTAAAAAAAAAAGTATTTTGCTCTTAGTTACAACAACAGAAGATATTTCGTTATTATTCTAAACGAGGGAAGATATAAGCTCTTATTTTATCACGTTTTATTTCCCATGCATAGCATATAGGATATGTATAATAGGAGAATTTCTCTTGATCTTTTTTCATATCAAAAGTTTCTTACCTTAAAATTAAATAACTTAATTGCACCGCAAGTATACGAAAATATTGCTTAGAATCTGTAAAATTAAATAACAGCAGTATTTCTATTTTGCTTCATTAATCATTCATAGGGGCTTCTACATCATAGTAATATTTTTTATAAAACTAAATAATAAATGGTGGACTTTAAACAAAGTTATTTAAAAAAAAAACTTTAAAATATTAAAATTGTATTTATATATAAAATGTACTTAACAATAAAAGGGAATCGAAGTTTAACATAATCCCAACATAACTTAGACTTATCTTCTTAATTTCGATCTTTATCCCTTAAGAAAGTGAAAATAAATAAATAAATTGGGTAACATTGAGCCACAAAAATTTATTACCACCGTTCAATCATCCGAAAGAGCTCTTAGATCATATTATATTAATTTTGTTCGGGGGAAATATTAAATTAGTATTCTTAAGATTTTGATGTTGATAAATGGCACTTAATTTTTGTTATCGATAAAATAGTTTTTGAAAGATTATAAAATTTAACAAGTGTGTCATGAGCTTGCAGAAGCAATCTCCAACGAATACGATGTTGATGTGACCACCGTATTTTAATAATTTGACAAATCCTCCCAACACTAATTTTTCCCTATCCAATGCACTCCCCCTTTCCTAACAGACTCTCTTGTTCTCGCATTCTCACTCTCTTGTTTTCTCCAGCAACCTCCACCACTCGCAGCAATAACAACCTCAACGGCAAGAACACCATTAAGGGCCACCGTTATCACCAATAGAGCCACAACAATAAAATCTGAAACAGTCACATTCCCTTAGTACCTTAATTAATTGTGCCGTTTCTCTGCACATATAATTCAACAGAAGTATTACAAAGAGCACGTCAATCTACACATCCAAAATATTTTAATACTATAGCCGAATAACCGCCTTCGAAATAAGAAAATCAGAAACAAAACAACGTTTTCAATTGACCACCATGAAGTCACCGCCGAAAGAGTCAATTACCATATCAGAAGAGTCTGCGGTGGGATTAGTAGGAACGAACATAACGGATTTGGCGGCCATGAGCTTCTTCCGCCAGATAGTAAGGTCCGTAGATCCTAGCAAGAAGAACAGGAAACCGTCAGCGACAGCGTTGGCCCTGAGTTTGAGCGGCAGTGGCGTCCTGCAACGAGGAGGAAGGAGGAGAAGTTCAAAGGAGAAGGATCTAGCAAATGAAGCCGATCCGGTGAGATATAGCGCTGATGATGCGCAAATCACGGATTTAGGTTAGAGCACCGGATTTTAGGTACTTGTGGAAGTTGTGGTGGTGTTGAGGGAGGAAGGGGGAGTGTGCATTGGGGAGGGAGGAATTCGGGTTGGGAGTGTTTGCCAGACCATCAAAATAATGTGGCTACGTCAATATTGTATTCGTCCAAGATGTGCTCCGACGAGTTCGAAAATGGGAATGGATCTTTTCAATTATTAAAAAAAATTGAGAGTATAAAGTGTGATCTCTAATCCTTTAGGCTGTGTTTGTTTACAGAGACAGGACACTGAGACAGGGACACAGAGACACAAAATTGTGTTTGGCAGAGGAGACATGGAGACACTGAATTAGTGTATTTTGTGTCCATTCTAAAAGGAATGACACAGAAACACCAACAAGTGACACAACTTATTTTTTATTTTTTCTTTCATTATTTTTGTTAATTTTTCATAATTATATTTTTTATTATTATATTTTTCATCACAAATTTTTTTAATGAAAAAAAAGAGAATAAATTGAATTTTCATAATCTGTTCTAGTTTATCACCAAACAGAATACAAGAACACAAAATTTTGTGTTTCTGTTCATCATGTCTTGTCTTGTCCTGTTCTCAATGTCTTGTCTTATCCTATTTTCGGAAACAAACGCAGTTTTATTGCTCTCTCTCATATTTATTCATAGTCTCACTTATAAAATTAATGGTATGAGATCATACTTTACTCTCTCAATTGTTAAAATAAATTGAGAGAATCAATTTTCTTCGGGAATACGCTTGTCAAATTTTAAAATTTTTTTAGAGATTATTTTGTCAATAATAAAAATCAGATACCATTTTATCAGCGTTAGAATTTTTTGAATACCAATTTAATATTTATCTCATTTTGATTATATAAAGTTAATTTGAAGTGAGGCTGGATAGTAAATAAATATGGTAAAATCTTGGTGAATCGTGTTTTTGTCATTTTGAATTTAACAAAGCAGAATTATTGATGTAATATTGGAACCATATAGTATGATGATGTTAATAATAAATAATAAGACTAAACTAATAATAGAGGGTGACAAGTTCATGTGAGGGGAGTAAAAAAGCCGCCACATATAGGGTTAGAAATAATTTAGATAGGCCAAACTAATCCCACCAAACGAAAGGAAAGAAAAACCCTAATTCATTCATTCATATACGACGGTACTTGCAAGAATGCCATGGTTACTTGCAAGAGTGAGTGTGCTCTTTGTTTCAAATTGAAACCATGACAACGACACACACATATTTTAAAAATGGGTCCCATTCTATCACTCTGATTGCACTAATCACAAGGCTACACTACAGCGACGCGTAGGGCAATACCCTACACCCTCCTCGCACCTGATTCTCCCTCCCCCCACCCCAAAACTACGTCACCAACTAACTCCAATACCTAGCAACCCAGCCCTAACTGCTAACCCCCTTTTTCAAGTGTTTACTCTACTAATTAATTACGTGTCATTTGTTAATCACCCAGTTAATAGAAGATAGTAGTTGGGTGTGTCTAAAAGTGTTTAGAAAAAAAAAAATATTTTTTATTAAAATATGATTGGATACAATAAATTCAGACACGTATTAGTGAGTATTGTATCCTAAATATATCTGAAATATGTATGACATATAAATACGACAACTTAACAAAGTATTTATATTTTGTAGGTTTGTCATGAAAATTAATTAGTTTTATTAGGGTGAAGACTCATGTATATTTGTCTTCATTTAAAATTAATAGTAAAAAGCTGTTAGATGATTCAATTAAATTTGTCAAATTATCTAATAGTTTTCAATTATAAACTTTTTTTTATGTTTTGATAATGGGATGAAAAAGCACCCAAAAGAACTATAAAAAAAATTACTCTAAGAAAAAAATCTTACTAGATTAGTCATAAAACATAATGAAATACAGAAAGACAAAGAAAAAAACATGACATCCATATTACATGCTGTGTCCCAAATATGCTAGATGGTCAGCGCACGAATTTGCTTCTCTAAAAGCATGGTGTAGACCCCAGTTCTCTATCGTGCTACAGCAATTCCTAATGGTTGCAACTAAAGATTTCACAGAGTGTAACTCCACCAATTAATGAAGATGGAGATCAATCATCGTCTTAAAATCTATTTTAATCTCCAAATTTGTAAAACCTATGTTCTTTGCCAAATTCAAACCCAGTAGAATTGCCTATAATTTTGCCAAAATAACAATGCAAGTGCCTAGATTAGCACTTAAACAGATTAAAAATTTACACTCAACATCTCTAAGAATCTCTCTACAAAAGACTCTACCATCATTAATCATTGATCTATCCACATTTAGTTTAACAGTCTCCAAACTGAATGAGTGTCACCTGATCTGTCGTTTCTCAAACTCTCTAATTATTCTTTTAACCTGATCAAATTTCTTTTAGGCTAAATGGCAATCTTTAGCAAGATGGAATGCAAGATCATGGATTTTATCTTTATGCACTCTATTGGTTTTATCAAAAAATATAATTGTTTTGGTGTAACTAAAAAGTATTCAGGGTGGTTGCAAAAAGGAGGGGCCATAGAACCCTTTTAAAAGAAGAATGATTCGAAAGGTTCTCCAACAGCTAGTCTTTGACAGACTTGTTGAAAAAATTCTCAGGACTCAATCTGTTGTCTATGCTCTTTCATGTACAGCGTACAACTCTGCAGTCACACACTATATAGAACAAAGACTCAATCTCATTACAAATAACACAATGATCGTCTTTAGACATATATCTACAATAGCGAAGCTCGTTGGTCAAGAGAACTTCGTTGGTCATTAACCACTAGAAATAACGTAACTGCTAAGGAGCATCTATCCTCCAGATAATGAAAAATAAGTCAGAATTCGATCCCTTACTAGAACTTGAAAGAAGAGAACTTGTTGACTTAACAAAAAATATCCCGTTTGATTCAGGAAACCAAGCCACCATATCATGACCCATACCAACTTTCGACGCCTTAACGAAAGTGAAAATAGGAAACCAATGTTCACCTAGGATTTTTCCAATCAGATCAAAATTCCATTGCCCCTTAGTAGTATAACACTCCGCCAAGTCCTCTAACATCTCGTTTGTAACCACACTGCTAGCAAAATCAGATAACCTATATACTCCTAGTAGCCAATGATCCACCCAAAATCTAGTTGTTCTACTTGTCTCCACATGCCAAATCAAGTTCTTCTCGGCAATGGACCAAACTTGGAGAATACCCTGCCAAACATTTGAACAAGAGTATACCCTGCTTATAACTGGGCGCAAATCAAAACCATAATCATATTTACTCCTCAAGACCTTAATTCATAAAGAGTCTCTGTTCTGAATCAATTTTCAAGTCAACTTCATTAAGTGAGCTTTGTTTGAGATTCTTGCCGATTTGAACCCAAGTTCTCATTCTTTTTTGATAAACAAATCTTTTCCCAAAATAATAGATAGAGTCTTCTGTTTAAGTCAATCTCGCTTCACACAAAGTTCTTATAAATACTATCAATTTTACCGCACACTGAGAGAAATCCTTATGGTTTGCATAGCGCATAGTCAATTTAGTAAATATTCATTGTTTACATTATTTAATATTTCCATTGTCTATCTACACTCTTCTAATAAACAAATTTACATGGATCGCATAGTCAATTTAGTAAAATAAATATAAAAAATTTAAACTTCATTCTATCGCTTATTATTTTTTATGTGAGAGAAAGAGAGAGGTGTATAACAAAAAGTTGTGAAAAGAGGCATGTTTCATACTAGTATGGAATATGAAAACACTGATTTGTTTGTGTTATTTTTTTTTAAACAAACAATAACAAATTAGACTCTTCGATTTGTAATTTACTTTTTTTTTTCAAACAAATTTGACTTTTCGATTTGTAATTTTTTTTCAAACAAATCAGATTCTCCGATTTGAATAAAATACCATATAAAAAAATACGTAATCTTTCAATAACAATATATTACATATATTTAATTAATATAAAAAAATTAGCCTCATTCTGTCCATTCAATACACTTAAAACTCTATTTCACATGCAAATTAAACTCTTATTTAGCATGTAAATTAAAAAAAAAATAGACTTAATGATTTCTCGGTAATGACGTTTAGACTAGGTAAGAGGAGGGTTTTTTTTTGTGTTCTCGGCATAAAACCTCATCAACTCTTGAAAGCTGAAAGCCTCTCTCTCCTTTTTCTTCTCTTTCTTTTTCTCCATTTGAGTGTTAGATAAGAAGACCACACCAAACCAAACGCTTTCTCTCTCTCTCTCTCAACTTCCAAAGTCATCAACCATGAAGAAGCTTTACCGAAAAGGAACTGTTCACCCGTCACCGCCCATCATCTCCGACCAACTCTCCTTCCTTCCGGCCACCATCCTCACCCTCACCGCCGCCCTCACGCCAGAAGACAGGGAAGTCCTCGCATACCTCATTTCCTGCTCATCCTCCTCCAACAACCCCCGCCGCACCACCACCACCACTTCAAGGAGCAGCTCCGCCTCAGGCGGCGGTGACCATGCTCCAGTCTTCAGCTGTAACTGCTTCCGTTGCTACATGAGTTACTGGGTGAGATGGGACGCTTCGCCGAATCGCCAGCTTATACACGAGATCATCGATGCGTTTGAGGAGTGGTTAGCTCAGAAAGGAGGAAAGAAGCACCACAACAATGGAGGAAGGAAAGACAAGAGGAACAAAAGAGGCTCCAATAGCAATAAGATGCAACAGTCAGGCGAGTTGTTGAATCGGAGCGAGTCAGTGCCGAGTTCTGAGAGTACTGAGTCGTCATCGTCAACCGATTTGGAATCGGTGGTGGTGGCGGTGGAAAATAGTAGCAACGATAGTGATGAAGATGGTGAGAGGGTTGAAGAGGATGAAAAGAGTTCAGTGAGAAGGTTCGTGAGTTTCATTGGAGAAAGGATTTGGGGCGCTTGGGGACAGTGAATCATCAACAACCAACAAAAATAACAACAAAACCTCAACAACAAAGAGGAAAGGTGGGTTCAGAATTTCACCTTCTCTTTTTTTTTTCTCCTTTCTTTTTTTTTCTCTTTCTGTACATTATTATTAATTACTCCTCCTGCTTCTATGCAATGTCTAAAAGAAGAAATGTTATTTCTCTCTTTGTTTTTTTGTAATCCAATGGATTAATTAGTTTTGTTATAAATTTATAATCATCAATCACAACATACATATGTTATGAGATGTCATCTCATTTTGTTCCTTGATATTGTTGAGTTGTTATGAAAAATAGTCCTAATATCTAGGTACTTATCACTTTAATCCAACGAAAATAGAAAATCAATTTCTTTGCTTAGACTAATGATTTTGATTTCAATTTGAGTATCTCCGTGGCGGCTATAGCTTTTGTTGTTGATTGATAAATTGATGAATAAGTATTGTTGTAGGACAAATATTGTAAATTTCCTTTCTAGAAAATAAAAATTGTAAGTTGAATTTCTTATTTAGAAGAGATGAATTTGACCAGTTATTTTTCTTCCTGAGGAAGTTTTCTAGATCGTGTAGTAGTCTCTGTTTTTTTCCCTTGAGATGGAGGAAGCTCGCGAGAAAATACGCAACAAACTCGTGGATAATTCTTTTCCTAAGCGTGTATATTCAAAGCGGAAATTTTGCATTTACTCGTGTCTTTTCTCTTTTGGTCCTTATTTAATGAAGTCTTGAGAATTATATATTCTTGGAAAAATGTTTGGCCAGAATGTTTTTCTTCTATAATTAGTACATTTTAAATTTTGAGAAAAAAATCTATATATTTAAACGTGTTTTAATTATGTTTTTAGTTAAAAACACATGTTTCAATTATTGTTAGGAAAATTTTTAAAATTTTATATTTTAATAAACGAATAATACATATATTAAAAATTTAATTTTTTTAATTGATAACATTAATATGTGTTTCTAACTAAATTCTTTAGTTATTATTACATCTACATGGCTCTGTTCCTCTTCAATTAAGAAACAAATTTCATCACATTGATCATTTGTACTTGCTTGGACAATTTTCAATTTAACAATGAGAAAAGTCAAGTGAACGGGGAGTGGCATTTTGGATTAGATGACATTGTTAAATAACTAAGTTCACTTGGTCCAGGGGTAAATTCATTTGTATATATAATTATATAATTAAGAATCCGTTTAAAAATTAGCAGAAACTATTTTTTTTTTAATTAACTCTTCGAAAAATTAATTTATAACTTTTTTCTGATTTTTGAATTAACTTCTTGAAAAATTAATTCAAAATTTTTTTGAAAAAGTAGAAATATATTGATAAGCCATTTTATTATTTTCGTAAAAAAAAAAGGACCTCAAAATAAAAAAAATTTACTTTTATTATTGGTTTTGTAAAAAAATATTAGAAATACTGATACTAGTCTCCTACCACCATTTTCACTTAAGGTTTCATTTGTTAGAAGTATTGGCCTTCCACCATCATTTTTACGTAATGATTTATCTGCTGAAAATATTGACCCTTCACTACCATTTTAAAACAATGTTCTATCTGAATCACCTATTGCATATACTCTTTCCAGTTTTTTATTTATTTATCATTTTAACACTCTATTTTTATTATTAAATTTGTATTTAACATTGTGTGTGGCATAAAATCTTAGTTTTAATTTTTTTTCATGTAATTTTATTTTTATATAGTTGCTATTATTTTTATAGTTAATGATAGTAAGTTCTTGACCCCAATGAAAAAAGAAAAAATTCTAATAGAAATAAAAAAAAGCAACAAAATATATGTTGACACATATTTTATATTTATTTTTTATTTTTATCTACGATATCATACATAATAAAATAGTAAACACTAACTACATAATAATTTCTTTGGCATTGCCATCAAGATTATTGTAAATTAAAATTTTATTACTATTTACTACATACAAGAACACCGTTATTGGTGAAGATAAAGTAGAAGAATCATTTTTTATCTAAAAAATATAACTAATAAGAGAGTAAATAAAGAATTAATTGCCTAAATAATTGTAATCTTAGTGATTAGGTTATAGAAAATCAACATTCAATATTAAAAAATATTTGTTATTATCGTTGTTTTAATATCCATTTTTTGTGAAAAAAAAGTATTTTTTGAGTTATTTATCCAAAAAACTATAACTTTAAAATAAATATTTTTATAATTAAAAATTCAAATACAAAATAATTTATTTATAAATTATTATTAATAAAAAAATTTATACTTTAAACTCTTTTCTAAAAAAATTTATTTAAATTGTTTATTTAAATTGAGCCTAAATATAGAGTGGTCAAAATTATTACCGCGGTTGTATTCATGTCCTCGGCTCATTAATTTGGTTATGGATGAGGTTGGAGTGTTGTTCTGTGTTATGGGATGAGGAGGTGGTAGACCAAAATGTGGGACAACTTTTTTGATTGGAGTTGGTATTAAGAAATTGGACCCAACGACTTGCTTTTTCAGATTTCCTTGAGCAAATCGGAGGGTCTATTTTGCATGGGGAGAGATAAGAAATTAGAAGCAAGGAAATCGGACCCTGCGACTTCTACATGATGAAATTTTTGTGTGTTACTTGAAGGTAATCGCATGGTACGATTTCTTTGGTAACGAAAATTTGGATTTAGCATGAACAAGTCGTTGGGTCCGACTTGCCAAGAAAAAAAATATTTTTTTATTTTCACTAGAAAAAATCGGATGGTCCATTTTGTTTATTATATAATTTTTTTGAAATAGGTTAGATAATTCCCTCGGTCCGATTTGTGTGTGTATATATAGACTTGCAAAGAGTTGCAAATGTGAATCCGCCGACCAGATCTAACATTCTTCGTCTCGTTCCACTTCTCTTCTTCTTTCTCATGGTTTGTCTCTGAGCTGGTGGGGTTGGAGAGGAAAAAATTGAGAGTGAAGTACTTGTATTTATTTAATTGAGAGAGAAGAATGGATGATAGAGTTCTTTTGAAAGTGTATTATTTTGGTCAAATTTTGTTGCATACGTCTGAAGGAGTAAAATTTGTATATGAAGATTCGTTGAATGTTGTTATTCCGTTCACAATTTCATTTGAAGAGTTTAAAGGTGTGATTTATGAGAAGATTGATTCGGTGAGGTCAAGAAAAATATCATGTATTTTATACAGATATCCTGTACTAGTATTTGGTGGTTTCGTTCAATTTCAGACGAAATATGTAATTGACGAAGCTAGCATGCAGAAGATGTTTTCAATGTACATTGAAAGTTGTGCTCAAATCTCGTTCATCGAGTTGTACATTGAATTCGAACAATCTGAGGCCGACCGAAATATTTTACGGGAAGACTACAATAGTGACAGTGAAGATGAGTTCGAAAGCAATTACGAGGTTGTTGGTCCAGACGAAAATGAAGAGCAAGGTGACGGCAGCGTGGCTCCGAATGTGACAGACGTTGTAAATGCACTCGCGAACGAAGTGCCATTTGAGGAGCCATCTTTCATGCAAGTTTTGGATTTGGAAGCGATGTATGCTCCGGAGTTTCCGGGCTACATGAGTGCAGGTACTCGTTTAGCATTTGTAAAATAGTTTATTTGGTCAAGTTTAAGATAAAAAGAATTTGAGCTAATTAGTTTTTAGGGTGCAATATTTAGGTATTTAGTGAATTAGTGTTTATTAATAAGTAATTTGATTTTAGGTATTTAGTAAATTTGTATTTATTTAGTGGCTTAGTTAATTAAGGTTTATTTATGAATGAGTAATTATTATAGTTTTTATGATGTTATTTAGGCGATTAGTAATTATTTTAAGTTATTTTGTTATTTTGTATTTATTTCGTGATTTAGCTGATTAGGGTTTATTATTGAGCATTTATTATAGTATTTACTTTTACCTTGTTATGGTTACTATTTATTTTTTAGTTAGTTTAGTTAATTTGTATTTATTTGGTTATAGTATTAGTTTATTATAGTATTTGAAGTTATTGGGAAATTGGTATTTTTTTTAGATATTTAGTTAATTTGTTTTGATTAACAGTATGTATTAATGTGTTTGTATTTTTGTTTAATTGAGACTAAGATAATAATGTAATGTATAGCTTCCTTATATCATTGTTGATGTTGTAAGTACTGATTTAATATTTTACTTTGGTAATTAAACAAATGTGTGTTAAAATACTTATGGTATGGCTGTCGTCCTGGCAGAAGTTCCTTTTGTCGTAGATGGTGAATTCGCCGTGGGATGGAATTCAGTTCCAAGGAAGCTGTTATTAAGGCGATGAAGGAGTATACCCTCCGAAGATCTGTAGACTACCGTGTGTATGAGTCGGAGCCGTTGACATTTTATGCGAAGTGTACACAGTACGGGTCAGGGTGTGATTGGCTTATAAGAGTCAGCATGATCAGCAAAAAGTACTGTTGGGTTATTAGGAGGTACAACGGCAGTCACACTTGTACCAGAGCTACCATCTCCCAGGATCATTCAAAGCTGGATTCAATTACAATTGCAGAAGCCATTAAGCCGTTGGTTGAGGCTGACTCCTCTTTAAAGGTGAAATCAGTTATTGCAGAAGTGCAGTCGAAGTTTAACTACACCGTCAGTTATCGGAAAGTATGGTTGGCTAAGCAGAAGTCAATTGAGAAAATATTTGGAGGTTGGGAGGCATTCTATGAAGCGTTGCCCATATGGTTCGAGGCCATGTGTCATAAGGAGCCATCAGCCATCGTACATTTTGAGACTATGCCAGCATATCAGGGGGATGACCTGGTAAGTGATATCCGGGTATTGCATCGAGTATTTTGGAGCTATTACCCCTGCATTAGAGCATTCAGGCATTGTAAGCCAGTTGTCCAGGTGGACGGGACTCACTTGTACGGAAAGTATAAGGGTTGCTTGTTAGTGGCGGTCTCGCAGGATGGTAACAACAATATCATCCCAATTGCATTTGCTATTGTCGAGGGAGAGACTTCTGATGCGTGACACTTTTTTCTTAGTAACCTACGTCAACATGTTGTGACTCGGGATGGTGTGGGCCTTATATCAGACCGACATGAGTCGATAAATGCAGCTGTCGAGCGCAGTCACGGAACTTGGTCACCTCCTAGAGCTTTTCACATGTTTTGTATTAGGCATATAGAGTCGAACTTTCTGCGGAAATTCAAGGCACCGTACCTACAAAAGCTTGTCGTCAATATAGGTAACATTGATTACTTTGACGTTTGTTAATAATGAAACTGCGAACAATTTAAACATCGTGAATCACTCACTTTGAATGGTATTTCATATTGTGCAGGATATTCAAGGATGGTTCGCGAGTATGAATTTTGTTACCAGCGTTTACGAGAGCGGGGTGAAGTGTACAGTAACTGGTTAGACCGTATTTCCCGTGAACAATATGCATTGGCATTCGATGGTGGTTACCGATGGGGTCACATGACGACTAATCTAGTGGAATGCATAAACTCAGTCTTGAAGGGTGCACGCAATCTCCCCATCACTGCACTTGTGAAGGCAACATTCTACAGACTTAATGAGTTGTTCACACGTAAAAGAGCCGAGGCGGAGGATCGGATTAATGCTGGCCATGTCTTTTCTGAGCATGTGACCTCCAAACTTCATGCAAATCAACTTGCATTAGGAAACATTCAGGTTAATTGCTTCGACAGGCAGAATGAGGTCTTTGAAGTGCGTGAGATGCCAAGTGGAGTGGAGTATGCTGTTGACCTCCGTAATCAAAGATGTGACTGTGGTGAGTTCCAAGTGGACCGGATTCCTTGCCGGCATGTGTTTGCTTGTTGTGCAAATCAACGACTAGATTGGCAGGTGTATGTGCATGATGTTTATAAGATGGACCAAATTAGACGTGTTTATCGGGCTAGGTTTAGGCCACTCGGGAATCCAACTACGTGGCCTTCTTACACTGGTCCTCGATTCGTTCCTAACCCGTACATGAGACGCGTTGCGAAATTACAAGAGTAACGCAAATTACACATATACATTTCTAACTACATATATTCCTAAATTTCTACAATTAACTATAACTACTTAATTATAACTTCTAATATTACTCCAATAATTTTTCTAAAAATGCCTGTTTTATTTATTTATAACCTATTATATTATAAACCATTTTAAACAAGACTCAAGTACATATACACTTTTTTAAGACATTTATTTTTAAATTTCTATCAATAAAATTATAAACTCAGTCATTCTCAGTTCAACTAGTAATAATAATACGCTTAATTAAACTTTAAAACTAATAATCACAATTATGAAATATGAAAAAAAAAATAACAAACTAGCTTACATAATCAGAATAGCTGAGATATTTTATAATGTGAAGCTCCGGCCGATCAACCTTTCTTCGCTTTGGTTTTTGGGACATTTTCCAAATTTTTTCGGTTGCAGACGGATTTGAGGCAGCAAGGTTTGAGGTTTCAGGGAGGAGGAATAAGGCATGCAAGCCGTTGGGTGGGGAAAGTGACGATGAGAAAAGGGGTTCTTTGCGGTTAAATGGGCCACCGAACTTGGGAGCTACGGGGAGGCGATACGTGGAGAGATCTGGGACAAATCGGACGGTCCGCGTCCTCACTACAAGTCCCTCGATCTGACTTGTCACTAGAAAGTCCCTGGGTCCGATTTCTCTTAGAGCTGACACCATACGCATGTAAAGCTCTTCTCCTCTCCGTAACACCTTCCAGCACCTTCCTTAACTCCATAACAAAATTAATTTCCGTCATGTCCTCTCCTATTGAGGGTTTTTCAACTTTTCGTGTCAATTTATTTTTCTTTTTACAAATTAAAGTTTAATTATAACTCCTTTTATAAGTATAAAATTATAATAATGCCAAAAAAGTTTATGTATATATGAAATAAGATTATAACTTCTTTTACAATAATAATAATAATAATAATAATAATAATAATAATAATAATAAATCCCTTTTTGCTTTTTATGAACATATTTGAATCGGATAACTCTGTTTTGAGCTCTTTAATTATATTTTTAGTCTCAGAATTAGAAAGCCATAGGAATTCTTTAAAGAATCACCATGTTACTGAAACAATCTTTTGGGTGTGTGCAGATATGATTAGATGTGATTTAACTAGTTAAGAAGTTTTTATATTTCTATAAATTTCATGATAAAAAATATTCTTATTTCTTTTTTTGGAAGAATTGGTAAAGTAAGTTGTTTAGATGAATCAATTTTTCACTTTTTAAGTATCTAACCATGAAGCTTGAGTTGGGAGATTAATATTGTAGTTTGAACAATTGAGCATAATAAACTTGTTCAATAAAACTATAAAAGTAATAATTAGATGTAACTCACAAATGCACTACGAATAATCTTTAATATTATAAATATAAAATATTTATAACCTTTTTACATATTTAATATTATTAGGAATTCAAGTTTATATATATTAATAAATATTTTTTGTTGTTGTTAGAACTTTTACATATATTAATAAATTTTAATTAAGTAATAGAGATTAGGGATAAAAAATTAAAAACAAAAAACAAGGTAGGTTGGTGGGGGCGAAGAACGAGGTAGGCAAAAGTTAGGGCTTCGATTGAAGCAAAGGATGCAAAAAAAAAAAAAAAAATATCAATTCGGTCTCTATTTATTTTCTCGAATGACAAGACGATCCTTAATAAAAAACATTTTTACTACGCTTTTGATTCTGTATTTTGTCTGTCAACACAGTCTTTCTATCATTTTCACAGTGAAAACTCAACAGAAATTATTGACGTGTGAAATTTAAAAATAGACAGAAACTTAATTGTCTCTAAATTTAAATTTGTTAGGGGTTTATTTATCTTTATTATTTTTTAAACAATATTTTTTAATTATTTTTTTATTCATTATATTAATATTTTTTAATAAATAAATACAAATTAATTAATAAATTATTTAAATTTAAAAATATCATTTATTATAAAACCAAATAAATAATTTTTAAATATATAAATAATAAATATTAAAATTCAGTTAATACATTAATAATAATAATTCTATGATATATTATTATAAAGACAAATAATAAAAAAATGGCCACCATTCGAAAAAATAGAGAATAACCGAATTGGTACTTTACTCTAAAAAATGGCCACCATTGATCCTCGAATTCCATATACTTGTTGTTCTTTGTTCTCCTTCTCCAATGTGAAAAAGCCATTTTCATTTATTCTTTCTAGTTTCTAAGTATTATATGTACTGTTTCAAAAATCATCCTCATCATCACCGCATCTACCATTTTCTCCCCTTCTTTTTTTCAATTATTTTTTCCAATAATGTTTCGCATAATGTAACCAAAACAAATAATGTATCGCATAATCCTTCATTGATATTGCCTTTATTAAATCTTAATTTGAGTTAACTAAGTTCTTGCAAAGTACTTCTTTAATGAAAGTGGACATTTAATATTAGTAGCAGTAGTTATTTTCTGCAACGACCCTTTATAAATAAATAAGATACGATTTGTATTCGGATTCTAATGAATGTTGACTTATCTCCTTGTAGCTTTTGTTTTTCACTATTTTTGTGTGCATATTCCGTAATTCGTGAATGAATGAATGGATTAATTATTTTATTTTTAATCTTTAACAAAAAAATTTTGTACACCAAACATAATAATCGGAATTTTTAAAAATAATTGATTACTTATTTTTATATATTTTTAAATAAAAATATTATTTATATATTAAAATTAGTTACTATTTATTTCTATACAAATACATTTGAAATTTAACTCATAAAAATATTATTTGTGTATTAAAATTAACCATCATATATTTGTATGTAAATACATACATGTGTTGTTTAACTCATTTTTAATGTATATTTTATATTTTAATATGTATTCGATCTTAATAACCGATTTTGATATACATTTAACATAATTATTTTTTAAAATTAATTATATTTTCTTATTTATTACTTAATTATCTCGCTAATAGTATCAATACTTTTAAAAATAGTTTAACTAAAAAATTATTTTTTTAAGTTTATAGTAACTAATTTTTTAATTATAAATTTTAACTCTAAATGTATGTTAAATATTAAACCATAAAATCTAAAAAAATGGAGGTAAAAGAAATAATTTTACCATAAAAATTATCTAAAATTAATTAAAACTAATTTTCTAAGCTTACTGTTTTAAAAACAGTAAATATATATATAATTGTTCATACCCTGACCCAATGTTAAAGGCCCAGGTCCAATCGAAAGGCCTGATCCAATAGATTAAGCCTAGTAAAGCACCGACCTCCACTTAAGAGGTCGGTGTCCACCACGACTCAGTACGAAGAAGTCGGTTATGAGATTAGCTGGCAGATAAATACTCATTCAAATGAGTAACCGCCCCTGAAATCTCTCTAACCACTTCATAAAGCCATATCTTAACCTCCCCAAGATAATGGGACGGTTATTATCCTAAAGATACGGCACTACTCCAACGGTGGTTATTGGCTCACCACTATAAGTACACTGACACGCCTCAGGTATTCCTAAGTCCAATACTCTCTAGACCTGCTCACACTCTTGCTAACTTAGGCATCGGAGTGTCTTTGCAGGTACCACCCCCCATTCACCCACGCGCGCGAGTCGGACGGAGCATCCCGAGTTGCTGATCCACCCGGAGTTCTCCTCCTTCATACACTTGGGCCATCAAACGTCATCCATCTTATTAATCTCCGGTTACCCACCGTAACATTGGCGCCGTTGCCGGGGACCCGAGAGATCATCCATCAATGGCGGATAGATTCCACGAAGAAGTCCATGCGGAAACGGATTCCGAAGAAGAGAATCTGAACGCAGGTAATGACAACGTGGATGCAACCCTCCACCAGGAAGTTAATGATCAACATAGAGAAGGCACCTCCGGGGTAAAAAACCCGAAGGCAAATCCTTCAGACGAGCGAGAATCGGAAAAGGGTGGACCATCCCACGTAACTGAACTAATGGGGTTGGTCCACAGTCGCTTAGAACAATTGGAGCAAGAGCGGGAGAAGCAGAAAGAAACTGAAAGGTACCTCAAAGAGGAGATGGAACGGCGAAAAGAGTTAGAAAGAAAACTCTTACAGCTAGAATCCTCCCTCAAGGGCCATAACTCCCGTGACGACCAAGAAGATCAATTCCCGGGTGGAGAGGATCCCTTCAGTGAGGACATCATGAGGGCAAAAGTTCCGAGAAACTTTAAAAGCCTGATATGGACCTCTATGACGGGACCACGGACCCAAAGCATCATCTAAGCAACTTCAAAAGTCGGATGTATCTAGCCGATGCCTCCGACGCTACGAGATGCAAAGCTTTCCCGACCACTTTGTCGAAAGCGGCAATGAAGTGGTTCGATAGCCTCCCACCATCAATCACCAGCTTTGAAGACCTCTCAAGGAAGTTTCTGATGAGATTTTCAATTCAGAAAGATAAGGTAAACATGCACCGAGCCTCCTGGGAGTAAAACAGGAGGTCGGAGAGTCTTTGCGAGCCTATATGGAAAGGTTCAACAAAGCATGTTTGGAGATACAAGACCTGCCCACAGAGGCAGTCATAATGGGGCTAGTCAATGGGCTCAGAGAAGGTCCTTTCTCACAGTCCATATCTAAAAGACACCCCGTTTCTCTAAGTGATGTACAAGAAAGCCGAGAAATACATCAACATGGAAGAGAATGCAAAATTAAGAGACCTGAGCTGGCGACCTGGACCCACTTCTCCTAAGGAGAGGGAAAGGGAAGTCAAGAAAGAAGAAATCGGTCTCGAAAGGCCCAGAAATATCACTCTTATACTCGCTAAAAACTTCTATAGTGGATGTATACAGAGAGATTTGCCACACTGAAAGGCTGCCACCCCCAAGACCTATCAAAAATAAAAAGGGGGAAGCCGCAGTGAGTATGCGAGTACCATAAAATATGGTCACTCCACCAACGACTGTTACGACCTCAAAAATGTGATAGAAAAGCTGGCTAGAGAAGGTCGGCTTGATAGATATCTCATGGAGAGGTCGGATACCCATGGGAAGAGAAAGCGAGATGATATGGACAGAGAGATCCGCCACCACACCCCAGAGAGACATATCCATATGATCTCAGGAGGATTTGCGGGAGGCGGGATCACCAAATCTTCTCGCAAACATCTCAAAAGAGTTTACCAAGTCGAGGAAGAGACACCCGACTTCCCCACTATCTCATTCACAAAAGAAGATGGGCAAGGAATAATCCCCGGGCATGATGATCCCGTGGTGATAACTATGATCCTAGCCAATGCCCATCTCCACAGAACCCTAGTGGACCAAGGAAGCTCGGCGGACATCCTTTTCAAGCCCGCCTTCGACAAGCTAGGGTTAGATGAAAAAGAGTTGAGAGCCTACCCGACACCTATATGGGTTAGGGGACACGCCAATAAAACCACTGGGATTTTTACCCCTTCACACCACTTTCGGAAAAGGGGAAAAATCAAGGACTTTGAGCATAGACTTCATAGTCATCGATGAAGGGTCAGCCTACAATGCCTTAATCGGCAGAACTACCCTTAATCGCCTGGGAGCAGTGGTATCGACTCCTCACCTTTGCATGAAATTCCCGACTCCAGGAGGAATAGCAACGGTCAGGGGAGATCAGAAATTGGCAAGGAAGTGCTATAACGAAAGCCTAAATCTGAGAAGAGGCAAAGAAGTCCACACCCTAGAGCTAGGCGGCACGAGGACCAGAGAAGAACTGCGACCCCAACCGGAGGAAAAACCGAGGAGATACAAGTCGGTGAGGAGAAGGAAAAAACACTTACATAGGAGCCAACCTAGGGGAAACCCTAAAACAAAGGTTGGGAGAGCTCCTAAGAGCTAATTCCGACCTTTTCGCATGGAAGGCTTCCGACATGCCCGGGATCGATCCCGAGCTCATGTCTCGCAAGCTCTCGGTTTTCCCAGGGTCCCGACCTGTACAGCAAAGAAGACGCAAGCTCGGCCCAGAACGAGCCTCAATAGTAGAAGAACAAGTACAGGCGCTCTTGGAAGCCGGCTTTATTAGAGAGGTCAAATACCCAACGTGGCTAGCCAATGTAGTGCTAGTCAAGAAACAGAATGGTAAATGGAGAATGTGCGTCGACTATACCGACTTGAATAAGGCATGTCCTAAGGACCCTTATCCTCTACCGAGTATTGATACCCTGGTGGACTCCAGCTCGGGGTACCAATACCTATCATTCATGGATGCCTACTCGGGATATAACCAAATCCCGATGCATGAACCCGACCAGGAGAAAACATCATTCATCACGCCAAAAGCCAACTATTGCTACGTGGTCATGCCATTCGGACTAAAGAATGCAGGAGCCACGTATCAAGGCTGATGAACAAAGTTTTTCCCCCCATTTAGGGAGCCTAATGGAGGTATATGTCGACGACATGTTAGTAAAAACCAAGCAAGAAAACGACCTCTTAACCGACCTCACAAGTCTTCAACACTATAAGGTTGCATGGGATGAGACTAAATCCCGCAAAATGCGCCTTCGCAGTAGAAGCGGGAAATTTCTAGGCTTCATGCTAACACAAAGAGGGATTGAGGCCAATCCCGACAAATGCAGAGCCATCCTAGAAATGAAAAGCCCGACTTGTTTGAGAGAGGTTCAACAGCTCAATGGCCGACTTGCAGCCCTCTCCAGATTTTTGGCGGGATCGGCACTGAAATCCCTTCCACTATAGAAATGAAAGCCCGACTTGTTTGAGAGAGGTTCAACAGCTCAATGGCCGACTTGCAGCCCTCTCCAGATTTTTGGGCGGGATCGGCACTGAAATCCCTTCCACTATTTTCTTTATTGAGGAAGGGATGCCAATTTGAATGGACTTTGGAATGCGAGGAGGCATTCCAAGAGTTCAAAAGATTCCTAAGTCAACCTCCTATCTTAACACGACCAGTACCGGGAAAAGACCTGTCCTTACCTATCTGTGGCAAACAGGGCTGTCTCATCAGCTCTGATCAGAGAAGACAAGGACGGGCACACCCGGTTTACTTTACCAGTAAGGTCCTACAAGGCCCGAAACTAAGGTACCACAAACTAGAAAAGTTTGCCTACTCCTTAGTAATAGCCTCACGAAGGCTACGACCTTACTTTCAGGCTCACACAATAAGTCCGTACGAACCAACCCATGAAGCAAATCCTCCAAAAGACGGATGTTGCGGGAGAATGGTTCAATGGGCAATAGAGCTCTCCGAGTTTGATTTGAGATATGAAACTCGGACAGCAATTAAAGCCCAATGTCTCGCCGACTTCATCGCAGAATATGCAGGAGAACAGAGGAAAAGACGACTACATGGGAACTCTATGTAGACGGATCCTCCAACAAAACAGGGAGGCGCAGGCATAATACTGGTAGATAAAAAGGAACCCAAATGGCAAAGGACCCCAATATGAAGAGTACTTGGAAAAAACCTTGGAGCACCTTGGGCACTTTGCGGAAACCGAAGTTAAGCATATAACTCGGGATCTAAATAGTAGAGCTGACGCCCTATCCAAGTTAGCAAGCACCAAACCCGGAGGGAAAACAGAAGCCTGATCCAAGAACCCTCCAAGAGCCCTCGGTATCAAAAACAGAGGATGAACAAGAGGTACTTGAGGTAGCCGCCTAAACCTCGGATGGATGAATCCCTTAGTCGAATACCTGAAATTCGACATCCTCCCCAAAGAGAAAGAAGCTAAAGATCCGAAGGGAAGCACAACATTATACTTTGGTGAAAATATCCTTTACAGAAGAGGATATCAACACCATTGCTGAAGTGCGTACCGACCTCAAGAACCACCGAGGTGTTGGAGAAGTACATAGTGGGATCTGCGGAAACCATCTCGGAGCAAGGTCACTGGCCAGGAAAGTAATCCGGCAGGATTCTATTGGCCGACCTTGCAGAAGATGCCACGGACTTTGTGAAAAAATGCCAGCCGTGCCAGATGCACGCAAATTTCCACTTAGCTCCACCAGAAGAGCTCATCAGTATCACTTCCCCCTGGCCTTTCGCAAAATGGGGAATGGATTTGTTAGGTCCTTTTCCCCAAGCACCAGGGCAAGTCAAGTATTTGATCGTGGGAATAGATTACTTCACAAGTGGATAAAGCAGAAACCATTAGCCTCTATCACCACTCAAGAGTCGCAGGTTCCTCTACAAATATCATCACAAGGTATGGAATACCTTATTCCATTACCACAGACAATGGAACCCAATTCACCGACGCCACCTTCAGAATCTAGTAGCCAGTCTGAAAATCAAGCCCAGTTCACCTCGGTAGAACACCCACAAGCCAATGGGCAAGCCGAGGCAGCTAACAAAGTCATACTGGCAGGATTAAAGAAAAGACTACAGGAAGCAAAGGGAGCTTGGGCTGAAGAGCTCCCTCAAGTATTATGGCTTATAGGACAACTCCCCAATCCGCCACAGGAGAAACGCCCTTTAGATTAGTCTATGGCGTAGAAGCCATGATTCCAATAGAAATCATGAGCAAAGCCCAAGGGTAATTCTCCACGATGAGGTCGGAATATACAGGGGCACAAAGAGAGCTCGATTTGCTCCCCGAAGTCCGAGAGGGAGCCCAGATAAGAGAAGCTGCACTAAAGCAAAGAATGACTACAAGATACAACAAAGTCATTCGAAGAACATTTGCTACAGATGACTTGGTCCTAATCAGAAATGACATTGGAGTCAACAAATCGGGAGAAGGAAAACTCGCCGCAAATTGGAAGGGACCATACAAAGTCAAAGAAGTCTTAGGAAAGGGTTATTATAAAGTAACCGACCTAAATGACACTGAGCTACCAAGGTCGTGGCATGCTTGTAATATGAAAAGGTACTACAGTTAAAGCGAACTCTACTCCCTGATGTACTCTTTTCCCCAACTTCACGAGTTTTTCCCAAAGAAAGGGTTTTTCTGAGAAGGGTTTTAATGAGGCATCATAGTAAGGCTAAGGGAAAATAGGCTATCAACCCTTAGTAGCAAAAAGGTACCTTCCAAATTAATAAAGATCTTTTTCAATATCTCTTATAGCATCCTTCTTTATTCTAAGTCTTTCTACGAAACGCGCCGACTTAAGCTCGACAAAGCGTGAAAATCCCATGAACCGACCTAGATGGTCGTCAGGATAAAACGAGGTACAAGTCGGCGTAAAGGTTATATGAGTTGATCGTAAGAACTCAGGAAAAAACGAACTCGAAAGGTCCGAGTAAAGAAACCGAGCTCCGAGTAAAGGAAAACGCATCACAAAATAACCTAAGTCATAGAAGCTCACTAAAGTAAAGTTGAGTACAAAGGATAACAAAAGAGATAGGAAAACCTGGAAAAAGTTTAAAGGCTGCATAAAAGCCCTTGAACGAAAAAGGCTCGAGAAAAGCAAGCCAACAAAGAGGTTTCTTCAAAAAAGATCAAAAAATATATCAAAAAAGCATGCACGCACGAAGTAACTTAGAACCCTTATCCAAAAAGGGCATTTATTTTTCTACCCTTGTTTAAAAGGAGCAATCGCCATAAATATTTTTGTTTACGGCCTTAAAAGGCCAAAAAGAAATTGTTCACGACCACCAACAGAGAAACAAAGTTTAAAAAAGAGGGGACCCACAGGCCGGGCCCCCATATAGCCATAGAAATAAAAAATCACTTCTTCAAAGGAGTAGAGGAACCACCACCACCAGGACCAGGAGGAGGAGCTGAACAGGAAGTCGGAGGAACGGAGGGCGAACTCGGAGGATCTCGAGGAGGAGACTCAATATCCTCTGCCCCCGAGTCTTCAAATCTGACTCAGAGACAACCTCGGGGACAGGAGGATACACGATGCGCCATCATAACTACCTTGTCAGGATGTAGAGGAGAAAGATCCAAGTCGGAGCGATAACTCTGACCTGTTCCAAAAAATTCTCCAAGACTCCTCGGCACCATCGGCAATAGAGTCCTCCAACTCGGCGTATGCGTTCCGAGAATTCAGTAAGTCCTTCCTCACGGCCACAATATCTTGAAAAAACTGTGATAGCTCTTGTGCCGTCTTCCTCAAATTCGCCTCCAAAGTGCATTGAGCCCGCAGCTTACCCTCCTCCTCCTTAAGGTGATCCCTCTCCTTCTTCAACTTATCTCTCTCCTCCTTCAACTCCTTCTCATGTTTTTCGTAAAGAAGAATCCTCCCCTCCAACTCCTCAACCTTCGAGGATGCCCCCAAAGAGCTGAGGGGAGTCTTCTCGAAAATGTCCAAAAGTTTGCCACAAACACCCGCTGTCCTAAAACTCTCCTCGGCCATGGTGGTGAGGTGGTTTCGAACAGAAACATCATCCATATTTATAAAAGGATAGATGTTCTTTCGGACGAATGCCAAAGCATCCGCCTTAACCCCACCATCAAAAGAAGAAGGGCCAGACTCTGAAGTCTTGCGTTTCTTCTTCTCTGGCTCGGAGAGAATTTGGGCAGAAGGGGGTGGTCGAGAAACTTGAGGAGGAATAACAATAGGTTGAGAGGGAGTCCCAGTATTTGTAGGAGGAGGAGGAAGAGGAGGAGGAGAGGTGATCGCCCTGGCACCTCCCGATCTAGCCCGGGACTTCGCCTTAGCCTCCTGGACCCTTTGGTAAGCCTCTTGAGCATTCTTCTTTGCCATATCTACAAGAAAAACGACCAACAGTCATAAGTCGGTAATGTTCAAGTCGGTAATGTTCAAAGTCGGTAGAAACAACTCGGAAATCAAGAATGCATGCACTACCTAATTGAGTTTGAACAAAGGCCGGCGTTCCTTGAAGGATTTCTCTGGTATCCAAGTATGGGGACCTCCCCCACGCTTCTCGGAAAAACCCCACAATAGCCGCCTCCACCTCGTCCAGGTCATCTGGACCATACTTTTTCACAAGGGGAGGCCGGCAACCAATAAAGGGGAAAGCGAGGGGAGGAATGCTCATCCAGGAAAAAGGGATGGTGACCCTCTACAGCTTGAAGTTTGAAAAAGAAGTTTTTGAAGTCGTGAAAAGATTCGTCGAAAAGGGTGAAAATCCTCCGACCTTGTATGGCTCGGAAGGATACCCACTGCTGTTTGTTGTTTAGCCCACTAAAGGGCTTGGTCATATGGAAAAGAAAGAAGAAAATCCTCAAAGAGGTCGGAAAGTCCAGAGCATGGCTAATAAACTGGTAGATCTTCAAAAAACCCCAAGAATTGGGGTGAAGTTGAGTAGGGGCAACTTTACAGTGGTGCAAAACGGATATCTCAAAATCCGAGAAAGGAAGGAAAATACCCAAGCGGGTGATCATACACTCATACATAAAGAAAAAATGAGGGGCCGCCTCATTTTCTCTCCCAAAACAGACCCGGTCTTCAGGACCCGGGATTATTAGTTCATATTTTGGCTCGTCCTCCTCCGAAGTACAGAGCCTGTGATGAGTACGAAGATGAGTGATGAACTCAGCATCGACCAACGGTTCCTCCCCAAGGACCGTAACGTCAACCCACTGAGAAAGAACGTCTACGGAAGCCATTTTTTATATAAAGAAAAGTGGCAGAAACCTACAAAAGGAAAAAGGAAAAAGAAAAATCAAAAAACACGGCCCCTAAAGAGGAGAGATACGAGGCTAGAATCTACAGGCCAACCTATCCACTCACGAAACAAAACATGCAAACATAAGGCATGACATGGAAGAAATAAAACTAACCTTTATCCAAGAAATGAAGGTTGGAGAGAGCAGAAATCTTCGAACACAAGAATGCAGCACGAACAAGGGAAGAAGAAGTTTGAAAGTTTGCAGAAACGGAAAAACGAAAGAGAGGGAAAGCATTTATAAACACGCTAAGGGGCATAATGGTAAAAACGAGGCTGTCATTAATGCGATTGCACCGTTACCAAAGCCCTCAATCCCTAAACGCTTCCCCAACGGACACGACGCTTGAATTGACATAACTGTCAGAAACAAAAGGTCGCGAAAATCACGTCGGTTTCAAAACCCGTGAAGGTCGGCTACGAACCCGAGTTAAAAACTTGAACCCAAGCCTTAAAAGGATCTCGGGCTCAAGTAAGGGCACTGTTCATACCCTGGCCCAATGTTAAAGGCCCAGGTCCAATCGAAAGGCCTGATCCAATAGATTAAGCCTAGCAAGGCACTGACCTCCACTTAGAGGTCGGTGTCCACCACGACTCAGTACGAAGAAGTCGGTTATGAGATTAGCTGGCAGATAAATACTCATTCAAATGAGTAACCGCCCCTGAAATCTCTCTAACCACTTCATAAAGCCATATCTTAACCTCCCCAAGATAATGGGACGGTTATTATCCTAAAGATACGGCACTACTCCAACGGTGGTTATTGGCTCACCACTATAAGTACACTGACACGCCTCAGGTATTCCTAAGTCCAATACTCTCTAGACCTGCTCACACTCTTGCTAACTTAGGCATCGGAGTGTCTTTGCAGGTACTACCCCCCATTCACCCACGCGCGCGAGTCGGACGGAGCATCCCGAGTTGCTGATCCACCCGGAGTTCTCCTCCTTCATACACTTGGGCCATCAAACGTCATCCATCTTATTAATCTCCGGTTACCCACCGTAACAATAATATTATCAATAAATAATAAATTTATTTTATTTATTAAAAAATTTGTTGTGACTTAAAATAATTGTGTGTAATATTTTTCTTATGAACTTATTGATGTATTGCATGTTTGATGTGAGATTGTGAGGTGTTTTAATGTGTTATGTTTGGTATATTTTAAATTGTATTTGTTGTGACTGAAAACACATGTAAATTTTGGTCCATCTTTGATGATAATATAGAAAGAAATAAATTACAAATCTTTTGTTTTTCTTTATCTTAGAGTCGAGTTTGTACGAATAATTTAAAAAATAATAATCCCAATATTGGATAGGTTTATCAAATGGGTTAGTCTAGGTCATTTAAGTCTGATTTGTTTAAGTTCGTGGATTAAATAGGTTGGTCTGTTTAAGTTTGTTTTATTCGTAAGCTATAATTTTTTAATTTAGACTGTTTATGGTTAGTTCGATGGATTAAACGGGTTGATTCGTTCATCTTTTTATTTTATTTTTTAAAAAATATTTTGACAAAAAATATCATTTTTAGGTCAAAAACTTTAAATAAACAGTATTTTTTTTAGTTAATGAGTCAAAATTTTGAATTGAATCGAAAAAAATTTCAACTAAAAATGTTATTTTTTGAACAAAAATGTAAAAAAAAATAAATGGTCCATTCTTTTTGCCCACAGATTATACCATTTAATTTGTTATTTTTTTAATTAATCAAACTCAATTCATTTAGCTTAAAATTTAAATAAATTTAATTTTAGAAGCAAAATTTACCTATTTAAATAGATAAAACAAATTACTCCGATGAATTTAGTCCATTGTAATGTCCTAGTTCGTTAGACATATCGGCATCTTAAATATTCATAAATAGTATTGGATATTTTTGTGGTATGAGGTATGTATGTTATGTGATATAGTACGAATATCATTTAATACTTAGTAGTGAACATGTAATATTGCTTGTGCTGGGCCATACTTTAAAATTCCCACAGTCCTACTAGCCACTATAATAATACACTAAATGGAGATATCCATCCCCCATTACTCTTTTTCTTAATACTTCAATCCATTACCTAAATATATAAAAGATAAAATGTGTCTCAAGATTGAATTATGATGTGATATTTGTTGTGGATAAATTATTGAATAGCTGCTTGTTTTTGTTTACATTTTAGCTTATTAAGACAATTAAATATCTTATGATATTATTATTATTATTATTTGATTTATTTACGTGGAGTAGTGAAATTTTCAATTAACTCTTAATCTTTATTTTTCTTTATATATATGATTTTGCTTCATTAAAATGTTTGACATAAAAAAATTATTAAAAACCTAAAAATTAAATTTTTAAAATATTTATGATACATTCATTGAAGATTTTTGTTTAAATTGAATGTATCAGTATCCTTATTAATATATTCATGCATTAATTTTATTGGTCTCATTGTAATTACAGATGAAAATAGGTGAGGTGAGATCAAACTTTTATTATTAAAACATTATATATTTATTAAATTTAGATTTTTTAAATTTTGGATTTTATTTTAAAGAATAAAGTGTAATCTTTTATTTTTTAATATTTTTTCTCTTATGTTTTTTTATCTCATTTATGAAATAAATAGTAAAAAATTATGTTTTATCTTCTAAAATAAAATTCAAAATTTAGAAGATCTAAATGTATTTCTGCTATAATTATTCAGTCTAAGTTTGATTCATAATATATTCAAGGTTTTTTTTTTTAATGCATAAAACTAACTTTTTCAAAAGTCTATTTTAAACTGGTTAACGAATCTGTTAACAAATAAAAATTTAAATGGCCTAAGATCTAACAAAATGCAAACAATTTGTTTCTTATATTTAATAAAAATCTTTGAGATAAATGATAGATAATATATTTTTAATTTAAAGGTTTAGAATTCAAACTTTACATATAACATTTTAGTAAAAAATATATATAAATAATAATTTTAAATAGGCCTAAATTGACCTAGCTGTAAAGGAAGATGATTGATAAGAATTAATTTGGTCCTAAATTTTTTGCGATAATCAATTTGGCCTTTTAACTCTTAAATATTTTCAGTTTAATTTCTAATTTTTATAATGGTCTTTTAATTTTGAAACATTTTAAGTTTAATTTCTAATATTTATAATCATAAGTCAAGTATTGGTTCTTTTATCACCAATTTAATTAATATAATATTTATATGACTAGTTATATATAACTGTTATTGTGACAATTTTCAAGTTAGCTTACATAACATTAAGAGTAGGAGAGGCAATTTGATCTTTTAACTATACATATACAATTATTTTGTTAAATACATTGATAACAAAATAATAACTAGTTTGATTCATGAGTATAAAGTTAAGGGATCAAATATATTTAATTTAAAACTCAAGAATTAAATTAATTATTGGATAACATTAAAAGTCATCAAGAGTTAATAAAGTAATTTCTCGTGAAAATGATTTCCCATGAGAATGAGATATGCACATGATTTTGTTGTTGCTTCGTCGTTAAGGTTGAGTTTGACTGTGTAGCCATGCCAACACTACCTCATCAGCTAGAAGGTGAATGGTAGGAAGAAGAATGAGTCAGAAGTCATCATTTTAATTTGCATCGTCGTTCATTCATGACCCATCCGTCAAGACAAAATAACACTCATGGCTCAATCTATTATAATAAAGAGTTTAATTTTGATGAGTATAAAACGTTTTAAGTTATCTTATAATTATATATATCTATTTTTTTATAATTATTTATGCAATTAATATAAAAAATAGTTATTTTTATTAATATAACGTTACATAATTAAATAGACGTATAAAATTATTTACTCTGTATCAAAATTAAATTTTTATAATAATCTACAAAATGCAACTAACCTGTTTAAATGAAGAATTATTATTAATATTATTATTATTATGTATAACAATATTCTAGTCTTTTTATTATTAAAAATTTGACTTATTCAATTTGATCCTAGGAATAATATTAATAAGAGTATGCTATCAATAACAACAAAAAAAATAACATAATAAAATAAAAATCAAAGCTTAAACCAGAGTTACTAAAGTAACATATATTTAGAGTGAATATTCAACCTGTTACTTGAAAATTATTTCGAAAGAATTATAAGATTTTTGATAAAAAAATATCTAATTTAATTTTTAATTTTTTTTGGGATTGATTAATTCTTGTGTTAAAAAAAATAATATTAACTTTTTTCAGTACAGAAATTAATTAGTCCTATGAAAATAAAATTTAAGGATCGAATTAAATATTTTTTTGTCAAAAATTTTATTATCTTTTGAAATAATTATGAGAGAGGGTTTATAATTTTTTCTCAAACATATATTTACCTTTTAACTAATTTCACAATGATTGATGATATTCAAATTATATATACTACTATAACATTAGGGGTTTTGGTGTCACACCTTCCCCCACCTTTTTTTTATTTGAGTTATATTTTATTTACTAATGAATAAATAATGATAATAACGTAAATTGAATCTATCGATCTCACGGTATGTGTGTGATAATGACTCTAAACTATTAAAGGTTTTAATTTCTAATCCAAACCGGACGAATTTGACTAGGTTTTGTTTCCTTTACCCTTTACTCAGTCTGAAAGCCATCATATATATATATATATATATATATATATATATATATATATATATATATATATATATATATATATATATATATGTTCATGGTCATTATTTCATGTCCTCATTAGTCAAATTTCTCAATCTAAACTATTTATCAAATCCATTTCGTAGCACTCCCATCAGCAGCATCATTTTCTTAAATTCAAACCGAAGTATATGTCATGATATTTTTAAAATATCTCATGCTTACTAATTCAATAATGCAAAGTGGAAAAAAAATTATGCTTCTTAAATATACTACTAATTAATTACTTATAATAGAATCAGAGACTAATTCTATGCTTATATTTACAATCAAATTTATTCATAAATATATAATAAAAATAGACTCCTTTAAATTATAACAAAAAATATGCACAAAAATATAAAATATATCAGTGATGATTTTTTTTGGTGTTTATAAAAAGTTTTACTGTTTTACTTAAAAAAATTATTACTATGATGCCAAATATTTGATTATTCTATTAGTAAAAATTTTAATTTAGTTTGTAATTATTTATTTTATTAAAAAATATATAAAATATTTATAAATATATACAAATAAAATAATAATCAATATATATTTTATATATATAACTTATCTGAAGATAAATTTTGTATGCGCACATAACGTGATTGTGCGTTAACATATGATCTAAGTCATTTGATCACCTACAACACAAATCAAATATGTGGTAGCAAGTATATTGATAACTATATATTGGCTAACCAAATATATATACTTTCAAAATCCTATATATATATATATATATATATATATATAGGTTATTTAAGTTTTAGTCATTCTAAAACTTTTATTTTGGCTTTGATTCTCCTTTTTCAATTATATTGATACTTATAACAATTAAAGCCAAATTAAAAAAGATTTATAATGATAAACAAGTATAATTACCCGTGTCATGCACGTGATAAGATTGAAATTATAATTTTAAGTTATTTTATTAAAATTAATTTAAATTATAATAATTTGATTAATAAAAAAATAACATATTATGCATTATTTTTTTTAATCTAATATTAATTAGATTAAATCTAAAATAGTTATTAATCGATTTTAGTAATTTATTTTATTTTTTCAATAAATCAGATATATATACTGAATTGACTATAAATAATATAGTAATACTTAAATCTATCAACAAATTATTATTGTTATTATTATTATTATTATTATTATTATTATTATTATTATTATTATTATCAAACCAAAAAGAGATTAGCGTCCTCTCCTAAATATTCAATTATTGTGACTGAAATAGTATAAGTTTATTACTATCTTACTCAATTGGGAATTATTACTTAATCAGTTAATCCTTTCTATAGCAATGTATATATCCATATGTTGGATAATTATTAAGAGTTAATCCTTGATGATAAGAATAGTAGCTGCTGCCTAACGAACTTTCGTCTACAAATAATTGAAACTTCCCATGACAGTGCAAATTCCTTACATTTAATATATAAGCTAGCTTGAGGGGTGTCAATTAATTTAATTTGATTAAGACGGTAGCTAGATTTTTATGACTAATAATGTATGTGTCAGCCTTTGGTGGTAGGTGCAGTGCATTAATTAGTTGTTTCTTGTTTGGTGGATAATGGTTGCTGTTGTTGCTGCGTTTGGTAGCTGGGGTGCTTCATATATATTACTCTTTGCTCTTAGTTACATTCACAAAGGGCTTTTATTCTAATGTTTCAAATTTAATTTAATAAATACATATTAAAATATAAAATATATATTAAAAATGAGAACATATATATATTGAAAACCAATCATTATATTATATGAACATATGCATGTAGCATCTTTGTTAATTTAATTTTTATTTTTCGATAATATTAAAAAAACAAAAAATAGATAAAATTTATTTTATTTAATATTTATTTAATTATTAATATTAAATAATTATTATAATAATTAAATAAATATTAAATAAAATAATTTTTATCTATTTTTTACTAATATTTTTTTGTTATTATTTAAAACAATGCTGTTCATTTAAAAAACGAGACAATACTTTAAGGCAACTTTGTGGTCCCAAATCCCAATGTTATGTTATGCCGTTCGATTGGCACGAGATACATTGAATTTCGTCTGTACCGGTTTTTCTTATTTGCCATATTTCCCCTCTTTGGGTTGGAATTGAAAATAATATTTAGTATGCGGCTTTTTTAAATTTATGATTAGGGTGGGTGAATAATGATGTTCCATTTTATCACTGTTTCGCTTTAAAAAATGCTAATAATAATAAAAATAATCCCAAATTGTGCCTATGCTTGATATTTAGTAATAAAATGTTTGGATAATTTATAAGACTAAATGGAAGTGAATTAATTTTATGTCATCACTTTTCATAGTTTTCTTTTTTTGGTTTAGTCATCACTTTTCATTGTTATCATCAATTTTTTTTGTTCGTCTTTGTATGTGTAGGATTTTTTTCCCCCTAAACGGGCTGTTTGTGTTAATTTAAATTAGTCCGTATGCATCCAAATACTAAAAAAAAAAAAAATAAAATATAAACCGTTGCAGCTGAGTCCTTAGCTCAGATGATAATTTATATACCTTTTAATATGCTGCATTTGGGTCTGGACATTACCAAAAAAAAAGGTATTTAAGAAATACTAATAACTATAACTTGTTTGGCATGAAGGTTACACTAGTATTCCATTTAAGTTGGACAAAACTTGATATTATTTGTTTGTATCTACCAAATTAGTAGCAATAATTATATCCATCATGCTAGATATATACTAAAAATTAGTCATCATTATAAAATATATATTAAAATATAAAATATATATTAAAAATAAATTAAATAACACATATTATTTATACATAAATATATGATTACTGATTTAGTTACTGATTTTTCTATTTGGTATAATTGAAAATAATTTGTATGTATTAAAATAACATGTTTGGCAAGGACTAATCATAAACCTCCATATAATTAACTTGGATTAAGCACTTGCTCTATTAATTGATCCACTATTTAGAAGCTCCATTAAATCATATTTTGGGGTGCAATTTGTACCTAATAAGGAATAATTTGTTTGGCTTGAAGGTCAATCTTTTTTTTTTGTTTACCCAAACGGTATCTCTCCAACTCGACAGGTTAAAGACTAATTCGTCGCAGATCTGAGCTCCATTTAAGGGTTTGCCGCTGGCCAATGACCAATGGATTGCTGCATACATAAGATGGGGTTCGAACTCCCGACACCTGCTTAAACGGACGAGTGAGTTGACCACTCGACCAACCCAAGTTGGTTGGCTTGAAGGTCAATCTTAATACGGTCCACATGGGATATTATTGAAGTTGCCTAGGATAATTGGGGGTTTAGTATTGTTATGTTTCTTTGGGCCTTTGGCCCCGTATTACATCGAAGAAAGATAGAATCTTCTTTCGAATATATATTAGCTGGTGTATAAGGTGCTTATTGCACAACTTTTCTATTAAACCACTTGTCCAGACCAAAAAAAAATCCACTTGTGATGGTGGCTTTAAAAAAAAAAATTGCATGTGTGTTATCTACTACAATATGGAACTTTTCCTAATTTAATTACGTAATATATGTTACTTTGTTTGTATTAATTACAATATTGTAAAATCCACATATGAGATTGTTATGGCTGATTGGGATTGTTTGTTATATGATTTTTTATTTTGTTGATAATTTTTAGTTTTATCAATAATATCATGTATCCACATTTTACTATTCTTCTTCTTAGACAATGATTTCTTTTTGTACCTTTAATTCAGGTGCTTTGTGCAGAATTTTCTTTTTGTCAAATAACTTGTGATGGTGGTTTAAAAAAAGTGCAATTCTATAGTGCTTACAAATTTTGTGTCTAAGTTGTCTAAATGTGAGTGTTAGAGAGAATGAGAGATGAAACCCACTCTTTTATAAAATCGAAACATGCGTATTTTATAAACACTATAAAACACATCTTGAAAAAAATTGCTTGTGTGTAGTTTTTTTGTTTTGTTTTTTACGATACTCCCAAAGGTTTACTGTTGACCAATAAGTTATTCTATATGTAAGATGGAATTCAAATTCTCAATATTTATTTAAGTGGACTGATAAACTAATTATTAAACCAACCTAATTTTATTGCTTGTGTGTATTTTTTTTTTGAAATAAAAAACTCAATACAGTAGGGTGGAGCATTTAGAAAGTCCAGAGTTATAATACAAACACTAAACAAAAAACTGTAGTTATCTCCGATATTGTCATCAACAACTAAACGAAACAAAATCAACTCACTTTTTGTAGTTTCTAATCAACTTGGTAATAACTTTCACAATGCATGTTTCTTGATTCCGAAAAATTCTAGCATTCCTTTCCAACCACATGTGTAATTATAATGTGACTTTTGTACTTTAATTATGATGCTTTGTTTGCTTAGGTGTGGCCTACTTACTATGTGTTTTTTGTTTGTTTCTTTCCTTTTCTGGTACTTGGAGTTTCTGAGGTTCAAATCCTAGTGTTTTTAGTTTCAAAGGTTTTAAAACTGCACCTACATCATACTAGTAATGCTTAGTTTAGGATCTAGGATTAAGAGTCTACATTAACTAACTTGATAGTGATGGATTGATTTGAATTCTTTCCCTCTTCTATTGATTGAATTTTGCTGATATGTTGGGACTCTAGTTTATATATATATATATATATATATAGAGAGAGAGAGAGAGAGAGAGAGAGAGAGAGATGAACTTTTTGCAACCGGATATTGATTTGTATTTCTTATCTTTATTAGTTCCTTTATTATTTGAGATTGAGCTTGTTCATGTTACTTATTAAATAAAAAAAAATGTTTATCAAGCCAAAATGCCAATAACTGAACATAAATAGCTAAGACTGAGGAAAATATCAAGTAAAAGAGTATTTTATGAATTTATAAGCTTTAACTTTTAACTTCGTTAAATTCCAAACAAATATAGAAAGATTCTTGACCACAATTACATTAATAAATTTTCACTAATTATCTCATCATTTGCTAATCAACTTTATTAAAAATAACTAGTGTTTTTGTCCGTAATAATATTATGAGAATATAATTTTTTTAAATTATATTAACTTTGTTTTGATATTATAAATTATGATAAAAAATTAAATATTTATAGAATCAAATTACTTTTACAAAAAATTATATGAAAAAAGTCTCTATCAACTAAATTATATATAATAAATATTTAAAAAAAGAGAAGTAAAAATATATATTATAAAAATAAACAGCGAAAATTTGAAACTAAATAAAAAAACTAAAAAAGTATACATATAATAATAATAAAATTTTTATGTGAATAATATTACGAGATTATTTTTTTATAATTTATAAATTTATTTAAATTATATTATTTTATTAATTTTATTTTTTATAGCACAAAAATATAGAAAGAAATAGAGAATGAGAGAGAAAGATAAAAGAGAGAAAGAGAGTTTGTTAATTTTGGAGAGAAATATTTATTATAATTGTAATGAAAGAATACTTCATAATACATTGTAATTTATCAAATTACTAATATAAAATATAAATTATAAATTATATATATATATATATATATATATATATATATATATATATATATATATATATATATATATATATATATAGAGTGAGAAGGGACGAAGGATAGAGAGAAATAGAGAAGATGAGAGAGGTAGATAAGAAAATAAAGGAAGAGAATTTATTAATTTTAGAATAAATATTTTATCTGAATTTTAATATATGATATATTTTGGTTGCTAAATTAGTAATATAATATAGTTATATTTTAATTTCAATTTTGTTTTTAATTTAATTTTAATTGTAATTAAAGAATATCATATTATGTATTTTGATTGTCAAATTTATAATTAATCATTGATAATGATATATAAAAAAAATAAAGTGAATATAGGAATGAAAAAAATAGAATCAGTGAAGAAATGAGAGAGATATAGAGAGAGAAGGAGAGAGGAAAAGAGAGGTATAAAGAGAGAAGGGGAGAGGAAGAGAGAAATTTTTAATTTAAAAAAAAAATATTTGATTTTAATTGTAATAAAAAAGTTACATACGATATATTTTAGTGGTAAAATTAGTAATATATAATAAATTTTATAAGATGGTCACTAATTTCTAGTGTTCTTTATATCACTAATTTCTAGTGTTCTTTATATAAATTTTGAATTATTTTTTTAATAATTTTTTTTTGATAAATTTATACTTATATATAAATAGAATTGAGAATGGTCACCAAAAAAAATAGAATTGAGAATACTTGAATTGGATTTGTTTTTTCATTCCTAGGATTTGAACTCAAGACTATTGACTTGTTACTAAATTCACGTTAATTATTATTTATATATTAATTATGTTTAGAGTATTACATAAAAAAAAAAAAAGTGGATTATACTTGATCCTTGCAGAACATAGATTATAGCTGTCACAAGGTACTCATCCCATGCTTTGCTAGCTCGCTGTCAATATTACGTAATGATAATTTTTTTTTATTTTTTATTTTTTATTTTTTGAAAGTAATGATACTTTTCATAGATGTTACCTATCCGCTTAAATACATTAGCAGTACTACAAATTAATGGGTTATACATGTGTATAATGTACTGTATTTAAATGTTTGAACTTATTAGCTAACCTAATGCATTCATTTGAATTCAACTCAGAAGCAAATATGCATGTATTATCTGAGGTACGGATGTAGACGGAGTGAATAGTGATTTTTATTCCCAAAATTGTAAGGAATTATGCTTATATATAAAATATGTATTTAAAGAAATAAAAAATATTATATAATTTAATAATTATATATATATTATATAGATATTATTTTTTTATTATGTGATAAATTATATTTAAATTATTTAATTTATTAATATTTTTTATTTAATCAATTTAATATCATATCATTAAGTCTTGATATTTTTTTAAATTAGTTTTTATATAATCATCTTTATATCTATTTTTTTAAATTTATTTTTTTAATATTAACATATTTATATTATTGTATAAAATATTAATAATGATTTACGTAGTTATATGATTTTTTAAATTATTGATATTTTATAATTTTATAATATATTATTAATATTGTTATGTTTTTTTATATAATTATTATGTTACAAATAAAATTATAAAAAAATTTACAATTTTTTTAATACATATATTAATAAACTTTTTAAAATATTAATTCAATAACTATAAGTTATATCTAAATTATTTTTATTAAATAAAAAGATATAATTAAAAAAATTATCTAAAATTTGACTCTTTTAATATTAAAATTTCTGTACCCGTATCTATATATTATGAAGGTGGTGCTTGTATAATTACCAACTCAACTAGAAGCTTTCATTTGAATTAAAGTGATATAAGTCATGCTGTTATAATAACAATGGATGCTCGTTAATGTGAGTGGCTGAATTTTTTTAGCATCGAAGAATTTAACTTTTCAATACAAATTGAGATTTAATGAAATTTAAATATTTAAATTTGTTGTATGTATAAATAGAAGATAAAGTCTCAGACATATGACAATAATATAAAAATTCTCTCTCTTTCTTTATCTCTCTGTACAAACTGTAACATATATAATATTAGTAAATAAATAAATCACTTTTATTATAATGATATAATAGTATTAGTGAACGTTAATATTAGAGTCTTCTATTTATGTTTTTTTATTTTGTATTAATTTTTCCTTCTTTATTTATTTATTTTACAACACGTTATCAGAACGAGACTTTGATCAAATTTTAGGAAGACTCAGGTAATAAATTTTTATTATATCGAAATTCTTTCATCTTGAATTTAATGCTCTTGAATATATCTGAAAACAACTATTTATCATGGATACTAGATGCCAAAATCCATCTTGATTCAATAGATCTAGAAAATACCATTAAGGCTGAAAATAATGCATCCCAGAAAGAATAAAGCCAAAGTCATTATCTTCCTTCATCGTCATCTTGACGAAAGATTGAAAAATGAATATCTCACACTAAAAGATACTGCAGATCTGTGGAAAAACCTTGAAGAAAGGTATAATTATCAAAAGACAGTGATACTTCCTCAAATCCGATATGAGTCGACGCACTTACGTCTACAGGATTTTAAATCCATAAATGAATACAATTCAACAATATTCCGAATTACCTCACGAATGAAATTATGTGGAAAAAAATAACTGATAATGATATGTTAGAAAAAACTTTCTCAACTTTTCATGATTCGAATATGCTCCTGCAGCAGCAGTAGTATCGAAAAAAAAAAGAATTTAAAAAATATTCTGAGCTAATTTCTTACCTTCTTGTTGTTGAACGTAATAATGAATTACTTTTAAGAAATCATGAAGTGCGTTCAGCTGGCATGACCCCATTTTCTGAAACAAATACGGCAAATCATAAGAGGTAAATGGCAAGATTTTGGTAACAAAAAGAATTACGAAAGGAATAAAAATTATGTTCATAAGAAAGGATCTCACCAGAATTGGGATAAAGAAAGAAACAATGGGCAGAATAAATCAACAGAGGATAAATATTTTTGTTGTGGTGGAAAAGGTCACTGGTCGCATACTGACGATTGGATTTTTGATGGTATAGAATTTCACTAATGAAATCTCGTTGTAAAGTATAGTTTCTAAACCAAACAATAATCCTTTCATACAAAAAGTTGTTTGTCACTAAAACAAACCCCTAAAATCTATAAACCGAAGTATTTAAACCTCGGGTCGTTCTCCCTAGGATTTACAATAAAGTGTTTTGTTATTGGTTGTGAGTTATATTTGGGGTTTTAGAGGAGAAACATGAATAGTAAATGGTAAGAAAACTTTATTAACAAAATGGTCTTGGCAAGATTTGGTTGTCAAGGGTCTTCATCATTATCACTAGCCACAAGTATGGTAGTTGCAAGGATTAATCCCACTTAGTCATCCTTAAATCAATTAACAAAGGAAAGTCAAGTGAGTTATATCAATCATAGTCCATAAGTCCTAGCTTTTCACTAATTGGATTAATGAAGACTAGAGTTAATGGCTATCAACTAGCAATCAATTGGACACTAGTGACTCAAGAAATCCTAAGTTACCTTCTCAAGCCAAGAACATAAAATCCTACTCTAACATCCTCTCAAGCATTTCATCAAACACTTGGAGGGTAATGAAAGAAAGCATTTTTAATTGTAAGAATAAAAGGAATCAACAACCAACAATTACAAAGAATTAACAAAACAACAATCAACAACATCACAATCACATGAATTATCTCAAATTGCATTATTAAAAGAAAACAAAAGAACAAGAATATCTCAATTACAAAACCTAGAAACAAAATAAGAGAAATTACAACAAGAGGATAGGGATAGAAAAAAGAACCAAAGTGTAGCAATCACCACTTGAAGGTAGAAGTAGAAGGAGACTTGAATTAAACCTAGAATTATGAGATCCTAATCTAACCCTAATTCCTAATCCTAGAGAGAAGCACTTCTCTCTCTAAAACTAACTCTAACTCCTAAAACTAAGCTAATGGTAACTAACTTGTGTTTCCCTCTTCACTCCTTGGGTTAAATAGCATCAGAAATGAGTTGGATTGGGCCCACAAGGCTTCTAAAATCGCTGGCCACGTGTTGCATTAAGTGGGTCATGTGCCACCATCGGCGCGTCCGCGTACCGTGCGCGTGCGCGCCCCTATGCGTAATGCAACTATGGCAAATCTTATATCGTTTCGAAGCCCCGGATGTTATCTTTCTAACCCAACTAGAACCGCATCATTTGGACCTCTGTAGCTCAAGTTATGGTCGTTTAAGTGCGAAGAGGTCAGGCTTGACAGCTTTTTGGTTCCATCATTTCTTCATGAGTTCTCCAACTTTACATGCTTTTTCTTCATTCCCTTGATTCAATCTTTGCCTCTAAATCTGAAATCACTTAACAAACATATCAAGGCATCTAATAGAATCAAGGTGAATTAAACTTAGCTATTTGAGTCCTAAAAAGCATGTTTTCACTCTTAAGCACAATTAAAGGAGAATATACAAAACCATGCTAATTCATTGGGTAAATGTGGGTAAAAGGTTATAAAATCCCCTAGAATCAATACAAGATAAACCGTCAAAACGGGGTTTGTCAACCTCCCCACACTTAAACCAAGCATGTCCTCATGCTTAAGCCAAGAGAGAAATAAGGGATATGACACTTATTCAAAGCAAAGAAACTATATGCATGCCACTAAATGCAAAATGATTCTACCTACTTGGTTAAAAATAAATCAATCTCCAAGACATACATGCACAAGTAGGGCTTAAGATCATATAACGATTCATGAGTCCTGCCAATTTAAATATCAAAATGAAGTTCAAGTAGACTTGCAAGAAGAACGCTCATAAAAGGCGGGAATCAAAGAATTGAGCATCGAACCCTCACCGGAAGTGTTTGCACTCTAGTCGCTCAAGTGTGTAGGGTCAATTCTCTCAATTCTCCCCTAATCATGTTTTCTAAGATTTGTTTTTCTTCTAACAACCAACATATATTTCATGCATGCATACAAGTATCATGAGGTCTTTTCTTTAGGTTGTAATGGGGCTAGGGTCAAGGTAGGATCATATATGGCTAGTGGACTTAGGATTTGAATCTTTGATTAACTTAAACTTTCCCACCTAACCTATATAATGACCTATACAATTAAGTACTAATCTAACTACCCATTCCTCACTTTTTCACATACTCATGCATTTTCTTTTCATTTCACAACACTTATGCATTGATTCTTATTGAGCTTCACTTTGGGGCATTTTGTCCCCTTTATTACTTTTCTTTTGTTTTTTTTTTTGTTTTTTTTTTCTATATTTTTTTTCTTTTCCATATTATTTTTCTTTTCTTTTTCTTTTGTTTTTTTTATTTTTTTTATATACAAGAGCATCAATGCATAAGGTCTATACATTTGATCAATACACGAGCATGTACCCAATTCCCAATATTTACAACAAAAATACAAAACTACCCTTTTATTCCCCCAATGTCCTAAGATTCCCACACTTGAATGATACTCACACACACTAGCCTAAGCTAATCAAAGATCCAAATTAAGGACACTTATTGTTTTTCGCTTTCAGGCTTGTAATGTGCTAAATTAAGAACAAAGTAGGTTAATCGTAGGCTCAAATTTGGATAACAATGGAAGATAAAAGGTAAGGCCATTTGGGTAAGTGAGCTAATGAAATGATGGCCTCAATCATATAAATGCATGAATACACAAAATAATGGACATAAAGAATCAAACAAATCAAAGATTACAATCATAGGAAGAGAATAATGCACACAAGAAGGAAAAATAAGTGGTTATAAGATGTAACCACACAATTAGGCTCAAATCTCACAAGCTTGTGTTCTTAGCTCAAAAACCATGTTCCAAAATACATTCTTTCAAGCAAGTTCAACAAAAAAATTTCAAATTGGTAGGTTGCCCTAAAGCGGTTTCTCGGAAAAGAATTCATCACTTTAACCAAGTAGTCCTAATAAGAAGGAAGTAGTAAAATATGTACAAATTCTAACTAACATGCAACCTATCATGCAAATGCAACAACTAACTAACATTGGTGTTGAAAAGGAAATTGGTACCCATGGAGATCGGTCGAATGACCTCCCCACACTTGAAGATTGCACCGTCCTCGGTGCATGCAAGGAAGAGCAAGGTGGACGGGTTGCCACAATTGATGAGCTCCTTCAAAAGGTTGTGCGGATGACTTGTTTGTTGCCCCCTTTTGAAAGCTTTTCCTTTCTCCCTCCTTGGTGGCCAACCTAAAAGGATAGAAAAGGAAAGGAATATTAGGCCTATAACAAAGATATCAAAGCAAATAGAACATAGGCGGGGGTTAATGCCAAATAAAGGTATGGTTCTCTACTACATGGTAGCTACAACATGTAGAGGAGGAAACAATAAGAGAAAATGGCATATCAATGATACTTGATGCAAGAGTAAAATTAAAGCATGAAAAATATATTGAGCATCAAGATCAAATAAGAATTGACACAAACAAGATTAGTGATAAGCATGAGGGCATTTGGTCCCAACCTAACTCAATGATGATGAAGCACAAAAACAAAGGATAATGAGTTAGGAAGGACTAAAGCACTACCTTGTGTGTGGAACAAAACATTTCAATTAATGTTAAACAGGTCACAAAGCACCAAGATAAAGCAAGAGAGTCTCAATAATTGAGTATAAGACTTCAACACCATTATTGAAATGACTTTTAAAAAAAACGAAAACATGCTACAAAAACTAAATGAAAATGGGAAGAGTAGAAGTATGCGAATGTGATGAGCAAAAGAAAATGGAAGCGGAGAAAAAAAACTCTTTTTTTCTTTCTTTTTTTTTTTTTTTACCGACGCGTGCGCGTCATGCGTGCTTACGCGTCGATGTGCATATTGGTTGAAGGACGCGTACGCGCCAGGTGCGCGCACGCGTGCATCGAGTTAGGCCGGAGGCATAATGTCGGCCCAAGTCTGGCACAACTCTCGGGTAAAAGTACCGAGAGTGCAGATTGTGCAATCAACGCGCGCGCGCACAGTGTGCGTGCGCGTGCATGCCAATTTAAGGTCATGTGCGCGTACGCGCCAAGTGCGCGCACGCGTGCATAGGCTTGTGCCTTAGGCCCAATGTTCGCACAGTGCAGGCCTAACTCTCGGGTTTTTGGCTGGAGTCGAATTTTTTTGCATCCACGCGTACGCGTACAGTGCGCGTCCGCGTGGGTGGTCGAAAAATGCTCAGGTGCGCGTACGCGTTAGGTGCGCGCACGCGTGGATGGTGTTCTGTTTTTCAAAAATATTTTTCTAAGTTCTTACACCAACCCAAGCCTTTCAATCCTCCAAACAGCTACCAAAACACCCTAAAACCTTATTTATCATATTATACTTCTAACTAAACTTAACAAACCAATAAAAACATGAAATTAAACTAATTCTACCAATATGTACAAAGAAAGAAAATGAAAAGATGTTACCATGGTGGGGTGTCTCCCACCTAGCACTTTTGTTTATTGTCCTTAAGTTGGACTTATGGGGAACTTATTGTCATGGTGGCTTATGTTTGTACTCATCCTTGAATCTCCAAGGATCTTTGCTTCTCAATTGGTTGACAGAATTTCCAACCATCTTCACCAAACTTGGGTGAGGTTCTCC
The DNA here is from genome assembly GCF_014773155.1 of Arachis stenosperma. Classification (NCBI taxonomy): domain Eukaryota; kingdom Viridiplantae; phylum Streptophyta; class Magnoliopsida; order Fabales; family Fabaceae; genus Arachis; species Arachis stenosperma. The sequence continues at coordinate 7,003,868 of NC_080380.1, read as the reverse complement.
CCAAGATATGAGCTCCCAAAATTGGTCTTCATGTTGTGATCCGGGATCCCATATCTTATTTTCACACCCATCTTCTAGTTGATCATCATGATTCAACTTGGGTGGTAGGCATATAGAATTCTCCTTTATGTACCAAATTCTCCTTCTAGACCCATACAATTTAGCATTCCTCCAACCATAGTATTTATGCCTTGAGGGTTTAACCTTAATGAGCCTAACATTCTTTTTCCAACCATTACACCACTCCCTCTTACTCTTCACTCCACAAAGAGCTCTAAGTTGACCATCATTTTCAATTAACCCATATTCAAGTGAGAAAGTAAAGCTTAGGGATAGAAATTTTACCCACTTGAATGTTATGTTAGGTGATGGTGGCTTGGGAAGGGGGACCTCCCCACACTTAGCCATTGCGATTTCTACGCTCTTGTGCTCTTCCCTTGTAACTTCCACCTCTTGACAACTTATATCAACCTCAACCTCTTCCTCTTGGTAGCTTCCTTCCAATTTAATATTGTCTTCGTGGCTTACCAAGGGTATGGGAGGTGAGGTATCTTCTTCCTTACCCTCTATGTCAAGCTCAATGGGAGAGGATTCAATTGTGGATAGGAACTCATCAATAATTGAATCCATCTCTTGATCAACCTCTTCAAAGTCTTCAACCATGATGTGCTTTGGAGGTTGCGCACCCTCCTCAACATCAATGTCAAGCTTCTTGGAAGAGTTTTCCATGATGCTACATTCCCATGGACTCTCAACGTCTCCTAAATCTTCAACCACTTCTTCCTTTTCTTCAATAATCATAGGCTCCTCCAATTGCTCTAATACAAAATAGCCTCCCTCATTTTCCAACGGGTTTTCCAATCTCTCCTTCATGCTATGATCTTCAATAGATTCTTCACATGTGGCCACGGAAGCGCCTTGAGTGTTCAAAAATTTGTAGGCTAAGGTAGACATTACCTTGGTCAGGTTAGTCACAAACTCTAGGGTGTTCCTTTGCATATCCGCTTGTCCTTGAAGTAGCAATGTGAGAGAGTCATCTATTGGGACTTGGGGTGGATAAGAGGGTTCATTATTTTGGAGAGAGGGTTCATAGTAGGAAGGTGGTTCTTCTTGGTAAGGGTATGGAGATGGTGTGCATTGAGGTAGTTCTTGAGAGTAATTGTGTTGGAATGGTGGTGGTTCCATGTATGGTTCATATGGCTCATAAGGTGGTGGGTATGGTGGATAAGGATTGGGGTCATATGGAGGGTTTTGGTGATATGGGGCTTGTGAGCAAGGTGGTTCAAAATCATGTTGAGTGGGTAGTTCATAGGCATGTGGTAGTGGTTGTTGACAATCACAATAAGGGTTACCACATCCATTAGATTGATATGCATTAGGATAAGAGTTATACCCATAAGGAGTTGGAGGTTGTTGCCAAGAAGGTTGATCAATCCCTTGAGGCTCTTCCCATCTTTGGTTGTGCCCAAATTCTTGATGCATATTACCATTGTAGTTTCCATTTCTTACAACATAATTTGAGCCAAACTCATAGCCAAGGTGAGGATGAGAATTCATGATAGCAAGAGCAAATAAGAAACAAAAACTAATAAGAAATAATGAAACAAATACTAAGACTAGCAAAAACTAACAAGCAATCAAAAAAATCAAGCTATTCACAATATTCACATATATACAATAACCAATAACACAACACCATTGCAAATCCCCGGCAACGGCGCCATTTTGACGATTGGATTTTTGATGGTATAGAATTTCACTAATGAAATCTCGTTGTAAAGTATAGTTTCTAAACCAAACAATAATCCTTTCATACAAAAAGTTATTTGTCACTAAAACAAACCCCTAAAATCTATAAACCGAAGTATTTAAACCTCGGGTCGTTCTCCCTAGGATTTACAATAAAGTGTTTTGTTATTGGTTGTGAGTTATATTTGGGGTTTTAGAGGAGAAACATGAATAGTAAATGGTAAGAAAACTTTATTAACAAAATGGTCTTGGCAAGATTTGGTTGTCAAGGGTCTTCATCATTATCACTAGCCACAAGTATGGTAGTTGCAAGGATTAATCCCACTTAGTCATCCTTAAATCAATTAACAAAGGAAAGTCAAGTGAGTTATATCAATCCTAGTCCATAAGTCCTAGCTTTCCACTAATTGGATTAATGAAGGCTAGAGTTAATGGCTATCAACTAGCAATCAATTGGACACTAGTGACTCAAGAAATCCTAAGTTACCTTCTCAAGCCAAGAACATAAAATCCTACTCTAACATCCTCTCAAGCATTTCATCAAACACTTGGAGGGTAATGAAAGAAAGCATTTTTAATTGTAAGAATAAAAGGAATCAACAACCAACAATTACAAAGAATTAACAAAACAACAATCAACAACATCACAATCACATGAATTATCTCAAATTGCATTATTAAAAGAAAACAAAAGAACAAGAATATCTCAATTACAAAACCTAGAAACAAAATAAGAGAAATTACAACAAGAGGATAGGGATAGAAAGAAGAACCAAAGTGTAGCAATCACCACTTGAAGGTAGAAGTAGAAGGAGACTTGAATTAAACCTAGAATTATGAGATCCTAATCTAACCCTAATTCCTAATCCTAGAGAGAAGTGAGAGCTTCTCTCTCTAAAACTAACTCTAACTCCTAAAACTAAGCTAATGGTAACTAACTTGTGTTTCCCTCTTCACTCCTTGGGTTAAATAGCATCAGAAATGAGTTGGATTGGGCCCACAAGGCTTCTAAAATCGTTGGCCACGTGTTGCATTAAGTGGGTCATGTGCCACCATCGGCGCGTCCGTGTACCGTGCGCGTGCGCGCCCCTATGCGCGATGCAACTATGGCAAATCTTATATCGTTTCGAAGCCCCGGATGTTAGCTTTCTAACCCAACTGGAACCGCATCATTTGGACCTCTGTAGCTCAAGTTATGGTCATTTAAGTGCAAAGAGGTCAGGCTTGACAGCTTTTTGGTTCCATCATTTCTTCATGAGTTCTCCAACTTTACATGCTTTTTCTTCATTCCCTTGATTCAATCTTTGCCTCTAAATCTGAAATCACTTAACAAACATATCAAGGCATCTAATAGAATCAAGGTGAATTAAACTTAGCTATTTGAGTCCTAAAAAGCATGTTTTCACTCTTAAGCACAATTAAAGGAGAATATACAAAACCATGCTAATTCATTGGGTAAATGTGGGTAAAAGGTTATAAAATCCCCTAGAATCAATACAAGATAAACCGTCAAAACGGGGTTTGTCACATACCTGTCGTACCCCAAAGCACCTAGTCGATCTTTATCAAGCATTTTTGAAATATGATGACAAAGGAAAGGAGAGAAATTTTATTTCAAATGATGTTGTCGAAAATTACCCCACTCATTATGAAGTATCTGATTTCTTTGAGAATCCTGAAAGAAATATTGATCATTTGATCAATGATGGAAAAGTTTAATATGTAGTTTGTTAAGTACTCATGCAAATAAATAATGTAGGAAACTTCTTGTTAAGCTTTATTTTTTTATGTATTTGAATTTTAAACATGATGTATATAAACAATGTTTAATAAAATATTAATGTTTATGCTTATGAATTTCAAAATTACTAAATGTGTCAAGTTCTAAAATAATAATAATAATAATAATAATAATAATAATAATAATAATAATAATAATAAATTTTTTAAGTATATAACACTATTTTTATGTACAATGCTTCATAGAAAAATATTTTCAATCAAGAATATAATTTTATTGCGCATATACTTTTACTCATTTTATTATTATTATTATTTGTCTTTGAAAAAATGGCAAGGACATATAATAAAGATGTTTGCCTTGCGAATAGTGCAAGTTCGCATACTATTCTCAAAAGTAATATATATTTTATACATCTTATACCAAAAGAAGAATATGTTAATATTATTATTGGCTCAGGTAATGTGATAGAAGATTCTGGAAGAGCTATAATTTTATTTTTTCGAAGGAACAAAATTCATAATAAATAATTCACTATTGTCTACTAAATCTCGAAGAACTTGTTGAGTTTTAAAGATATTCGCCAAAATGGATATCTTATTAAAACAATAAATGAGGAAAATCATGAGTACTTATATATCACAACTCATGATTTAAATAAAAATATTATATTAGAAAAGTTACCCTCATTTTCATATGGGTTATATTATACTAAAATTAGTGCAATTGAATCAAGTGTCATTGTAAACCCGAAGTTTACCAGCCCAAATGAATTTATAATTTGGCATGATCAATTGGGTCATCCGCGAACAACCATGATGCGGATAATTATTAAAAACTCCCATGAACATTCACGAAAGAATCAGAAGATTCTTGAATCTAGTAAATTTTGTTGTGATACATGTTTTTAAGGAAAGCTAATTTTAAGGTCATCACCAGTAAATATTCGATTTGAGTCCCATAAATTCCTAGAAAGAATTCAAGGTGATATATGTGGACCTCTTAATCCACCATGTGGATCTTTTAGATATTTTATAGTCCTAATAGACGCATCTTCAAGATAGTCACATATGTGCTTATTGTCTTCTGGCAATCTGGTGTTTGCGAGATTACTTGCTCAAATTATTCGATTAAAAGCACGGTTTCAGAAAATCCAATCAAAGCAATTCGTCTTATAATGTTGGTGAATTTACTTCCCAAACCTTTGATGCTTATTGTATGGTTAACAGAATAAGCGTTGAATATCCAGTAACTCATGTTCATACACAAAATAGATTAGCAGAATCACTTATTAAACGCCTCCAATTAATTGTTAGACCTTTACTTACGAGAACAAATCTCTCAACCTCAGCTTGGGGGCATGTTATTTTACATGCCGCAGCACTTATTCATTTGAGACTAACAAGTTACCATCAGTTATCTCCTATGCAATTACCTTTTGACCAGTAGCCAAATATTTTTCATTTAAAATATTCAAGTCTGCGATATACATTCCTATTCCACCACCTTCTCACACCAAAATGGGACCCCAAAGAAAATTGGGATATATGTTGGATATGATTCTCCCTCTATAGTGAATCTTGATATACAAATTGGAGATGTATTTAAAGTCCGATTTACAGATTGTCATTTTGGTGAATCAAAATTTTCAACATTAGGGAGAAAGAATAAACTTCTTGAAAAGGAACTTAATTGGAATATATCAGCTTTAATGCATTTAGATCTTTAATAAGGAGAATGTGAACTAAAAGTTTAAAAGATTATATATTTGCAAAGAATAGCAAATGAATTGCCTGATGTATTTTTTCATAGTTATCAGAACCGAACCGGTAATCAACCCGGTCATATGACCGGGTTACCGGGTTACTGGTTCAACCGGTGGGTCACTAATTCACCCGGTTAACCCGGTCATAACTAAAAAAATATAAAATTATATTAATAAAATTGAAATAATGTCTTAAAACATAAAATGCGAGTCTTACAAACATTAATAATCAAATATCAAGTCTTAAACATAATTAATAATCTAAAAGAAGAGTTAATAAACTTGTTTCTAGTATAAAATATGTTCTCAATTTAAATCAACAAGAGCAAGTTAAAGATAACACAATCATTAAATCAAGTCCAAGGGGTGAGCTCAAAGTCGGCATCAACATCTTCATAGGGCAAATTAGAAGCTTGATCAACATTTCCCTCATTTTGATTTGTATCCATATCTTCCATAGCATTGTTACTTGGTCCATTATTATCTTGATCATCTTCTAAATTTAATTGATCTACATTTGTGTATTTTTGGCAAATCATAAAATCAATATCAAGAATAATTCGTAATAGCAACTGACAATTAAAATATTCAAGCAATTGAAGAATTTACCAAGATCATCCAAAGTTGGTTCAATGGACATATTTGCCAAATCATTTCGTAGAGCATCAACCTCTTCAGGAGTTAAAAACGGCGGTGAATCTTCCAATATCCAATCCGAATGGTCATCAAATGTATCAAGACAAATTAGATCATAGCTTTGCTTTCTCATTAGATTCCTATGTTATCAAGTTATGTAATTACTAAACTAAAGATTAAATTTTAATGAACAATGCTTTTTAAAATTAAATAAATAATTATAGAAGATACCTTTGTTGTAGCCTCAAGTTATAATGAACGAAAACAAGATCATTAAGCTTTTGATGTTCTAATAACCGATTCCTCTTCTTTGTGTGGATGTGTTCAAAAATACTCCAATTTCGCTCACAACCAGAAGAACTACAAGTTTGACTTAAAACACAAATGGCTAACTTTTGTAAATTTGGTGCTCTAGTTCCATAAGATTTCCACCATTGGTCTTAAAATCAAAAGAGGCAATGCATTACAAATAGCTTTTTTAAATAAATAAACGAATAAAGAAAGATAGAACAAAATAAAATATTTACCTGGCATCACTGTGCTTCGTTCACGCAGTGCAGATTGTCTTCCAAAATCATCTTCAGCATTAGAATATATTCTCTTCTCACTTGTCAACTTAATATTCAATTCTGGATCATCATATGAATATTTCTCAATTACATCTAGGAGGCCAGAAGTGGTTTGCTTATGTTTTTCAAATTCAGCAGCATTGAATCGAAAAGCAGGGTTTAACCAATAACCAGCAGCATGAAGATTTTTTTTTAAGTTGTGAATCCCAACGAGTATCCAAAATCTTCAAGTAAGGCTCCACAATCTTCTTTCTTCGTCGAAACCTCTTCACCATCTCTTCTCTAGCCATATTAAAAGCTTGATAAAGAGAACCCATTGCAGGTTTATCTTCACTATCCACCATACGAAGCACACGAACAAGTGGCTCAGTAAGCTTGACAACATCTGTACATTGATTCCAAAACTTAGAGTCTAAAACTTGATATACAAATGTTTTAGCTTTAGCTTCTTTGGAGTAGGCTGAGATTGTCCATTCTTTAGAAGTTACCATAGCTCTTAATGCATCTTTTTGAGCTAGAATACTCTGCAAAGCTATAAAATTGGTAGCAAAGCGAGTTGGAGCTGGACGAAGTATTTCTCGTCCACTGGTAAACTTCCTCATAAGATACAGTGGATGACAATGATTATATATGTATTTAGTAATCTTTGAAGCATGTGAAACTGTCTCACTGACTTCATTTAACTTTCCAATATCTGGCAACATCAAATTAATACAATGCGCAGCACAAGGAGACCAATACAACTTAGGGAGTTCAGCTTCCAACAACCTTCCAGCAGCAACATAATTTGCAGCATTGTCCGTCACTATGTGAACAATATTTTCAGGATCGACAAAGTTGACAACATCCTTAAAAAGCTTAAACAATAATTCAGCAGTCTTGGAGGCATGAGAAGCATCAACAGACTTTAGGAAGATAGTTCCTTTAGGACAATAAACCAAGAAGTTAATTAAAGTTCGCGTACAACGATCAGTCCATCCATCAGCCATGATAGTACATCTAGTTCGCTTCCAAATTTTACGATACTGTTCAATCATCTTTTTCACATCCTCCACCAACTTACTCAACAAATACCCATGAACTCTACCAAAGTTTGGACCTTTATATCCTGCACCCATGTTTGCAATAGCATCAATCATTGGTTGGTAATATGCTAAATTGACTGCATTAAATGGCACAGAAGCATCAACCATCCACTTTGCAATGGCAATGTCACATTTTTCCACAATTTCTTTACTTTGCAATACACTTTTTATCGTTGGTTGGGCTCCAGGTGTTGTTGAAGATGGAAAAAAAGTCTCTATTCCAATAGGTTTTTTCCCTTTCCTAGCTCCAGGTGGTGGCAACCTTGTCCTTGAATGTTGGAGTTGTTGTTGTCGTGCTTCAAGCTCTTCCATTCTATCAAATTCTCTTTCAACATCATCACATGCTCCATAACTTTCTGCATAATTTTCTTGAGTTTTCCTTTTCTTATTCATAAATTCTTCAATATTTTGCCCAAATTGATGAGCAACAGCAGGTGGAACTTTTTTGCACTTCTCAACATCTCCTCCTTTTCCAGCCAAGTGATACTTAAATCGATTAATCCCACCTCCCCTAACAGGTTTGTCACAATATATGCACATCATAGAAATTTTCCCTGTTTTTTCCACAATTTGTTTACAATAACCCCAAGCTGGATCAGTCTTTCCTCTATTATTATAAACTCTTTTAGTGGTAGGATCAGGGTTTGGAGGTGCTGATGATGCTTGTTCATGAGATGGTGGCGTTTCTGACGGTGTTTGAGATGAAGCCATTTTTAAAATTCTAGCAAAGAAACCAAAAATATTTTCAGCAACAAAGGATTTGCTTAAATCAGTTTTTATGCAACACAACCACCACCATTTCACCAAAGTTTCCTGATTCAACTAACAGCAACTCTAAACAAACCAGCAACTAACAACAACAAATTACCAACAGTCCAACACAGTAAAATACAATAGCAATTAGCAGCAACTAGCAACTAAAAAACTATATATCAAATTACCAACACAGCAACCAGCAACAGCATCAGGGAGAATACAGCAACCAGCAACAATTCAACAGATTTTAACCAGCAACATTACAAGAGATTTTAACTAATATACCAACCAGCAACCAGCAACCAGCAACAATACAATTCAAGAACAATTTTAACTAAAATTCAAGAACAAATTAAACTAATATATCAACCAGATTTTAACTAATATACCAATTCAAGAACAGATTTTAACTAATACCAACCAGCAACCAGCAACAATACAATTCAAGAACAATTTTAACTAAAATTCAAGAACAAATTAAACTAATATATCAACCAGATTTTTACTAATATACCAATTCAAGAACAGATTTTAACTAATACCAACCAGCAACCAGCAACCCGCAACAATACAATTCAAGAACAATACAATTCAAGAACAAATTTTAACCAATATCAACAGATTCCATAACAATAGTCAATAGCAGAGGCACTGACCTGAGGGAGCACAGGCTCTGAGCTTTCTGAGGACCAGGTGAGGCACCGAGAAAAAACATAAGTAAAAGCAGCGAAGCAGAAGCACAAGAAGCACAACCCACAAACGACCAATATAGCAACGAACACGGCGAGGTGAGGGAAGAAGCAGTGACGGCCGGGAGAAGGAATGACGCCACGGAGAGTGACGACGAGGGTGATGGAGAGACGAGGTTGGCTGAGGGGGGTATCGGCGATTCGGCGGTGACTGGTGACTTCGGCGTTGACTGATGAGGCCGATTGATGAACTCAGAGCACCATAGTTATCAGAACCAAACCGGTAATCAACCCGGTCATATGACCGGGTTACCGGGTTACTGGTTCAACCAGTGGGTCACTAATTCACCCGGTTAACCCGGTCATAACTAAAAAAATATAAAATTATATTAATAAAATTGAAATAATGTCTTAAAACTTAAAATGCGAGTCTTACAAACATTAATAATCAAATATCAAGTCTTAAACATAATTAATAATCTAAAAGAAGAGTTAATAAACTTGTTTCTAGTATAAAATATGTTCTCAATTTAAATCAACAAGAGCAAGTTAAAGATAACACAATCATTAAATCAAGTCCAAGGGGTGAGCTCAAAGTCGGCATCAACATCTTCATAGGGCAAATTAGGAGCTTGATCAACATTTTCCTCATTTTGATTTGTATCCATATCTTCCATAGCATTGTTACTTGGTCCATTATTATCTTGATCATCTTCTAAATTTAATTGATCTACATTTGTGTATTTTTGACAAATCATGAAATCAATATCAAGAATAATTCGTAATAGCAACTGACAATTAAAATATTCAAGCAATTGAAGAATTTACCAAGATCATCCAAAGTTGGTTCAATGAACATATTTGCCAAATCATTTCGTAGAGCATCAACCTCTTCAGGAGTTAAAAACGGCGGTGAATCTTCCGATATTAGAACGACGCCATTTTAGCATCCAAAAAAAATTTGCACAGCCCGGACCGGGTCAAATAACCCGTCCGGGTCACCGGTTTTTATCAAGATCCGACCGGGTGAACCGGGTTCCTCTGGGTCAATTGCATTTCCGGTTCAACGTATGGCTCGGCCCAGCCAGGTGACCGGGTGACCGGATTTCTGGTCGAACCGGCTGGGTCGAGCCGGGTCTGATAACTATGTATTTTCTGATACGAAAAGGATAACTAAATTCTATATACTAGTTGAAAATACTCCAATTCGAATTGATGTCCCAATCGGACAAATGGCCATCGAAACAAATTCACGCAAGAAGCATGGTAGGCTTGTCGGTTCCAAAGACAAAAAATTTCAAAAAATAAAAGAGGCAAATATTATTCCTATTGAAAAATATAAAGACATAGTAAAGACACTTATAGTTGTCCGAAATTCTGATATAATTTTGATGCCAAAAGATGTTCAGGTACTTAAAAATTGTGAAAATGATGATATCTCGATAAATTATATCTTTAGATGAGAAAAATGGGATCGAAATAAGACAATTGTCAATGAAATATTTGCATATAATGTGACATTAAATATCATATATGAAAGTAAGGATCTTGAGCCAAGAACAGCAAAAAAATATCGACAAAGGAATGATTGGACAAAATGGGAAGAAGTTATGAAGGTTGAGTTAGATTCACTTGCAAAACGTGAAGTCTTTCGACCTGTAATCCGTACACTAGAAGATGTAAAACCTGTTGGATACAGATGAGTATTTGTGAGAAAACGAAATGAGAAAAATGAAGTTGTACGCTACAAAACTCAACTTGTGGCACAAGATTTTTCACAAAGGTCCGGTACACATTATGAATAAACATATTCTCCTGTAGTTAATGCAATCATATTGCTTTATTTGGTCAGTTTATCTGCATACCATAAACTACATATGCATGTAATGGATGTGGTAACAACCTATTTATACGGATCAATAGATCGTGATTTCTATATGAAAGTAACTGAAGGATTAAAGATATCTAAACCATCCAATGAATATTCACAGGGGTTATACTCAATCAAATTGCAAAGATCTTTATATGGTCTAAAGCAATCTGGACGAATGTGGTATAATCGTTTTACTGAGTATCTGACCAAAAACAGATTTAAGAATGATGATATCTGCCCATGTGTTTTTATAAAGAAATATGCATTTAGATTCATTGTAATTGCTGTGTACATTGATGATTTAAATATCATTGGAATCCCTGAAGAGATTCCAACAATTATAAAAGCTCTAAAAGAAGAGTTTGAGATGAAAGATCTTAGAAAGACTAAATTTTGTCCAGGCCTGCAGATCGAGCATACAAAAAATAAAATCTTTATTCATCAAACAACATACACAGAAAAGATCTTGAAAAGATTTTATATGGATAAGTCACATCCATTAATTACCCCAATGATCGTAAGAGCTTTGGCTGTGGAAAATGATCAATTCCATCCTTAAGAAGAAAATGAAGATATCCTTGGTCTTGAAATATCATATTTCAATGTCATTGGGGCACTAATATATCTTGCTAATAATACACGATCCGATATATCATTCTCTGTAAATTTATTAGCAAGGTATAGTTCTTCTCCAACCAGAAGACATTGGAATGAAATCAAACAAATCTTTCGATATCTTCATGGAATGGTTGATATGAGATTGTTTTATCCATATGGATCCAAATCACAACTAGTTGGTTATGAAAATGCAGGATACTTGTTTGATCTACAAAAGAAAAATCTCAAATAGGATACTTATTCACATATTGTGGTACAGTTATATCATGGAGGTCCACGAAACAGACGATTACAGTAACATCATCTACTCATGTTGAAATACTAGCGATACATGAAGCTAGTCGCAAGTGTTTTTGGCTCAAGAGTTTAATCCAATATATTCTGTTATCATGTGGACTGATTGATCATAAGATAGCTCCAACTGTTCTGTTTGAAAATAATACAACATGCATTGCTCAACTTAAAGGTGGATACATCAAAGGTGATAGAACAAGGCGTATTTCTCCCAAATTCTTCTTTATTCATGATCTTCAAAATCAAATAACAATTGATGTCTAACAAATCCGCTCAAGTAATAATCTAGCAGATTTATTTACAAAGTCACTTTCACAATCCTCCTTTAAAAAATTGGTACATCAGATTGAGATGCGCCGATTTCAAGATATTAAATAATGTCAACAAGAGGGGGAGATTGTACTCTTTTCCTTGGTTAGATTTTTGTCCCTATTGAATTTTTCTTAACAAGATTTTTAACGAGACAGTCATCATCATAAAGGATATTGTACTCTTTTTCCTTCACTAATTTTTTTTTTCATTGAATTTTTTTTTAGTAAGATTTTAATGAGGTATAATTATAAAGGTACATCCAAAAAAAAGTGTTATGATAACAATAAATGTCTATTAATGCGGGCGAATGAGCTTTTTAACATTGAAGAATTTAACTTCTCAATACAAATTGAGATTCAATGAAATTTAAATATTTGAACTTGTTGCATGTATAAATAGAGAAAAAAAAGGCTCAAACAACAGACACACAACAATAATATAAATTTTATTTATTTATTTCTCTGTATAAATGCAACATATATAATATTAGTAAATATATAAATTATTTTATTATAATAAAATAATACTATTAACAAACATTAATATTAAATTCTTCTATTTATACTTTTTTATTTTATATTTATTTATTTATTTTACAATAATGTAACCTTTTTTTTTTCTCAATTGAAGAAAGGTGGGGAACCGTTCAAGGTTTAGGAGTGCTAAGTTTCGTTCCAAAGTAATTAGTGAATATTAATAGTCAAATATAGAAGAAAATCAACTTTTGAAGATTTATTTTATTTTTTTTGAAGATTTTAATGTATTGAATATGTTGAATAAAAAAATATTATGTACATATAAAAATTAGTAACTAAATCAATTGTCATGTATTATTTTATTTATTTTTAATATATATTTTTTATTTTAACATATATTTATGTGAGATTGATTTAATAATTGATTATATATATATATATATATATATTGAAATATAAAAAAAAATGAGTTTCAATGAAATTTTTTCTTTCATTATTTCCTTAACAAATGTCCTGGCCAAACCCAATTTCAAATAAGTGTTTTCTAAAATGAATTTAAAATAAGTGTCTACTTTAAAAAGTTAGAGAATATAAATCAAATTAACGTAATTTTTTACTAGTAATTATATCAAATGAAGGTGAAAAAATATATGAAAAAAAAAGTAGTTTGATTTAGTTAATTTAATAATTTTTTAATTAGTGCATTTAATATAAAAAAATATGATTCTTTTTACTAATATGTTAAAATTTTCATATTTTTAAAAGAATAAATTATTATTTTTAATCATAAAAAATTAAGCACAAACAACTATAGTCATTAAATATATGAACTATCTCAATATTAACCAAACATATAAAAATTAAATCAGTCAAGAAGACTATCTTTTTAAGTAGTTTTTTTTTTGGTGTCTTTCTTTTTAAGTAGTTTATTCATTAAAATTGTAATAATTACTTAAATCTTTGACGATAAAAGATAAAAATGATAACGTATACTTGTCTTAAAATCAAGTTGTTCCAGCTTTTTTTCTTGGTTTGTCTGAATTATGAAATCATTCAATTAAAAATCCCAAATTGAAATTCAAAAAATACTATTTATATACTAAAATTAGTCACTAAAATCAATCACTAATATATTTGTGTATAAATATATGTGTCGTTTAATTTATTTTTAATATATATTTATATTCTAATATATATTTTATATTAATAACTGATTTTGCTGATTAATTTTAATATACAACTAACATAACCCTTAAAATTCGTTGAACAGCATATTACAAAGATAGAAACTGAATCTGCCAACAATAATTAATTATGTATGGATTTATGATCCAAAGTTAATTGAGTGGGGAGGACACTGATTAGTAATTAGTGGCTACTGTGGTAAAAAGAAAAGAGAATAATAAAAAGAGAATGGCATTTGTTCTCCACGCGCATATTTATGCAACTCGGGGAAAAACCGCAGTCAGCATCGTTCAGTACAAAAGGACACTTTCGTCATTTCGAAAGTGTTGAAGAAGCATCACCGACTTCCAGGAGAAAGCATATTTACTATTTTGTCCTCCACTTGCCATGTCAACTTGGCGGGAATCTAACCAGCACTAACCAATAATAACTAACACTGATCCCTCTTTCATATCTAATATAGTCTCATGCTCATAAATTAACGTATTTTCTCTAATAAATTCGTCTGCACATCTTTTTAGTCACTTGAAACAAAAAATTATTCAACATAGAATTTGAAATATTAACTTTATCCATTGTACTTCTTGTAATATTTTTTTGGTGTAATGTTAATTAATTAGACATAATAATAAATTAATAAAATTACTGATAGAGTGGTAGAGATTTATTATAAAATTTTAAGCATAACTAAAATTTTATTTTTAGATAAATCATTAATTAGAATAAAAAGTCCAACTATATTAGAAAATGTATTGTAATTTTTTTGTTTATATAATTTTTTCTTAATAATAATACCCTGAACTCTAATTGCTAATTTGAGGTTTGTTTATTTGGAATTAAAGAAAACACATGAAGGAGCTTGCAGTTGTGGACATTTCATGGGGATCCGATTAGAATTAGATCCTGAGAGAGTCGGAGTCTTCCCGACACGGTAATGTATTTATTTTTTATTGAAAGAATAAAGTATAATTTTAATTTTTTAATATTTTTTATTTAATGATAACAAATCATATTTTACTTCAGAAAAAAATTGAGACGGTGCATTCACTTGAGACACTAACAGAGTCAGAGAGTTATAATTATAAGTTATAACTCTTCATGGGTCCCACTTCTTTCAAATGATTGTTTTATTATCAACGATGATATGCCCCTTCGGATTCAAATCCCCACCGTCAATCTATGCATCATAGAGTTTACTAAATCTTCTCCTCAACTCAGAATCTAGGTAGTAGGACCTCTACTCCTAACAAGGGTCATAGTCTCCCTTGAAGACGTTCTATTTTATATGGCAAATTATTTCATAAGTTTAAGTTTCTTATAAAATGTAAGGTTTTTTTATTTCCTTTGCAATTTTTTATTTTTTTTACCGAGGAATGTTAAGAGTGGTCTAAAAAAATGTTGTATATTATTTTTGTATGTGCTGTAATAATACAATATATAAAATTATATATAGATATTAAGAGAATTAAAATAATAAAAAAAATTTATAATCAATATTTAAATATAATGAATAATTTTAATCAATAATAATTGATCTTGCCTGGAATAAGGTCGGCTTCTACACCTCGGGATCAGTCGAGCAACAGACTGAAAAATCGAGCGTCCGTCCTTCTGAATCCGAGCTTCTTATGGTTATTGAGAATGTGGGCGATGAAAAAGGAGGGGGAGTGTACCTGCAAAGGCACTCCGATGCTTAAGTTAGTATTCGAAAATCAATGTTCGAGATTCAAAAAACACGTACCTTCACCAGATGCCCTTTCATCCTTTTTATGGAGAGTTTTCCGTTTGGCCATAGATCATCGGTTTCATATTGTGCCGTTTTGAGATGTCGGTTATGGAAATGTTAAACGTTACCGAGTTATAACTCATCAATTCCGAGTAATAACGGATGATGACGAGTTATGGCGTTTGCCGATAACGGTTAGGAAACCGAGGTATACAGTATGCGTTAATGATGACCATATCACAGCCCCCAAGCTTAAGCTGAGGAAGGTTTTTTAATGAAGCAGGTTGAGCTTTTGTGATGAGTTATAACTTGGTTGAATGGATCCCTGAGTGGGCCCCCAGTTCAACATACTTCATTAAAAGGGACTTTGGCTCTTCCACGTTGGACAACGTGTTTATGTTTTATTGAGGAGAGAGAATCAGTGGGTGCTTTATTAATGCTTTGGTAGTTTCCAATGTTTCATTTGCCTTTTCGTGTGATTGATGTAATGTTGATAGTTTGAAACGTTTTGGATTAATGACATTTATCGATTGGAAATTGGGCATTTTGGTTTTCTCCTTCTTTGTGAAGAATGAGCAAGAGAGGTATGGTTTTCTCTGTGGTTTTTTGATTTTCTCCCTTCTTCTTCTTTGTGTTTGCTGTTGCTTGTTTCTTTTATTGTGTTTTTCTTGATGGGTTTTGAGAAGGAGAAGAAAGATAAGGTAGATTGGTCTTATGATTGGGTTGGGGATGATGTAAGGTCTCGGGTATCGTTGTTTTGTGATGAAGTTGCCGTGAGGGAGGTGGATGCGACTAGGCTGGTGAGGCCTGGTTCTGGAGTCGGGGTTGAGTTACTTCCATGTAGTTCTAATGATAGGGTTTATCACCGTGGTAGTGGTTTTGAATATTTCTACATGCATAGCTGTGTCCTGGAGGAACTGAGAGTGAAGTTACCCTTCACAGATTTCGAGTGTCAGATCCTTAAACAATTGAACTGTGCTCCGTCGCAGCTCCATCCAAATGGTTGGGCGTTCTTGCGTTCCTTTGAAATTCTGATGGAATTTCTGGAGCAGGTCCCCTCGGTCGAGCTTTTCTTCTCATTATTCCAAGCCAAAGGGGTGTGGAAAGGGGGTTGGATAAATTTCAATAGCACCCCTGGGTTTGGCATTTTCAGGTTGTATAAGTCTTCCTTTAAAGATTTCAAGGAAATGTATTTTAAGGTTAGGGGGTTAGAAAGGGATTTTCCCTTTTTTGTGGATGAAAATTTGGCCGAGAAGTTTCCTTTATATTGGTGTTCAGAGCCTCAGAATATACTCGGACCCGAGGTTATTCCCCCGAGAAATGCCTGTTTGATTGAGTTTCTTGTTGAGAACATTGGTCGGGGAGACCTAATTTCAATGTATGAGCTTCTGAAGTGGGAAGAAGATAAGGATGCTATTGTAAAGTACTTAGGTGAGTGATAGGGTTGTTTGTAATGTAATTGCTGTTTCTTTTGAGATATCTCACTTTACTTATTTTTGTAGGTGGTAAGTATCCTGGGGTTTCAGCTGCGTCTTTGAGGACCCGTTTCAAGAATAAGAATTTGGAGAAGGAAGTATCGTCTTCTAATGCTGAGAAAGTTGTTGGGACTGGTGAGGTTACCCAGCCTCGGCAAGGTCGGAGAAAAGTTATTGCTAACAAGAAGAGGAAGTCTGATGTTGTGGACGTGTCTGATGACTCTGAGGAGAAGTCGTTTGGTGTTTCTGTGGAGGAGATACAAGCTTTCATGGGTAATCAGAAGAGGCTTCACGAGATTTCTGAACAAAGTGGGGGGTTTTCTGTCTGGGGTAGAGAATATCCTTATATGGCTGTAGTAGACGAGTATTGTCAGTCCTCAGCCGATGTTTCACTTGCAAAAGAGGTTGGAGACATGGCGATTGGTCAGTATATGCAGGTAATGGGTTGAATTTTCTGACTTATTCGTTGTTTTCTGAATTTGTTGACAAGCTTTTGTAGTCGTTTGTGTAGGTTGTTGGTCTTCGGCTTGCTAGTCTTGGTCACAGCCAAGAGTTGAAATGTAAGAAAGTGTTTTCCGATAGAGCGGAGGTTTCTGTTCTGAATGAAGAGTTAGTGAAAAGTAAAGGTGTTGCTGCTGAGCTTCAGCAACGGCTTACTGAGGCCGAGAAGTTATTGAAGGAAACGAAGGATAATTATGCTCGGGACGTGGAAGACCTGAAGAAGAAAGAGATTGATTTGGCGAACGTGCAGTCTCGGCTTATTGAGGTAACTGCTGAATTGAAGGATGTGCAGAAGAAAAAGTCTGATGAAATACTGGATTCTTTTGTTGAGGGGTTTGAAAGAGCGTTGTTACAAGCAAAATTTTTGGCACCGGAGGCTGACCTGTCTGGCATGGATCCGGGGAAAGTTGTTCGTGATGGCAAGATGGTTGAAGACGATGGTGATGCTGAAGATCAAGCAGAAAATGTTTAGTTTGCTTTTTGTTGTGTATTTTGGTTATGTTTTGTATCTTGTTGGGTATTTTAAACATTCGTCTAGTGATGACAACTCTTGAAACGATATTGATAATTTTGCTTTTGGTTTATCTGAATCTTTGTTGGGAATTGGCGCTTTTCCTTTGGGGCAAAGCATTTTGTTGTCCGGAATGACTTTGATGAGTCAATTTAGTCAGGTTTCAATGTACTGCCGAGTACTGGCAGGTTGCATATATAGTCGAGTATTGAGTTATTTTGAGAATTGATAATGACAGGAGATTGAAATTGCATAATTTGATTGTAAACAGATGATGCTGATAGTAAGATTTTGTTTGAATACAAACTTTCAGGTAGGCTGGCCTCGTTAAAACCTCTCCAAGTAAAACCCTTTGGGAAAAAAAACTTGGTAGTAGGAAAAAGAGTACCAGCCTGTCCCTGAGTTAACTGTAGAACTTCTTTAGGGATGAAACATTCCAAGTATTGGGTAATACTTGTCCGTCGATTAATTCGAGTGTGTATGCCCCGTTTCCGAGAACTTCTGATACTCGGTATGGACCGTCCCAGTTGGCGGCGAGCTTTCCATGTGAGGGTGGTTTCCGAGCAGCTTCGGTTTTGCGGAGGACTAAATCTCCTTTCACGAATGTTCTTGTTTTAACCGATTTGTTGTACTGCCTGGCAATTGCTTGCTGTGCTGTGCGTTGCCTTAAGATAGTGATGTCTCTTACTTCTTCAATGATGTCAAGCTCGGCTCTCCGAGCTTCGTCTTGGTTACTGATGTGAGTTCTAATGGAGCGTTGGGAGATTTCCAGGGGAATCATCGCCTCTGATCCATATACCAGTCTGAATGGGGTTTCCTTTGTTGATGTTTGAGGCGTGGTGTTGTATCCCCAAAGGACTTCAGGTATTAGTTCGGCCCAAAGTCCTTTCGCGTCATCTAGCTTCTTCTTTAGTGCATGAAGGATGACCTTGTTTGCAGCCTCAGCTAGTCCGTTTGTTTGAGGATGTTCAACAGATGCGAAATGCTGCTTTATTTTGAGATTCTGCAAAAAAGATTGAAACTTCTGATTGGCGAACTGGCGTCCGTTGTCAGTTGTGATATGTTGGGGTATGCCGAAACGACAAATAATATTTTTCCAAACGAATGAAATCATTTGTTGTGATGTTATTTTTGCTAAAGGTTGGGCTTCTACCCATTTGGAGAAATAATCAATGCCTACAATAAGAAATTTTACCTGGCCCGGTGCCGTAGGGAATGGCCCGAGTATATCTATACCCCATCGGTTAAATGGCCAGCTGATATCGGACTGATGTAATTCTTCGGCCGGTGTGTGTATCAGTGGCGCATGCCGTTGACAAGTGTTGCATGACCTTATTTTTTGTTGGCTGTCCTGTTTTATAGTCGGCCAAAAGAATCCAGCTCTGAGGATCTTGGATGTTAAACTCCGAGCTCCCGTATGGGTGCCACAGATTCCTTCATGTGCTTCTGCTAGAGCTATGTCGGCTTCCGACTTGCTGAGACATTTGAGTAGAGGCCGAGTATAACCTCGTCGATATAGTGTTCCGTTGAGTAATGTGAAGAAAGATGCTTGGCGTCGGAACCTTTTATCGTTCTCGATCCTTTCTGGTATATTACCTGTTTGTAAATATTGTATAAAGTCGTTCCTCCAATCTGTTATCTGTGAGACACTCAACACGTTTGTCAGAGTCACAGTAGGTGAAGTTATTGTGAACTGTTGTAGTGTGGATAGCTCGGATTGTGTACTTCCGAGCTTAGATAAGATGTCCGCTCTTTGATTTTGTTCGCGTGGTATATGTTCTATTTCAAACTTTGAAAATTTTTTTGTTAACTTTTTTACTAATAACAAGTATTTGGAAAGTAGGGGATCTTTTACCAGAAAAAGGTCGTTTACCTGCTGTACGACTAACAATGAATCACAGTATACCTTGATTTTCGAGATTTGAAGTTCTAAACAAAGTCGGATTCCGGCGAGTAGTGCCTCATACTCGGATTGGTTGTTGCTTGCTTTGAAACCGAAGTGTATTGAGTGTTCCAATATGAGGCCGTCGTCGGCTTCCAGACGAATTCCTGCGCCACAGCCGCCGTTATGTGAAGATCCGTCGACATACAGGATCCACTGTTTTGCATGGTCATCCTCGGATGGGTTTGTAAGCTCGGCGATAAAATCTGCCAGGAATTCTGACTTGATTGGTCCTCGCGATTGATATCTGATGTCGAATTTGGATAATTCGACTGCCCATTTTATGAGCCGTCCTGCAAGTTCTGGCTTGTGTAATACTTGTCTTAATGGATGATTGGTTCTGACGTGAATAACGTGACTCTGGAAGTAAGGTCGGAGGCGCCGCGCCGAGAATATCAGTGCGAGTGCGAGCTTCTCAATCCTTGGGTAGTTGAGTTCGGCATGTTGGAGGGTTTTACTGACAAAGTATACCGGATGCTGAACATTGTTTCGCTCTGTAACCAGGGCCGAGCTTATGGCCCAATCAGTAACTGATAGATATAAAAATAAATCTTCCCCCTGTAGGGGTTTTTGTAGAATCGGCGGTTGTGAGAGTGTGGATTTTAGTTTTGAAAATGCTTTCTCACAATCGTCGTTCCATTCGAATTTATTTTTCTTTTTAATTGTTTGGAAAAAAGGAATGGAAGTTGAGGCAAGGCAAGGAACAAATCTGGAAAGTGCAGCGAGTCGTCCTGTAAGGCGCTGAACTTCTTTTACTGTTTTAGGGCTGGCCATGTCCAGCACTGCTCGGCATTTATTTGGATTTGCCTCTATTCCCCTGCGGGTTAGCAAAAAACCCAAAAACTTACCCCCTTGAACTGCGAATGCACATTTCTCGGGGTTGAGGCGCATGTTGTATTGTCGGATCTGTCCGAATATTTCTGTGAGGTCGTTGATGTGGTTTTCTCCGACTTTTGTTTTGGTGACCATATCATCGACATAGACTTCGATGTTCCTGCCGATTTGTTTGGCGAACATCCTATCCATAAGGCGTTGATAAGTTGCACCTGCGTTCTTTAAGCCAAACGGCATAACTTTATAACAATAATTACCCAAATAAGTGATAAAAGCTGTTTTATTTTGGTCAGAAGAGTGCATCATTATCTGATTATACCCGGAATATGCATCCATAAAACTTAAAGTGGCGTAGCCTGACGCATTGTCCACTAAAGAATCTATGGAGGGCAGAGGGTAAGAATCTTTTGGGCATGCTTTGTTTAAATCAGTGAAGTCGACGCACATGCGCCACTTACGGTTCTGTTTTCTTACCATTACGACGTTTGCTAACCAGGTGGTGAATCTGATCTCTTTGATAAATTCGGCGTTTATGAGTTTTTGTGTTTCTTCCAGTGATGCTTTCTTCTTTTCTTCGCCGAGTTGACGTTTCTTTTGCTGTACTGGTCGGATCGACGAATTTGTTGCCAGCCTGTGGCTGATGATTTGTGGATCTATTCCGGGCATGTCTGATGGTGTCCATGCAAAGAGGTCTTTGTTTTCTTGCAAGAAGGTAGTTATAGCCTGCAAGTCAGATGCATTGAGTGAGTTACCGACATATGTGAATTTATTGGGGTCATTGTTGAAATACACTTTCTGTAAGTCATCGGAGGGCTTTGGGCGGTCGAGGAAATCAGCTCTTGGGTCCAGTTCGGCTAGTGTGTTCTCCTTTTGGTTTAGGTCGACGTTGTTGACTTGTTGCGTCGAGCGATTTTGGAACTTCATGCTGACATTGTAACAATGTCGCGCTTCTTTATGGTCGCCGTGGATTGTGATAACCTGGTGGTCCTGCAATGGAAACTTCACACAGAGATGAACTGTAGATACAATAGCGCCGAACTTATTCAAAAAAGGTCGGCCGAGGATAATGTTATATGGGCTGAAACAATCAACTACTAAATATTGAATATCATTAGTTTTGGAAAGAGGTTGCTCACCCAGTGTGGTTTGTAACCACACTGACCCGAGTATTGGAACCCGTTCTCCTGAGAAGCCGACCAAATCGCCTCCTGTGGATTGTAGCATGTTGTCGCTGAGCTTCATCTTTTGAAATGTGGAGTAGAACAGGACATCGGCACTGCTTCCAGGATCCAGGAGAACTTTTTTTACCAGCAGATCTCCTAACTGTAGGGTGATTACCACGGGGTCGTCCAAATTTTGTATGTTGGAGTTGAAGTCGGCATGTGTAAAAGTGATTTCAGGCTGTGCATTTGTTACATCCTGTTGCGGTCTGTCTACCGAGCATATTGCTCTGAACGATCTTTTCCTTGCCGAGTTTGAGTATCCTCCACTTGCGTATCCTCCTGAAATACAATTGATTATACCTCGCGGTCTTTCATATTGGCTTGAGGATGCCTTCTCTTTTCCTCGGTGTTGTTCGGAGACATCATTTGTTGTGGAACTATGGCCGCGCTTCTGGATGTGACCACCAATGCATTTGTCGAGGTGTCCCTGTCTTGCTAGTCGTTCCAAAAGATCTTTGGCGACCACACAATCGTCGGTATTGTGGCCGTGCTTTTGGTGGAAAGTGCAGTATTTTGATTTGTCAACGTTCTTTGTATCTTGATATGTGCCTGCTTTCCTTGGTGGCTTGATTAATTTGGAGTTCAAGATTTCCTTGATTATGTCTTCCCTCTTGGTATTAAACTGCGTATAAGAATCAAATCGAGGTGTTAGTTTAAAACTTTTCTTAATGGATGTGCTCTTATCTTCTTCGCGGAAGTGTGACTTGTCAGACTTCCGAGCTTGTCTGAGCTCCTCGATGTCAATTTGTCCTTTTGCTTTCTCTCTAAATTCTGCTAGAGTCTTTGGTTTTGCTACGGCGATTGTCTCCTGGAACTTCCCGGGACGGAGGCCGCTTTTGATCGCGTGCTAGTGCACGAAATTGCAATCACACTTTTGCAATCCCGCACAACTAACCAGCAAGTGCACTGGGTCGTCCAAGTAATACCTTGCGTGAGCAAGGGTCGATCCCACGGAGATTGTCGGCTTGAAGCAAGCTATGGTTATCTTGTAAATCTTAGTCAGGATATCAGAAATTATCAGGATTGATTGTAAAAAGTAAAAGAACATGAAATAAGTACTTGTTTTGCAGTAATGGAGAATAGGTTGAGGTTTTGGAGATGCTCCATCTTCTGAATCTCTGCTTTCCTACTGTCTTCTTCATCAAACACGCAAGGCTCCTTCCATGGCAAGCTGTATGTAGGGTTTCACCGTTGTCAGTGGCTACCTCCCATCCTCTCAGTGAAAACGTTCCTATGCTCTGTCACAGCATGGCTAATCATCTGTCGGTTCTCGGTCAGGCCGGAATAGAATCCAGTGATTCTTTTGCGTCTGTCACTAACGCCCCGCCTGCTAGGAGTTTGAAGCACGTCACAGTCATTCAATCATTGAATCCTACTCAGAATACCACAGACAAGGTTTAGACCTTCCGGATTCTCTTGAATGCCGCCATCAGTTCTAGCTTATACCACGAAGATTCCGGTTAAAGAATCCAAGAGATATCTACTCAATCTATGGTAGAACGGAGGTGGTTGTCAGGCACACGTTCATAGTTGAGAATGATGATGAGTGTCACGGGTCATCACATTCATCCGGTTTAAGAACAAGTAATATCTTAGAATGGAAGCAAGCATGATTGAATGAGAAACAGTAGTAATTGCATTAATCCATCAAGACACAGCAGAGCTCCTCACCCCCAACCATGGGGTTTAGAGACTCATACCGTGGAAAGTACACAAAGAAACGTGTAAAGTGTCATGAGGTACAGGTACAATGTCAAAAGATCCTATTAATAGTAAACTAGTAACCTAAGGTTTACAGAAATGAGTAAATGACAGAAAAATCTACTTCCGGGCCCACTTGGTGTGTGCTTGGGCTGAGCATTGAAGCTTTCATGTGTAGAGACCTTTTCTGGAGTTAAACGCCAGCTTTCATGCCAGTTTGGGCGTTTAACTCCAAGTTTTATGCCAGTTCCAGCGTTAAACGCTGGAAATTCTGAGGCTGAATTGCCACGCCGGTTTGGGCCATCAAATCTCGGGCAAAGTATGGACTATTATACATTGCTGGAAAGCCCAGGATGTCTACTTTCCAATGCCGTTGAGAGTGCGCCAATTGGGCTTCTGTAGCTCCAAAAAATCCACTTCGAGTGCAGGGAGGTCAGAATCCAACAGCATCTGCAGTCCTTTTCAGTCTCTGAATCAGATTTTTGCTCAGGACCCTCAATTTCAGCCAGAAAATACCTGAAATCACAGAAAAACACACAAACTCATAGTAAAGTCCAGAAAAGTGAATTTTAGCTAAAAACTAATAAAAATATACTAAAAACCTAACTAGAAATACTAAAAACATACTAAAAACAATGCCAAAAAGCGTACAAATTATCCGCTCATCACAACACCAAACTTAAATTGTTGCTTGTCCCCAAGCAACTGAAAATCAAAATAGGATAAAAAGAAGAGAATACTATAGACTCCAAAATATCAAGGAAACATAGCTCCAATTAGATGAGCGGGACTAGTAGCTTTTTGCCTCCGAACAGTTTTGGCATCTCACTCTAGTTAAGTATAATGATTCTGAACATAGCTAGTGTATGAGTCTTGGCTGTGGCCCAAAGCACTCTGTCTTCCAGTATTACCACCGGATACATACATGCCACAGACACATAATTGGGTGAACCTTTTCAGATTGTGGCCCAGCTTTGCTAGAGTCCCCAATTAGAGGTGCCCAGGGTTCTTAAGCACACTCTTTTTGCTTTGGTTCACAACTTTAAATTTTTTTTTTTTTGCTTCAAGAATCACTTTAATGATTTTTCAGATCCTCAATAACAGTTCTCCTTTTCCATCATTCTTTCAAGAGCCAACAATTTTAACATTCTTAAAACAACAAATTCAAAAGACATATGCACTGTTCAAGCATTCATCGAAAACAAAAATTATTGTCACCACATCAAACTAATTCAACTAGTTTCAAGGATAAATTTTGAAATCCTGTACTTCTTGTTCTTTTGTGATTAAAGCATTTTTCATTTAAGAGAGGTGATGGATTCATAGGACATTTATAGCTTTAAGACATGAATTTTAAATTTTATTAATTATGAATTAAGAACAAGACTCAAAAATAGATATAAGATGAGACTAAATAAAAATAGAAAACAAAACAAAACAAAAAAACGAAAAAATAGGCTCCTAATGATAGAGGTTTTCACAGAGTTATGATTCAACAACCTTGATTTTGAGAAGTGGATACTCCCTCAACTTGAGAGGAGAGCTTTTGGCGTTTCATCTCTTGGAGTTCACGCCCCTGCTTCTCTTGTTCCTTCAGCAATTTGCAGAGCATGCAGTTCTGATTCTGCTGTTCTTCCTTAAGTTGCTCCATAGTCTCTTGCAACTTGGTGATAGATGCTTCTAGGCTGGCCCAGTAGCCAATTTCAGGAAATTCAGGGAGGAACTCCTGCGCCCTCCTTTTGATAGAGTTGTCTTGCATTTGTCCTTCCATTGACTTCTTAGTGATTGGGTGTTCAATGGGTATGAATTCATCTACTCCCATCTTCACCCCAGCCTCTTTACAGAGCAAGGAGATCAAGCATGGGTAAGCCAATTTGGCTTCAGTGGAATTCTTATTTGCAATTATGTAGATCTCACAAGCAATCACATGATGAACCTCCACTTCTTTTCCAAGCATAATGCAATAAATCATCACTGCTCTCTTGATAGTGACCTCAGAACGGTTGCTAGTGGGCAGTATGAAACGCCCAATAAAGTCTAGCCAACCTCTTTGCAATTGGTTTGAGGTCTCCCTCTTGAGTTGGTTTGGGACACCCTTAGAATTGGTTTCCACTTAGTTCCAGGGAGGCATATGTCCTCTAGAACTTGATCCAACCCTTTATCTGCTCTCACCATCCTCCTATTAAAGGAGTCAGGATCATCTTGCAGTTGAGGCAATTTGAAGATTTCTCTTATTTTGTCCAGATGGAAGTACATAACTTTCCCTCTGACCATGGTTCTGTAGGTATGGTAAGCAGTTCCAGTCATTCTCTGCTTATCTGTTAACCACAGATTTGAGTAGAGTTCCTGGACCATGTTCCTTCCAACCTTTATCTCAGGATTGGTTAGAACTTCCCATCCTCTGTTTCGAATTTGCTCTTGGATCCCCGGATATTCATCTTCTTTCAGATCAAATTTCACTTCCGGGATCACTGACCTCAGACCATTATCTTGTGATAATGGGTCTTCATGTTCTTTGGTTAAGAACTTCTCTTGATTCCAAAGATTCTTTGGATTATTCTCTTTCTTTCCTCTTAAATTGGTTTATTTTCCCTTAGGAGCCATGATCTTGATGAATCTTGGCTTAGTGATCACGGAAAAGCACACCAAACTTAGAGGTTTGCTTGTCCTCAAGCAAAAGAAAGGAAGGAAGAGAGAGAGAGGGAGAGGAAATTCGAATGGTGTGGTGGAATGAGGGAGGACAAACGTGTATTTATAAGGTGGGAAGGGGAGATTTCGAAAAAAAAGAAAAGTTTGAAAAGAGATTTGAAAAGATATGGAAAAAATTTGAGAGAAAGGTGGGTTTTTGAACAATATTTGGAATTAATTTGAAATAGATTTGAAGAATGGTTTTGATTTTTGAAGATTTGAAAGTGAATGATGAATGGTTGAAGTGTGATTTTGTAGAAAAGTGGGTAAGAAAAAAATTTTGAAAAATTTGGTTTGAAACAAAATTGTGGTCCCCCCACCTTTCTGGCGTTAAACGCCCAGAATGGCACCCATTCTGGCGTTTAACGCCCATTTGTTGCCCCTTTTGGGCGTTTAACGCCCAGCCAGGTGCCCTGGCTGGCGTTAAACGCCAGAATTCCTTTATCACTGGGCGTTTTTCTAAACGCCCAGGATGCTGCACACCTGGCGTTAAACGCCCATAATGGTGCCCATTCTGGCGTTTAACGCCTAAAATGGCACCATTCCTGGCGTTAAACGCCCAGAATGATACCCATTCTGGCGTTTAACGCCCAAAATGCCCCTTACTGGCATTTTTTCGCCAGTAAGCTCATTTTCTCTGCTTTTTGAGCTGAATCCTTCTGTAACTCTGTGAATTCCTTTATTTTTGATACTTGCCTTTGTAAAAACAAATCATATAACCTACTAATGACTGGGTTGCCTCCCAGCAAGCGCTTCTTTACTGTCTTTAGCTGGACCTTCACTGAGAATCATTCAAGTCTCAGTTTTGAGCATTCCTGCTCAAAATTGCCTTCAAGATAATGCTTGATTCTCTGTCCATTAACAATGAACTTTTTGTCAGAATCAATATCCTGAAGCTCAACATATCCATAAGGTGAAACTCCTGTAATCACATACGGACCCCTCCACCGGGATTTGAGTTTTCCTGGGAACAGTCTGAGCCTAGAGTTGAAGAGTAGGACTTTTTGTCCTGGCTCAAAGACTCTGGTTGACAACTTCTTGTCATGCCATTTCTTTGCCTTTTCCTTATAAATTTTTGCATTTTCAAAGCCATTGAGTCTGAACTCCTCTACTCATTTAGCTGGAGCAATCTCTTTTCACCAGCTGTGCATCCATGTTTAGGAATCTGGTTGCCCAGTAGGCTTTATGTTCCAGTTCCACGGGCAGATGACAGGCCTTCCCATACACCAGTTGGTATGGAGAGGTTCCTATAGGAGTCTTGAATGCTGTTCTGTATGCCCACAGAGCATCATCCAAGCTCTTTGCCTAATCCTTTCTTCGGCTATCACAGTCCGTTCCAGGATTCTCTTTAGCTCTCTTAGAGACTTCAGCTTGCCCATTTGTCTGTGGATGATACGGAGTTGCCACTTTATGGCTGATTCCATATCCAACCATAGCAGAGTATAGCTGTCTATTGCAGAAATGAGTGCCCCCATCACTGATTAGTACTCTGGGAACACCAAACCTGCTGAAGATGTGTTTCTGGAGGAATTTTAGCACGGTCTTGGTATCATTAGTGGGTGTAGCAATTGCTTCTACCCACTTAGATAGTCCACTGCCACCAGAATGTAAGTGTTTGAGTATGATGGTGGGAATGGACCCCCATGAAGTCAATTCCCCATACATCAAACAATTCTATCTCTAAGATCCCTTGTTGAGGCATGGCATATCCGTGAGGCAAGTTACCAGCTCTTTGGCAACTGTCACAGTTACGCACAAACTCTCGGGAATCTTTATAGAGTAGGCCAGTAGAAGCCACATTGGAG
Organism: Arachis stenosperma; assembly: GCF_014773155.1. Lineage (NCBI taxonomy): Eukaryota > Viridiplantae > Streptophyta > Magnoliopsida > Fabales > Fabaceae > Arachis > Arachis stenosperma. Next base: position 6,975,714 of record NC_080380.1, on the reverse strand, counting down.
GACTTTAGTGGCTGTTCGCTCACTTCCAAAATGCCCTCCATACTGTGATCCATGGCAATGCCATAGGATCTTTTGTGCTTCTTCTCTGGGTACACATCTGCGGATTACTCCGTCTGCACATCTCTTAAAGAGATATGGTTCATCCCAGAGGTAGTACTTGGCATCTGAAATTAATTTCTTTCTTTGCACTTTGCTGTACTCCTGGGGTATGAACCTCACAGCTTTATAATTTGCAATCTCTGTCCCTTTTCTGTCTCTTATTTCTATATCAAACTCTTGCAGAAGCAACACCCATCTTATTAGCCTGGGTTTGAATCCTGCTTTGTGAGTAAGTATTAAGAGCAGCATGGTCAGTGTACACACCACTTTGGATCCCACTGATAGGATCTAAACTTGTCAATGGCAGACCACTGCAAGTAATTCTTTTTCTGTGGTTGTGTAGTTCTTCTGTGCGTCATTTAGAACATGGCTGGCATAATAAATGACGTGCAGAAGCTTGTTATGCCTCTGTCCCAACACTGCACCAATGGCATGGTCACTGGCATCACACATTAATTCAAATGGCAATGTCCAATCTGGTGCAGAGATGACTGGTGCTGTGACCAGCTTAGCTTTCAGGGTCTCAAATGCCTGCAGACACTGTGTGTCAAACACAAATGGTGTGTCAGCAGCTAGCAGGTTACTTAAAGGTTTTTGCAATTTTTGAAAAATCCTTTATAAACCTTCGTAGATCCGCATGCCCCAGAAAGCTTCTGATTGCCTTAACATTGGCAGGTGGTGTATTTTCAATTACCTCTACCTTTGCCTTATCCACCTCTATTCCCTTGCTTGAAATTTTGTGCCCAAGGACGATTCCCTCAGTCACCATAAAGTGACATTTCTCCCAGTTTAAAAACCAGGTTAGTCTCTGGCACCTTTTCAGGACAAGTGTAGGTGATTAAGACAAGAGCTGAATGAGTCTCCATATACTGAAAAGTCGTCCATGAAGACTTCCAGAAATTTCTCTACCATATCTGAGAAGATAGAGAGCATGCACCTCTGAAAGGTTGCAGGTGCATTGCACAGACCAAAAGGCATCCTCCTATAGGCAAACACGCCAGAAGGGCAAGTGAATGCTGTTTTCTCTTGGTCCTGAGGATCTACATTTGTTGTAGCCTGAATAGCCATCCAAAAAGCAGTAATAGTCATGCCCAGCTAGTCTTTCTAGCATTTGGTCTATGAATGGTAAAGGAAAATGATCCTTTCTGGTGGCTGTATTGAGCCTTCTGTAGTCAATACACATACGCCACCCTGTAACTGTTCTTGTAGGAACCAGTTCATTTTTTTCATTATGAACCACTGTCATGCCTCCCTTTTTGGGGACAACTTGGACAGGGCTCACCCAGGGGCTATTAGAAATAGGATAGATAATTCCAGCCTCTAGTAATTTAGTGACCTCTTTCTGCACCACTTCCTTCATGGCTGGATTTAGCCTCCTTTGTGGTTGGACCACTGGTTTGGCATTATCCTCCAACAGGATCTTGTGCATGCATCTAGCTGGGCTAATACCCTTAAGATCACTTATGGACCACCCAAGAGCTGTCTTGTGTGTTCTTAGCACTTGAATCAGTGCTTCCTCTTCCTGTGGATTTAAAGCAGAGCTTATAATCACTGGAAAAGTTTCACCCCCTCCCAGAAATGCATATTTCAGGGAAGGTGGTAGTGGTTTGAGTTCAGGTTTGGGAGGCTTATCCTCCTCCTGAGGAATTTTCGAAAATTCCTTTGTTTCCTGTGGTTCTTCTTGATCAGGTTGAGCATCCTTGAAGATGTCTTCAAGCTCTGATTCTAGGCTTTCAGTCATATTGATCTCTTCTACCAAAGAGTCAATAATGTCTGCGCCCATGCAGTCATTTGGTGTGTCTGGATGCTGCATAGCTTTCACAGCATTCAACTTGAACTCATCTTCATTGACTCTTAGGGTCACTTCCCCTTTTTGTACATCAATGAGAGTCCGTCCAGTTGCTAGGAATGGTCTTCCTAGAATGAGAGTTGCACTCTTGTGCTCCTCCATTTCCAGCACCACAAGTCAGTTGGAAGGCAAATGGCCCAACCTTGACAATCATATCCTCTATTATGCCTGATGAATGTTTAATGGAGCCATCAGCAAGTTGGAGGCATATCCTGGTTGGTTTGACTTCTCCAGTCAACCCAAGCTTTCTGATAGTGGATGCAGGTATTAGATTGATGCTTGCTCCAAGATCACATAGGCTGTCTTGGTGCAAGCGCCTTCTAATGTGCATGGTATCAGAAAGCTTCCAGGATCTTGAAGCTTTTCTGGTAAGCTTTTCAGAATGACTGCACTGCATTCTTCATGAGAAACACTTTTTCAGTTTCTCTCCAATCCTTCTTATGACTTAAGATTTCCTTCATGAACTTAGCATAAGAAGGTATTTGCTCAAGTGCCTCTGCAAACGGAATCTTTATTTCAAGAGTCCTTAGATAGTCTGCAAAGGGCAATTGCTTATCCTGTTCCGCTTTGCGGAGTTTCTGAGGATAAGGCATCTTGGCTTGATATTCTTCAACCTTAGATGCTGCAGGTTTTATTCCTTACAGAAGTGGTTGAAGAAGCCTTTTTAGAGGGATTACTGTCAGCACTCTCAGGTGTGATCTTCCCTTGGCGTTTGAACGCCAGGAATGGGTGAAGATTGGGCGTTAAACGCCAACTTCTCTCTCTTTTCTGGCGTTTGAACGCCAACTGGGCAAGGAATGGGCGTTTAACGCCAACTTTCCTTCCCTTTCTGGCGTTTGAACGCCAATAACATTCCTCTCTGGGCTCTTACTGTCCTCAGAGGGATTTTGAACAGTGGTTTGGTTATCCCCTGTCAATTGTCCCTGTTTGGCTTTTTGCTCTTTTGAGCAGTGGTATTCAGTGTCTTCCCACTCCTCAGTTGAACTGCTTGACACTCCTCTGTTATCTGTTTAGATATTTGCTGTTTTGCTTGATTCAATTGCAGTTCTAGTTCTTGTTAGCAACTTTAGTTTCATAGAGCATCTCTTTAAATTCTGCTAACTGTTCTGTCATCAGGAGCAATTGTTGATTAAGCTCAATCATCTGTCTTGAGGATTAGGATCAGTGACTACTGTCATGACTTCCTCATCTGGAGAGAACTCATTGCTAGAATACAAATATTGGTTTCTAGCAACAGTGTCTATAAGCTCTTGAGCTTCTTCAATTGTCTTCCTCATGTGTATAGATCCACCAGCTGAGTGGTCTAAAGACATCTGAGCTTTTTCTGTAAGCCCATAGTAGAAGATGTCTAACTGTACCCATTCTGAAAACATTTCAGAGGGACATTTCCTTAGCATACCTCTATACCTCTCCCAGGCATTGTAAAGGGATTCATTATCCTCTTGTTTAAAGCCTTGGATGTCCAGCCTTAGCTGTGTCATCCTCTTTGGAGGGTAAAAATGATTCAGGAATTTGTCTGACAACTGTTTCCATGTCTTTATGCTTGCTGTAGGTTGGTATTCAACCACCTTTTAGCTTGATCTTTTACAGCAAATAGAAACAGTAATAGTCTGTAGACATTCTGATCCACCTCTTTATCATGTACTGTGTCAGCAATTTGTAAGAACTGTGCCAGAAACTCAGTAGGTTCTTCCTGTGGAAGACCGGAATACTGGCAATTTTGCTGCACTATGATAATGAGTTGAGGATTTAGCTCAAAGCTGCTTGCTTTGATGGGAGGTGCACAGATGCTACTCCCATATGCAGCTGTAATGGGGTTAGCATATGACCCCAGAGTCCTTTTGGACTGATCAATCCCACTTAGGTCCATAATGGACAAAAGGGAAATGATAATGATTGCAAACAGATAAATTTTGTTTTTTTTTTTGAGTTAAACGAAAAAATAAAATAAAACAAAAGAAAATTAAAATAAAAATTCGAAAATCAAAAAGAAAATAAGATCAAAGCAAATTGAGAACTGAATCAATTAAGTAATTAAAAAGATTTTGAAAATAGCAATTAAAAAGATATGATTGAAAAATTTTTATGAAAAAGATTTGATTTTTGAAAAGAGGAAAGAGAAAAACACAAAAAGACACCAAACTTAAAATTTTTAGAAAATCAAACACTAATTTTCAAAAATTTTAAGAGAAAAACACAAAGAGGACACCAAACTTAGAATTTTTACGGATCAAAAAGGGACTAAGGACATGCAAAATTGAAAATTAAAAGAAAAGTAAAAGCATGCAATTGACACCAAACTTAGAATATGAAACTAGACTCAACTAAAAGACTCTAAACCAATTAAAGACAAAACAGTCCTAATCTAAGCAACAAGATAAGCCGTCAGTTGTCCAAACTCGAACAATCCCCGGCAACGGCGCCAAAAACTTGGTGCACGAAATTGCAATCACACTTTTGCAATCCCGCACAACTAACCAGCAAGTGCACTGGGTCGTCCAAGTAATACCTTGCGTGAGCAAGGGTCGATCCCACGGAGATTGTCGGCTTGAAGCAAGCTATGGTTATCTTGTAAATCTTAGTCAGGATATCAGAAATTATCAGGATTGATTGTAAAAAGCAAAAGAACATGAAATAAGTACTTGTTTTGCAGTAATGGAGAATAGGTTGAGGTTTTGGAGATGCTCCATCTTCTGAATCTCTGCTTTCCTACTGTCTTCTTCATCAAACACGCAAGGCTCCTTCCATGGCAAGCTGTATGTAGGGTTTCACCGTTGTCAGTGGCTACCTCCCATCCTCTCAGTGAAAACGTTCCTATGCTCTGTCACAGCATGGCTAATCATCTGTCGGTTCTCGGTCAGGCCGGAATAGAATCCAGTGATTCTTTTGCGTCTGTCACTAACGCCCCGCCTGCTAGGAGTTTGAAGCACGTCACAGTCATTCAATCATTGAATCCTACTCAGAATACCACAGACAAGGTTTAGACCTTCCAGATTCTCTTGAATGCCGCCATCAGTTCTAGCTTATACCACGAAGATTCCGGTTAAAGAATCCAAGAGATATCTACTCAATCTATGGTAGAACGGAGGTGGTTGTCAGGCACACGTTCATAGTTGAGAATGATGATGAGTGTCACGGGTCATCACATTCATCCGGTTTAAGAACAAGTAATATCTTAGAATGGAAGCAAGCATGATTGAATGAGAAACAGTAGTAATTGCATTAATCCATCAAGACACAGTAGAGCTCCTCACCCCCAACCATGGGGTTTAGAGACTCATACCGTGGAAAGTACACAAAGAAACGTGTAAAGTGTCATGAGGTACAGGTACAATGTCAAAAGATCCTATTAATAGTAAACTAGTAACCTAAGGTTTACAGAAATGAGTAAATGACAGAAAAATCCACTTCCGGGCCCACTTGGTGTGTGCTTGGGCTGAGCATTGAAGCTTTCATGTGTAGAGACCTTTTTTGGAGTTAAACGCCAGCTTTCATGCCAGTTTGGGCGTTTAACTCCAAGTTTTATGCCAGTTCCAGCGTTAAACGCTGGAAATTCTGAGGCTGAATTGCCACGCCGGTTTGGGCCATCAAATCTCGGACAAAGTATGAACTATTATACATTGCTGGAAAGCCCAGGATGTCTACTTTCCAATGCCGTTGAGAGTGCGCCAATTGGGCTTCTGTAGCTCCAAAAAATCCACTTCGAGTGCAGGGAGGTCAGAATCCAACAGCATCTGCAGTCCTTTTCAGTCTCTGAATCAGATTTTTGCTCAAGACCCTCAATTTCAGCCAGAAAATACCTGAAATCACAGAAAAATACACAAACTCATAGTAAAGTTCAGAAAAGTGAATTTTAGCTAAAAACTAATAAAAATATACTAAAAACTAACTAGAATATACTAAAAACATACTAAAAACAATGCCAAAAAGCGTACAAATTATCCGCTCATCACGTGCAGATGGACCTCGGGGTGGAGATCTGGTATGCTAATGGCGACCTTAGTGAAGCGGGTCATATAGTCTTTTAAGCTTTCATTTGGCCCTTGCTTGATAGTGTTCAGGTAATCGGAGTCGTGCAGGTATATCGCAGATCCGGCAAAATGTTCTTCAAATAACTTCGCCAATTGGTGGAAGCGTGAAATGGAACCTGCAGGCAAAGCACACAACCAATCAAGTGCAGGACCGTCTAAATAATTCGGAAAACATCGACATAAAACTGTATCTGATGCACCGTTGACGATCATTATTGATCGGAATTTCTTTATGAACTTCCTCGGGTCTCCGAGTCCATCATAAGGCGTGAGGGTCAGCGGCAGAGTGAACCTCTTCGGCAGTTCGAAGTTCATTACTTCTTCTGTGAAGGGGCCTACAGCGTCCTCGGACTCTTCTTTCTCATCCTCTGGCTGTTGTCCTTCATTTCGAGCGGTTTCCGAAACATGAGTCGGTTGGGACTGATGCTCTTCGTCTTCCGCATGGTGAGCGTCGTCGTGGTCAATCCGACCATGATTTAGTTCGGCAATTTGAGCAGCCATTATTTGATTCTCGTCAGCCATTCGTTGGTTAGCCTGTTGCAGCTCGGCTACCATCCGCATGAGTTCGGACATTGAAGGAGGTGGTACGTCCGCCATAGGTGTAGATGGAAGTGAAGGGACCAAAAGAAAAAATATGATTCTTCGGCCCCACGGTGGGCGCCAATTGATCTTGCCTGGAATAAGGTCGGCTTCTACACCTCGGGATCAGTCGAGCTATAGACTGGAAAATCGAGCGTCCGTCCTTCTGAATCCGAGCTTCTTATGGTTATTGAGAATGTGGGCGATGAAAAAGGAGGGGGAGTGTACCTGCAAAGGCACTCCGATGCTTAAGTTAGTATTCGGAAATCAATGTTCGAGATTCAAAAAACACGTACCTTCACCAGATGCCCTTTCATCCTTTTTATGGAGAGTTTTCCGTTTGGCCATAGATCATCGGTTTCATATTGTGCCGTTTTGAGATGTCGGTTATGAAAATGTTAAACGTTACCGAATTATAACTCATCAATTCCGAGTAATAACGGATGATGACGAGTTATGGCGTTTGCCGATAACGGTTAGGAAATCGAGATATACAGTATGCGTTAATGATGACCATATCAATAATTAAACCTAATATATTTTAATCAGGAAATAGTGCTTACTCTAATTTTTTTAATATTGAGACAAAACCCAGTGAGGATATAGAACTCACTGTCGACAGTTAAGATATTTAAAAAAAAGAGAAATTTTGTGTGTGTGTGTGAGAGAGAGAGAAAGAGAGAGAGAGATGAAAAATCTAAATATCTAATTGATTATCATGGGAATGTAAGTGAGTACAAATTAATTAACTAACTTGATCTAAATAACTTTAATTTGTTATCCCTAACTAGTAACTATTAAAAATGTGTTTGACAATTACGTTGAAAGAGAAAAAGCACGTTATAACTTTTTGAATATTTTTATTTTTTGTTTGGCTAATTTTTCTATCTACAATGCAGAAGTGATTTTAGTTACAAAACCTCATTTACAAAAAGCAAGAATTTCTAACTTCTGCGTTGTACTAACTGACTTTTAGCCATTGATATTTAATTTTTATTTTTCTTTTACCAACTTTATCCTTTATACATATTATTATATTACTTATAGAATTCTTATTATTTCTCTTTACATGAGCTCTTTTTTTATTATTTATTATTTATATTTTTTATTAATTTTTTATTTGAAATTATATATTTTTATAATGATAATTTTTGTGCATTATATTTATTATTATCTTTTTATAATATAATTTATTGATCCCATTAGGTAAAATAAATTAAACAAAAAATTAACCATAAATAATAATAATAATAAATTATAGCGTACTAAAAAAGAATACTGAAAATATTAAAAATATACTATATAAAAACATATAAAAAATATAAAAAAATTAAATATATATAAAAAAATAATATTATAATTTAATGTTATGTCTTTTTTAGTAATTATCTATATAAAAGTAATTTTAACTAATATTATCCAAATAATATTTATTTTATCAAAATTAATTTTAGTATAGAGTTACCAAACATAAATCATGTTGATACAAACTTATTTCTACCCAAAATCAATTTTATAAAATCACTTTTATTCAAATTCCAGTTTGACCAACCACAATTCAAACACACACTAACTTAATAAATATCCAGGTACTTCTAAGAAATATTCCAACAATAAGTGTCGACCCTTAGCTTGTCTTTTGCCATGCCAATGTATGTTGTTTTGCTAACCTAGGGGATAGGGTCATAGTCATCCTAATGATACTATAATCCTAGTAGAAGACCTTATTTGAATAATTACGTAAATTTATTTCTGAAATTTTTAAAATTTATTATTTTAATTTTTAAATTTTAAAATATATAAAATATTTTTTAATAGTTAATTTTGTTAAATAATACAAATTTTTTTATTAGTCATTAATAGTATCTATTAACATAAAATGTTAACTCATATATGTAACTATTAAATATTTATACGTGTGATCTGAGCAAATTATTTTTCAAAAGGATTAAAATTTTTTAAAATAAATCTTAAAAAATTTTAAAATAATCATTTCAAATTATTTATATATAATTATTTTTAAATTAATAAATTTTATTTTCCAAAATTTTGGTCTGTTTATATCAAATTTGATTATTTATATCTAAAAATTTTTTATGTATTTTTAAGATAAATTATAAATTAATTTAAAAAAGTACTATTAAAAAGATTAAAATAAATAAACTTATATTTATTTTTTATCATACAAAATATTAATTTAATTTAAGTTAATGTTGTTTAAAAATATATGAGAATTCTTATTTAACATAAAATTTTTCATGTAAACAATTAGAAATATTTGTGTAAATACTTATTATAAAGACAATACTTTGCAACTTGCATGTAATTTGAATTAGGAATGGCAAAAATTCCAGCACGATGGATATCCACGGAAATTTACCTACTAGGAGGCGAATACAGAAAAATTTTTCCACTCACGCGAACAGGAGATAGGGCCCTGTATAATAAGCGAGGCGGTAGCAGGGATAGATATATCCACCCCGTGAAAACCCGTTTAACCCCATATATGTAAAAAGACTAGAATATATATATATATATGAGGGAAGGTGGGAAACCTAACCGTTACAATCGCAAACCCTAAATCCCTAATTAAGTATAAACTCTTAAGTCCCTCAAACCTCATCTTCTCGCCCTGTCCTCTTTAAAATGCTGAATGGCGGTTGAACTACGCACGGAAGGCACGGTCTCACTATTACCACCGCCACCTCATCACACCCCCTCAGTCCTTCACTGCTACCGCCCACCTCCTCAGTACCTCACCACTACCTCTCAATCTCTCACGCACTGTGGAGGTCAATCAGGTCACTGTCACGTCACGCACACCGCAGCAGGGAGTTCGTTGTTTTTGCTGTCGTCGCATTTTCCTCGGTCATCGCCTCTTTGTCGGTCATTCGTCAGATAAGTCATAGAACTCTTAAATCTTCATTATTTACTTTGATTTTGAAAGATTTGTTATAATTTTTGTGAGTTAGGTTAATTATAATTATATTTCTGATGTTGAATTGTTGTTGATTCTTGTTTCTATGATTCTAAATTTTTTATTATTTACTTTAATTTTGAATTTCTTATGCTGAATTCTTGATTCTGGTTTTTATGATTATGAAATTTTCATTATTTATTTTGATTTTGAAGCATTTGTAATAATTTATATTTCTGATGTTGAATTGTTGATTCTGATTTCTATGATTCTAAAATTTTATTATTTTATTTTGATTTTGAATTTTTGATGTTAAATTGTTGATTTCGGTTTTTACGATTATAAAATTTTTATGATTTATTTTGATTTTGAAGCATTTGTTATGATTTATATTTCTGATGTTAATTCTGAAATTAATGTGTTTATGTGATTTTAGAGAATGTCTTTCTCTAATGCATTGAATAATATAATACTCTTGAGAAAAATATTCCATCGGAAGAATCTACAAGCACTAATATTCAAACTACTCAAAAGGCTCCCCAATCTCAATCTCAAGAACCTCCAACCGATACAACAACTACCAATAATGAAAAATAACAAACTCTACAAATGGTGTTTGAAATAGGGAGTTGACCTTTGAAGTGTGAAATCACTTCAAGATTGTCAAAATCAAGAAAAGAATTGAAGGCTGAATGCAATTATTGCAAATCGAATCTATTTAGTGACCCAAAACAAGAAACTTTGTACTTGCGTGATCACTTCAAAATTTGCAAGCTTCGCACCACTAGAGATATAAGACAATGTATGATGAAGATGACTCCAACAACTAATGGAAAAACAGTTGTGGTTGGTGCATATACATTTGACCAGGAAAATGTAAAGAAAGAGTTATCTATTATGGTTTGTCTTCATGAGTATCCGCTATCTATTGTGGATCACATTGGCTTTCGACGATTTTGCAATGCTTTTGCAACCACTCTTTAAGGTGATTAGTCGCAACACATTGAAAAATGATATCTTAAAACTCTACAATAACAAGAGATCGAAGATATTGAATGTCCTTGAATGGAATAAAAGTCGAGTTGCAATTACGGATATGTGGACAGCAAGCAACCAAAACAAAGGTTATATGGCTATCGGCTTATTATATTGATGATTTTTGAAAAACTGTAAAGCCGTTTTGTGAGGTAATAATATTAAATATTAATTTTATTTTTGCGATTTGTGAAATTTTTATAATTGGAATACTTCTAATATTTTTTTTTTACCAAATTATCATTATAGGTTTATATATATGCTAGCTCCTCACACGTCTGAGATACTTACTTTCAGAAGTTCTTGTAGATTATTTAATGGATTGAAATTTTGATAGGAATGTATCTACTTTGACGGTTGATAATTACAGTACTTATAATGTTATGATTGAGAATATTTTGACTAAAATATTACATAAAATATTTTGATAATTGCAGATTTGTATTTTTGTCAATCATAAGGTTAACGTGAATAATTTAAAAAATTTTAATCTAAAGTTGTTAATATTATACAACTACTCTTGAAAAAAAAATGTCTTGACAAATCCAAATGTTTTATTTATATTTTTGAAATTTACTGGTTATAATGTTACACAAAATAAATATGCAATTAAAATTATTTATGCTACCACATTTAGTAATTATGCCAAAAAATAATTTTTTTATTTAAAAATATTTTTTTAAAAGTTTATTTGGTGTTAATATCTAAATTTTCATGAGCTTAGTTATATATGGTTTCATAATGTAATGACATCTTAGATTTAATTGTTATTATTATAATTTCTACATCACCTTGAAGTAGATTGTGTATTAATAATTAAATAATATTATTTCTTGTAACATTTTAGTATAATAAATAAAATTATATATCTTCTAGTATATATTTTATTATTTTTTATATTATTTATTTATTATATATTTTTAATAATATTTTATCATTCTTATTAATAAAAATATTATAAGACGTTAACTTTTGAAAAAAAAACATTTGAAGAGATTGTTTTAAAATTTTAAAAATTTGTTAGGAACTATTTTATACTTTATTTTAAAGATTAATTTGTCTAGTTCGTATTTATAAAAAATTAATATTTTATTTCAATAGTCACCATTAATAATTAACAGAAAAAAAATTATGTTATCTAATATAAATAAATATCAGAGACGGTCATATATTAAAATTTAAAAAATTAAAGTATCCAATTTTAAAAATAAACTAATTTAAATAATTAGTTTTACATTATTTTTCACGTGACTACTTATTTTAATTTTAGATTCTTCTAAACATTTTTTTAATTTTAATACGATTACGTCCGAAATGAGTTGCACAAAAATAATATAATTTTCTTATTTTTATATGGATATGACTAATCTAAGAATTTGTCCGAAGCAAATGCTTTGCACCTGGCGAATTCATTTTGGGAAAATAAAAAAATCACAATTTGCGCTCTTGAATTGTTAATTTAGAAAAGGTCCTTAACCATTTTTGTTTTCTACCATATTTCTATAAATCACCCATGATCTTTATTTTGAAGATTTCACCTATCCAATTATATTACAATTTTTATCATCTTATAAATACTTACTTTTTATTTTAGACTTACATAAAAAAGTTCGTGAAAAAATATTTTTAATACACAAATTTATTACGAAAAATGCTTCGTAAATGTAAAAAATTATGTATATATTCATGCATTAATAATATTAGGTAAATGGTCATTTTTCAACCAAATTTTTAAATTTTTTTATTTAAATAAAATAAAAAGAGATTAATATTATCTAATTTTTTTAAATTAATTTTTAAAACGTGAATTTTTTTAATAATATATAAATCATCTATTACTCTCTTTATTTTATTTAAATAGAACAACCAAAATTTTAACTAAATCCCATTTTTTCAATTTTTATTTTTGTCTTCTCCTTTATTATATTGTGTCCCCCCCCCCCCTCCCTCCCCCCTCTTTCTTCAAATGTGTTTTTGTCTTTTTATCTTTCTTTCTCTTACCGTTTTTTTTCTATCTTATTGGGATTTTTTTTATTTAAATTAAATAAATATAATATTTACCAAAATAAATAAATATAAAAAAATTATTATATTTTCAGTCACATTTTAAATACAGACGGTCAATTTTTAAAATGACTATATCTCGAGTGCACTAATCTTATACTGTGTAGGGTGTCTGCACATAAACATATATTTCGGATACATTGTATTCGAGATACACGCATTTTTTTATTGAGGTCATTGCATCCAAGATATGGTACAAAATCAAAAAATGTGTTTTATTTTCTCTTATCTCGAAGGCACTGTTCAGAATCAGAAAATGCGTATATCTCGAGTGTACTGTATCCGAAATATGCTTATATTCATATCATAGTTACACTCGAGATATGATTCACAGACATCCTATCACAACACGGAATCAGTGCACTCGAGATGTGGTCATTTTGGAGACTGACCCTCTATATCCGAAATGTGACTGAGAATGTATTTTAGTAATTTCTTCCACATTTATTTATTTTGCTAAATACTATATTTATTTAATTTAAATTAAAAAATTCATCTCATTGCTCTTCTTCTTCTTCCTCTTTTTTTTTTTTATTTTCTTAAATTTTTTTGTGTGAATTTTAGGAAATATTGGTTAAGATTAGAAATTAAATAGATGAATTTTTTACTTTATTGGTTAAACAATTACAAAATTATTTGTTCAATTAGTATTTTTTTATACATATTATTTTATATATTCTTTCTAATAAATAATTAATTATTAGAATAATAATTTTTTCTATAAAAAATAAAACATTTTTATAACAACATAATTATTAATCTTTTTTCATGAACAATAAATATACATATTCTTATTATATTATGGATACTTGACTTTCTATATATCTATGTAGAATGGTTGATTTATTTAAGTATATCCTCTTAGATATATGTTTATTGTTCAATATTAAAATTTAATTTTCATTTAACTTCAAATAAGGGAAAGCAAAAAAAAAAAGTTAGACATACTTTCTATATTTAAACAAATGCTCTCTTTTGAGAATGTTGCATTAAACATTCATATGCAAAATGTGAATTTTGAGTGGTGTGTTTTTCGTAATACATAAATTATGCTTACGGAGGCTTTTGGTGAACTAATCTGTTATACGTGGAAAATGATATTGACCGCAAGAATAACATTAAAAATTTAAAATGTCAATGGAAAAGGGAATAATTTGATTTTTACATACCACATAACACCTATCTATATTTTTATAGTATATGGTCAATCATGATTAAACTCATTTTCTTGATATTTTTTGGTAGCAATAAATGAAAGCAATGCAAGCCATGAATGAGATGCAATAACAGTACAAAATAACAATAGTACACAGTCCATAATTTTCACATACAAAGAGGACTCCTGCACTCTTAGCTGATTATTGGCCCAATTCAAAGTATGTATGAGAGAGAGGGAGAGGAGAAGAGAGAGAGAACTCCAACAAAATATTATACTTGCCTCTTTTTCCATTTTGTGTTGGGTAATAGGTGTAATATTATCGGTGTAAATATGAAAATTTTATTATAATTTGTGAAACTAAAAATTACATTATGTGTATATAAAAAAATTAATCAGTAAATTAACTATCTCGTATAAATATGTATTGAAATATAAAATATATATTAAAAATAAATTAAATAATATATATTTATATACTGTTTCGAAAGTTATCTGAAACGATAATTTAGGTTTAAACGTGAGGTTCAAATTCTTTTTGAGACAGCGTCTGACTTGTACTAGTGTCGAGATGCTGTCATCTGAATTTCTTATGAGGAGGTGGGCGGTACCTCCAAAAGACTCTGATACTTAAGTTAACAAAGGTTTTAAACAGGTTTTGAATAGATTGAGTTCTGAATATTTATGAATGTGTCACTGTATTTATGGTAGAAAAGATAACCATTTTTTAGAGTAGTTTTTACCTTGAATCCTAGATGGGCATTTTTCTTTGTTAAGAAGGTTGTTTAGATCTCTTTTCTAGATGGATATGAGATATCTTAAAAGTTAGTAACTTATTCAAATAAGTAATGTTGAACTGTGTCGCCCAACCCTTATAAAGTCAAGTAAAAATAAATGAGGCCACCTTGTTGGGTATGTGTTTTTTATTGTTATGGATTGTTGTTGTCGTAATTTAATAGATATAGAGGCAGTTTTTTTTAAATAACAATCAACAAATCGGTGGCTCAAAATTGTGGAGGAAAGAAAATTTAAGGTTTGATTTTGGGGCTAAAAATTTTTAATATGACAATATGAGTAATATACTTTAACATGGTAATTTTTGGTATTTTTTAAAATTGTGGGAATACACAAATTGGACATCCGATTTGTGTTCAAAAAGTTGAAAAAAGTCAAAGAACACAAATCAGATCCTCCGATTTGTGTTAAAAAAAATTGAAAAAATTCAGAATACACAAATCGGACCATGCGAGTTGTTTGATTTTAAAATTTTACTTAAGAAATCGCATGGTTCGACTTGTGGTTGGACAAATATGAATTTCAGAAACTAAAAAACGGATCCTTCGAATTGTTTGTTGTTTTCAATTTTTTTCCTTCTGTAAAACTCGTATTATCTAAATTCTGTTCCACTGACACCACATGGCTGTAAAGCACCTGTATTTCCCATATCGGAGTTCAACACCACTTTTGTTTCCATATTCAAATTAAAAAGTGTAATTTTGGGGTTGATAAATTTAAATTCGGGTGATGAACAAATCAAATCCTCAATACTCTTGATGTTCTAAATCGGACCCTCTAATTTAATAATAGCTATTTTTTATATCCTTAAATAACATATAAAGTCTCAATAATAGTGAATAATACTACTATTTTTTCAATATAAAAATTAAAAAATAAATATTATTGATGTTTGTAAAAAATATTATTTTAATTATAAAAATATAAAATATCAACAATGTTTTGTAAAGACTTAGAGTAACATATAACATATAGTTTAAGTTATTTTTGAGAAATTCAACCCTAATTCAATATAAAAAAAAATAATTTTTTATATAAAAATATTTTTAAAAAATTACATGAAAAAGGGAATTACAAAAAAGTGATGAAAGAGAAATAGGATAATCGAATACTGAAAAGGGTAAAAAGGTAAAATAAGGGAAAGAAAAAGTGCGGGGGAGGGACATGAAGAAAAAGGAGTGACGAATAGATAGAGATAAATGATAAATCAATCTGTTGTGTGTTAAATTTAAAACAGCATTATTAGTATTTACTAGTGCAATTAAGAGCTTCATTCATCACAACAGCTTTGAAGGGATACACCTGTCATTATCACAATCACACGAACCCATTTTTGTCATTTCATGCAACCTTCCACCTTCTCTCACTAACTACCCCTCTCTCTCTCTCTTTCCCCACTTCCACTTCCACCACCACCAACTCACACAGAACACAAAAACCCACACAAACTGGTGAGAAGCTGGGAAGAATCATCACACAGCAACATCCAAAGCTTCCAACTTCCTTGCAATGGGGACTCGAATCCCTTCCCATCAGCTCAGTAGTGGCTTGTATGTTTCGGGTCGACCCGAACAACACAAGCCTGAGCGACAGCCGACAATGTCGTCGCGCTCCGTTCCCTACACCGGCGGGGACCCCAAGAAATCCGGGGAGCTCGGGAAGATGCTCGAGGTTCCCGGCGTCGACGCCAAGCCCTCTCGGTCATCTTCGCAGCACAACAGTGGGTCGGTTAGATCCGGGCCGAACTCGGGCACTGTTGGCAGGAACAGTGGTTCGGGCCCAATGACCCGGAAATCGTCTGGTTCGGGCCCGATGGCGCTTCCAACGGGGCTCATCACGTCGGGCCCGGTAGGATCCGGCCCGATTGGAAAGCGTTCGGGTCAGCTGGACCAGACGGGTGCTCCGGCAGCGGCGCCTTCGGCGGGAGGGAAGACGGTTTATGGTTCGGCCGTGACGAGCTTGGCGGAGGAGGTGAAGGTCGGGTTTAGGGTTTCTCGGGCGGTGGTGTGGGTTTTCCTGGTGGTGGTGGCAATGGGGTTGCTGGTTGGGGTGTTCTTGATGGTGGCGGTGAAGAAATTTGTGATCTTGGTGGCACTTGCGGCGGTTATTGTTCCGGTGGTGGCTTTGACTGTTTGGAACTGTGTTTGGGGAAGAAGAGGGTTGTTAGGGTTTGTGAAGAGGTACCCTGATGCTGAGCTTAGAGGCGCCATTGATGGACAATACGTCAAGGTTACCGGGGTAATTTCATTTAACTCTATTTTGATTTGTTTTCTCAATCTCTTTTATTTTGGGTGGTATTAATGAATGAAATGAATCATTAATGTTCACGGATGATATTGATGTTTTAGTCTTAGACCCCCCATTTTTGTGGTTCCTCTTTCTGATTGCAAAAATTTTTATTCTTATTTAGCTAACATTGTTTGTTTCTCTATTACTAGAAGTACTGAAGTATTATTATTATTCTTTTTAATTTTCAAATGATTGTCTCATTTGGTGGGAAATTATTTATTGTTAGGTATGGGATTTTTGGTATGGTATTGGTTATTGGTGATTGTGACTCGTTTTTGGAACTTGTCTTATATGCTGAAACTTCTCTGCCCCCGGGGTTGCTGGAATCTTGAATGTCAGAATTTAAGCTAGTAAACTTTAGTCTCTGATTTATAATTTATAATAATTCTATATTAATTTAGTCTTATAGATATACTAGTAAATAACTATATGCTTTATTTATCCTGAAAAGAACAGAGCTAACTTGCATTTTGAGGAATCGTTTTGTTAGTCCATAACTTATTTGAGTTTTTTTTCATCACTTTGACCACATGGTTCAGCGTAGATGGTGGCATGGATAATGTTGCATAATGTTCATTTATGTTCTATTGTGCTTAGTCTGGTAGATAATGTGGGGACCATATATTCACTTTTCTGAGATAGTCAAAATTTCCAGAGGAGCTTTTTGTCTCGTTAACAAAATAATTGTGTTTTAATCACAATTCTTTGCAAAGATAACCAGTTATTATGGTTAGCTAGATATTTTTTGCTGTGGGACATTTAGGGAAGCTCATATTCTGACTAACTTCAAAATTTGAGTTGTCGTTTTTGCTTTCCCATCCCATTCCTTTCTCTCTTTGTTCCAACTGTAATGCTTTCTGGTTAAGCGGCAGGCTGAAATCTTAAGCTATGTTATTAGGCATGCTCAATTTCCTTAATTTTTTCTTTAGTGAATCCTTCTAGCTTTTCGAGTATTCGATATTATAATTTTGGAGAAAATTTGAAGTGACATAAAAGATGTGGATGTTTTAATGTTGATATCTGGTGGAATGAGTTGAAATAATTTCCCCAATAAATGTTTATATATATCGTATTTCTCCCTGTAGGTTGTAACCTGTGGCAGTATTCCTTTGGAGTCATCCTACCAAAGGATATCTAGATGTGTATATGTCTCTACTGAATTATATGAATATAAAGGTCTTGGTGGAAAATCAGCAAATCCTAAACACCGCTGCTTCACTTGGGGTTCTAGATACTCTGAGGTTAGTTTGTTCAACTGCTTCATTAATGCTTTATGTATACTCATTTGAGGTCTAGCACAATTTGTTGAGAGTGAGATGTCACTCCTCTCTCGCAGTTGTACATCGAGTTGATTGACACCTGAAATATTCGGATAATGCTTACGGGGCAAAATAATGTTGATTTAACTTTGAGGTTGAATAGGGAATGTATAAACCGACACCACGTCCATAGTTCTGAATAATAGATTGATACCTATTTTCATCCAAAGAAAAAAATGGAACAAAAAGAAACTATTTAATAGGGATAACAAAAAACTACCCAGATGCTCATGTAATTGCAACCTAGCGTATGTAAAGAAGTTCTATGACTATGTTGACTTCAACTGCATGGTGGTTTTTAGTGTCAGTTAAATTTATATACTCTGTTCTATTTCTTCAACATCAGTAAGTTGATTGAATCTTACATTCTGGTAGTTTCTGGCTTTTCTATTACCAGGTAAGGTGTTTCCTTCTTACAATTATTTTATATCTGGTGTGCAGAAATATGTAGCAGACTTTTACATATCAGACTTCCAGTCTGGGTTAAGAGCACTAGTGAAAGCAGGCTATGGTGCCAAGGTTGCTCCCTTTGTGGAACCAACTACTGTAGTTGATGTAACAAAGGACAACAGAGAGTTATCGCCGAACTTCTTAGGCTGGCTTGGGGACCGCAAACTCTCTAGCGATGACCGTATAATGCGCCTCAAGGAAGGGTACATGACTTACTATTTTCACTGTGCTCCTGTATATGTTAAAATTTCCTTTTAATTGCTTTTGGAATTTTTAAAATCGAACTCGGGGTTTATACTGCATAGGTACATCAAAGAAGGTAGCACTGTCAGTGTAATGGGAGTTGTGCGTCGACATGATAATGTGCTCATGATTGTTCCTTCCACAGAACCTGTCTCAACAGGTTGTCAATGGATCCGCTGCCTCTTGCCAACCTACGTTGAGGGTCTTATCCTGACATGTGAGGATAATCAAAATTCCGATGTTATTCCCGTTTAGCATCTTCTGTCTAATAAGCTTCCACGGAAACTGATGTCTTAATACCAAAAATGTAGTTAGTGATGGTGGAATCCTACACTACAGGTTAAACAACTAGTTTTCCACGTGCAATCTCTGTGTAGATCATTAATTTGGCTCGGGAAGAAGATGCAAAGACGACTCTGAAGTCGTCATAAGAATCAGAATATAATCAGATTCATATCACTTGAGGAAGGGTCAAATGTCAAGTAGAAGCAGTATGAGAGTCATATATATCAGTGTATGAAGAAGTTGCATATTGTCTTATTTATTATGCTTAATTATATGTACATAGGTAGGAGATATGCCCGAAGGGGCTCGAAGTAGTTGCTCTCATATTTGGAGTTTAGTGCTAGCATGAATGTAGTTGCTCTATTGCTAAAATATTTGGTACATGTCAAGTGTGTTAACCTGTATTCTTCAAGTTAGTATGTTGTATTAAGCCTATGATCTATCATAGTAGCTGTAAAATTGAAGCATCAATCCTACCACTGATAATCTTGTATAAATTTTGGCGTAAAATAAGTTCTTGTGTTTTGCATTTACAAACATCCTTAGTCTTTTGTTCTCAAATTTGGCAGCTGACGATGACAGAAAGTAGGAATGATATACATATACATGTTAGGGAACACATGGAATGCTACTTAATCCTCAGCAACTTAAAGAATATTGGATTGGATTAACTTATTCAGCAATGGTACTTGATCACAAAAGTCCCATTAGCAGATGATACTCGAATACTATTCTTGCCAATGGATGCAGGGAATCCAAGGAGCAATACAATTTGGGGTTGGGGATGGTGAGGTCCACCAAAGTCCACTAAAAGATGGAAAATTGGTCTACAACCTGGAAGGGACTCCACCAGCAACCACTAGATTCTCTCCTGTTATGTATGAAGCATCATCTGATGCCAAAAAAGCTACTGCAGCAGCCATGTCTTGTGTTCTTCCAAGTTTTCCAAGTAATGTCTTCCCTTCAAGATCTTCCCTCTGTAGTTGTACCACACAAAAAGAAAACTCATTCCAGGTGAGGAAATAGGAGACTTAATAAAGCAAAACTAGGAGTCTAGAAGGGACAAAGTGCGCTTACAGTAGCATCATTTGTGGTAAAGAGTGCAGTAAAATGAGTTGGCACAAAACCAGGAACAACACAGTTTACACGAGTGTTGGGAGCCATTTCACTAGCCAAGGCCTTCAAAGAAGAATAAAAACTTAAAGCAGATATAGAAGATAGAATTTAATCTTGATGCACTATCATTCAAACAATCAGTTATATGTTCACGCATCAATAAAAGTATTTGACTTTGATAGCAATAACAATTGCAAGGCAAGTACATACCTTGGTAAGTCCAAGAACTGCTGTTTTGGAGACTCCGTACAGAGCCATAGTAGGAGGTGGATTATAAGCAACAACAGAAGCAATTAGCACAACACAAGAACCCTTCTTCAAGTAAGGAGCTGCATCCTGTGTAAACCATAACCATACAATTTGCAATTTCAGTATATATATTTTCACACTTTGTTGTTTCTTCCCTTTTCTTCATTTACCTTAAGGAGAAGTATAGTGGATTTGACATTTATCTCCCAGAGCTTGTCAAGGACTGAGTCTTGTGTTTGTAAGATGGGTTCCACAGAAGGATTCACAGCAGCATTGGATACAACAACATCTATCTTTCCATACTTCTGTAACAAACCAGGCATGTTAACTAACCACTTCTTAGAGCATAGCTTTCAAGTATTTTTGCAAAGACTTAAGTTTAGGTAAAAGGATTAAACAAATTCTTAGTCTATAGCTTCCAGAGCAACACAGTACATATAAATTCATGGTGGTGGACCCTTAATAGAACATGTTACTCATAAGCACCAAGATTGCAAAAACAGATCATACAACACAGTTTATTATCTGAAGAAACTTTTCAACCTCACCTGTATGGTTTTGCTTATCATGGTCTTCCTCTGTTGTGCATCTGAAACATGGCAAACCATAGCCGACACTTCAATTCCTTTAGCCCTTAGCTTTTCCGCAGCCGCATCAACATTTTGCTGCAAAAGTGTCCAATATTATTCCTTTTCATGATGCAAGGTGGAACGATAATAAAAAGGGAAACATATAAATGTCATATAATACTTTCTCATTATTCTTTCTATGTATAGATTAAAGTTTAGGCGGGTTCGACAACACACCTTTTATTAATATATTTTAAATTTTTTCTTACAACAACAACAAAAGAGAAACTCAACCATATTATACATTGGTCCACTTATTCAGAGGAATGTTATGTGCATCATTTCGTGTATACTTCTCTTGTACACTTTCTATTTTGATAATTAAAGTAATCGATAAGAAGTGAGAGAAGATAAAATGTTAAACCTGTTTTCGAGAAGAGATGACAACAGATGCACCTTCCAAGCCAAGCCTCTCAGCTATGCTAAACCCAATTCCCTGAGTGGAAGCTGTAACAATGGCTACCTTACCTTGAAACTTCATGCCAAATCTTGTAACATCCATTTTTCTAGTTTTACTTTCTTAAAGCAACAAAAACACAAACAGATGGTGAGTGGTTTCAAAATTTTGATCTCAACAAAGGGCTGAGAGACAAGGCTTGCTTTTATGAACATGATAAGGTAGTTAAACACTGTAGTGGATACTGCTGCCTTGTCATTATAGAAGGATAACACTCAGAAAAAAATGGGCGATTTGATTTGATCCACGACTTCCTCCACCATTTTTTGTTCTCATGATAGATGAATATACTGCCATTTTCACTGTTTTATTTGACTCGAGAGAAAAATGCACGTCATCAATCATCATCACCTACTGTGCATACACTCTATTCTTTCTTTTTTGGGACTTCTATTAAAACAAAATGTGATTTTGACAGTTCTATAAAGTGCTCGGAAAAAAAATTGCCAAGGTCTTTGACTACGATCATGATAGTAAACATAAACATAATATATAATGAGTTTTGTATATGAAGTTTTATTTTGTTGGCTGATTCTTAGTTAAAAAAAGTTGGTTCCTAGCGAAAATTGTTAATGAAATTTTTGGCCCTGGTAATTAAGGACCATAAAGATATGAACACAAATTTAGATCCTGTTCTTGTCTAGTAAAAAGCTACTTGATCTATAGCTCGTTAAGTAGGATTCGTGTCAGACACTACTTCGGTTGGATGAGTTATACCTGAAAAAGAACACTTGTAAAAGGCATTTCGATGCTCGTATCAATACATAAACAAAGTTCTTTTTACGAGTTTATATGTATAACATCAACTTCGTGTTGATGTAAAGATTTTACCTTTATAGGTGATGTACTTATTTTAGACTGTTATATGATATAATTTGGTTATAGGCCGAGATATAGCTCGATTAAATACGAGTTATAACAAGATGCACATGTGTAAGTTGTGAGGTCAAACTGAACTCTTTTAAAATCAATGTTGAGGTATTTGTAGTTAAATTTTGATATACCAAAAATAACCTTAACAAATTATTTAATTTATCTTCATCATTTGTAGTTAAATTCAATTTGTAGCTTAGTATTTTATTCCAAAGACTATATTTCAGCCCAATTTAGAGTCTATTTGAATTTAAAGATGTTTCTTAAAGTTTGGATGATAGTTTAATAGATACTTAGATAACATCCCTATTTTAGTGCTACTGCTCCATATCAGTACCATTTACGGACGCCTTTATCCCTTTTAAAAGTACTACAATGTTTTATGGGTGCCTACATGATAAAAGTCTCTCTTCATATGCTGGTGCCCTTTCATCCGTCATAAAGCAAATAAAGCAGGTCATAGAATTGTTTTTAGAAATTTTTTAAAATAAGAACTCCCTTTTTTACAAACTTTTACTATGTACTGAAACCAAATAGGCAAATATTGACACTAGAGAGTGAAAATGAATCCAATCAAATTTTTATAAAGAATTAAAAGTTAAAACATTAGAATCTCACGCTCAAGAAGAAGCATATATGACAATGGCAATTAATAAATCCCCAAACATTAGGGATTCTTGAAGATGAGAGCCTAAACAGACAGATAATGGGCTTGTTTATCTAAATTCAGAGCTTTTAAAGAAAAGAAAATAATTAATCATAAGGATTTCTGAATTTCTTTAAAAGCTCTGGAATTTCATATCCAAGCATATCATCTACAGCTTGAATCATTCTAGACTTCAGTTTTTCAAATTTATCAATGTTGTAATTACTTAGAACTTCTCTGAAGTGATCTGCATTAGGAAAATCTCCAGAAGGTAGATGATACTCTCGTTGAACCTATTTTTCAACATAAATAAATAGTAAAATTAGAGAAGGAAATTAAGGAACCAAAGTAAAGAAGCAAAGGAAAAAGGAAAGATACCTTTGCAAATTCCTCATCAAGTTTATCAATGAGCCTTTGTTGAGCCTTGGCTTTGCCCATTATTGCAGGCATCTCCTTCTTGAGATGACTAATTATGTATGCATGAATTTTAGCAGATCTAGCACGTTTGACAAATTCATTTATCTGCACCATTACATTAAGATAATTAAAATAATAGAAGCAAACATGATCTACAAGTGCAGAGTGACATACATATACCAATATATATAATTTTTCTTGATTGCACCACTAAATCATGCAAATAGTATAAAATTTGTGACTATACCTTGCGATCGCAAGCCTTCTTTGGAATATCTACCAAATCTGCAAGCAAATCATTTTGTTCCTTCTCAAAGAGATCCCTCCCTAAAGGACCAGCAAAGCTTTCATCGATAGGCTTATCATTAAACGAGCTGTAGAGAACATTAACTTAGAATTAACAGAACTGAAGAATATCAAACTAACTGGATAAACAAACTTTGTCAAATTAATTGAAGATTAAAAAGATAATTAGGCAAATTTTGAGGAGACGAAACCTACCCAATATATACACGTGAAACTTCAGGAGTGTTTAGCACTTTCCCCAATGACCACATCAACGCTCCATAAACTCTCATAAGCTTTAAAATAAATTCAAGCAAGTAAGTAGAGAAAAATAAAAAAGATTGAAGATAGCATTCACAACATAACAGAAGAAATCTCGTTCATAGTATCTTACTTGTTGAGTATCAACTTGATCGGCCTTATTTAAAACCACACGGATCTTGTCTTCATTACCACGTAGAGATGAAATCACACGTTTGAACTCGTCACTAATATCAAGTTTATGAGGATCAAATAGGAGAAGAATGAGATCACATTTTTCAGCAAACCAAGAAACAACACCGGTGAAATCATAGCTTCGTTGAGTCCTTTGTTTCTCTCCAGATAGGACACCAGGCGTATCCACAAATGTTACTTCATCCAGTAGCTAAAATAGAAGAGTGGTTCAAGTAAAATCTCAGGTAGTGAATGACATAACCATAGAAACTTAAAATGTAAATAAAACTTACAGGATGCGGCATTTGAGAACATTGAAACTTCGATAAAAATGACCCTCCAAATGTTGTTAGGCCGCCAAAAGGCATATCAGCATCAACAGCAATGGTATTCCCAGGAATACTCCTCTCATCAGGCCCTGACTATATTAAATAAGAAAGCAAGCTCAATTAACACAAGAAAAACTTAAATAAATTCAGCCTATGTTATGCACAAAGTTTAACATAACCAATCCCAAGCTTGGATAAAGGGAAATGGCTGTGTTGACAATTTACAAGTAACAAGTAACTTTGTTGAATTGTTGTGTCATGATGAAAGAAAACAGCCATTTTTTTTTCCATTCAGACTTCATAACAACTTCTAAAGAAGATACAAGAACAAAAATAAGCCTTTTATACCATGACAACAACAAATCTATCAGTTGTGGGCTCTGGTCCAACATGTGCTCCTGAACAAAAAAGATATTTTAACATAGTATCAACACTACTACAGTAATATATTTTCCTCTATCAATTCTATGAATGAAGGAATTGTTACAATGTAGGCATTACATCATGTAGAACTAAACCAACCTGGATAATCACATCTTAACAAATGCTTTATAAATGTTGTTTTTCCTGTGGAATATTGACCGAGAAGCATAACCATGGGTTTAGCATCAAAATCACTGTTGGTCTGTAAACACGTATAATCTTGATTTTATTATCAACACATATATTCATAACAGCAACAAATGATAAGCAGGGTAGTTACAACTACAATGCTAATACATGTGTAGACAAATTTTAGCATCAAATTTACATAGAGGGTGCATAGATGCAACTTACCAACAATGGAGATGCAAAATCGTTATACCGATAAGTGACTTCTAATGGCTTTAATCTCTCAACGTACAATTTCTTCAAGCCATCAACTATTGATGTAACAGAATTGAGAGGTAACTACAAAAAAGAGAAGCTATTATGACTACTGTACAGTTTGCAACAAATAAAATTGAGCAAAACCATGGAAGCAGAGCTCCACTGCTACTTTATCAATATCAAAACCCGGCATCAATTTTTCATCTTCATGCAAGAAAAACAACAAACATGGATTCACTATATACAATCATTGTGAATGTGTTCCAGAGCATGCGCGTTGGACTTGAAGTATAATGCACAAGCTTGTGTCAATCACTTTATTATAATGAAATCGTTACATGAATAAATAGTTTGGAGGATCTCTCAACTCCCAATTATAGAAGAAATATACTATCAAATGAAGAGAAAGATCTGTTCATCTCTAAAATAATGGATTTTGGATCCATCCATGATCTATTGCCAACAACCAATTGAACTAGATAGAATTCATAATATGAAATTTTCACAAGATGGAATTCATGGCAAGACTCACTCTCTTTAGAGATTTTGATTTTGAAGTAAACCACGGATTTTTTGGAATTGACTGAGGCTGAGCAGGCCCTACAAATCATCGGTAAAATCATTTAGCCGCATATAATTAAACCCAGGTAAGTCCTGAATAAACAAAAATAATAAAATTATATATCTAACCGTTAATTTCAGGAGGAGAATTAATTATTAATCTCTTTGTTTTCTGGGAAAAAAAAGGGTAAAGAATCATTAGAAACAGCATTATCTAATCTAATAATAATAAAGCACAAGGTAAAGAAGTCTTACTGCGACTAGATCTTCAAGTCCTTCCATCACAGGAGGTTTAACATTTTCCTTATCAACTTTAAACAACAGAGAAAGGATTATTTAAATTCATTAAAACATTTGAAAAAAAAAGAGTATCACAAGAAACTCGGGTCTGTGAAGCCAACATATAATAGCATCTAAAGCATCCCTAAATTGATTTTTTCTCAAAAGTGACGAAGTTAATGAAATCTACTCTTAGACCAAGGAGAATGTGCATTGTTTATTGAATCCACTAAATATTCAAATAGTGAACACAAATACTTTCTTAATTTGTAGAACAATGAGCTTTCCACAAGTATCTCATTTCACGATTCATCAATACTGATACTAAACAGTAGCAACGTTTTCTCTAAATATAGATCAAATATCTAAATTATACATGAGGAGTTAAAATAAACACTACCGCACTTTCTTTCGGAGTATCATTTCAATACACATAAGAGGACATGATCGCACACACTTTCCACGAAAAATAAAAAATCGCATTATGATCTGAACTTACTCTCAGTTTTAAGTATATCTGAGTTCAGTTCGTACCCTGCTTGTGCAAGCGAAACCAGCTGTTCATTGAAAGAAAAAATAAATAAAAGATGGAACTCAAATCGCAGTTTCATTTATCAGAATCAGATACAAACGACGAAGATTATTACCTGCATTGCAGTAACGAACTCGTTGAATCCCAAATAGCCTTGTCGTTTGGTATCGGCGAGAGACCAGAGTTGCTTGAGTTGTGAGCGAGACAACTTGGAGAGAGCAAAGAACTTCGTAGCGTCGTTTCCGCTGATACGACCATCTCCATCTGCGAAGAATCAAAACGAATCGTTTTACTATAGAAGCTGCAAATGAAGAAGCACGAGCATGCGATTTCAAGAGTGAAGGAAAAAACGAACCTGAATCAGCCAAATTGAACCATTCCTGGTACGTCTTCGTTTCCTCATTGGAACGCGTCATCTTCTTGTTCTCTCAATTCGCGACTCTGGATTCGAATTGGAATCTGAAGTTTGCAGAGAAAACTGAATACTTTTTTATTCTTCTTTTCGGTCTAAAGAAATAAGAGGTGATGTTGTTTCTGCTGCATGCTTCTCAATGTGATTATGATGCTTGGATTGGGATGGGATGATCGTGATTGCGATTAATTATTGGGTGTTGATTATTTTTGATTGGGTATTGGGAGTGGGGCCCTTTTAAGCGATGACACGTGTAATTGTGGACCGTTCGATGGATTTTTGCTGGGTTTTTAGGGTGGGCGCGTTCGTAGTGGATACTCACTCTTTTCAGTTTTCCGGTTTTATGAATTGTGATTTTGAAAATTTGAATTTAAAGCGCCCATTGAGGTGCACGCATAACGAGAGTGGTCAGTGGATTACGGTCAACATGTAAAACGCTCTTGTATGTTATCTTCTGTTGAGGTGGCTAATCACTAGTTTAATAAAAACGTGTTAAATCATTTAATAATTTTTTAATTATTATTATCTTCATCTTCATATAAATAATTACATTTTTTTAGTTGACTTGAAAACAAATTAAAAATTTATAATTAATATTTGTTCATGTCATTTTAGGGGGACTTTTAATTTTGTAAAGAAAAAATTAAAAATAAGAAAATAACTATCACTAAACTAATATTTTATATTTTAATAAATCTCATCAAATAATCTAAAAGTAAAAACAATTAAAAATTAGTTTAATTTTAGAGCCAAATTTACCTCAAAATTTTCTTTCTTTATTATTTTGTCAAGTGTCATGGTTGTATAATCAGATATAGATAGAAAGAAGTCAATTACATATTATTAAAAAAATTTTAAATAATAGCATATTTAACATGACATATTTTTGAAGGTATTTTTTATTTATTAGATTTTATTTGATTTTTATAAATATATTAATTAATTCTTAATTTAATTGAGACAAATATTAAATTATTTAATATTTTATTTGACTACATTAACTATAATTAACTAATTATATTAATTATTTAATTTGACTAAAATAAATTAATCTTGTTTTAATTTTTATTTTATGTATTTTGATTAATAATTTTTAAAAATGTTGTAATCAATTAATTATTTAATTTGATTGAAATAAATATTAAATTATTTAATATTTTATTTGACTATATTAACTATAACTAATTAATTATATTAATTATTTAATTTGACTGGAATAAATAAATTAGTTTTATTTTAATTTGTATTTTGATTAATAATTTTTAAGTGTGTTATAATTTTTACATGACATATTTATAAGATAATTTTTATTAATTTAACTTATTTTTATTGAGCCAAATAATTATAGTTGATTTATTATATTAATTAATTTAAATATATATTATTTGATTCAATTTATTCTCATGTTAACGTTTGAATCGTTGTTTACTAAAAAATTTTCTTCATTTTTTTTCATCTTAAATATTTTTATTTTAAATTTCAAATTTTTATTCATTATTTATATTTCTTTTTTTATTTTAATATCAATCAATTAATTATTCAAATTATTGATTTCATTGTAGGCCACCTTACCAGAAAAATAATTTGCTATGCATATGTTTTTACTTCATAAATGTCTTAGAAATAAAATTTTAACAAATATTTTTTTTAAGAGATACTAAAAGTTATTACTAATGACTTTGTTTAAATACTTAAAGAGGATATATAAATTTTCGAAACATAGAAATAATAATAAGAATTTTCTATTATCTTTAGAGTTTAATATGGATTGAAATGTGCTTATCAGGTGACAAATACTAAATGTTATTTCAAGTAACATTGCATATTTATTTATTGATAATACTAAAGTTCAAAAGAATTTCATATGAAACATCTAATCTCATTTTACTGAAGCAATGTTATTAGTGAGAATTAAACTTTCAATTTGAAAAAATATTTTTATGGCTAGTAAATACTACTATGAAATACTTGAATGATATCATGAGGCTTTTTTTTTTACATATAACAAAAATTTTCGTTTTGGAAAAAAATAGATGTACCATCATAGATAGATTTCAACAAAAATAATTTTTTATAATAGTGTCTTTTGCCATCATCATCAAGAAGAATAAACGACAAATTTTATCCTATGTTAAATTATACAAATTCAAATCAATTTTAATTCATGAATCATAAGAAAATATAGACAAATTTAACTATTAATATTATTTAAAAATAAATCTTTTAAAAGATAAATGCTAATATAAATATTTTAATTTAAATAATAATTATTCTACTTTGAAGATAAATAAAATAATTACTCATTGTTTTCAATATCAAAAAACTTAAACTTTGAATTTAATAAACTTTGCAAAATTTTTATGGTAATAATGATTATGTGTGTTTTCGTTTAAAAAATTAAAAATAAATATTTTACACATTTTCATATATTATCCCATGCAGGGCATATATATATATATATATATATATATATATATTAATTATCTAATAGTTATATATCCATTATTAATTATATAATAGTGAATATTTTTTTATTTATTAAAAAAACAGAATTTTATTTTATTTATTTTTATATTTCATAATTTATTCATTGTAAAAGATCGTATATTAAAAAAAATCTTATTTTTTATTAATTATTCTTTTATTTGGTAAATTTTTTTTATGATGTATTATTTTTTTATTTTTTAAATTATAAATATTATTATTGGTTATTGTACTCTATTTCTTCTATTTTTTATTTTGCTCTTATTTATTTCAGTTTTTATAATTTTTTATTATAAATTTTATCATTTTTATCCCATACAAGTTAATCTTTTTATATATTGATTTTTCTCAATATTTAAATTATATTTTTCATGTGCTTAATTTTATTGCTAAGTTAAAAAATTGAATGATAAAATAACATCGACAAATAATGTTGTGCATTTTTTTTCGTCTTTTTTTTCTTACATCTCTTTTTGTAGGGATCATGAATAATTATATACAATGATGTTTATACATAAAAAAGTATGTATACATTTTATCATATCTTCTCTTAGTAAAATTTTGATCATCTATCTTAAAATAGGAAAAAAGTTATAAATTACTTTGAACTAATAACTCAAGTCATGGTTGTGACAAGATATTATGTATTCATTTCATCTTTAACCGTTTTGGTAGGTGTTAAAACTAACAAAAAAATATGAAACTGTTTCTAGGTACAAATACAGCTATTTTAACTCAAAAATAGTTAAAATATATCCGTAAGTTTCAACATATATTTAGTCATATTACTTTGATTTTAATAATGAGTATGATACTAGAATATAAAATAATTCTCTATAATAATTTTTTTTTTGCTATGATAATAGAGAAAATAATTCAAGGACAAATTTTATTTGATGTTCGTTAGATTTTACTTGCTCAAATCGATTTTAACATAAGAATAAGAGAATTTTTAAGATTTACTCATAAATAATGAAAAAATATCTACAAATTTAACCATTGATATTATTTAAAGATAAATATTTAAAAAGATAAAATTTTAATATAAATATTTTAATTTAATTACGAACTGTATATTATTAGTAACAGGAATTATTATATTTTGAAAACAAGTAAAATTATTACTTATTAATTTTATTATTTTAATATAAAAAATACTTAAACTTTAAATTTAATTAACTTTATAAAAAATTTTTATAACAAAAATTGTTATGCGTATTTTTATTTAAAAAATTAATTTTTTATATATATTTGTATATTATTTTGTGCAGACATGTGTATATATACTAGTAAAAATTATTAATAAATTGGTTCAAAATATTCATATGTCATTAGATAATTGAAAAAAAATATCAGAAAGACAGTAAAATTTATTATTTTTTATCAATAATTATTAATAATATTTAAAAATAAATTAAAAATATATTATTAAATTATTAGACTAATAATTAAAATTATTAAATAAAAATAATAAATTTTACTACCCTTTAAATTTTTTATCATCGGAGAATTTGATCAAATGGAGACAAAAAAAAAAAAAAAATCGAAGTAAAGTTATACTTGATAGTGTTAAATTATGCAATGATAGACAAAAGTAGTACATTAATTAAAAGAGTAGTTAATAGGAGTATAGTCAATAACAAGCCAACAAACATTTTTAAATTATACTCTATACTAATTAATTGTTATTAATTAGTAATTATTTAAATTTTATCTTTTAAAAAATACAAAATTAATAATTATTGATTACAGTTATCTAATGTTTGGTTAAAAATTGTTTATCTGTACTTTTCCATAATCAAATTCAAGAAGTGGTCCAATATAATAAATCAGATAACTATTAAGACTTAAGAGTTCTATAACTATAGTAATAATAAAAAAAATTAAGCATAATTTAAATTACACGATACTTGATATGTTAAATTCAAGTCTCCTCTGGACCAAAGTAAACAGCAATGATTCCATGTTCATTTGCTTTCGCTTCAAAACAAACAGCAACAGTACTACGGAAATTATGTCACGTATATCCATGTTAGCCCTGCAAATGGAAATAAATCAGCATAAAACCTTCTCTTATTTTCTTTTCATTTTGAATTCTACTAAATATAGCAGTGTAACCCTCCCTTGATTTGGGGTCTGTCACATACCAATCACCAAATTTGGGTATTATTGTTCATGATTCTGTCCCACAAAGCACATTCCATATAAGTCAAGAATTTTTATCTTACATTTATATATTTATACTAAAATATGTAAAATAAAAAAATAGTTAAAAATCTAATATTACAGTAAGAAGAGATTTTGTATTTTTCATTTAGAAAAAAGAAGGCCGAGTAAGAATAGTTCACTTATTACTTGTTAGTTATTACGATCAAACATAATGACTAGTCGCAATTCATTTCGACGGATCTAATGGTTTCATATAAAATATTATGTTAAAGGCAATGCATTACAAGATGATTTAACGAATACTAGGGCGAGCAACTTTTGTAATTTATAACCATTAAATAACTATCAATTATGATTTTAATGGTGTGAAATTAGTGTGAAATTTCATCTAATGACTCATTTTTCTTTGCTAGTTACATACTGAGCAAAACTTAATGAAGTTGCTGTCTCCCTAGACTTTTCATATTATTACCATACGAGGGTCATTGAAGGAATGGCTTCCACTTGTGTCTACGATGACTTGAAGAAGAGAAGCTACTATGGCTCTTGTTGTGATCACACCATGGCTTCTTTCACTTCCAGATTCTGAAATGAAGCTTCGACTTCCCCTACTCCTCTGAGTGTGAGAAGAAGTGTTGAAGGCCTCTGGATTTTGCATTGGATCATTTGGATTTAACATGACAACACCTCTTTCTCTGCGTGCATTCTCAAAATGTGCAGTGTATGGAACGTTGTCACTCTCCCAATTCCCAATCTTTGGGACATGGGAAAGCTGCTTTGGATCAGCCATTAGCAAAAGCTTCATCAGATGAAGATTATATTGATCTGAATATAATTTGATGTGATAACAATTCTATTTATAAATGGTACTGAAAATCTTATCCAAATTAAATCAGGAAATAACTACAAAATTTAATAGGAAAATCAACTCACAAATTATTATTATAAAGATATTGTAACAAATTAGGGAATAAATCATTAGAGATTAAACCAAATTGTTTTCTTGTTTAATTCCTATTCCTAATTATGAGAGATTATAATATGAGAGAGTATGAGTAGAACTTACAGCCATATCAGCACCCTCAAAAAGTTGTGTTTGGACCTCACAAAGGAGAGAAAAAAATCCAACAAGTCTCTGAGGAGTGATTATTAATAACTTGAGGCCAATCAACACAAAACATCGATGGTTACAAAGCTTCTCTTGTATGTTTTTGTTTTGAAAGCCAATGAATGACATTGCTTTGAGTTTTGTTCTGCTCTCTACAACAACATTCTCCTTGTCACAATCTTATTTCCACAAACTAGACAATCCTTCCGGTTACTCCATGTGGATTTTATATTTATGTGTGTATATATCTTGTTGAATTTTTCTAACACATTATTTGATGATAGATACTAGTTGGCAAAAAGAAAACATCACAGGACCTACCATTTAATTGGTTTAATATTGATGTATAACAGTACAAATTTTCAACTAAATGAGTTTTTCAAGAAATTGGATTGCAAGAAGTGGATTATTTGTGGAACTAGTCAAACACCTTTGAACTCAACAATGTTACTCATCATTAACACTACTTTCTGTAACTTGTGGAGCAAACTCATATATGATTTACCATTTCGTTGATCATAAAGTTCATAACCAGAACTATCAGATCCAGATGAACTAATCACTATAAAATAATATTATACATTAGTACATTACAAAACACGTAGTGAACAAGGTAGGAAGATCAAGGCAGTTTTTCTCTCTGTCTCTAAACACCAACTGTCTTGTTAAGTAGCCAAAGGCATAGAGCCAATTGAATTGCAAAAATTGAGTGGAGCCATGTTCTGTCAAGCATGAATCCAAACACAGTGATTCCTGCTCTATTGTTCTCCATGTATGTTACTGCAAAAAATGTAAAAAATCAAGGTAATTCAGGACCAAAACACAATTGGACAGGTGATTTACCATAACAAGAATAACCAAACTAGTTACTTAATCTAAGAAGAATGAATAGAAGCAACAAAATAGTCATTTACCAAGAGCTTGTCTCTTATGGAATGAGATTGTCTGTGTATGAATTGGCATCATTTTGGTGTTATCCAACTCATCCTCCTCATCCCCAACATCATCATCAGACGATCCCCAGCTAATATGGGCAGCGATATCTTGGGCCAAAGGTGTCGGTACTCTTGGCGTCTCTCCCTCAATGTTGTCAAAAGAGTTTACTGTGGCACATATATGCCACTTAGCAGCAAGGCTTGTACTGGCTTGTGCCTTATGTGTGATCTTGGTCGCGCTTCGCAAGAGTATGTAAAGTCCACTCACCAAGGTAATGGCAACTAACTGTAACATCAGATTCAACACACACAATCCTTCTGTTGTAAGTATCTAATGCTTGAGAAAGTTTAACATTTTGATAAAAATCATAGCAAAACTCAGGCCTATTTGGTTTATATTTTCATTTTCAGTTTCACAAAATCACATTGAAAGAAGCTTTACCGCGAGCTCTCCACCTCTGAGGATGTCAAGATCGGCATTTGGTCTTGTAGCCATAAGCAGGAAAATGAGCTGGCTTGCTGTAACCAAAATTAAAGAAGCTAAAATGAAAACCCGGAAGCGATGGCTGATAATCCGCAGATTCCTCCTTATTCTCAGGTGCTCTATCAAGATGAATGCCACCTCGCTTTCTCTTTGGAAAACTTGGGCGAAGTCATCTAGTCTGAATATTTGAAGGTAGCATATGAGCCGAAAGAGGACACACACCAAGAAGAAAATGGAAGTTCTATAAATCCAAGAACATAGCTCCAGTGTGCACAAAATGATGCTACTTAAGTATACATTCCCATAATATGGAATTCGGGATCCTCCTGAAGCATACCACCATATCTTGTAAGCAAATTCAGCTATAAAACAAGGAAGCCCCCAACGCAAGATAAGAATATTGGTTCTCTGCAAACAAAAGAAGCAAAGTTATTTCACTACACAAACACAATAGAATAAGTGGTTTCTCCCTCAATCAGATGCATTTATCTGTTTTTCCAATGTCAAATGTTCAATTATTATATAAAATTATTCTAGAACAAAGTATTTTCACATGGAATTCCATTGATGTGAGTCGATATCTGTCTCACAAACAGAACAGATCATTGACCAAGACTGTCACTGAGAAGCAGACACATTTTTCTTGGGGTTATTTTAAAAAGCATAATGATCAATTGATCATACTCCTTTGTTTGGTTGCAAATTAAGGCAAAGGAATCCAATTCATAACCCCACAATGAACTCCACCTTGTCCTTATTCTTTTTACACAGAAGTGAATGAACTAAAAATAATCCATATCTCTTTTTTAGTACTTCTTTTTTGGTTGGTATATTCTTTTTTGAGTTCTAACCAAGAACACACTTATTAAAAAGGACCGCTCAGTGCACAAGCATCTCGTGTTAGCGTAGAGTACGAAAAAATGACTATATCTAAAAAGTATATTATAGGTAGCCTAATCATTGCCTCAAATCTCCGTCCGAAAACAAACTTATTACCAAGATTATTAAACTCTCAAGCTAACATCTAAAATTTTTACAAATTTAGGTGCCCGAATCTATAGTTGAGTTTAGGTTTATTACACTAATTCTGATGTAACCAAGGCCATCAAAGTAAAATTCTCACTTTTTGGCTTGTATCTAGGAAACTGATTAACCTGACCATACTATAAATAGACCAAAACTCAGTCATACGTATAAAATAGACTTTAAAAATATGTGAAATAATATATGTATATATATAAAATTAAAAATACATAGTCCAAGAGCATTTAAGACTTGAGGTATCAAGGTAACTCAATAACTATAACACTGTTCATACACCAAAGACTATTGAAACTTTACAGTTACTTGCACAGTTGTACTGGTAAAATTACTAGGCAACAAGTTGAAGTTCAAATTGAAATTGGAGAAAGAAGATAATCAGAGTTAGTGAAAGCACAAACCTTCATCTGTTCTGCATATGCTCGTTGAATCTTGAGGCTCTCGTCACCAACCTTATCAAGAAAGAGGAACTTCCTGAAACCATATCTGCGATCC
Source organism: Arachis stenosperma (assembly GCF_014773155.1). Classification (NCBI taxonomy): domain Eukaryota; kingdom Viridiplantae; phylum Streptophyta; class Magnoliopsida; order Fabales; family Fabaceae; genus Arachis; species Arachis stenosperma. The sequence continues at coordinate 6,939,857 of NC_080380.1, read as the reverse complement.
CAACCGGAGAGGCAGAGGAAAGAGAGCGTGGCAAAGACCGAGAGAGAGATCTGAACCGGCACGTGATAGGGTCGAGTGTGATCGGAGTCGCACGTGTCAGAACAATCTAGAAGGAAGTGAGAACAAATAGGAACAACCAAGGCCAAGAAGACGAATATGGACCAAGACACAGTGCTCTTGCATGCGTTTGATTGGTCCACGTACACCCATCTCAGGTATGACCTGAAGCTTCTTAACTCAGCTCCATCGTAGGTCACGTAGAAACCACTCTCGTTGTTTTTTGGTAACAGTGATCCTCTTTCATCTTCCATAGCCTTGGATTTTTCTGTATGAACAATCAGGTGTTGCTGAAGTTAAACACATAAAAATCGAAAATTATTCTATACTCCTATCATGAATTTGCTTCTGTTTCAAGCTCCTCTAATCTAATTTGTCGTATCACATGTTCTCTTCAATTTTTTAATGTGTTAGCTATGGTTTTTTGATAGCATCACATTTAAACCTTTTTTTTTTCCTTCTGGACCAGCTAGCATCTTAAATAATTAAAATTGAAACATTTTTATCTATAAAATCTATTTATTATATAGTGTGATGTTGTGAAGTAAGGTTTTTGAAAGGGGAAGAACATGTATTAGGAAAGAGTTGATGTGAGAAGAGATAAATAGAGAGAGAATTAAATGATAAATATACAATATATAATAAAGAATGAAATCATTTTTATGACTTATTTAGTATTAAAATTCCCATAAGTTTAATCAATGAAATTGATTGGGACATCCACATCATAGAGCTAGCTAGTTGGGAATTGTTTGATAAACCATGTTGGATCAGCAACTCAAAAAGCAATTTATTTAGTACTACTTGTCAAGTAAGTATAGGTCAATGTGGTCATTGTGTTCAACTACTCTTAGCTTCGAAGTTTGACTTCGTGATATACTTGGCTTTTAAAAATTAAAACCTTAGGGCAAACCAAGACAGTTAAACGTAACCTAGCTGTAAATGACCGATAACAAGCTCAGTTAAGGTTAAGGACCGCTAAAAGCATGTGTTTACTTATTAAATGATTAATTATATAGATTTTATATATCATAAATGTGAACGAAAATTGGAGGCGAGCAAATAATGAGTGGCGTGTTAAATAATAAATACCAGCTGGACAGGAGTTTCATGCGGATTTGGTCTTGTCTTTATTACCAGAGGTGCCGAGTGGCAAGCTACTATTTGGGTATGCATTGCACTTTAAAATAACGAAAATATTATTTATCCTTTAAATTTTAGTTTTTAGTCAATTTTTAAATTTAATAATTTATTATTTTAATTTTTATATTTATTTTTATGATATTAATTGTTTAAAAATAAAAATTACTTTTTTATTTTTTTTTAAATTAAATAAAAGATCATTTTTAAAAATATCTAATTACACTGCTAAAATAAATACTATCATAAGAATTACATACAAATATGCATGTTTTTTTTTTAATATATACTTTAAATTATATCAAAAGATAGTATAAAATATCATTTTTCTTTATTATTGTATAGATATAATGCCTACAATTTCCAGAAGAAAAGGAAAAAATCACGCCTACAATTACGTGGCTATCACGACAAAGAAAAGTTGACTATTTTAGTTAATTTATTATTAAATGTATTAGGAAAAAAATGTTACTTATCACTTTTATTATTAAGTATAACAAAAAAAGTTTTTAGGTTGTAAATATAATAACTCTTTTATTTTATTTCATTTTTCTAAATTTTACTTTAATTTTAGTTTTTCTTTTTCTTTATTATTATGTTTTTAGTTCCTATTATAATATTATAAATTACATAAGATTGACATAGAAAAAATTTCTAATATTTATATTGATTAAACACGTATTTAAAAATATTTTTTGTTGTTTTTTAAATTGCTAAAACACATAATCTATGTAGTGGGATTGTTCAATTACAGGCTTGATTCAAACTATATATTATATATAAAAACTTTTTAAGTAGTATAAATATATTAAGATACACATATATAAAACCAAAATTGTTTGGGCTAAATTAATTTGTGGATGTTACTCACAAGTAAAAAAAAAAAAGGATAGAAATGGAGACATTAATTTTATTACTTTATTTGACTAGCTAGTAAATTATGATATAATAATATGCTTTTTTTTTTCATTTATATACCTCTATTCGTTAATTGTAATATACTTGAATAGATACTAAGTATTTAGTAATTTATAATATTAAAATTAGTCCCATAAAAAAATAATATTAAAATTAGTCTAAACACTTTAAATACTCTAAAGTTAATACTTTATTAATTTATGTATTTTCTTTTTCCAAAAATGATCTATATCTTTAGATGGTGAAAAGAAAGTATAATTAAATTCGTTTGTATTTGTTTTATTTATTTAGAAGATTTTTTTATTTATCAATAAATTATATCTCAGATTACATTATATTTTTATCCTGATCTAGAAATTTTAAATTCGATTTTTATTTCTAATTTTATTAAAAAAAAAGAAGACCCCTTCATTTTATCGATAAGTACGCAAGGGAATAGATCTTGGCACAAAATATGAAATCTAACAACTTGCACCTAAAAATTACGTAATGAAATGACATCATATTGTTGGTAGAAACCTATAACAGGAATGCTCTATGTTTATTATGAATTTTTTAATTTTAAAATGATTTTATTTGATTGATTTGATATTTTTCGTAATGATAATATGATAAAATAAATATTTAATAATTATATTATATAAAATTTTAAAGTTAAAAAAATACTTTTTATTAAAAATATATCTATTATAATTTTATTTATTTTTAAAAATTATTTTATCAAACATAATTATAATATTTATATTTATTAAAAATTATTTTTAATTTGATTTTATCAAAAACACGTACTGCAACTTAAAAAGAAAAAAAACTACTTCTATAAATTACTTTTAAAAAAATAAAAAATTATACCAAACTAAACCTAAACGCGATACATATAAATATGTCAAATCTCATATCATCTAAAACATTATCAAGGTCTATATATTATTGCCTCAAAACAGCTCCAACTTATAAAATCTAAGAGAGGTTGTCAAAACTTGTCATGTTAATTTAATTAGTGTTAATCAAATTTTATTTTCTTTAAATTTGTCCATATCCTAGTTACATATCATCTTTGGTAGTAGTAGCAAACTGTAATGAAGTGATACGTAAGGCTGGTAATGGGTAGGGTAGAGGAGGGTTTGAATCCTATCTTAACTCTATCTGCAAATTAAAAATTTCATTAAAACTCTACCTTATCCTACCCGCGAGTTGAGATTTTTTCAACTCTAATCCTACCTGCACCCTAAAATTCTAAATCCTACACTATTCTACCCTACCCGCAGAAATATCAAATTTTTTAAAAGTAAATATAAAATTCAATCATTTTGAATTTTATACATATTAATAACATAAAAAATAAAAAATAAACTAATACTCTATATTACTAAATTAACTAACTAGTTTAGTACTTGTTCACTTATTCTAAGTTATTACATAAGAAAAGTTGTGGTTTCAACTCTTACTTCCTTCACCATATACCTAATTTTTATAAAATATATGTTATATATGAGATGCGGGTAGGGTAGGGTAGGGTACACCCTAAACCCGTAGCCTACCCTACCCACAAAAATACCCGGACCATACCCTACCCTACCCGCAGCGGGTTGGATAGCCTACCCTACCCGAACGGGTTGAACCGAATTGGGTACCTGTAGGTAGGGTATGAATTGCCAGCCCTAATGAAACGGGAACATGGACAATTTTTTTTAACCATCATACTCCTCTAATTACTAAGATGTAAATGCAAGTATATAGATCTCAGGGATTTAGGAATCCATTGCATGCTGTGTAACACTCTATCACACTGAGCTTTATGTTTAAGTCATAAAACAGAGGTAATGTGGTGTTACAACCTCTAAAATAAAATGTGTACATATAATAGCAGAAAGATTATAATATACTAAGAGTCTTGAAGAATAAGTGAAACAAAATCGCGAAGTAAAAGCGCAATGCTCAAAAAACGAGTTAACTTGCGTGCTAAGAAAACTATATCTTTCGAACATAAGATAATAAAAGTAGGAATAGAGTGCCAAAGATACAAAATAACAAACTCCTAACTCAGCCCGCGAAGTCAAGGCTGGCCGGAGAATATTTACACATAAATATATATATATATATATATATATATATATATATATATATATATATATATATATATATATATATATATATATATCCAAAACCCAAATGTACATAAACAAAATCTTGCCTCTCCATAAACCTCTAAGAGGATAAAAAAGAACAAGTTATGCGGAGAGAAAGCTAGGTATATATATACACATCACTGTGTAACAAAATAACCCTTCAAGAGTCCAGACGCTTAATGAGATGCCTCTCGACCTGCATCTGAAAAATAACAACATAGTATGGGGTGAGAACTAGAGGTTCTCAGTATGGTAAAGGTGCCACACACATAATATATAAGGTCCTGGGAATGCCAAAGGCAATCCTAGAACGTCGACACTCAGATTATAGAGCTTAAAGTATTAAACAAAAGCCATAAAAGGTGGTTTTCTAAGAGTATCTAAGCCTAACTTAACTTAATCTTAAATCTAAGTCCCATACCGCCATTCCTCTATACCTCTATCTCCGTCAGCATTTCACAGACAAATAAACAGATAAAGACAAGCACAAAAAGGTTGCAAATACTGCAGGTAACAAATATACATTTAACATGTCAAGTACACTTAGGTACACCCAGTTAATGCACAAACAAGTAATTTAAGTAGTATGCATATGATGCATGCCTGTCCTATGACTGATGAGGCTCATCTGTCGGTTATCTAGCCAACCCGACAAGTCCAAAAACCTTAGACTGTCCCTCGATGTGCATTCCCAAGAGTCTATGCATAACTTTTTCTCAAATAATCAATAGAGTAAAGTATCGTTTTTGTCCCCAACGTTTGGGGTAAATCCTATTTGTGTCCCTAACGTTTAAATCGTCCTATTTGTATCCCTAACATTTGTAAAAGTGATTCAATGTTATCCTGTCGTCAATTACACATCATGAATGCTTTAGTTTGAGTTTTAAAAATCACTTCTTGAACTTAGAATACAAATTTCTGGGATAGAATCGATGATCCACTCCAAAAAATAACTCATTAAAAGTTAAAACTAATTCCTACAATATTTACATAATTCACTTTTTAGGGACATAATTGAATCTAAACACAAATAGTGGGTATAATATTAAAATCGAACACATCTAAGTGAGGCCTAATTGAAAATGAATACATCCAAGTGAGAATAATTGAAAAATATAATCTGATTTGTTAGTATAATCGATAGTAGGATAACATTGAATCACTTTTATAAACGTTAGGGATACAAATAGGACGATTTAAACATTAGGGACACAAATAGGACTTACCCCAAACGTTGGAAAAAAAATAATACTTTACTCTAATCAATATTGCTCAATGGGGGTTAACATTCCCGAAAATTTATAAGTGCCCGGTCACCCTTACGTCGTAGGGTCAACAGAGTATCGAGTTTTCAACCTGGTATACGTGATGGCAAGCCACAGTACTTTACCCAGAAAATCTCGTATCTCAAATCATTTAATCATTCAAGCCAAGTATCATACATAATAATTCATTTGAGTATCTAGCCAAGTATCATACATAATCATCTGTAACATTTCATAATCAATTCATCACTTTTCACCTTTATTTCACCTCCAAGTTATCCCCATCTCCTAGCTTCTTATGTTTATCAGGTTTAATACTACTATTTATGACTTAAGGAATGAAAATAGAGGTTTAGAAGCTTGAAGTGGGGTTTAAAATTCTAAAAACCATGTTTGCTGAAATAGGGGCCACGCGTAGACGTGGCTCATGCGTGCGCGCGGGAGTGTGAAACTGTAGCTCGCGCGCGCGTCCCTTTGTCATGTGTACGCGTGGGTGAAAACTTCATATCACGCGTGCGCGTGGGTCATGCGTACGCGTGGACATGCTTACTAGCCCCTTACGCGTACGCATGAGACCAGTCGCGTATGCATCTCCAAAAATCCATGCTATGCGTACTAGGAGTGGCAAGCGGGGAAGCCCGCCCCGCCTCGCCTAGTGAGGTGGTCCTATAATCCCACCCCGTCCCGCCTAACTGCGAGCTGGTGGGCTAAGCCCGCCAAAGCTCTTCTTTTTCTTACTATTAACTACTAAATAATATATATAATTTCACAACCATATTAATAAATTTATAATTTCTAAAGGCATAAAAAATATATTTTTTATATTCATAAATATTAAAGTCTTTATAATTATAAATATCTAATGAACATAATTATAAACTAATTTTCATCCAAAACATAAGTATAAATATTCTCTCCAAAGCAAAATAAACATAATTTAAAACATAATTATAAATATTGTTTCCAAAGTAACATAAACATAATCCAAACCACTCAATTTTTATCTTCATACTCTTGTAAGTTAGGTTGGGGGAAGTTAGGTTTTGGCCATAAAATTATAAAAATACCCCCTCACTAAAAAAACACTAAGTCCGGTGGGAAAGCCCGTCCTGCCCCACCCCGCTAAAGCCCGCGGTTTAAGCGGTGCGGGTTAGCGGGCTTTTTCTATTTGGCGGTCCCAATTTTTCACCCCGGCCCGGTAGGTTTAGGCCCGTTTGCCACCCCTAATGTGTATGCGTGGACGTACGTTCTTAAAAAAAAAAGGATCAACCAGAGAGCTGCATACCCTGGAGTGTTCAGCTGCAGAATTCACAGATTTTACACCAAAACTTCTGACGGGCATAACTCAATCATTTTAAATCGTTTTTCTTCTGTTATTCAAATGGCATAAACTTCATCAATTCAATTTTCATTTAAAATAACTTAGAATCAATTTGGGATTCCAGAAGCCAAATTATAGCCCACCAAAGTTCGGCCCAAAACTAAAGTTTAGCAATTTTTCTCCCAAACCTCATTTTCATTCCAAAAATCTCATTCTATTCACTTACCAACCTCCAAATTCAACACAACATACCCTTCCTCAATCACCATAACAACCACCACAATAATCACATTTCAAATCATCAACAAATTCATCAAATCACCACCAATCATCAAGTATCATCAATCATAAATTATCCTCAAATCTATAATCAACAAACTATTCAGTTCACTAACTAGTTAACAAACACCAAACCAAAATCAACTAGTTACCAAAATGCTAAACAATAATTATATACACATCCATTCCAATTTATCCTATGGTCATCTAGCCTAAGTTTTCACAGAATATTATATATTAAATGCAAGAAACCTAAATCATACCTTGGTCGATTTCCACGTAGCGACCAAAGCAATTTAATTAAAACCAAGACAGCCCCTCAAAAGCTCAATAAACTCTAGGCTCAGCTTCCTCCAAGTCCCAATATTCACAATTTCAAGCTCCAATTATTTATTCTCAACCTAATACACATTTATAACACATATATACCCAATTTAATATCCGAAACATAAATTCAACAAATTAAATAGGAATTATGGTATCCTCACCTTACCCAAACTTGGTATCCTCACCTTACCCAAACTTTACATAAGCAAGAGTGAACGTTTTCCTCAAACTAATTGGATCCTAAAACATCAAAAAGTAAAGAAATTTAACATTTCTATTTAATTTTTGAAAATTTGGGGGAAGAGGAGGCTAAGAATGATTAAGCAAGTTACCAATAAAATTGTTCAGGTAGAAATATAGAGCTCGACGCGGTAAAAGTGTGGCCGCAAATGGTGCGGCAATCGGAGCTCGAACGGAGGAGTTACGACGAGTTGAACTTACAGTAAGGGTTTTCGGGGTTCTTCTCTTCTCCCCTGGTGCGTTGCTATTTTTGTTGTGTTAGTGAAGGAAATGAGCTTTAGGCTCATTTAAATGCTAAACCGGTTGAGTTCACGGTCTAATTTGGGTTCGGTTTAACTGGTTTGGCCTAATCTTAGACCGATTTCTTTGAAATTAGTGTTAAAATTCTCGTTTCGACGAGCTCTATCCTAATTTGATATAATATTCACATTTCTAATCTTCTTTATTAAAAACTAATTTATTGACTAATTATTTACTAATCTAACGGGGTTTACATGCTGACTCTTGGCAGATTGCTGGAACAGATTGGGCATATTATAAATGGATATTGAATAAAAAAACTTTTATTTAATGTAAAAGATTTTTGTTATTAAGCTAAAATCATCAATTAAAAATGGTGATGATGATGTTGTATCTAAAATTATAGATTAGTGATAATATTGTTGTAGCAAATAACATGTTCATAGACTTAAAATAATTTTATTTATATTTGTGTTATTAATTTAAATAAAGATTTTTATGTAAAATTAAATATTTGATGATTATATTATTTATGAGATAATTATGCTATTCGTATTAAATTTTTAATTTGTTTGCTCATTAGATTTATATAATAATATTGCATATTTGTAAAAATTCGCGAATAGGATTGGATACTTGCAGGTTGGCCACAGTTAGGGTTAAAATTGGAGTGTTCTCTATCCGCAGGTAGAATTAGGATTAGGTCCAAATTCTACTCTGATCTACCTTACCTATTGCCACCCCTACATGAGAATGTGAATTTTGAGTGTAAGTATTTATTTTTATTTGTTATTCCATGCCCTACAACATTTGCGAAGCAATAATATAGTCTATCAAAGCATACAAAGTCATATTTTAAAAAGGGTGAACAATAATTTCCACAAAAATTCTGTTATTGTATTTAACAAGTTAATACAATTTGACACAATGCTCATTGTTGACAAAGTAAGTATGCAGTAGATATTTTAGATTCATCGACAAATTCAAATTCAAGTGCCCATTGTTAAGTAATACGTTGAGTTTGAACATAAATCTGTGATTGAGATTCAACATGGGTCAAATATAGATGACGATAGAAAAATAGTCCACAAAGCAAAGACGAATTCAAAACCAACTATAAAATTAGTGACAAAAATGAGAATGATGACAAAACAGGTAATACGATGTACAAAATATAATAGTTTCATGTACAAACTAGCATTCTTTTGATGTTCCACCTTTTTAATCTGTCTCCTAGATCTTAATGACATACATAGTATATATATATATATACCAAAATTTTCTAAAAATGCAATTTCAGTGATTTTCTAAAAAAAATTGACTTAAATTATAAAGGTTTTAATTTTTAAATTCTTAAAAAATATTAGACACAAAATTAAGGGCAATTTACACAAATAAAATGATTGAAGGAAATCTTTACGCAAATACAATATTGACAAACTCCAGACGCAAATGCAACAAACGTAATTGTATGTAATCTGCGACACCCTCTAGTGGAACCCAGATGCACATAATTCGTTATACCCTCTCGCGGATTACGTTGAGAGCCTGCACATCATAAACCGCTATACCTTGTAGCGGTTTATGACCAAATTATGTGAAAGCATAATCCGCTACATCCTGTAGCGGATTATGAGTAGAGTGGGTGATTATATATACCGCGTGAGGCTGTAGCGGAATTCATTTGAAGTAATTTGGAAAGAAAGTTAGAGAGAGAAAGTAGAGAGAAGAGAGAGAAAATTCTTAAGCATAGGAAGAATGGAGGATGAACGGTGGTTGTACCGGCTCGACAGCGTTGCTCACGTAGCCGGAACCATCGATGTGTCTTTGTTTTCTTTCAATATTTTAATAACTGTATATTTTATTCAATATTAAGGAAGTAATTTATTAATTAGAAAGATAGAGACTTAGTTTAGCTTTTGGTTTGAAAATCAAAATTTGAAATTTAAACTTTGAGATTTAACATTTAAAAGTAAAGGTAGAGAAGTAGGATTTTAAATTGTGGATGGTAAATTAGTAATTTTAAAACCCAAGTAGCTTAAGAATAGAAACATAAGCTATAGTTTGGTGATGTCATTGTTAGAAATTAAGCCGGTGTTCTTTATTTCTGAAAATGCAGCCAACCCGATGTGTGTATAGTGTCTGTAGGCAACAGAATATGCCGTTACATGATAGGATCATACATTACTTGGAGAGGGCTGGGTTGTACCACCTGGCTAGGCTGAACGCGCATTAGTTCTGGTTGGATGAGCCTTTGGTCAGAGCATTTATCGAGAGGTGGCGGCCTAAGACCCACACTTTCCATATGCCATTCGAAGAGTGTACTTTCATGCTACCAGGATGTGGCGTACCATCTCGGGCTGCCCGTGGATGACCAGGCTGTTTCCGGGTGCATGACTGACTTCCACCTGCACATCGAGTGGGCCAGACCGGCATGGGAGTGGTTCGAGGACTTATTTGGTGAGCTTCTGCCACCGGAAAAGAGAAAGTTATACACAATCCACTTCACATGGTTCCATGAGCGGTTCAAGGTGTTACTAGCTAATGCTTTGGAGGAGACCGTGCGCATATATGCACGTACGTATATTATGATGCTTCTGTCGACTCAACTGTTCATGGACAAGAGTGCTAACCAGGTCCACCTTTGTTGGTTGCCTTTTGTGGCTAGACTTGACGACATGGGCAGCTATAGCTGGGCGCCGCTACGTTGGCGTGGTTGTACCGATGCATGTGCAGGGTGGCAAACAGAAACATCACCAACTTGGCTGGACCCTTACAGTTGCTACAGTCATTGATCTTTTGGTGGTTCCCCACACTGAGGCCGCAGGATTTTGACGCTTTCTCTTTTCTATTGGCATCCAGGTATAATTTAATTCACGTATTCTTTCATGTTCATAACGTTCTATATATGAAATTACATACTTACGTGCTATTTTTGCAACTCAGATGGGCCACATATTTGCCCACTTCTGATGGGAAGGAACAACAAATTATTTAGTATCGTCTGGAATTGGATCGACTGACACATCGAGATGTAAGAAATTTGATTTTGTTCTTCATTATTTTATTAGTTCTTCCCCCACTTATATGTAAACATTGATACAATGCTAACTTGCCTCCTGACTATCGGATTGTGTGGAAGCCTTATGGTTCTCTGGACGTACTGGCAGTCATCCATCTGGAGATATTGATTGAGGAGCATTGCCGGTTATGGTGGGCCATCACCAGTCTGATATACTTTGCAGTGATTGAGTGGCATCAGGTAGACATAGTGTTCCCACAACTAGGGGCGTATAGCATCTGCCTGAGCCAACCTTTAACATAGAGTATCTTCATAGTAAGGATGACAGGAGTGGAGAGATAGTTCCCCACTTACTATAGGACATGGCATCAGCATTGGGACGAGCGAGTTCGCTCTGTGTTGAGTGTCCAGAGAGTGGCTGATCCTGGTCCATCCGTTGAGTACCTAGACTGGTGGCACCGTGTTGCACATAGGATTCTGTCACCAGGGATTGCTTTCGCCAACCCCAGGTTGACCCAGGTTTTGGACGATGCTATACTCAGAGGGTCGTCGCAGGCGCCAACTAGAGTTTCAGTGTCGGATATGCCGGATAACAGACGTGTGGAGCGGAGATGACGCATTGGTACACATGCCACTGATCGCGAGTAGTGCTAGCTCGACGACATGATGCAGGAGGAGCAGGTTGGTGGTGATGACGGAGGCCAGGCAGATCATCGCCTTCGTCGATCTAGTGCTAGACGACGGGCTGCTCGTGCTGGACGAGCACCTCCGTCCACCATGATGATGAGGCTGGGTCATCCCGTGGGCACCCTACTGACACTCAGGTTGGTGGCAATGCAGAGGCTAGTATGGGTGGTACACCTTTTACTCACGTATCTATCTCTCAGGTACTGCATGAGTGTAGCACACAGATGTTAGTTGATCTTGCTACCACTACTTTCACCATGGATTTGGACGATCAGCTGGTGTTCCAAAGGTTACCTGAAACTGTAGGTCGATCTCAGACGAGATCTTCTGTACTGATCGGAGATGACGGGTCTGGCTTGTGCGTGGTGGCCGGAGCTATCGTGTCTGACTTGTTGGACTGGCAATGCTACTGATCCTTTGTCACCGGAGGGTGGTGGTACCTGCAAGAGACTCTGATGCTTAAGTTAGCAAGGGTATTAAGCATGTTTTATGTAGAATCAGAGTATGAGTTATACTTGGGTGCTCCAGTGTATTTATAATGTTGTAGAGTGACCTTTGTTGGAGATAAGATAGTTATCTTATCTTATCTTATCTTTGAGTGAAGTCATCTTATCTTCAAGGGAACCGCCCTTATCTCTATAGGCTTGAACTGCCTTTGGATTTGGGTCGTGTTCCTCTATTTGGGCCCTTTTTTGGGCTTTCCTAGTGATTTGGCCGAGCTCTTTGAGAAGAGGTCGGATAAGCCTGCCCTGAAGAGGTCGGTTGACTTGTCGTTAAAATATCCCCGGTCAGACAGTTCGACCCAGGGTATGAACAGTTGGCTGGACCCCAGTTCTATGCGGATTTTGCTGAGATCATACGGGGTGACAACGTTCATCAGTACCAGAGTCCGATTCCAGGTGGCCCGTCTGACCCTCCGTAGTATAGGCCACAGCCAGCGGATGTGCCGTCCCAGGTTCCTGAGACCCAACTCCCGGTCGACCTGAATGAGCCCGCAGGCAGCCCGTACGACACTTGGTTCGATATGGGGGGACGCCACCATCTGCATTTAGAGTTGGGCTACAGGAGGCTCCACCCGGAGATCGGCGAACGGCCAAGGTTAGGCGTCCGACTCAATGTGGCACAGGCTCACACCTACTTGGTCCATTCGAGAGCGACCATGATGTTGATGGTGACCAGTAGTAGCGCCCATTGTCTTATTTTCGACCGTTATCATTGTATGAATTATGACTTATTTATTTTCTGTTAGGGTTAATGACTTGTTACAGTCATACCTGATATAGTTAACTTATTTTTTGTTATTGTTAATGCCTAGTGGCTATTATTTTCGTACGACTTATTGCAAATGACGATTACATTTTGTATCAATTCGTACATTTTGCATCATGGGTTGTTACTATTACACAGGTATATATAATCACCCACTCTACTTATAATCCGCTACAGGGTGTAGCGGATTATGCTTTCAATCAATTTGGTCATAAATCGCTCCGTGACAGGGTGTAGTGGATTACGTGTAATTGGGTTCCACTAGAGGGTGTCGCGAATTACATACAATTGATTTTGTTGCATTTGCGTCTGGAGTTTGCCAATGTTATAATTGTATAACGTTTTATGTTAATCATTTTATTTGTGTAAATTGCCCCAAAATTAAAATATCCTATAACTATCCTTTAAAACAAGGTTTATTCGGTAGTGGAAATCCAACGTGGCATGCTCTAGAGTCATTCTCAACAATTCTTTCCTCTTACATGAACCTCATTTCTCCCACCCCGTGTCATTGTTGTCACTTGCCACAATACAACAACTGAACACAAAAATTCAATTTTTAAATTTTAAATTTAGGATCAAAATTGAAAAAGCTATTCATACCCATTATTTGCGTTCTCCCTCCAGTCTCAATTGCTATTTTTCTTTCGTTTTTTTTTCATCATCATATTTGGTTCGTCTTCTTCTTCACTTCATTTCTCCATTCACTGATATTATTTTTCGGTTTCTTCTTCTTCTTCAGTTCTTTTTGTTCCTAATCCCCCTTTGAAAGTGGAGATTATAGAGTTTGAAGGCAGTTGATGTCACTGTACCCGATGGCTCCAACCTTCAAGAAAGTCGTCATGGTGGAAGGGATGACAGCGGTGGTGGTAAAAGTTACGAAGGTAAAAGCGGTGGTGACGACGACTATGATGGTGGAGGAGTCTAAGGCAGCATGGGTTTGACTGGTCGCCGTGGAGTTTATCGCGGTAGTGAATAAGGGGGAGGATGTGATGACAGTTGTGCATACTAAACACATTGTGAAATGGGTCAAGGTATGCAACCAGGGAGGAGGCGGATGCAGATGCAGGTTCGGCGGCGTTTATACCGGCCTTTATATCCTTCTTGCCATATTCTCTCTCATAGATTTATCAATTCCTTCCTCTTACATGAACCTCATTTCTCCCATCCCGTGTCATTGTTGTCACTTGCCACAATACAACAACTGAACACAAAAATTCAATTTTTGAATTTTGAATTTAGGATCAAAATTGAAAAAGCTATTCATACCCATCATTTGCATTCTCCCTCCGGTCTCAATTGCTATTTTTCTTTCTTTTTTTTTCATCATCACATTTGGTTTGTCATCTTCTTCAGTTCATTTCTCCGTTCACTGATATTATTTTTCGGTTTCTTCTTCTTCTTTAGTTCTTTTTGTTCCTAATCCCTCCTAAAAGTGGAGATTATAGAGTTTGAAGGCAGTTGATGTCACTGTACCCGATGGCTCCAACCTTCAGAAAAGTCGTCGCAGTGGAAGGGACGGCAGCGATGGTGGTAAAAGTTACGAAGGTAAAAGCGGTGGCGACGGCGACTATAATGGTGGAGGAGTCTAAGACAATACGGGCTTGACTGGTCGCCGTAGAGTTTATCGCGGTGGTAAATAAGGGAGAGAATATGATGACAGTTGTGCATACTAAAACACATTATGAAATGGGTCAAGGTATGCAACCAAAGAAGAGGCGGATGCAGAGACAAGTTCGGCGGCGTTTATACCAGCCTTATATCCTTCTTGCCATATTCTCTCTCATAAATTTATCACCATTCATGTACATAATGTCATTATTTAACATTAATAGTGCCCCAAATTTCATATTTCAAATTTTGAATTCAAAGTTAAAAATTAAAAAAGAGTAATATATTCCATCAATTATTTCTGTTTTTGTTTTTGTTTTTATTTTTCTCTTCAGCTCCTCTTTCTTCTTCATCAATTTCACCACCTCTATCTTTTTCATCTTCTTCAGTTTTTTTTTTTCATTATCTATTTCTGTTTCTCTCTTCTTCTTCTTCTTCTTCTTCTTCTTCTTCTTCTTCTTCAGATATCATGCTTGCCACTCTCATTGTCACCCTTTCCTTCCCAAGCTTCTATTCAAACCCAGAAGCCATCCACTGCTCCTTCTCCTACCAGCGACGGTACGTTACCGTTTTCCACCTCATTTTTCATATTCTATTTTTTTGAATCTACATTTCAGCGATCCCTCTTTAATTTCATGCCATATCTAACATCTTGCTTTGTTGCTTAATAATGTGTGCCGGCATCTTTTTAGGGTCGTCAATAGATAAAGGGATTGCATATGAGCAAGAGAATGAAGGGTTCTTTTCTTCTTTATCTGATTCTATTTTTCTGTTCTTTTCTTATTCTTCATCGTCTCAGATCTCTTTGTCACCGGACAACCTTTCTGAGTCATTTAGTGATGCCGTTCCAGGACTCAGAGCTGAAGGAGGCGCATACCGGAGCGTTAGGCTCAGGGTAACCGCCGCAAGGAGGTGCGTTGGGTCAACGTCATTGGCGACATTCACAGGAACAGAGGAGATACGTCGAAGCCTTCAAACGGCTCTGAATCCGAATCAATTACGAAGTTCTGCGAAAATACTTGCTGGGAAAGGACTTGCTCCCTACCTGCCAATCCCTTAGTGAGATGTACCTTCGCCTCAAGCAGTTCTCTGATGCTCTACCTTACCAGGTAATACTCTAATTTCTTCTCCGTTTTTTCTTTCCAATATGTTCCTCAACGTTGCGAATTTTCCTCTTTCGATTGCAGAAGATGCAGTTAGACCTTGCAAGGAATGCCCCTGCCAAGGTTTCCTTAGTTTTCTTGCTCTTTGCGGCATTCTCCACTACGTTAGGGCAATGAGTGACGGGTTTTGAGTGATTGGAAGGGTAGAGTTGAGGGTTCCTCCATTGGTCTACCTTTTGGTTTACGTTACATTTTCGAGCGTGAATGGATGTTGAAATTTTCCATTGTTCAGGTCACTTTCTCTATCTCTCTCTTTCTCACTCATCAGTTAGTATTTGTGATAGCTTTATGGTTCGTAATGCATTTTTGTGTATGACTGCTTTTGTATGCACAACGCCCAACTCACTTCTGCTTCAAAATGGGAGTTCCTTTTATTCTTATAAGCTCCAAAAGAGCCAAAGATAATCATCAATTGTTAATACAAAATTACTCACCTGAACCTGCTTTTTACATGGATAATAGCACTTAGTTATATTTAATCTTTCTTTTTTTGGGTAATAAAATGAAATTAATATTATTATTATTGTTGTTGTTGTTGTTATTGTAAGTACTATCTTATGATTCATGTCTCTTAGTTTTATATAATGTGTTTAAAATTCCAGGGACATGGATTGAAGACCAAATGCATTAGATGAATGATGAATCTGAATTTTTTACAAGGGTATACCGTATTTGAAGCTTGCTAATGAGGTGAACTATTGATGATTTATTATCTATTTTATAGGTATTTTATTTTTGTCATTGTAAGATTTATGGGTCACACTTTCAGTTTGGCTTATTACTTAAAGTCTCACTAATTGATTGGGTTTGTAGTTGATGATAATTTTTTTGGTGAGACTTGATTTTGATTTGGCAGAGAACCTAAGTGATTGTATGGATGTTCAGATAAAGAGATGAGCTGCAGGAAAACCAAAAACCAATATGCAGTCACTGCTATCATCATTACAAGATGTATGCTCTTTGACATAAATTTTGTATTGCTAATATACCATTTCTCTTTAGAATTTTGGAATGTTCCTTTTCTACCCTATATTTTGACTTGCATTCTTAGTTATTACTCTAATGGAAAATATAAAGGAAGTGGAGACAACAAGTTTTCTGGTTTTGTTTTTAACCAGATAGTCAAGAATGAAACTATAAGCAAGAATGATCAGATCCCGAAGATTGTAAATTAGAAATAATGCACCATATATGTAAACGAATGCTGCTATTTTTTATTAAATTATTAACCATGTTGCGTGTACCATATGATGCTTTGTGTCTTTCAACTATTATCATGCAACCAATCATTATATGATTTAACATGTTATTTATAATGTTGATACTGCTTTGATACTGTTCAAGCACATTTAGTGAGATAAGCTTAGCTATATTGTTTATTTAGCTCCATTTCCATGACCCTTAAGTGTTGCATGCAATTGCAATTGCACAATCTTTCCTCACGTCTCCGATTGTTAAATTTTGGATTCTGCCAAGAATTCTATCATTTTTTTCCTGCTTTGAATAATGGTTAATTTCAGGGGTTTGTTTGCCATTGGTAATGGATGCGAGAAGTTAAGGAATCTAATATTAAGTCACAAGGGTTTGGAAGCAATTGCTACCGGATGCAAGGAACTTGCACATCTTGAAGTCAATGGATGTCACAACATTCGAGCTTTGGGGCTAGAATCCATTGAAAGATCTTGCCAGTATGTATGTAAAATAAGGAATGAATTAACCATTCAATAAATAGGCAACATAAGGAAGCATGGGACACATGTTTGGCCTCTTTATATTTACATTTGGTCAAGTTTTTCATTGCTTGCTATGTGTGTTTCTCTGTTTATTTTTCGTTTGTGGTGCTAAGCTCGGCTTTCTATTGGTAGACGTCTTATTGAGTTGGCATTATTTTACTATCAAAGAATTGTTGATGTTGGTCTTCTTCAGGATGGAGAAGGATGCAAGTTCCTATAAACTCTTCAACAGGTAGATTACTCAAACCTTGGGGATGGTGCTATATTTGGTATATCTATTGGCTGTAGGAATTTAAAGGAACTTCATATCCATTGCTATTATGAGGTGCTTCATTTGCATGCCTATTTGGTTTACCATGTTAAACTTCATTTAAAAACGAATATTTTTGGGATGGCTCGCTTTCACAATGCTCTATGTGTAATGTGATATAGGAGAATGACTCTTAACTCATTTTGTCTCAACACACAATTTTACTAATTTTTCCTTTATCTAAATGGCTTCTTTTGGTGATTCCACATTCAAAACTAATGTTAGTCAATAAAATCTAAAAACCATGAGAGTTTGAGACCAGTGAGCTACATGAAAATGAATGTTAAAATGCAGTATTTAACTTGGTTACAGCAATTTATTCACGTCCCATGCATAATCTACCATTCCATTTTTATCTGTTTCATCGTCCAATACTGTATTCCCATTCTGCACACACATGAAAGTGTGTTACGTTTTCTATATATGATATAGTAAATTAATTGGTATATGCTATGATGTTTATGCAACTTTGGCAAAAATTTAAAAACGTTGCTGAAATTAAAACATATTTTTTAGTATGTTACTCATTTTTGTTGAGCTTGAAGATTAGAAGTGTTTCATCCAAATACAGTTTTAGCATTAGTCTTAGGCTTTCAGCCTTTTTTCTCTTATCTTTTAATTCAGTTTTTCCCAAATTTTTGAAAGTTGCAGATGATTCTGTCACAAGTTGAGGTTATTACTGCTTGATTTCGATGGCTGATTTATATAGCTTTATTGCATCAGGTATCATTTGTTATATGTTAGTACTTTCCCATTTTATATTCCAACCAACTATTTGATTTTATGAAAGTATCTTTTTCTTTCCAAAAGATTAATTTTTTGTTGTTAATAGTATATTTTTCGTTACTCTCTCCGCTTTGTTATTTTTTATCTGTTCTGAATCTGCTTTGCTATGCATGTTTTTTTTTTTAAATTTGTTCTCAATTTAGCTTATATGTTTGTTACATGTTTTTGGTTGCTACAACCATTAGCTAAATACATATGATTCAGGCATTCATGTATTCATTTTCTAAATTTGATATTTTGATTTCTTTTGCTTTGTCTAGATTTATTGCAATTTAAATGGTACTTTATATCATTGTTGGTTCTAACCTTTTTCTTTTTCTCCTTTCAGGAAGTTACTGTAGAATCTTTTAATCCATCACCCTTATTTTTATTTTTTTTTTCTATTTTCAGATTTTCTTATTATTATTTGATTCATTGGCTAAAATATTTAAGATTGCTTAGCACTCGAATTTTCAGACAGATTTAAACTATGAATGTAGTTGAGTTTGAGTTTAGTTTTGATAATTTGGGATTAGGTATATTTTGAATTGTACTCAGAAAATAAAAAATAGGATTAATTTCAAGTAATGTATCTTTATCTTATAATAATTATTGTTTTATTTTAATTTTTCGTATTAGTGCAATGATTGGTTTTATACTTTGTTCAATTAAGACAGTGATTCTTATAGATGAAAAAGAGTTTTAGAAGATGGTAGGGTCATTGAAATTTTACAAGTGATTTAAGTTTAAAAACTCAATTTCTTTATTATTATTAACTATTGTTATTCAATTTTGATTTCTTTTTCTTTCCATTATTTAGCATTTTTTGATGGCATATAAAATAAATTTTTCCTCTTTATTTTACTTCTTTTTTCAGTACACTTTTTATTTTTGGCTCCCTACAATAATTATTATGAATGATTTTAATGAAATAGTATGTTGCTTTATGTTTGGATTTGAATATTTTGCACTATTAAGTGTTAAAAGGATCATGTTAATAAAGATAAATAGTCTAAAATAAAAGGTAAAGTGGTGTACATGATGGAAAATATGGTACAAGAAAAAGTTAATGAAAATATACTGCAAATTTATTTATTGATAAATGTTGTACAGGTCAAAATTGACTATTTGAAGTTGTTGTTAGATAATACGAATATAATTGAATGGATAAAAGCCAAGAAACATGTAAATTGGGAGATGCAGTTTTTGAAGAACAAAATAATTCGCTTTAGGCATATATTTCAGGATTTATTTGTTGTGGTTAAACATGATAGAAAATTCAGAGCCAAATTAAAAAAGATTGGGATTAAACCGGTTCTAAAAGGAAAATGAATGAGTTCAATGTTACGAGAACGTGATTTAGTAAAGAAAAAGATTGGGATTAAACCAATTCTAAAAGATTATTATAGGATTAAATCAGTTCTAAAAGTTGAGTGATGATGTTGAATTTTTCTTTTTTTTAGTTGATTTGAATATTATATCCTAAATAATAGTTGGAAGACTTATTTTTCTAATATATTTTTTTTATATACTGATTAATCATTCCATTGTTAAAAGTTTTAAAAATGAAGAGATAATTTACATCATTATAAAATTTATTCTTTTTGTATTTAATAATAGAATTCAGGTTATACAAATTTTGAATAATTTATTTAATAATCTTAGTATTTTTTATTTTTAATAGTTTATTTATCATTATAAAATTACGTAAATTAAATTATTATAAAAAATAATATATATATATTAATTAATAGTTTTTTATTATTTAAATTAATTAAATACTAATTCTATGTCTTTTAATTTTAATTAACATATACGATATATCTAATGTTTTTTTTATTATTTTTGTGCCATGTTGCACGGGTTGATGCAGGCTAATTTTTTCGGATATGATGCAAGGGGTGGTGTAATACCCGGTTATGGAGGTTGGTGGTGTTTAACCAGGCTGTGACGGCGGTCAGCAGAGGGGGAGAAATCGGACGGTCCGATTTCTTGCAGTCACAAATCGGACCGTCCGATTTGTGGGCGCTGAAGATGATTTGTTTTGCTGAGGAAATCGGACCAACCGATTTGAGGGCAGATTTCAAAATTTTTATCAACAAATCGGACCAACCGATTTTGGGTAAGAAAAATTTTCTGGGCGGGCTTTCTGGTAATCGGTCCGTCCGATTTTTTTGTTCTTAAAAATTCGAATGGGCATACATCCGGTTGGATGGTCCGATTTGGGTGTGGTATATATATATAGATGAACCCACTGAATTTAAGCAGCTCATATCATTCTTCTCCTTCGTAGCTACAACTCTCTACATCTCCTCTTTGCATATCTTTTCTTCTCTATTTGTAGATCTCTTCTTTTCTTTGATCATGGATGATAGAGTAAGGTTAAAAGTATATTATGATGGCCATATTTTATTACAAACATCAGAAGGAGTGAAATTTGTGTGTGATAATCCGTTAGATATTGTTATTCCATTCACACTGTCATTTGAAGAATTAAAAGGGATCATATGTGAGAAGATGGATTTTGAAATATCTAGGAGAGTCTCGTGTATTCTGTACAGATATCCTATATCTGTCTTTGGTGGGTTCGTGCAATTTCAAACGAAATACGTGACCGACGAGGCGAGCATGCAAGAAATGTTTTCAGTGTATCTTAAAAGTCGGTCGCGATTGACGTTTATCAAAATGTATATCGAGTTCGAGCAATCTGCAGCGGACCGAGAAATTGAGTTGGAGGAGTACAACAGTGATAGTGAAGAAGACTTCGAAAGTAACTATGAGGTCGTTGATCCAGGTGGAAACGAAGATGAAGCTGACGAGGCTATGGTGGCAGATGTGGCGGACGTGGCAAATGCACTAGCAAATCAGCAGCCGTTTGTGGAGCCAAGTTTCATGCGGTCGTTGGATTTGGATGCCATGCATGCACCGGAGTATCCTCAATATTTAAATGCAGGTGCGTCGTTAATTTAAGTTAAGATTTGTGATAGTATGATTTGTGCATGGGTTATTTGTTTAGGACAAATACTTATGACAAGGGTAAATAGGTAAAATATAGCATGTAATTTGGAATTGTTTAAAACAGGGGTGGTTGGTTCGACCGGACCGGACTGGTTGGCCAGACCGGACCGGCCGGTTCGACCAGACCGGAGCTGCCGGTCTAACCGCACCAGTTCGGTCTACCCAATTGACCGATTTGACAGGACCGGCCATGTAGATCGGATCGGCCGGTCCAAATAGCAGAATGTTAGCGTATGAGTTAAAGGTTGCACCGGCCCGGTTTTGTTGGACCGAACCGACCCGTTGGACCGAACCGGCCGGTTCGATGAGCGACCGGCCGGTTCGGTTTGGAAAAGTACGTTTTCCATTGTTCTGCGCATATTAGTTTGTTACGTTATTAGTTCTGACTACTCTAAAATTTGTGATGTTATTGCAGCAGAGCTTCCCCTTATGCCGGATGGTGAATTTACTGTGGGGATGGAATTCAGTTCTAGGGAGGCAGTAATTAAGGCGATGAAAGATTATACAATCCGCAGAGGTGTGGATTATCGGGTGCATGAGTCAGAACCGACGACATTCTATGCTAAATGCACCCAGTACGGTGCAGGATGTGATTGGCTAATAAGGGTGAGCAAAATGTCCAGGAAGTTCTGCTGGGAGATAAGGAGGTACAACGGTAGTCACACCTGTACTAGGGCCACCATTTCTCAAGATCATTCGAAGCTAGATTCCAACACAGTTGCAGAAGCAATAAAGCCGTTGGTAGAAGTTGACCCGTCTATTAGGGTGAAATCAGTGATTGCGGATGTACAGTCAAAGTTTAACTACACCATTAGTTATCGCAAAGCATGGTTGGCTAAACAGAAGGCAGTGGAATCAATTTTCGGAGGGTGGGAAGCTTCGTACGAAGCCTTGCCGATATGGTTTGAGGCAATGTGTCACAAGGAGCCACACGCAGTTGTTCATTTTGAAACAATGCCTGCGTACCAGGGAGATGACTTGGTTCCTAATATTCGTGTGCTAAACCGAGTCTTTTGGAGTTATTACCCTTGTATTAGAGCCTTCAGACATTGCAAGCCAATAGTGCAGGTAGACGGAACTCATTTGTATGGAAAGTACAAGGGTTGTTTGTTGGTTGCAGTCTCACAGGATGGCAACAATAACATCGTGCCGATTGCATTTGCCATAGTGGAGGGTGAGACATCTGAGGCTTGGCACTTTTTTCTCAGTAACTTGCGACAGCATGTTGTGACACGTGACGGTGTGGGTCTTATCTCCGATCGACACGACTCCATTAGGTCTGCTATTGCTCGTAGTCACGGAGCGTGGTCTCCTCCCAGAGCATTCCACATGTTTTGCATCAGACACATAGAGTCCAACTTTCTGAGGAAATTCAAGGCTCCGTATCTGCAGAAGCTAATCGTCAACATTGGTATGAAATTTACTATTACATTTACTCCTGGACTCAGTTATTGTGATGAACGTTTCTTATGGTGGGCCCATTTTTATGTGACAGGATACTCGCGGACAGTTCGCGAATACGAGACGCGTTACCAGCGGTTACGTGAGCGAGGTGAGGCTTATACCAACTGGCTGGATCGAATTCCGCGTGAGCAGTATGCCTTGGCATTTGATGGGGGATATCGATGGGGTCATATGACAACCAATCTAGTTGAATGCATCAACTCGGTATTGAAAGGGGCTCGCAATCTTCCAGTCACTGCACTAGTTAAGGCAACATTTTACAGGCTTAATGAATTGTTCACACGAAAAAGAGCCGAGGCTGAGGCTCGAATTAATGAAGGACATGTGTTCTCTGAGCATGTAACCTCCAAACTACATGCAAATCAGCTGGCAGCAGGTAACATCCAAGTTAGTTGCTTTGACCGACAGAATGAGGTATTCGAAGTGCGTGAGTGTCCTAGTGGTGTGGAGTATACAGTGGACCTCCGTCAACTAAGGTGTGACTGTGGTGAGTTCCAAGTTGACCGGCTTCCGTGTCGACATGTGTTTGCTTGTTGTGCAAACCAACGTCTTGATTGGTCACTGTATGTACATGATGTGTACAAGATGGACCAGATTCGCCGAGTGTACAGGGTTAGGTTTAGGCCACTCGGGAATCCGTCAACATGGCCAGTTTATCATGGACCTCGATTCGTAGGTAATCCATTCCTAAGACAGGTATCCAAAGGTCGGCCAAGGATGACCCGGTTCTTGAATGAGATGGACACTCGGATGTTGCGTGGTCCTAGGCGATGTAAGTAATGCGGGGCCGAGGGCCACAGTCGTAGTAGATGTCGTCACCGTGCTGGGCCAAGTAACCCGGGTGCTACAACGCAATAGAGCTCCTGCCTTAGCGGTTACTCGATTTAGTGTATGACTTTGAGTATTTTATATATTGTATGACTTTGACTAATTTATATATTGTATGACTTTGACTAATTTATATATTGTATGACTTTGAGTAATTTACATGTTGTATTTTAATTGTATCATGTTTAAAACCAAATCTTTCTAGATATTTACTTCAATAGAGACTTTAAATTTTATAAAAATTCGGCAGCATCTCCTCTAAAAGTCGGACTTTGCCACCCTATTCGGGTCCCATCCAAGTATTTCTCAAACCTGTTCTCAACTATTTCCAAACTCAAACATTCAACAAAATTTAACCATTTGTATGAATAAGTATAAAACATGGTACATAAATAATTCCAACACAAGGTACATAATTAAACATAAAACATGGTACATTAAAAAGTCCAACACATGCTATATAAATAAGTCCAACACTTGGTACATAATTAAGCATAAACCTTGGTACATTAATAAGTCCAACACATGCTATGTAAATAAGTCCAACACATGCTATGTAAATAAGTTCAACACATGCTATATAAACTCAACATCATTTTCTCATCCCCCATTTTACATCTTTGACTAATTTCTTGCATTTCTTTGCAACCTTCTTAAAAGCGGATGGGGTATACCGACTAGCGCTCCGCCGAGGGGGGTCAGCTCTAAGGTTGTATCCTTTTCCCTTTTCGCTAGTAGTTGTACCTATAAAAACATTTGGTAACCAAATAGTCAAATAATCTAATGAAGTCAAATAATCGATGACCAACAAATTCACCAAACAAGTAAATCAACAATGAACTCGATTAATGAATACTCAATTCACATAATCGATCACCGACTAATCATATCAACTAATCAAATTGAATAATCAATAACCAAGTACTTCAACAAACAAATACTTCCAAAATCAACAATCAAGTAAAATAATCAATTTACTACAACCTGTTTTACCTGCAGTAGGCGCTGAATCATGAACCGGACCATCACCCCCATCATCATCATCCTCAGCATCCGCCTCATCCTCGTCGTCGTCCTCATCGGCATCCGCGTCATCATCCTCGTCTTCAACCTCATCCCCATCCGGATGGTCAACCAGAAAGTCATCATTATCCTCATCAACTGGCTGGTAGCTCTCTAGAATGAGACTCATTGGAACAGGACGGTCAACGCCGCTCTGTATGATACCCCTCGTGGCATCATCACTCATACCAGAGTCAACAGAAAATCTCCCTCCGGATGTACCAGAGGAAGTGTGCTGTCGTGGTCTAGTATCCAATGACAATCTACCTGGAGCTATCCCACTCGGTTGGGCCATCTGACCGGTGGGAATGTCTCTATAAGCGGGATATGAGTAAGCTGGACCAGGAGCCATGAACCCAAGTAGCTGGCTAAAAGAACCTTGTTCAATAGATTCTTGGTGCGGAACACTCCAGTACTGCTGATATACTGGTGGAGTCAGGTAATCCGCAGAATGCGTGTCAGGAATGTATGGAGTGTACTGCTCAGGCTCTTGTTGTGCCTGTCTTTGTGAGGGGGGCGGTGCTGTTGGCCGTGGCGATGGTGGTTGCGGTGATTGTGTGTCTTGGTTCTCCTGGTTATGAATAGGATCACCAGCCTGATTATCTTGCGGTTCCATCTGTGACAGCTGCAAGTGGTCACCAAATGCACCTCGGTACCAATGCAAGTAGATATTTGCCTGATGCTCTGAGGGCACCGTGTCATCGACAAGAACTAGACTATACCGGTTCGTCCACTGCATAACCCAGGATGAGTGGGTTCCAGACCAATCCTGATTCTTCGGACCTGTCAAAACTTCGCCGTGTGCTTCACCTAGGTCTCGCTCCTGATCAGGAATACCCTGAGTCAAGCCAAACTGCCTCCGCATTCTATCAGATGCATGCCACTCAACACATTCAAAAGATATAAGTGGAACTGTCGCACTCCAAATAGCAGAATGCTGACGGATGTCAGGAGGAATCACTTCCGGATCGGTCATTCCAATTGCATAAGGCTCCCAAACAAACTGCACACATTATGCAAGTAATCATACCATTACACACAGAATAATAATACGGCTAAATGAATAACCAAGTCAACTAATCAACTCATATAATCAAACTGCACACATTATGAAAGTAACCGAGGATTACACAATTAATAATAACACGACTAATTGCAAACAACTACGTATCTATTACAACAGACCTGTCCTTCTTGCAGAGCATCCAGGTAGCCCCTAAAAAACTCAAGTTTCCTCAATCTGTAAGGCCAATTCACACGTTCCCAGTTATGCCACCTAACATCATGCAATTCGTTAATATACATTTATCAACTAAATTTAAGATACATTATTATAAAGTATTTACTAATTAAGTTTACCTTTTTGCAATCGGAAAGACTCGAGGATTGCTAGGAATCGGCGCAAGGAACGGTAGGCGGATCCAAGCCCAGGCAAGCAAGAGTGTCAACGGACCATCAACCTCCTTACAGTCGACACGAGTTGCCCTACACAAAGCTCTGTACAGGTGTGCCAAGCATGCCGAACCCCAACTGTACTGTATTATCCCGGCAAAGTTACGGAGTAATGGGAGAAACTTCCAGTGCACCCCTGCTCCAGACTTATCTCCAAACATAACGGTTCCAAACAATAACATTATGTGGCACTTCACGTACCTCTGAATCTGGATATCATCAACCAACACTAACCGATCCTTCAATGCTCGAAACCACGTCAACTTGATGAAACTTCCCCTACAGTCTGCCTGCCTAGGTGCAACACCAAACTGATCCAAGCATTCAGCCTCTAACGCCTCATAACTACTCAGTGTCGGTCCCGTAACTGGCAAACCATTCGTCGGAAGACCATAAATTAACGCCACATCCTCTAGTGTCACAGCACACTCACCAACCGGAAAATGGAATCTGTGAGTCTCGGGGCGCCATCTCTCAATCAGAGCATTAACCAATGCCGCCTGACATTGGACAACTACAATCTGTGAAACATAATAAAAACCGGTGTCCCGTAAAAATCCCTCCGCTATTGAATTGTACCGATCCGGCGGCATGTAGTGGTCACATTCCAACATTCTAGATCCCTAAACAAAAACAATAATATTAATAAATTAACAAATTAAACTTGAAAGAATCGAATTCTCATTATCAAATAATCAGCCACACATAACAATCAATAAATATATTAATAACAACAATACAACACAATACTTTACACAAATAACTATTATATTTTCTACTAATATCCAAATAACTAACTACTCTACTTTATTCTATTCTAAGAGCAAGCAAACATACAATAATAAATCAATCACTAACCATTAAAACTAATTAAAACTATTCTATTCTACTATATGTATTCTATTCTATTCAAATAACGACTACTACTAATACAATATTAAGTAAGTGCAAAAAAATTATTTGTTACTAACAATTAAAACTACTTCACATATCTATATTCACACTTAACAGCACACACATTGCACTACTATATGTATTCTATTCTACTGATAGTTAAATAAAATTAAACGCTACTAGCAATAATAATAATAATTATTATTATTATTACATTAAGCGTTGTAGTAATAACAATTATTAATATTAATATTGCTTATTCCATTTATTTATCAGACATCCAAAAAATTTTATAATAACCGTATTATTATTAATAATTATATTATTATTGCAATTATTCTATTAATAACAAAACTAATTTTTATTATAATGAATATCTGAACAACATTAATATCCAATAATCTCTAATATTTTGATTGAACTCAAATATCTAAATATTACTCCACTAATTCCTAATTAACATCATTACAATAAAGTATTACTAATCTCTAACATTATAATATTATTTTAACTAAAATAAAAAATTTTGGATTGAAAACTTACATAATTAGGATGATCAAGATAATTAGCATATGGAGTTCTGGACGATTCACATCTTTTATTTTCTTCTTTTGGCATTCTGGAGCTCATTCAACAATGGGGTTGGGTTTTAAGCCTCCTCCGGATTTGGTCTCCACCTTCGGACCAAGTGCATGCGCGACACGTGGCTTGGGGGGCGCAAATCGGACCGTCCGATTTGCGTACCTTCCCAGCCAAAAATCGGACTGTCCGATTACAGCAACTCAAAACGGACCGTCCGATTTCTACTATCCTAGCCGTCACACTCTGGTCATGCACCGTGAACCACCATATCTTGGTATTACACCACTTCTCTCCCAATATTAAAAATAAAAAACGGTTGATGCACTAGTAAATGTTAAATTAGAGTTTTTTTTTTTCCAAATAAAGAAACAACTCTTCAAATTGCGAAGGAGTACAATGTTTTGGCGTATTGTTCTGTTGAGGTGGATGAAGAGACGGAATATGCCGCTGAGTGGAGACATGCCATCGAAGTGGACACCGGAATTGCCGTGAAACTAAACGACCTTAACCATCACCAAACGACAAACCCATCACTGATATTATTCTTCTTCCCCAAAACTATAACTTTGTCGTTTATTCTCTGTGGGTGCCGCCCTTTTCCCAATTTCCGTTAATATCTCTTTTAATATCTCTCTCCCTCCGATTCACACAAACATGGCTGCGACGACTCTCTCCTCGTCGCTCTTCGCAACCACCACCTTCAAGGCCCCACCACCACATTCTTCTTCCTTCTCACACAACTTCAATCCCTGCACTACTCGCCAATCGCTTCCCAGGTTCCTGATTACTGATTATTGATCCTCCTTCAATTTGAGTTTTGTGAAGCGCTCTGATTTTATGCTTTCAACTTTCTTTTGTGTGTTTAGGGTGCGCGCAACTATGTTACAAGATAACGAGGAGAAAGTGAAAGTGAAAGAATCCTTACCCTCTAAGGTTTCTACTTTTGATGATGCCGGTAAAGCCAGTATTGAAAGTGGGGACTCAACTTCAAGCTCATCGTCGTCGTCCTTTGAGAAATTCGTCATCAAGGTTGAACAATCAGTCAATATCTTTCTCACGGTAAGTCAATTACTTTATCTTCGTTTATATCGTTATTGTGTTCATGTTGGCTTAAGCTTTCTACTTCAACTGCTTAGTGTTAGTGTGGAAGTGCTCAATTAGGAGTATGCTCAATTTCAATTCAGTTGGCAATTTAAGGTAGATAGTTTATAGCATCTGAAAGCTACGGATTTGGCAATGAGAATTCATACTATAACTTTGAGAATGAGAAATCAATACTCTGTAGAATGTTTTTAGTAATATGATGCTTGGTCTGTCATTTCTCATATTGAGGCTGTAATCTTGAATTGGGTGATCCCCTCTCAGGGAGACAGAGGTGGCTTTTTACATAAGAAGCTTGCTTTGATGTCTATTTCTGTTTGCTTATTTTTCGCCTTGTTGATATTTTTCAGGATTCTGTGATAAAGATACTTGATACTTTGTACCATGATCGGGATTATGCAAGGTTTTTTGTTCTTGAAACAATTGCCAGGGTTCCTTATTTTGGTAAGTGCCATTCTTTAATAACTGTTGAGGGGCTTGAAGCTGTCATCTCTAACTCTAATTAATGAACAGCAATCCTTGCTGGTTGCTGCTGCACATAATTTACATGCTCTTTTGAAAGCATGAACATAACAAACCTGCATATGGCCCTTTTGTTTTCTTATAACTTCATCATTCTTAGGAAACTTACAATTGCAGAGCTGTAATTTAGTGAAAATTACTGCACAATGTATTGTTTTAGTTATGAACACAGGGATATACTGTGCATTGGTTGCAGATATTTGGTATTAACTTTTGTGTACCATTATCTATGGCAGCCTTTATGTCAGTTCTTCACATGTACGAGAGCTTCGGCTGGTGGAGGCGGGCCGACTATCTGAAAGTGCATTTCGCTGAGAGTTGGAATGAAATGCATCATTTACTCATCATGGAAGTAAGATCTCGAGACAATTTTCCCTCTTTCTGATGCATTAGAGCTGTTCTGGTGTGCTAGTTCTAGATCTCTCTCTCTCTCTCTCTCTCTCTCTCTCTCTCTCTCTCTCTCACACACACACACACACACACACAATAAAACCCAAACTGGTATCTTATTGTTAAATCCTCAAAAGATATCATTATACAAAATTGGAGTAGTCACCCTTCCATGTGTTGTTTAACATTTGATGAATTTAGTTTAGAAATGGACAAACTTAAGGCTTCAATCAAACGACCATAGTGAATGTAGGAAAAGATCAAGGGAGGTCCCTTGATATAATTGGGATTCAACTGTGTAGTTAATCAGAGTAGTATGTGACTCTTCAAAGATATTGATTCAAGACCCACAGATGTAGTTTATAAAAATAACTTGATAATGGAAAATGTCTTCAAAAGAAAGTATTTGCTAAAAATATCTTAATACTGGCATATACTTTTGGGCGAAGTTTCTGGAAGTTTATAGTGTGCAATCACATGCATGAATTCTATTATTCACAATTTCACATAGTATGCTATATAACATTGGGTCTTTGGTTGCAGGAGCTAGGGGGGAATGCATGGTGGTTTGACCGTTTTCTTGCTCAACATATTGCAATATTTTATTATATAATGACTGTTTTTATGTATGCGATAAGCCCAAGAATGGCATGTAAGTACTAAGTAGTTGCTTTTTCATATTAATCCTGTTTACATCTGTCAGTTTGGTGGTTGGATTTTCATGACGAATTGCTTCTCCAGTCTTTTATTTGATATATGTGGTTTGCGCTAGTGCAGATCACTTTTCAGAATGTGTAGAGAGTCATGCATTTGAAACTTATGACAAATTTATCAAGGCTCAAGGAGGTATGATGGTTGTAGTTTCTTCTCATCCTTTTTTGTGTTAGTATTTCATATGTTTATGCTCTTATGTATATTTTTATAATGAGTTAGGGCCAGAACCCCAACTTTAGTTCGATCCTCAAACTTTCAGTTTCTGTCTTATATTGATTTGTTCTGGAAATGACCATAATTTATCTTCGAAAAAGAAATGGAACAAATAAATAAATAAATAAATAAATGATCTCACATTGATTTTATTACAGAATAGTAGTAAATTGACTGTTATATAATTCAATAACCATATCATTGTCTGAATTCTTATTAACTTATATGCAGAGGATTTGAAAAAACTGCCAGCTCCTGAGGTTGCAGTGAATTATTATACAGGCGGTGATCTATATCTGTTCGGTAAGCTTTCTGTTTTTTTGACCTATAGTTGTCCACTGGAGGGTGAAAATATATACATGGAATCTAACATTTCCCTTTTCATGTTTTCTCAGATGAATTTCAAACGTCCAGAATTCCAAATA
Source organism: Arachis stenosperma (assembly GCF_014773155.1). Taxonomy (NCBI): domain Eukaryota; kingdom Viridiplantae; phylum Streptophyta; class Magnoliopsida; order Fabales; family Fabaceae; genus Arachis; species Arachis stenosperma. The sequence goes on along the minus strand of NC_080380.1, from coordinate 6,908,716 downwards.
CTAGAAGGCCTAAGATAGGTAAGCCTCCAAACCCAGTTCCACCATGCATTATTATGCTGAATTTGTTTTGCCCAATAAAATCATTTATTGTCACTGAATCTCACCATACGAAATTATGAATCCAATTTAAGAAACAGCTAATCACTCAATTTATGAATCATTCAGCCTCTGAACATAGTCAGACATTTTTTCCTTCCCATGATTTTAAATTTTCTCTCATGCAAACCCCTCTGCTTGTGTACACTTTGTTAGAACTTCATGTTTTGATGATTGTATGGCAGACACAACACTCTATTGTTTGGGCCTGGTTCTAATTCATGAACTTTGCTAACATTGATGATTAACGATATATTAATTTTGAATATTGTCCCCCTCTAGAGAATCTGTACGACGTATTTGTAAATATCAGAGATGATGAAGCGGAACATTGCAAGACAATGAAGGCCTGTCAAACGCATGGGAACCTCCGGTCTCCGCATTCGGATTCAGCGGATGATGATGGTGATGCTGCACTCTGTAACCTTGAAGCAGATTGCGAAGGAATAGTAGACTGTTTAAAGAAATCTGTTACTTCAAATCCAGCCAAGCTCAAGTAAAATACACGGCACAAACACACTAAATACATAACTCACTCATGAAAGGAAATTATACGAGGCAATGAATAATTATTAGAGTTAGTAAATAGAAATAGATTTCCATCCACAGACACATTATGTATGTATCCCATATATCTCCATACTCAAATGTATAATCATTTTAGTTTTTCCTTTTTCTGCTCAACCGGATAATTTAGTTTCTCTTCTCACATGATTACCTAACTTCGGCTGCAATACCCGTTTTTCTTTTTCTTTTCTTACAACTGAAATTTATTTTAAGGAAATTGCAGAAATAAGAGAATTGATAAATTTGTAGTATATAATTCGGTTTTTAAATAATTGACACATAGTAAACAACATTGATTCCTTGATTTCTCTAATGGCAAATTGCTAGGACAATTTCCTATCAAATAGTAATCATAAAAGAAATGAAAAGAGAATACCTAATTTGTAATTTCCATAATTCCATTCTTCTATCATCCTTATCAGTTTCAATTTGCATGTATTGTCAATCATTTCGTGGCAAAGGGTTTAGTTAGGTTGGCATTGTCATTCTAACTCGGCCATCAACTTGGCGACAATTCACTAGAAAAATCAAACAGGACCTCTCAGAATTTTGCGGCAAAATTGGTTTGTGTCTTTTGTGTTGACAGCAATGAACCAACAGTGCATGCAGGGTAGGCCAAATGCCAAACTTAAATCCAATCACAATCTCCCCTCATCCTTCATCTTTTGATATGATTTCACAATTTGATAAATATATGGTTCTCCACTGCCTCTAGAATCCACACTATGACCCCACGATTAAATGACTAGTTCCGATCCTACTAGCTTTAGAAGATGCTAAAAGAGTAAACTATTTTTATTTGCCTCCTGTGAATGTTGATCCTGTATTTTTGAAAGTCAAATGCATTTTTCTAACAGTTAATGAAAAATTAATTTAAAAGTTCACAAAATTAAGACGTTTATTAATCTATAATTAGAAATGATATTTTATCATTCAAAGTTGTACTCCACAATCTAGAAGAGGTAAATCTTTTATTTTTTTGGCCTGATATCCAAATCAAATTTTTTAAACTGATAGGTTTTAGAATAATATAATCAAACGTTAACTTTTTTCTAATATAAATATTTGTTCATGGAAATATCATCGTAATATTACTAATCAATGTTATGTTCAATAAACAAACCAATGATATTGACTAAATATTCAATCAAATCAAATATGAAGAATTTGACTTTCCTCTCTCAAAATTTTCAATTCACAATAAATATATATAAAACTCTTTTATACCGAATAATATATACAAATTAAAATTCGTAATATATTACTGTTCCATTAAAAAGGAAAATAGCGGGAAGAAAAAATAATAATCGAGGGTTTGAAACTGTGGGTGCCCTGAGCGGTCAGCACAAGGCATATTCCTTTCTTCCTTACTCCGTTCCACACTTCACTCCAAGGCATCTTATCAAAGATCCTCTTTCCCTTTTTCTCTCTCATCACTCATCACTCATCACTTTATTTTCTCTCTCTATAACCACCGCACCTGCCTGTATATTCAGTATTCACTCTGCTCAATCGCCGCTTCTCCTTTATTTTATTTTATTTTATTTTTTTGGCGCCAAAGTCATGAAACTCGATAGCACTAATGGCGACACGAAACCTTCCGGATCCTTCGCTGAAGGCGGCGGTGCTGCTGATGACGACGACGTGCTGGTGCCTCCGCTGAACTTCGCCGTGGTGGACAACGGCATTTTCCGCTCTGGTTTTCCCGAACCCGCCAACTTCGGGTTCCTGAAATCGCTCCACCTCCGTTCCGTTATGTGAGTTTCCCTGTTCTGTTCTTTGACCTTTACCTGTTTGATGAATGGATTTTGATCTGAGAGTGTATTTTCGTGAAGATGTTTGTGCCCCGAGCCCTATCCGGAACCCAATTCAGAGTTTCTGAAGTCTCATGGAATTAGGCTTTTCCAATTCGGGATCGATGGCTGTAAGGTTTCGTAATTTCTCCTTTCATTCTGGTCTTGATCATACTGTTTGAAATGTTCTTTCCTTCTTAATATTGCAATCTTCATCAGCTTAATTAGATTTTACTCTACTGTTTTGATCTGTTGCTTGCTGCGTTGCTGGATTGTGATTCAACAAGTAATTTAAGTATAGCTTTCAACAAGTAATTAGACTTTTTAATTTTTATACGTAGTTGAAGCTTCTGGTGTAAAATCATATCACAAACACTGATTGTGATATAAACACAAGCATGCACACTGCATTATGTGCTGAACTAGGAAGATGATTGCAGTAGGGATTGGTTATGAATTTGTCAGACAATTAGACATGATCACATCACATGAATATTATTTCCAAGAATCTAGCATTTGAATGCCATATATCTGGTTCCCTTTAACATTTCAGTTGAATTATAAGTTCACCTCCACAAGCTCCATATCATATTCACTGTATAATCCAATATACAAACACCAAATGTGTAATATACTAATAGGAGCTTCAGAAGAGACTCTAATGCTTGCTGAACCTATGGCTGGTAGTTGTGCTTGCTCATATGAATTTGGTCTTTATGTGATGTGCTGCTGCTTGTTTCAAATAATATTATGTAGATGAATGTCATTTAAAAGTAGTTTGCCTCCTTGGCTTGCACAGCACAACTGATCCTACTACTGGATTCATATCCAAAGAGTTGCCGAGTGAATAGTGGCTATTTTATGTGCTGCTCCAAGGAAGCCTTTAGAATTAGTGTGGTGATGAAGATATGAGTAGTCCGCAGAAAGTTCCTATAAGTTTAATAAATCTGCTTCTTGCTGTTACATTAGAGAAGGTTTAAAAAAAAAACACTGCACGAGTCCATGGTAATTTCTGTTCTTGTAGCTTCCCTTGTCCAATACAGATTATTATCTTATTAATTGAAGTTTTGAAGCTGCCTGATATAGTGAACTCAATCATACATGTTTGCTTTCCACTGGATAATGACAATTTTATCTGGGAGTTAAGGCTATGCTATGGGGATGCCTTGGCCCTTGGGTTATTTCTCCTAACTGGAAAAGATTCACAATATTAAGTTTTCAACTTATGTCTTAAATTATGTACTATTATATATTCTCAGCGTTGATTACACTTGTTGTGGGTAGGAACCCTTTGTCAACATCCCAGAGGATACTATTCGAGAAGCTTTGAAAGTAGTCCTAGGTATTACACACTCTTTAACTTCTTTACTACAATGTTAGCCCTTAGCACAGCCTGTTGAGTGATATATTAATCTAACGTTGTTTGCTTGCATCAGATGTTAGAAACCACCCCGTGCTAATTCATTGTAAACGAGGGAAGGTACTAAAATTTGTTCTTCTTGTTCCCTGTTACTAACACTTGAGTTATTACCCCCAGACTTAAGGTTTTTAGCTTTTGCATGAAACAGCACCGCACTGGTTGTTTGGTGGGATGCTTAAGAAGATTGCAGAGATGGTGTTTGTCATCTGTTTTTGATGAGTACCAAAGGTTTGCAGCAGCCAAAGCCAGAGTGTCAGACCAGAGGTTCATAGAATTATTCGACATTTCTTGTTTGAAGCACTACCCATTATCATTTTCATGCTCAAGGAAATAGAAATAATGAAGCACATTAGACGGCTGCTGATTCCTTTCAAGGGAAAATTTCCATGATGAAGAGAAGTTTAGGGTCCTTTTTCTGTCTTCTGTTTTTTCTTCGTTTGAAATCAGAGATGGCTGAATTGGACTGTTACTTAAAGTTTGAACTCCATCCTTTTGGTTTTATTTTTTTGGTACCTGTAGGCTGTAGCAATGGTGAAGCATGTGTCAGCTTGTTTAGAGAATACCCCGTTATAGCAATTTATGTAAACTTGACACCACTGGATTGGATGGTTTTGTTGCTCCATTCCCCTTAGTGGTGTTAAAAGATAAAAAGATAAAAAAAAAAAACATTGCGTTTGCTGGTTTGCTGCTATATAATACAACTAGTATTTTACTATTGAGCTGCATGTTTAAATAACTTCTATAATTTTTACTCTCACAAGGAACGAAAGAAAATGAATTCAGTCATTTACCTTAAATTCCCCCCATTTTTTCAGCCCGTCACCATTCATAATAACACCCCTCAACCATGATACAGAACAATAAATGATATTTCTCGCTTATGAATCATGAGAGCGCATTGGTTGAACAGTTCACAAGCACATGCAGTTCTTGGCTCATCATCTGCAACTTTAAAAGTGAGAATAATAAGGGCATTATATCAAACAAGAAGAGATTGTTCAAAATTCAAGAAATGTGAAAATATATGGAAGAAATGATATTATGTTATTATCGTTAGGTAGGTATAAGGGTTTTAATTTCAGTTTCTCTTGGCCACTGTCACCGACCAAGGAACCCTGGCTTTGCCAAATCTATAAGACAAATTATAAGGATTAAGGAACAATAATCTCACTCATCCGCTGTAAAATACTATGATGATTTCTGATGTTTAAGATAACTATGAGACTAGCTAGTATGTTTATAGCAAAATTAAAAGGTGGTTGCTCCCATACATACATATTTCTACAGTGCAGAGATACAGAAAGAAAAATCAATGTGGGTCCTCCTCTTGTATTTTTTTTTCTCACTATGTATCTGAGTGCCCACCAAATTAAAATAGTATCCCTGCTTCTACTAAATGCATTTGAACTGTTGTTTCAAGCTTCATGATCCCTCATGAAGAACAAAAGGCAACTCTTTCCATGAGAATAGATAGCTACTTCAGGTTTCCTTTTCGTGAAGTGTAGGTGGCACAGCTCATTAACTTTGATGCTCTCACACGTGATTAACTTGTTACTCAGTTATGGTATAATTAATATGGTGGCCCTTATCATTAGTGGCCATTTGGTGATTATATTACTAATTCTCTATGCATACTTTTGACCAAGATCAAATCCAAATATCAAAATCGTCACAAAGTTTATCAGAGTATTCATATTGGGCTTAAAGTGTGTTATCTATTTTGTTCGATATATCCAATTATACTAACCAATATAAATTAGATATATGATTAAATCTTAACATACATTTTAGTTCTCATGATTAAGGGAAATCTATACAAAGAGGATCTATTCTCAGGCTTTCCAAAGATAGAGTCCAAATCTTTAGGCATATATATAATATCTTATCTATTATCCTTCAGTGGTCTATGGCAGTTGTTAATATTATTTTTAAATTGCCTAGTCTCTGTCATCCAAGATTTCAATCCTTTGCTAATAGATTGCCTTTGACCGAAATAGTTACTTTTTATTAGCAACATTTACCGTACTACTGTTGTCTCAATGGAATGCATATCAATCTTGTCTCTTATCCACAGAAACACCAATTTCATCGAGCTTCTAAATTAATTAAACCCTAATCCAGCAATATTATTGTTTATTTGTAATTACATGGAAAATCTTTGTTAGTGGATAGACATTAGCCGATAAAATCCACACACACATATATATATATATATATATATCAAAGATAAGATGAAAATTCAGGTGCAGTCGACTTCACATGAAGTTGATAATTGTGAGCCGTTAAATAATTTGAATAATTTGACTAAATTTTCATCTAACGGCACGTGAAGTCGACTACACTTAAATTTTCACCCAAATATAATTATTATAACATGTTCATGATGACTTTAGGCCTTATTTTACACTCCTTTGCTAATAAAAGTTAATAAAATTGCATGTATAAACAACCATGAATCCAAGTAGATTTAGCCACGAGTAGTGCTTGTGGTCCCAATTGAGCATTGTGACAGGTTGAAATTCCCCATACATGTTTTATAAATCATAGTAAACAAATAAACCAAAGAATCCCCCCTTATATAATATAGTTATTTTATTATCTAACACCTATACACACTCATCTATACTGCTACAACAATTTTATATTTCCAATTCTTTTCCTGATGCTGCTACGATAACCAAATTAATTTAATAATGTTGATTTTCAAATCCAAAAGAGTGATGCTTTTTAAGCAACTTTAGATTCGTAGATATGATTAAAATTCTAGTTTGGTTAATGTCCAGTAGTATAATATAATATAGTAGTGCCTTTGCTTCCTCAAATGGGAACTTGGAATTTACAAGAATTACCACGCACTCATCAGAACTCAGAAGGACTTGTATCTCCTATGGTAAATAAAACATCATGACAACTTTATTTTTTTCTCCCAAAAAAAAAATATTACATATATTGGGATGGCATGGATTGGCCAAACATGCATTGGAGTTTTCAAATATTTTAATAATAAAAGGTACAAACACTTATTAGAATCGGTGACCTAATTACTAATAATTGTAGCTTTATTTGTAACATCATCACGATTAATACCTAATTCCAATTGAAATAATGGTTTCTAGCATAACTGAAGTTAATTAATTAAGGACAAATGAAGCTGGCGACAATGATAATTAAGTGTTTTGCATTCACATCACAAATGCATGCAAAAAATCTAAATAACTTGACATATGGTACTCAATCCACAAACTTTGTTGTGTGGATAAGAAGGAAATCAATTTTAGTTCAGCCAAATTTATTTCCCGAATAAGCAACACTTTTGGAAAGTTATCAGAACAAAAGGATTTAATTTTTCCCAATGGGAAAAAGGAAAGGAATCAGGCATTTCCATTTCATGAAAAGAAGCAAAATCAAATGGGAAATCTTATTCATTGTTTGGTTTTTTTTTTTCATTTGGTAGAGCTGATCTCTAAACTTATTGACCCCACTTCTTTGAAGATGATTAATAAGAGTCGCCAAAGCCACTTGCTTATGCCACTCTTGCAACTTTAACTACTGTCTCCTTGCTTTCAGCTTTTCATAAGATAACATATACCATGAATAGTCAAATTCATTTTCTAAATTCATCATTGAAATATCAAATGTCTCACGTATATACTATGTTAAAAATGGGCTAAATCTATCGGATCATTTTTTTTGTAATTATTAGATCAATTTGTTTATCCATTTAAATAGACGAGTTTTATTCTTAAAATTAAATCTATTTAAAATTTGAGCTAAACACATTGAATCTGATTAATCTAAAAAAATAACGAATTAAACGGACTAGTTAAATGGCTGTCAGTTTATTTTTTTTATAATTTTTTAAAAAAAATAATATTTTTTTCTATTATTTTTTTCATTCGTATACGTCAACTAAAAAAAATTATTCAATATTTTTAATTTAAAAATAATATTTGTTGTCAAAATATTTTTTAAAAACTCAAATAAAAAAATAAACGAATCCGTCTGTTTAATTCATCGGAATGATCATAAACGGTCCGAATTAAAAAATTATAACTCATAAATAAAACGAATCAATCTTAAATGAGTCGAGTTGACCTATACGATGGTTCTAATAATAGAGTTATATTATTCTTATAGGTTAGGCAATAATGTATTGATTTTTTTTTCCAATTAGGGGATAACATATTACATACTACTAATTTGATTTATTGCTGTATTTTTTTAAATATAATTTTTAGTCGATCTTCTCATAAATAAAAAGTTAGTTATTCTCTATGACATGTTAAATGATTATTGAAAAAAATTAATTGTGTCATCATAATTAACATCTTTTTAACCTGAGTTTTAAAAATCAAATACATAATTATAGCGAAACTAATTTTATAAATTATAAAAAATTTTAAATAAATTCCAATTTATAATTTTTAACATTTTGTTAAACTATTGAATTTATTAATCAGTTCTAGAAAAAAAATCCAAAGATGAAAACAAACATAAACCAAATCATACACTGATGATTTCATCAGCTTTTCAATCTCGACACGTTCTTTTTAGTTTTTTAATTTTCTTTTAGTTAGAACTAAGTAAATATAATAAATTGGATGGTTTGAAAAAAAGTTAAAAATTATAAATTAAGATTTTTTTAACTTTTGTAATTTGTAAAAAAAATTATTATAATTGAATAATTTATTTTTAAAACCCAGGTTAAATAAATAATTAGGGTTAATTATAATGATACAATTAAATTTATCTAATAATTATTAAATAAATTATAAAGAACAACTAACTCCTTATTATTTATAAAAAGATTGGCTAGAAATTACTTTTTAAAAAATAAGTATAAGATATATAATGTTTCGAGAACTAAATTAATGCATACGATATATATTTTTCAAAATCTATTTTAATTATATGTATACTAATGTGGTTTTTTTAAAATCTTCTTGTTTTGGGTACCACTTAAAATCAGCTGGTTCCCATTTAAACATTGTTGTATCCAAATTAAATTTAAAAGAAATTGGATGAGTGAAGAATAAACAAAGAAAGTCCCCAATTTAAATATAATGGTAATAAATTGTATTCAAATAGTTACTAATTAATTACATTTTATAATATACAAATAAGTTTATTGTTATTATTTAATTTCTAGCGAGTTGATAATGGAGTTGAGCCAAAATGGAGAAGAGAACTGTTTTGTCAGCCCTTCTATTGTTAGACAACCACTCACTTGCTTTGCTTTCACATATTCTCTGTCTCTATCATCTTCTGCAATTTTCATTTTCTTTTGGCATTTTTTAATAATAAATCAATAACGAAAGATTTAAGATTGGGTTTATTCCATAAAATTATGTACAATGGATAGTTCATAGAATAATTTCATTCAATATTTTGAATAATTTTATCCAACTAATTTAATATTTGATGAATATCAAATCACGTTAGTTTATAATTTTTATTATTAGAATTTTGGATATTCAATTTTTTTGGCTTAGAAAAACATTTTAATTACTCCAATTTTTATCCCCCTATATCTCCTAGTCTTTGGCATTTTGATTTCTAAGACGTTCAATTCAAGAATCAAAATTAAGGGTTAAAATTTCAGATTTTTAAAGAATTTGAGAGTTCAAATATCAATTCTCATTGTCAATAAAATAAGAAAAAAATATTACTTATCTTCCCTGTCAGATGTCTATCCATAATTGTATTGGAGGTAATGCTAATAACTCTATGAATGCCAAGTTTAATAGACATGTCATGTGAATTTAGTGCATTAATACTTATTATGCAATTTTTCAACAAAGAATATTTTTGAAGTTAAACAATACTATCTTTTATTCTCAAAATGATAAGTGTTTACTTTCATGTGTCCAAATCAAATAATATTATTTTTTTTAAAAAATATTATATTGTTATTTGTATAATTTTTTATAGTCCAAAAATACATTCTATATTTTTAATTTTTTATCGATTACTTTTAATATTAATAACCAAAAATAGTATACATATAACAATTTTTATAATTTTTTACAACATAGCATAATAAGCCAAATTAAAGAGGAATCATGACACAAATAGTTAATTGTAAATGAACAATAATAATTCACCTTATTATTATATCATTACTAAGTAATAAAAGATTGCATCATCACTAATACCGCAAACAAATAAACATCACTGATCACACTCACAAACTTTAAGCTTGAGCTAACACTTTTATTTATTTTTTTTGTTTCAAACTATGATATTGTTTATAACATTCCAGACACTAATCAGTGATTAAACTTAGAGGCCTCATCAGTTTAATTATCCACATAATTAAACACACACAATAATTAAATGCTTTCATAATCCATATTGCTTCTTCAGACAGTTGCAATGGGGCCCAAGCTAAGGTTGGATGATGCTTCCATGGCCTTCATGGCTTCAAACCTAGGCTCCTTAGCTTGGAACTTGAGACCAACATAGAGCTTCATGTAATCATCAAAAACAAATTTTGGGTAAACTTGGCTTGTCTCATCTAATTCCTTCACCAAAGCAGGTGCTGGAGAAATCAAAGCATCATTCCCTGGATTGTAGAATGATGCTAATGACATTCTTGTTCCATCTGTTTGAGCTATCACTCGGTGCATCACACTCTTGTACTTCCCATTCGTTATCACCTTTTATAATTATATATATAATAACAAAATTATTAATAATAATACACCAAAGTCTATAATTGATTGCAACGTTTTAATTTAAACTAATACATACACTATTTAATGTGCTGACAATAATCTATATATATATGATTGTGTAACTTTCAATAAATTGGTATCAATCTCTAAAAATGCACTTACAAACAAATATATATGCTAATATGCATAGATACATATAGGAGAGTCTTTTCTTTTTGTTAAAATAATTTTGGTGTTGATTTCATATAAGAAGACAAGAATCCCACTAAGGGAACAAACTGAAGCAAAGTCCTATAAGAAGGATAACATATTTTTAGAATCGATAATACTAGAAAAACAAAAAAAAATAGTTCTGACTATTTTTGACTAATTTTTTTGTTATCAAATATTTCAGTTTTGGAATAATCTTTGGTTAGTAAGAGATTAAAGTATGTATGAGATTAATTAACATAAAAAGAAATAAATAAAATACCTCAAGTTGATCTCCAAGGTTGATGACAATGGAGTGGCGCATGGGTGGGACATCAATCCATTTGTCATCTTTGAGAAGCTGAAGACCACTGACTTTGTCATCTTGGAAGAGAAGGATGATGCCCCCAGCATCTGTGTGGGCTCTAAGGCCCTTTATGAGCTCGGGCTTTGGGCATGGAGGGTAGTTACTAACTTTTGTCCCAAAGTTTGGGCCCTTTGACCCATGGAACACCTTCTTCAGGTACCCTTTCTCAAGCCCAAGATTCTCACACAACAAATCAAGAAGCAGCTCTGCCAGTTTCTCTAGTTCCTTTGCAAACTCCTTCATTGCTTCTCTGATAAGGTTGAGGTTAACGATTTTAGAGAAACAAACAAAAAAGACATAACTTGTCTTATTTAGAACAAGTAAAGATAAGATAAGATAATAAAGACTAAAATTATAATTGAATTTATGTATTCTGTTAGGCTAAATTTGTAAGTTATGAAACTTCTTTATTGTTATTATGGATTAAGGTGGAAGAATAATTTAATAGTACCTATAATGTTGTGGAAGATCAGGGATCTCAGAAATGTTGGAGGTAGGAAGATGGCGCAAGAAGAAAGTGCTTTCCCAATCTAAGTCATTGATTTCAGACTGAGCAGACTCCAAGCCTTTGCTTGCCACCATTTCTTTGAACCTCAGCTCCATACACTTTTTGTAGTGTTCTTTTGTGAGCTTCTCCACTTTGTCCATCAACTCAATGGATATTGGGTGATTTATCAACTTCAAAAAAACAAACAAAAAATATTATTAGCACAAAACAATATATACATGTAAAGAGAAAATAAAGTTTCATTTTATTGTATGTATGTACCTCAAAGAAACCCCAGTTCTCACAAGCATCTTTGATCATCTCCATGGCTGATGCTCTCTCTTCGGTGTTAAGCTTTGACATGTCAACAATGGGAAAGTTCTCTGCCATTCTTGTGTTGGTTTTTTCTCTTTAGGTTTATCTGGTCTCTCACTACAAGTTATGCGTATTTGAGTGGTTCTCCAAAGTGCAATTTATAGGCCTTCTTCAACTTCTAGGAGCCCCTAACAACCATGGACGGAAAAATTATTAACAATATTTAATAAGATTTTTTTTTAATTATTCCAAATTACTTTTTTTAATGATGTCATTATCATACCATTTTTTAGTTTTCATAGTGGGAAAAAAATAGTATTTTGTAATGTTGTTGGAGTATGATGTGTTTAATTAAGTTGCGGAGGACATAAATCAGAATATCAGATTTATTATTTAAAATATAAATTTGTATACCTTAATTTTTTAAATTTAAAAAAAATTAATATACATATTTAATCTTTAGATTTGTGTACTTATTCTGATCGAATTTTCAAATTTTATTTTCTTTCTTTTTTTTAAATTTTATATATTACACCAATTCTTTCAATAATTATATATTACACACAAATTTTTTTTATATAAAAAAAATTAGCCGCCCTATATACAGATCGGCGGATTTAGGCGTAACAATTTTTAAGTGTGTTTTTTTGGAAACATTATTTATAAATATTATTAATGTTACTATAACGTGTTATTAGCTTATTTATGTGAATTAGTACACATATCTTAAATAAAATTTTAATTTTTTAAGTTAATATATACATTTGTTTTCAAATAATTATGATTCGTTTTATATACAGTTGCACCCTTTATGTTTTGATTTTTTAAAATACAGATACTATAAAGTAATAAATTATACTCATTAAAAACTATTTAAACGTAATAATAGTTATTTATTGAGTGCTTTTAAAGACAAAAATATTTAAATTTTATAATAATTTCATTTGCCTCACTCTTTTTTATTCTTATTGAAACTGTAATTTCTTTTTCTAGACATTGCCTTCTTTTTTTGCTATTTTTTATTTTTTCGTTATATTTATGTCATATATGTAACATCTATATATAGTTAATAAATTTTTATAATTAATATTTTTTATGTTCAAATTCGGTGAGTTATACAATAAAATTTGTTGAACTTAATATTTATAATTTTATACGTATAACATCTATAATTTTATATTAATAATATCTATAATTTATACTTATAGTATCTATAATTTAATACATATAAGGTCTCTTTTTAATAATTTTTTGCTATTAGTTAATACTTTATGTCCTAAATGTAGATTACATTAATCTTATATATATCCCTTAACCAACTATATCTAGTTGTGAGCTTTTAAATTAAATTCTTATATTTTTGTTTAGCAATTGTTATTATGAATACTAGCTTACATTCTAACATTCAATTTAATATATTATTAAATAGAGTATTTATCTAACATTTTTACACACATTTTTTTATATTTTTTGTAGGTTTAATTTTATTAATAATGTCAAGGTAACGTTTAAACATAAAATTTAAAAACTTAAAGGTAATTAAAAAGTACTTAAATTGTTGAGTATAAAACAATTTAAAAGACAATCACAAAAAAAGTTTCAATTAAAATAGTTTTAATCGATAAAGAGTTAATTATAATTTATATATCAATAATAAATTAGTTATATGTTAATTCTCAATTAATCTTTTCTTTTGATAATATTATACAATTAGAATAAAATTTCATTTAGGTTCTCATACATATGTGCAGTGTACAGTAGTACTAGTAGCCAATGTGTTGAGTTAATCAAAAGGACAAAGTAACGTGAATGTTTGTAGATAAATTAAATATGTGATGCTAAGTTCGATTAGCTTAAAATAATGAAAGGAATTTAAAGTTAAAAAGGGGAGGTTAACACTTCAAGTATATTTATGTTGTCTCTTACTTTTCATTTTATTATTAACAGAGATTACGAGCTTATGAGGTATATATTGTAATGTGAAAGTTGAAATTAAAACACCAATTTCACTATTATAAAAATAACTGCTACTTTTTTAAAATAAAATTTGTGAATAATTTTTAGGCTTATTTTTTTTTTGGATATTAGAAGCATGTGTGTGTTGTGCCTTGTCGTAGAAAAAATGTAGGTATTAGACATAAATAATGTAGGACAATTTTTTCTGAAACAGGGGATAAAGAAATGGACCATCTGATTTCTTTATAAAAAATTAAGCCTACTAATTAGACAGTTCAATTAGTGTGGGAGAAAAATTTAAATTTTTTAAATTTTTAAACACAAATCAAAAGGTCTGATTTATATACCAAAAAATTAAACAGTTCAATTTTTATTTCTGATACTATAATTATATAAAATACTTATACATTCTATAACTACATTTTACACCATTTTCTCTTCCACATCTAAATTAAAAACTGTAATTTTTATCATTAAGTTTTCACAACAAAAGAGAGGAAATGAATAGAGCCACTTGAGTGGAATATAGACATAAAATAATTAAGTTGGCTTGAGTGGAGTGGGAAAGAGGTAAGGAAAACTTTAATCTCTCGGGAAAAGGAAAGAGAAAAATAATAACTGAAAGGGAAGGGAATTGGTTTAATATCTCACTGTTCTAAAAGGCAAAACAAGAACAGGACTCGTGGAACATGAATGTGTTCACATACTCATGGACCCCTACATAATACTCATATAGCGTGTCACCATCACTCATCAATGAATTTTCTTCATTTTTGGTGGCAAATAATGGGGTTCTATTAATTGATATGAAAAGATTTATTTCCTTAATTTCTTAAGGTCAATAGAAGTTTTACTAGAATAATATAAACTATGCACATTATTCATGTTGTTATGAAATTTGATGGAATAATAAAGATCGAATCTTACGCTTATAATTACATAAAAATTTTAGTATCATGTCATATTAAATTGTTTGTCTCAAAAATTTAAATTTATAATTAAAAAAATACATAAATAATTATAATTTTAATAGATATAAAACTCTAAAGTGTTTGGTTAAATATGGTAATGTTAAGAGGAAAAATAAATAGTCAGAATAATAATTAATAAATATTAAATAAGATAAATTTTAATTATTTTTTATTATCAAATATTTTCGGTTAAATATTTGAATCTTGATAGTATGTATGAAAAATATTTTGTTAGTATTAAAATTAGGCAAGATTAATTTAATCTGAAAAATTTTAGATAAGAAGTATGCATTGTTTAATTAAGAAGTATAAATGTCAATATTTGTAGTTTAAAAACATAATTAGTGTTAATGTAAATGTAAGAAAAAAATAAAAAATATTGATCACTTAATATTTATCTATTTTATTATTTAATAATCATTATTTTGTTGTAATATCTAAAAAAAAACACATATTAATAAGAAAAAGAAAAAGTAGAAGATAAAGTCTATGTACTTTTTTATTTCACTTCACTCGATCTTTATCCCCCTCCCATCAAGTACGTACATTCTTAAACATTTGGTGAGAAATTTGATTCTTGGTAATATATGAAAAAAGTTTGGGTAAAGTATATTTTTTGTTCCTAAAATTTGATAAAAATTTTAAAAATATTTTTAAATTTTATTTTGTTTTAATTTTTTTTAGAAGTTTTTGATTTGCATCAAATATATCCCTAATGACTAATTTTTCAAAAATTTAAGACCAATTTAATAACAATTTTATAAGAACAACCCTTAACACAAGCATAATTTTTATGCATTATTGTTAGAGTGATCTTAATTTTTTTGAAAATTTAGCCGGTATGGGTATATTTGATGCAAATCAAAAACTTTTGAAACAAAATTGAAACAAAATAAAATTTAAGAATTTTTTTAAAATTGTTGTCAAATTTCAGAAGCAAAAAATATACTTTACTCAAAACCCAAAAATTTTATATATAATATAAACGGCGTATTTATTTTAATTTGAAGTATAAAGCAGCATGCATGATCATGAATGATAGATTTTGTTTTGTTTTGTAATAAATAAATGCTAGAACTCATGAATGAATAGTCACTAGAAGAGAGAATGAGGATAAAATTTTCTTCGGAAATTGACCACCTAACCCCACATTCAGATATGGCTACTCAAACATGCGCCACTCTTTTTCAAGTTTTTTCTTACTTATTTATTACTTGTTAATTAATTAATTAATTAATTAGAGGGGTTATTAATTATTATGTGACTCTGATTCTTGTCGTTTTTCTTCTTAGGAAGCATGGACACATTAATGTGTGATATGATACATGAAAAAGGATCTACCTACATCTATGATTAGTAAACATCCTATAGAGGATAGGAACTAGATAGATATATCCATATCAATTATTTTTATATATTCTAAATTAATATATTCTTTTACTCGGCAAAATTAAGATTTACCTAATAATTATATTGATTAAAAAGTTAATTATTATTTCTATTTTATTGCATTGCTAGCTATGTATATACTATTTGTAGATTGATGTCGTACAAGGACAAGTTGGAGTAAGTAGAATATAGACGCACATGCATTAATTATTTAATTAATAAATAGATTGCCATATTAGCATATCAATATTTAATTAATAATATATTATCACCACGGAACCTTAGATGTTAACCTAGGAATAAGAGATACCAAAATAGAACATGTTGCAATGCAAGTTGTTGAATCTTGTTAATTTTTGCTATCTTATAAAAAACTTTAAAAAAAAAACAAACTCTCCTCCGAAACTAAATTAAAAGATTTTATTATAGAAGCTCTTCAGCTATAAATGTGCATATAGATATTATGGAAAAAAAATATAGGTAAATAATTTTTAATTAATTAATTTTAAATAATTGTAATTAATAATTATTAATTTTAACTTCTTTTAAATAAAATTTAAATAATCACCAATGATAATTAATTAATATGGAGTCCATCAATTTAAAAATATTTGTTGATTTATTGTTAGTTAGATCCTTATTAATATGTGTGTCTTAAACATTAAAAGTAATAAGGTGTAATTATTATGACTTGATAATTTTTTTTAGTTTATGATTTGTCTTTAATGACCATATCAAAAAAGATAAGTCACGAATCAAAATATTCTTTTTTTTTGTTTATCTGTTTATAAATCGAGTTTATGCGAACGATATGAATTTTGAATAAAACATAATTTTCAGTTAAATTTGCTAGAAATAAAAGACAATTTTCTATTTACAAAAATTAGAGGAGTAATAATATTCACTCACAACAAGTATTAATACTACCATAATAATACTAAATAGCAGTAAAAAAATCACATAAACTAAAAATTAGAAATAAATTAACACACCAAAATTTTTAACGTGAAAAATCTTTTCAATGAGAGAAATAAAAATCACGAGTCACCAAAATTAGGATATAGTTTCACTATGATAAAAATAGGGTACAAGAGAGTCACAAATTACTACACAAAATGTGCATACAACAAACCAAACAATCCAAATTTCAAAACTTTTAAAATAAAAATAAGATGAAAATACCACAAAAAACAGAGTTAGTGTGCGTGACCAATATCTCCAGCTACAGACATTGAAATGAAGATCTAAACAGTGAAATCAAAAAATCAGATGTGTAGAATATACTGTTTAAATTTGAGCTCGATTCAACGGTTAACGAATCTGCAGCGACTAATTTACAGAGACAGCTTTGTATATGTGCGAAAATAACTTTTTCTCTTCTTTTCTCTCTAGTGTTTGGTGTTTTTCTTTTAAAATGACATCTCTCTCTCAACCCTAACTCACCTCAGCCATTTTAACTATTCATGGATTTAAATACTAGTATTTAAACTTTTTCTCCAGATAAAAAGAAAATCCAAAAACCCAACAAAATTATATATATGTTATACCGTCATTATATTTATTTATAATTATAATATGATGGTGATGCCTTGGAGGATAAGATCATGGGAAGTAATGGCTTGATAATTTATTACTCGTTCAAAAAAGCACCATAAAATATCTATTATCTTCATAATAAACTAATAATAAGGTCAAGTTTACACATAATAACTATATACTAGATCAAAAATTAATTATATATCATTATTGTAGTGAAAATTTTTTCTTTCAGTTTCTTAGAAATTAAATCACATTACTTAATTAAGTATATATATATATAGTTGTGTCAATTATAAACGTTATGAGGCAATATGATGTTAAATAAACTCATCATCATCATCAAATATTTAAAGAGTAATGATAACAATGCTCAAATAAACAAATCCGTCCCAAATACACAAAAATAAACCTCTTATAATAAAATTGCACGAGTAATTAATTAACTAGAATGAAAAGAGAAAATTGATTGATGAAGTCATGGTGGCAGCGCAGCCAGCATAGTGAAGAAAAATGACAACACAAGACACAGCCACCGGTGTAGTGGATGCATGAATCAACAGGGGCTGCTCCTCATTATAATGTTTCTTTCTTTCTATCAATTTCCATTTCGTTACTCTTTTTTCTTTTCAACCATTTTTTTTTTTAATATAGCAAATGCCTAAATTCATCCGAACGTGTGTTATTATATTTTCCTTTCCCTTTCTTCATTTTCTCTTTCGTGAATCTTTGTAATTAAGCTATTGTCACCTTTCCCACATTTATAATTATTAAGTCAAGACAAATAATTAATATTCATACGCATTATTATTCTACATGTTTTTGGTAGATCAATGACGTGATCGCCATCGCCACTTAGAGATTTTCCAAATAAATTATTAAATATGAAAGTAATTGAATTATATGACATAATGAAATCACATTAAACATGGTTAGCATCTAATTATGCCTTTGACTTATAATGCTCTTCTACTATTAACACTCCTTTTGTAATTAATGTTTTATTCTCAATTATGGCAAAGAGGCAAGACAACATTATTATTATTATTATTATGATAAATAAACCCCGAAAGGAAAAACAAAAAAGTAAAAGGCATGGCGATTAAAGAGAGTTATTGAACGTGTGGGCAATAAAAATGTGTCCCCTCCACTGGCAGTAGTAAATAATAATAAAGGAATAATCAATTATCCTAATCAAGTAGGAGACATTCAGTGAGAGATTTCGGAAAATGTTTGCCATAAAAATAAAAATGATGATTATCATTCTCCATATAACTCATCCACACATCCTAATTAATAATAAGCAAGCTGATCCAATAATAACAATAATAATAATAATAATAATAATCCTTTGCTTAATGTTCTATTTTAATTTGCTCTGGATATAATTTGTATGTACATATCAACAACTCTCGCTAAGCGTGTATTAGTAGTAGAACATTTTCAATTAAAGCAAAATATTATTATTTGTGATATAACTACATTCCTCATCAATAATATTATTTGTGGATTTGAAGATTTTAATATATTATTAAAATAAGGTTTTTATACGATTCGTCCTACTTTCAATCATGTGAATAATTTTTTAATAAGATTATAAAAATCCAGAATCTAAAATATACTAATTTATTTATTATCTTTAGTAATAGGTCATTTTCTAAGAAGCATTGCATTTCTAACTACTCTCTCTTTAGCATGCTTGACTCTCAATTAAGCCACTTAATTAATAATTATTTTAATTTAGTTAGTCTTACTTGGAGCTTTTATTTGACAAATAAAAATATATATATATATATATATATATATATATATATATATATATATTATGTCTAAAAAAATTGAATTAGTATATTTTTTATTTTTCTTGTAAAAAAAACACAAAATCACTAATAACATAACATATTTTTTTATCTTTATTATTATTATTATTATCATTTTTTTATAATTGTATTTTTTATTGTATTTTTTTCCTAAAATTTTTGTATGAAAAAAAATTAAACTTTCATAATTTATTTTTGTATATTTCGTTTATTACCAAATAAAATACTAAAATATTAATTTTTATATTTTCATTTTTTATATTTTATTTTTAATATTTGGTTTTGTCCTATATCTTTATAATCAAACGCAGCTTAAGATACACACTACACTTCATTCGCTATTTGGTTCAAGCACCAAAAAATATTTTATTATTTCAGCAAGCTAAAGTCAATATGTAAATAAATCACATTGTTATGAAATTATTTACTATAAAAGTCTAATTAATTATAGTAAGTTATTATTATTAATTTCGGTGTTTAGTAGTAACTAATGATTATATTATTAATTTTTCTTTTCTTTTTGCATTGCAAACAATGGGCTGTATTTTCTTGTCGACCCAAAAAATGTTACAGTATCAGTAGAAGTTAAAGAAAGAAAAACAATAATATATAATGAAGAATAATAATTGATATTTTTTATTATAAAGGTATGGGCTTAAGAGTTGACGGTAATTTGATCCATCAACTTTCGGTATTGATTTCACATGCAATGTTGCTTTTTCAATGATAATGGTAGTGCCAGATTGTGTCTCATTTTATGATGAATCAATTAGCTTTCACAAGCAATAATTCCATTGGACCTTAAAATAATTAAAAATTAAACAATGTAACACAGAATTCAGGGTACAAAGGAATGTTTGGAAAACAACACGAACCACCGCACGCCTCAATTCCTACATTCTCTTTCTTTTTCTTTTTCTTTTTTTTTTGGGTGTGTCATTTCGACAAAAGGCGATTGTTTGATCAGTGCAAAGTGAAAGAGATAATTGGTTCATTAGTATTATATTATTATAATTAAAAGAACTTGCATGAGTACTCATCAATAACTCATTATGGGAGTGGGTCATTAATTTCATGCATTTCCGTCAAAGTTGATTAATTCACATACTGGGATGATTAACAGTATTTATTCTAACCAACTTGGGTTGATCGAGTGGTCAACTCACTCGTCTACTTAAGCAAATGTAAGGAGTTCGAATCTTGCTTTATACATTCAGCAACTCATTGACCAACAATAGACCCTTAAATGAAATTTCAATGCGACAGATTAATCATTGGCCTATAAACCTGTCAGGCTAAAAAATCCGTGGATAAAAAAAAAAGCAGTATTTATTTTATTATTCTATTCATCCAACCAAGGCAATTTGAAAATTGGCTAATTACTTTAAAAGAGAAAAATTTAGAAAACTATAACTTGATCAATGGTTAACCAAAACTAACTAAAATACTATTATTGTTGTTTTAAATAGATAATTAAAATTATTATAGTATTTTAAATGCATCACATCTTTAAATTTAGTATTTTTTATATTTGATATTATTATTATTATTAATTTTATTAGAAATTAGTTAATTTTTTAAAAGACTAAAACAATCTTTTAGAATTAAATTTAAAAAGACTGAACAATCTTTAGGTTTAGGGATGTTTAATTGTGTTATAAGTTATAAATCTAAATATGGTATCAAATGACTAAAATATCTGTTTAGTTTATCAAATGCGCATTAGTGTTAAAGATATACTAAGAGCATTTTGAAATAAATTAACCTTAATCCTAAATGTTATTTTAATTTTTTTGAAATTTTAAATTTCTAATATAATCAAACAACCTTAACCATAAAAAGTTATTTTAGTATTTCTGAAATTAAATTCAAATATATAATATCCGATACCATTAAAGAATCTTAATTAATTATATAAAAATATTTAGTCATTCTAAAATTATATTTTTAATCAAACTCAAAAGGGTGATTTCGTATTTTTAAAATCAAAATCTAATTTCTTATTTTAATATAATCAAAATAACATCTTAACCAATCCTATAAAAAAAATTAGTTTTTTTAAAATTAGTTAATATATAATTTACTTAATGGAGATAAAACACACAGCACATGTGGGAAGTAGCGGGACAAAATAATAGGCAACATATATTATCTCAATTTGTGTGTATTATGATGTGGGGTATTTTTATGTATATATGTTGCACGCACTAATTTGTTTCTTGTTCGCAATTCCATGAATTTGTTCTTGCTTATCTGATTTTTGTTGATACCAATGTTAATTATATTGACAGATAAATGTAGTGCTGTAATCGTGAAAACAACGACAATCAGGGAATCAACAAATTAAATATCTCACTTGCAAGGAATTCTCATAATGTGGGACACTTTAATTATATTCCCAAATGCCATTCATCATTTTAATTTCAACTTGTGTTTAGGATTTACTCCAAATATAGCATTTTTTCTAATTCAGTATTGTTAACACTATTTCTTCCGATCCTATTTTAACCCGGTTAGTTTTAGACACCAATAATATATCATAAATACGTAGATCATTTATTTCAAAAATTTAAATGGATAAAAATATATATATAAATAATTCAAAAATATTATTTATACGTCAAAATCAGTCACTAAAATTAATCACTAATATATTGTGTATAAATATATGCATGTGAAATTTAATTTATTTTTAATATGTATTTAAATTCCAACATATATTTTATACTAGTGACTGACTTTGGTAGCTGATTTTGGTATACACTTAGTATAATTCTAAATAATTGTATTTATAACATATTTTTTTAGGTGAAAACTCAGATGCAGTCGACTTCAGGTGAAATTAATAGTTAAGAGCCGTTAGATGAAAATTTAGCTAAATCAGTCAAAATACCTAACGGCTCTCAATTTTCAACTTCACGCAAAGTCGACTACACCTGAGTTTCCACCATTTTTTTTAAATAAAAGTCTTTTTTAAATTTGTTTAACTTGTTGTATAGACTTTTTTTTTTCTTTTAGTTTGTTTCATGTTTTTTTTTCTTCTGAGATCTACCAAAAATCAAATCTCTTAATTTTTTAATTATAGAAATTTTAATATACTATATTATGATTTTTTTAAAAATTTAAATTGATAAAAAAAATACCTGAATAATTATATTTCTGATGAGAATACTCCAGCATAGACTATATTTTTGTTTTTGAAATCTTATTTTTGCATTGAATTTTATATAAAAATATATATATACATGAACCTAGATTTTGGAATCAAATTTTAATAATATCGACATCATAGTCAGTCATCTTATATAAGCACCAGTATTATTATAAGTCCTACAATACAAAATAAATATTATTAAAATAATAATGCCTAAAGCTTAAATAATGTAAAACTTTAAATTTAAATATGATTGTTGTTTTTGTATTATGAGTGGATAGGCAGTGTTGGTTCCAATATATAGTTGAAGATGAGATGAAGATTCTAGTTAAATACCAAATGCACATGATATGCTGTTCATCTCTCACAACCTGACAAACCTTTGTGGAACCCATTTGAGCCTTTTATTTCCATGCTTCCTCTCTTCCTTTTTCTTTTTCCCAGTTATGATTTGTGACTTCAACTATAATGTCTTGAGAAAAATGGAATCTTTTATAATATTTTATGTTTTATACACTTCTTTATTTTTATTGTAGAAAAAGGTAAATTTCTAGTCTCATTTATCATCATCTTAATATTAAAGAGAATCCACCTACAAACTAAAGGGGTAACTTTAAAACCATTTTGTCGAATAATTAATGCGAATATTTCTGATCAGCTCACTCAAGTTTTGATGTAGCTACCATAATTTTTTACGGAATTGATTTTGTTTACTATTTACACAAGTTAATTAATATTTAAATTGTCCTCTAAAATTATATTTGTGTCTTAATTTGATTCTTAAATTTTAATTTTTTTTAATTTGATTTTTCAATTTAATATTTATGATTTACATTAATTTCTATCTTATTTTCATCATACGTATAACTGTTAACGATGTGTTGAGATAAACTAAAAACTAATATATATCTATTAATGCTAGATTATTTAAAAATTATTTAATTTGGTAATTGATTTTTTTATCTCAATTTGCTCTCACAAAGTCTTTAAAAACATCCTAATTTTACTTAAAAATAAGATTTTTTTTATTTTTAGAAAACAAATTGAGGTGAAAATTTTAAATTGGAACTTTAAATAACTTTTAAAAAGTCTAAAATGACAGAGTTTATCATATGCTGTTAAAGATTTTGTAATAAAAATATAAATAAGGACTAACGTTAATCATGTATATTAAATTGAGGAATCAAATTGAGTAAATTAAAATTTTAAAAAATAAATTAAAATTAAATATTAGTATAATTTCAAAAACCAATCTAAATATTAACTCAATTTTATACTATTATATTAATAAAAATAGAGTATTATTGGTTTACCATTTATTATAGTAAAAAAAATATATATCTATACTATGTATGAAAAAGTCACCCAAAAAATACTATATACGAGAGGGTTATTGGTTTGCAACTTTTTTTTTAAATATCATTATTTATTATATTCATAAAAAATTATTATTTTTTAAATTTGAACCCAAAATTTTTTAACTAAGTTATAAGTAATTTATTATCTCAACTAATTTTATTTTTATTAATTTTACATATATTTAATAAATAAAAAAGTAAATTAATAATTACATTAGTATATATATATATAAAGATATTCATTAAATATATAATAGCGTAAATAATAAAGTTGTGAAACAATATATTGTCGAGCTACAATTTGAACAGTGTGAATATCTTTTCGTGACAGAGACTGATCAATATAAAAATTATTATTACTGTTTGAAAGAGATTCTAATATGCATCACTCCTATAAATGACACTAAATTCTTTCTCAATTATTATTCCAAACGGAAACATGCGCATCTCTTTTGGAACCTATATGTTGCTAGCTGTATGTTAAGTACAATATGTATCTGCTTTTTCAATTATTCATCACTACCTAGAATATATTCATATTTTCAGACGGCCGGTGACATGCATTCAAAATCGTACAAATTTCTCAAGTTTTGTAGAGTTCCACAAATATACATCTATCAATTATATTAGGTACACACTAAAATTAATTATTAAAATAAAATATTAATATAAAATATATATTTAAAATAAATTAAATCATATATATAATTATATATACATATACGTGCAAATCAATATATATGAAAGAGAATCGAATATATTTGTAAAGTTTTGAAGAGTAGTTCCATTGGTCATGTAGAACAATGACCACTGGATACATATTTCAACCGAATAAGCTAAAGAAAAGATTATTCTTTTGGAATATGTATGTAGAGGAGGAGGAAATTTTATATTTTCCAACTTTGAATCATTAAAACTTTGATATGATCAAAGTGATTCCCATTAGTTCTAAACAAATCTAACATTAGCATTATAGAGCTCCCTTGAGTACATCTTCAGTATCCATGTATATAAAATCAAGATTTGTTTTCACGTAAACAAATTTATGTTTCTTCCCATCAAGGATTATTCATATAATATATTGGATTATACCTATCCCGGCCCTACAACAACTTTCAACTTTTAACTAAAATATGCAATTTTATTTAGTTGTGTTGTGTTTATATTTTAGTTCAAAATATAAGTCACGCCCTAAAAATAGATAAAAGTTCAAAGGATAATTACTACAGAATCGATCTCTTGAGAGATTGGACAAAACACTATAATTTTCTTCTGAAAGAATCATAACTAATTCTTAATATCTCTCACCCATTTTTAATAGAGAGATCTTGATAAAAGGACGGTTATCCACCGTTAATAAAAAAAATTACTCTAAAAGTGATTATTGGTTCATTATCTATAAATGTACTGAGACTCTTAGATATACTTAAATCTCAATATACTAAAAATCTACCTAAAATTCTTGTTAACTTAAGTATCAGAATCTCTTGCAGGTCGGATATTAACAAGTCGGACGCTGTCATACAAAAAGATCTAAACCTTACGTTCCGGTCCAAATCAACATTTTAAATAATCTTTGGAACAAGTTGTGTCTTTGATTTGGTTGATAAATGGTGCAATAACTCCAAACGATGATATTCAAATACTATTATATGATTTGGTATATTTAATTAAATTAATTGATATAACATATGTTTACATTTCAATTATTCTATTATCTTGAGATGAAAATATCTCCATATGTGTAACCAATGATGCAAATGGATATCAACAACCATAGTGAATCAACAACGGTTGTAATAGAAATTTAAGATGTATTTAGTTTGCGTTTTTATTTTTTATTTTTAAAATTTTATAAGAAAATAAAAGATATTTTATTTTCTAAAATTTATCTCATATTTTTTTAATTAAAAATAAAAATAAAAAAATAAACCAAACACACCCTATACTTAGCAGCTAGTTGCTTTTTCTCGCACCCTCCTTCCCTTGTTGAAAGTTAAAATCCTTAGTTATTAAAAGTTAGAATAAGTATATGTAATTAATTTTTAATTAGTTAGTATTATATTTTGTTAAATTATAAAAAAATTTAACCCTCATATTTTAGAAAGATTTAAGATTTAGAATTAGAATTTATACTTAAAATTTAAAATTTAAACTCTTACACTGTAAAAAAAATTTACATTTTCAATAGTACATTATAATTAAATTCTTATTTTAAATACTAAAAAGATAAAGTATACAGAAAAATAGTGGAGGAAAAAGAGCTGGCATAATTGGAAGGAGCCAAAAAGACTTTGAATGTCTCTCACACGTGTTTAGATACACCGATATAACATGCATGGAAGCTAATAATGAGAAGATAGAGGCCATTAACTCGAAAGATAATATAATTAAAATAGTGGAAAGCTTCCACGTTCGAAAACATTCATTCCTTGACACCAAACGGGAAATTTACTCCTCTAGAACTCAACCACGGGAATCGTATGCTCCTCCATGCTAACATGCTTATCTTCTTATGTTTCTCTCTCCATGTGTTCTTGCCCCATGGATTGCTAGCTATTAATTTCCTACAACTTTCAAAGTTTATTTTGAACCATGGGAAAAGTTAGAGTGTATTTGGTAAACGCGTTTGAAGTACAAGAAACACGTTTGATCTTTTTGAACGCTATAATTTTTGTTTGGCTAACTTTCTTTCTCTAAACGCGAACATAAGTTTGAACTCTTATTCATTAAAAGTAACAAATTGTAGCTTTTGCATTCACTTGATAAATTAAAAAATTAATTGGCATTTTACCAATTTTGCCATTCAATCTCATTTACAATGTTACTTCAATAGATTAATTTGAACATATTTTTTTGTCATTTTTTTTGGACTGGATTGTTCACGTCATCTTAATGTAGATCATATATATACACATTAGGGGTCAAGTTGTGCATATTGCAATCCCTGAGTCACTGTTTTTGTTGAGAGAAATTCACTTTTCTTTTACAGCTTTTTTATGGTGTAAAAAAAAGTTATCTTCTCCCACTTTTTATTAATTATTTGTAATAGTAAAAATAAAATATATACAAGAGAGATGTTAGATGTATACAAAAGTAGTGCATATAACTTTCCTTTGATGAATGGCAAATGGAACCATTTATGAAAAATGAATACGGGGATTGTTGCATTACCATTATAAGTTTTTTTGTTATTGGTATTTGAGAGATCAAAGTTGATTATTTTTGGTAAGCAAAGTTCATTTTGTTATTTTGTACGTTCCTCTTTTTGGATCCAAATCAAACTATTATGAGGCCAATGTTTCTTTCACTGTTATGTACCGTTGGCCCAGTGTTTGGTTTCCTGCCATACAAAGAAAAGAAGTAGTGTCCCCCAAAAAACAGGAGGAAAAGAAATAGTTTGTGGCCATAAGGCTAAGGCCCAAGTCTTAGTAGTTGATATTGTAGCCTCAACAGAAGTGCACCTTCAGCCCAAGAAAAAAACAGAAGTTCACCTTCAGCCCAAGAAAATAACAGAAGTTCACTTTGGACCAAAACGCCTGTAAGATTAATAAGCAAGGTTATAACCAAAAAAAAAAAGGTAAGGTTTTGAAAACTAAACCGGTCATCAAACCAGTCTAATCACAAGTTTTTTGGTTTATTGATTTATTGGTTCAACTGATCCAACCATAATTCAACCAAAAAAATTGTTTTATAATAAAATAATAAATAAATTATAAATAAACATTCTAAAACATAATTATAGTCTAACATAAACCTTAAAATAACTTCTAAATTTAAAGCATTACATGAAATATTATCAATCAAAATCTTATATTCTTATAAAAGTACAAATTTAAAAATTAAATAACAAAAAAATATCCAATATAAAATGACAAATTATTCGAAATAACATGAACCTTGTGATTGACTATTGTTAGAATTAGGAGAATTAGGATTTGTAGGATTATTCAAAATAAGAGAATTAGCAATCAAATTATTATCCACAAATATATTATTGTCAGCAAATACTTTTTGATTGATACTATTATCGATAACAAATCAATAAATTATCAAGACAGTCACAATCTAAGCATAATTAACTAAGAATGACAATGTTAAAAGTTGGACAGTATTTCTTCCTTACAACAAAGATACATTCACCAGAATGCAATGACAATGTTGAATTAGTTTATGTGTGTAACAATAATAATAATGCATATTGCAATTGCTTAGATACAATCTTTTAATTTTAACAAAATTTATTCAACCCAAGAGAGGGACAATAAATTTTAAATCTTCCTCAGCAAATTCAAATCATCTATAATATTAAATTGTATCTTCTGAATTTGCAAGTTCTTTAATAAAAACAGAAGTTAGAACAATAAAAAATGAAGAAAGATTAATAGTTTTCAACCCAATTTCAACAAAGTTCATCATAAAAATTAACAATAAAAAAACACTGAAAGAACAATGACTGAGATGCCAGCAGTGTGACTGAGACGAGACGCGAGTGAGACTGAGAGGCAGAATCGAGCAGAACAACCACGGACGACGAGCAGCAACCATTAACGAGCATACTTAGGATTAAGCTAGAACACAACAGAGTTGGCGGGGACAGTGGCTGCTAAGGTAGTGGTTGACGTGGTGAAACAGAGCTGGTGCCGGCGAAAAGTAGTTGTGTGATGGAGACAGGAGGCTAGACCGGCGACAGTAGTTTCGATTTTCAAAACTTCAACAGCATTAGCTGGACGGCAACTGGATGGAAGTTGCGCCGATGACTTCAATGACGATGAAAGGAAGGAGAACTGGAGATGCTCGAGAGAGTGCTAGGACTGGAAGATGTGGGACATAAAATAGACGTCTGTCCCGTTAATGTAACGTAGACAAGCACCACTGCCACAAGATAAACCACCATGAATTCATCCTGTTGCAAAGAACGGAAGGCAAATGTCGAAATTCTTCCACCATGGAAGATGTACTTTGATGGTGTTGCTCATAAAAATGGAGTTGCCGTCCTCTTTCTTACTTTTGAAAGAGAAGTGCCACCACACTCCTTCACCTCGGTGTTTATCTTCAATCATAAGATGGTCATATGCCTTAAGCAACATCGGTTCACCATAGATATTAGGGTAAGTATTTTGTATTAGAGATTGAATTAGCACTACGCGGCTTTTAAGGTGCACGTTTGTAGATTTTGGAGTAGAGGGTTGAATAATGGTTAAGGTTCCACAATAAAAATAACACCATTTCTGAAAATATCCAAAAAGTTGGCTAGTTTACAGTTCGGTTTAACCGACCGATTTTCAGCCAGTTCGACGATCCAACACCGATTTTTCGAATTTTTAATGTTGTCTTCTGTCCGAACCGCATTTTCTATCAGTTTGCAGTTTGACTGATCGGTTTGAATCGATTTTTAGAACATTGTTAATAAAATAAATTATTAACCATCTTAGGTTGGTTCAGTAGTCAGCTTACTCATTCATTTAAATAAGTATTTGGAGTTCGAATCCCGTTTATTGCATGCAGCAATTCATTAACCAGCAAAAAACCCTTAAATGGGCGAACTATATTTTGAAAAAACAAATTTACTATTGTTCATGCATATCATTTCCCATATATATATAAAAACCTTACACCTATAGCATTTCCATTATTTAGGCAATGACCCCATATTTTAAGAATTATCTATATAAGCTGTTATGTGAGGCTCATGCTAAAACTCACCCCAAAAGGCCAAAACAACCAACTCTGACGTCTTCTCCTTCTACCGATGCTACGCGATCCACGTTTTTGTTGACTATTGTGTTCAGAATACTATGCCAATTGCCACAAATGTTGACATTTGTTACATAACGACACGTTTTATTTCCGAATCATCAACATCACTACAACACTTGTATCTGCCATCAACACATTTTCTGCACCAACCATGGCATATAAACAGAATTTCGAAAACAAATTGCATTTTTAATATTCAGATGTTGAAAAGGGTTAGTACAGTAATAATACTTAAATAAATTAGTCACCTTCTCATTCTTATTTTTCCCCTATGTTACAAAATTAGTTTCCCCTAGCATGACCTTTCATATATATAGAATGATCCCAATAATTGAGGCATCATTATTTTCCCTTGAATTAAATACTTTTGTAGCATAGTAGTAGCATTCAATAAAGTATACATAATGCAACAGTTTGATTTGGAAACAATTGACTGAAATACTATTTTATCTTTGCAAAAATACAAGAAAACTAATTAAATTGTGTGGAGCCACATCAAGTTTGCTGTCACAGTGCATATAGTATATACAGAAAGAAGAGAAAAAACAATTTGAGAGGCACAACGCATTACACATGAAGAGAGGCTCATATAGCAGTAGTCGTATTACACGTGAAGTATCAAATGGTTTACCAGTTACAATTAATTAAGAAGTAAAAGAAAAAGAGAAAGAAAAAGAAGAAGCTAATAATTGTGATGAAAGAAGAAACTAGTATAGAGTATGGTGAATGATGAAATATGAAACAAGATGATTATGTTTATCTTTTTCAGAAAATGTCGAGAATCTCGAGAATGGAACGATTGCAAAGGGGACAAGAGCCTCGGTTGAGCCACAGCTCCCTTGAACAAACCCTGCAAAAAGTGTGACCACATGGTATGAACGCCGCGCCTTTCTTCCTCCCCATGCACACGCAGCACACCCAATCATTTCCCACACTACCACTTATCTTATCTTCATCCGATGTCTTCCCCGCCGAACTAACCTCTGCATCGCCGCCGTCGGTCTCCTCTAGCAGCCTCATCAGCGACACTCTCCACGGCGTCCTCGGCGCACCTCTTCTCTCACCTCCCTCCGCCTCCTGCGGCGTCCCCCGGAGCTGCCTCTCAGCCGCTAACGCCGCCGCAAGGTTCATACCGGAACTGGCAGGAGTCGGAGACACGCAGTCAGGTCCAAAACGGTTCGGATCTCGAGCCTGATTCGTTTCAAGAAGAAGCGGTTGGTGCTGTTGATGCTGTTGCTGTGGTTGTTGCTGTTGTTCTTGGTCTTCGTGCCTGACC
The DNA here is from genome assembly GCF_014773155.1 of Arachis stenosperma. NCBI lineage: Eukaryota > Viridiplantae > Streptophyta > Magnoliopsida > Fabales > Fabaceae > Arachis > Arachis stenosperma. The sequence continues at coordinate 6,877,585 of NC_080380.1, read as the reverse complement.
GTTATGGACTCAGAACGGAATCGCCACGTGGCACCGCAACAGCCGATGCCGATGAATCCTAAACGGTCCTTGAAGGTGCGCCTGGTCCTGGTGCGTGGCGGTCCATCGGCGGCGGCGTCCATTTGCTCCGTCAACAATCCGAGAATCGTCCTTGGCTCCGTCTGAAGAATATCGCCGAGTTGACTCATTATTGGACACGGCTCGCAAGGGGTAGGAGGCTACAAGAAGAAGAAAGAAAGCGTTCTTGAAGGAGGCATTTGAAGAAGAGTAGTTTGTTGATCGAGTTCAATAGACACAGGGTTCTCGTGAGGAGCTTGAAATTGAAGCGAGCATTTAAAATTGTGAATCAGTGAGTGGAAAAGAAGAAGAGAAAAAGCGTGCGCGATTTCAGAAGTGAAATGAAGTAAACGAGATTAGAGTAGAGGAGGACAAAATAGAAGAAACGAGGAACGGGTTTCTTTAATTCTTTTAATTTTTTGTTATTTATTTATGAAAAAGTCTTGGAGTTTGAGACTTTGAGTGAGTGCACGGCTGGACGCACCACATTATTTTAACTCTTCTTGTAGGAAGAGATTAGCAATTATGAATTCAAAATGAAGCACAATTTGTTATATTATTGTATTGGTAGAGAAATACAAACATCTTTGACTTGATACATTTTTAACTATAAGCTAAGAGTGGAGATGAATTTTCACATCTTTACCACACTGAAATAGTGAAATCATGTGGTGTTGTGTTGGTTGTTCATTTTTTAAAAACATAATTAATGGCTTTATGCAGAGTTGCTGGTTGCTGCGGTTATGTGTGCCGGCCTTAGAGACAGGTCAAACTCAAAAGCCGTTAAAGCCGGCACGACAATCAAGGGTTGGCCAAATGGCTCTTCCGCTGGTCTCACTCATTAGGTTTATATCTTACTTCTATTGCTTACACTTTTGTTTCTTTCTAATTGTAACCAAGCATTATATTAAATCACCTTGTTTATTTCATACTTCTTTTATACAGATAATCATTTTGAGTTTATGTATTCTTTTCCTACATTCTCCAAAGGTCCAATCTCACATTTCAATAACTAATTTATCACTCATCTACGATGACGGATTCACAAAATTTTATCTGTGGGACAAAATATATATAGTATAATAATAATTTATATAATTATACTATAATGTAATTATTTTTTAAATTATTTAACTAACAAATTAAAATAATAAAATAATAATTTAAATAATAAATAATTTAAAATTTCATTCTTCCAGATTTCATATTTTGAAAAAATTAAATAATCTTTTCATTGTCAATACAATCAAATGTCTCTCTTTTTATGTATGTTACTAAACAATCATTTAAAAATTTATCTCCCATACGATTGCGAAGCCAACTCTTTATAATGTTTATAGCAGAAAAGGTTCTTTCAATTGATGCAGTTGCTACAGGCAAAACTAAAGCTAACTTCAAAAGAAGAAACACTAATGGATAAACAATATTTTTTCGAGTCTCAACCAATTTCTGAAAAAGAACACTAATCACATTTAAGTTTGAGAATTGATCATTAGAACGCACATCTAGTATGAAGTTCTTAAGTTAACTATCAAGGGCCAAAAGTTGAGTAGAAGAAAATTCTAATAGATAAAATTGAGCTAACTGGATTAACTTCTCCTTATCAAACACAAAAAATGAGTGTCTTGAATTCAAACAAGCTATACAAAGAAGTAATTTAGTATTCACCTCTGTAAAACGGTTGTTGAGTTCTTGAAGTTGTCTACCAACTACTTGATAGAATATCTCAACTTGAAAATGATGCAAATTTGAGATCTTTTGAGCTTTGCGTCTTGATCCTCCTTGTGACACAAATATATCATCCATTTTTGGAACAGTAATATTATATTTGTCACAAAACAATGAGACTTCGTCAACTAAAAGAGACCAACTATCATCTCTTATAGTTTGCAACCGTTGCTTAGATATTTTAACCAATGCCATAGCACTTACAATGTCTTGATCATTCCTTTGTAACGCTTGAGATAATTCATTAGTAACTCCCAAGATATTTTTCATCAAGTTCAAATTGAAAATGAATTCAAATGATTGAATGACATTCAATAAATGACATGCTTCAGCTCTTTGTTCTGAATTATTTCCATCTTCCTCAACATATTCAAGAACATTGACCACAGAAGGAAACAAAGAAATTTATCTAAGTATAGTTCCATAGTGTGAACCCCATCTAGTATCTCCACCTCTTTTCAAAGCTATTTCTTGATTCAAACCACGTCCACTAGAAATTTCTCCACTTTGTAATGCTTCAATTGTCTTAGTCATCTGACTATCACGAAGCATATCTCTTCGTTTACACGAAGCTCCAACAATAACTTTGTCGTTTCACTTGCAAACAAAACAGCAAATAATTCATCTCTAAGATCATTAACAATAACTTTTGTCGTTTCACTTGCAGCAGCTCTTACAATATCTTTTTGAATTGAGGGAGCTCTTAGTTTAAGATTTTCACGAGTATTTTTGAAAGCACGACCAATCTTTTCATTATGTTGCGCAAGAAAGTTCAGAAGTTCCAAAAAACTTCCTTGATT